>NC_135539.1:51444050-52044050 GCF_045843805.1 Urocitellus parryii
TTGTCCAATCTACTGAACTTTTCTTTTTTCCCTCCCTCACTTTATGTGGTTTAGATTCTATATTTATCTTTCATATTCTTATCAAGTATGCTAATTAGTGAAAAGATATCAAGAACTGTTTTCCGTTCTTTAGACTGTAGATTCAAAAATACATCAGTGACATTCGAGGAGTTCTTAGAGTTAAAAACTAGTATTACATAAGGGATACCTCTCTCACACAACAAGCCCCTTGTTAAACTTTTCTCTAGTTGTTTTCAGTGACACCTGAGGAAAATTAGAAAATCTGCTTTGGACAAGAGTTAAATATTAGTATATAACAAAATGAAAAATATATTTGAGAAATATGCTATACCAAAAAATAAAAACAAATCATTTCTACATTTGTTAGTGTTATGGCTTGATAGCACTGAAGTTTGACTTTATCAGTCCTGATTATAATCCAGTTGTCAGTTTTTTTCATGTCTGGGCAGTAGCATTTCTCAAGTTCATGCATTTTCAATAGGGGCAAAGTTGCCCTCAAGGGGCAAAAAAGGGTTATATATTATAATAAGTTGTGGTTTTCTTAAGGACCTCAGTGTATCAACCGTGTTTGTATGCGTATATATGTATATGTATATATGTATATATATATATATATATGTGTGTGTGTGTGTGTATAAATATATGCCAAAACTCATATATATTAGTTTTGGCATATATAAAAAGCTTATATGATGCATTAAAATTTAATTCGGACAAAGGTTGTGACAAGGAAAAAGAAGTTGAAAAGGGTCCTTAAGAAGGAAAGTAAAGAAAAACCAAGTTGAGAAATGCCTGTATCCCTCCTTGCCCTCACAGTGTTCATTGCCAAATATGAATTAGAGCTTCACATTCCATGTTTTCACATCCCATTTTCACATATTCTTTATATATTATTGTCATGATGTGATGTTTGCATGTTTAGAATTTCAATCTTATGTATTTCATATTGACCTTCTCAGAGAAGAGACTAAATTCTGACACTAAATGATGACACTAAATTTTCTTGTATGAATGACAAACCAGATTAACATTATACAGAAAAGACAGTTTGGGACCTGGAAGTTTTAAAACGTGAAGCTATAGCCCTCCCCTTCCCACAACCTAAAGTGCCCCCAACACTTACAAAAACTATTAATATCACCATTTGATTTCATAACTTTGTTCTTTCTTGCAGGTAAAAGACCTCATGAGTGTGGAATCTGTAAAAAGGCATTTAAACACAAACATCATTTGATTGAACACATGCGATTGCATTCTGGAGAAAAGCCCTATCAATGTGACAAGTGTGGAAAGCGCTTCTCACACTCGGGATCTTATTCTCAACACATGAATCACCGCTATTCATATTGCAAGAGAGAAGCAGAAGAACGAGATGGCGCAGAGCAGGAAGAGGCAGGGCCAGAGGTCCTGACGAATGAGCACGTTGGCGCTCGGGCATCTCCCTCGCAGGTCGACTCAGATGAGAGAGAGAGTTTGACAAGAGAAGAGGATGAAGACAGTGAAAAAGAGGAAGAGGAGGAGGAGGATAAAGAGGTGGAAGAATTACAGGAGGAAAAGGAATGTGAAAAACCCCAGGGAGATGAGGAAGAGGAGGAGGAGGAAGAAGAGGCAGAAGAAGAGGAAGAAGAAGCAGAGAATGAGCGAGAGGAAGCAAAAACTGAAGGTCCAGTGAAGGATGATGGAGCTGTGAGTCAAGCAAGCAGCTTAGAACAGAAAGTCAGCGAGAACAGCGAGCAAGTATCTGAAGAAAAAACAAATGAAGCCTAATCGTTTTTCTAGAAGGAAAATAAATTCTAATTGGTAATGAAGTCTGTTCTATATTATCCATGCTTTTCATGGAAACACAGTAACCTGTATACTGTGATTCCTGTTCACTACTGTGTAAAGTAAAAACTAAAATCTAAAAAAAAAAAAAAAAAAAATACAAAATACAAAAAAAAAAAAAAACACTCAAAAAAAAAAAAAATCCGGGTGTGCCTGAACCTCAGACCTAGTAATTTTTCATGCAGTTTTCAAAGTTAGGAACAAGTTTGTAACATGAAGCAGATTAGAAAACTTTAATGACTCAGAAAGCAAAGATTTAACAGGTTAAAGGAAACTGATTAATTAGATAAGCATCTGGCATTGTTTCATTTTTATCAGTATTATCACTCTTACGTTGGTTTATTCTTACGCTGTACAATTGGGAGAAATTTTATAATTTTTTATTGGTAAACATATGCTAAATCCGCTTCAGTATTTTATTATGTTTTTTAAAATGTGAGAACTTCTGCACTACAAAATTCCCTTCACAGAGAAGTATAATGCAGTTCCAAACCGTGCTGACTACCTTTTATAAGTTCAACGTAGAAGGTAGTAATTTCTAATATTTAGACGTCATAGTGGAGCATATTATCATTTAAAGTGTATTGTTAGCCTTAAGGAAGCAGCCGATAGAAGAACTGAAGTTTCTTACTCATGTGATTTAAAATGGAGTTCACAAGATTGTCGTTGAGTTCTGATTGCAGGGACTAACAGTGTTGATACTGGTAAGGACAGCAGTCGTCAGAATCAGTGTTCGTGATTGTGTTTGAATACGTGGTAACAAATATGAAGGATATGATATGAAGCTTTGTATCTCCTCTGGCCTTAAGCAAGACCTGTGTGCTGTAAGTGCCATTTCTCAGTATTTTCAAGGCTCTGACCCGCCTTCATTCAGTGTGTGGCCTACAATAACTAGCATTTGTTGATTTGTTTGTTGTATCAAAATTCCCAAATAAAACTTAAAACCACTGACTCTGTCAGAGAAACTGAAACACTGGGACATTTCATCCTTTAACTCCTCAGTATTCATTTTATGTTAATTGACTTTCAGAATTTCTCTACAGAAACGAAAGGGAAATTTTCTAATCTGCTTTTACCCATGTACTTCCATTTCAGACATGGACATGCCATTGTTATTTGGCTCATAACTATTTCCAAATGTTAGTTATTATGGACCCAGTTTATTAACAACATTAGCTGATTTTTACCTATCAGTATTATTTTATTTCTTTTAGTTTATAGATCTGTGCAACATTTTTGTACTGTATGTCTTCAAACCTGGCAGTATTAATACCCTTCTTACTGACATATGTACTTTTAGTTTTAGAAAACTTTTATATTTATGTGTCTTATTTTTATATTTCTTTATTTATTACACAGTGTAGTGTATAATACTGTAGTTTGTATTAATACAATAATATATTTTAGTATGAAAATTTGGAAAGTTGATAAGATTTAAAGTAGAGATGCAATTGGTTCTCTTGCATTGAGATTTGATTTAACAGTGTTATGTTAACATTTATACTTGCCTTGGACTGTAGAACAGAATTTAAATGGGAATGTATTAGTTTTACAACTACAATCAAGTCATTTTACCTTTACCCAGTTTTTAATATAAAACTCTTAAATTTTGAAATTCACTGTGTGACTAATAGCATGATGCTCTGCAGTTTTATTAAGAGATTAGCCTAACCATAAATCTCTCATTTCCTTAGCAAGCCAAATTAGGATTACCTTATATAAACAGTGTTGGGAACAATGTTTAACATTTTGTGCCAATTTGTTCCTGTATTCATGTATGTAAGTTACCAACCTGATTCTTCATTTTTAAGTTCCTTGTTACACCATGGTCATTTTCTAGTTTTTTACCAGACTCCCCCATCTCACAATAAAAAGCATCAACAAGCCTGACCTGCTGTCATTCTTTTAATCATTGTCAAGGTTTTCTTTGGGAAATGAGGTTTTCTATTGTTATCCTGTACTTGATTCATCTGGAGCTCACTTTGGTAACACTAAATGTTTTAGACACTCACCACTAAATTATGGATTTTCTTGTGACTGAATGTTTTGGGATAGGTCAGATTTGACAGCTGAAGTCCTCCTGTGCAGAGGTTGCTCCTTCTTACTGAAACCGTTGCCCCCATCCCTACTCTTGATCCCGTGGCTTCTTCTCCTTCGTTCACTCCAGGGCAGTGGGTTTAGATGCCTCTGTTCTGTATTCCCACAGCTCCTGTACCTTTCTCAATTGTAACTCCTGCACTGTTATTTATATTCCTTCCCCACTGGGAACAGGGACCATGTCTGTCATAGTCAATTCTCACAGGCCCTCGCCCAGCAAAATGCCTAGCACTAGTTGGTACGACAAATATTTGTTGAATGAAAATATAATTTGCATGTTTACAGAGCTCAGCTATGCTTTCAGTATTTGTTTTGCCTCTAATCCCAGAATATATATGTTAAATGATTCCAGTAATTTAATGACTTTCTTATTGAGATCTTATTAAACCCTGGGCATAACAGACAAAATAAATTGTTCCTTCTTTTTCTATTGCCTTACTGTTATGATTTATTCAGTTTATCTTAAGGTGTCTTCCTGATGCTTAACTTCATGGTACGTAGCCCAGACCCTGAAGGCTTATGGATATTACCACTCCCAGTAGGAGTAGTTAGGACTCACTTCCCATACTAGGGCCCCACATTCCTAGATTCTCATTACCATGTTGCCTGATTTCCTCTCACTAAGAACAGCTCTTCAAAATAAGCAAATTCACTTGATAGAAATAGGAAATAAAATAAATAATCCTTACAAGGCATCTATCTGATAATCACTGTGATGTAAACCTCAAAGAGGCGGTACTTGATCCTTATAGATAGGTGGCTAATCAAGGAATTTAGAAATTATCAAGTGTTCTTTAAAAAGTAAAATAGGTATGTATCTTTCCCAGTATTCTCTCAAATCACATATTGACAGCAATATTAATACTAGTCATGTAATTTATTTGTGCCATGAACAGGTGTTTTGCTATGATTATCAAAAATTTTCTGGTTGGAGCTGTAGCTCAATGGAAGAATGCTTGCCTAGTATGCCTGAGGCCCTGGGTTCAATTCCCAGCACTCCTATTTTTTTTCAAAAAACCTTATATACATGAATAAAAGCTGTGTCTTGGTGAACATGTACATAATAAGTTACAGAAAAAGGATTTGAATACAGACCTGTCTGACTCCAAAATCTATCCTCAAGTAGCCTGAATCACATTTCATGTCAGAACAGTTTATATTATCTACATTTAATTTCAGGCTTACTATTAAGAATATGAATATAAAATATTCATAAAATCAATATACATTTCATATCATGGTACAAAACGTAGGGGTGATGGTTATGAGACTTTTCAAATTGATGTGCAAGGTTAAAAAACAGCTTCAAAAAGAGTACTACTGCAGTGTAATGATTAAATTGATATAGAAATTAGTTTTAGAATACATTTCACCTCTTAAGATCAATGAATGTTAATATATAAGTTTTGTCTGTGACAAAAAAAAAAACCTACGGAAATGCTCTAGTGAACAAAAATATATTCTATTCAAAAGCAGCCAGAATATACTCTTTTTTCCCAACAACACATGGGACATTCATGAAGGGCTGTAACACAACACTCAAAATTTAAAAGATAACAAGTATTTCCTCTTGACAACAACAACAACAAAAAAAAAAAACCTAGAAAAAACATTTGGAAAATCACATAAATCACTGAAAATCAACACCATTAAGTACTCCATGGATGTTAATAAAAAGAGCTTCTAAAATATGAACTGAATGGTAATGTCATTTATTAAAACTTGTAGTATGCAACCAAAGCAGTGCATATAAGAAAATTATATAAATTTTATAACTCATGTTAGAAAAGAACAAAGGACTTGATCATCTTAAGCTTATATGTTAAGAAACTAGAAAGAAGAACAAAATTAAAACTCAAATCAGCAGCAGGAAGGCAATATTAACGAGGAGAAAAATAAATGGTATAGAAAATGGAATAAAATCGGAATTGGGATCTTTGAAAAGATTACCAAAACTGATGAACCTCTAGCCTGATACACCAAGAGGAAAGGAGGTGACGTCTTCATGGATCCTACAGAGTAAAAGGACAACAAGGAAAAAAAAACTTCATGCCAATAAATGTTGACAGTTTAGATGAAAATGACACTTCTTGAAAGACCCAAACTACCAGAATGAAATAGATAATGTGAATCAAAAAATAAATAAATTTCAACTTGGGAATCTTCCCATAAAGAAAATCCCCAGCCCAAAATGCCTCCACTACTAAACATTTAAGATGTATGTTGCACCGATTCTACACAAACTCACCAAGAAGGTAGAGGAAAAAACATTGTCTACCTTTGTCTATGAAACTGATACCAAAACGTGACAGTTCAAGAGACAAAACTAACAAAAATACCCCTCATGACCATGGATGAAAACATTTTTAACAAAGTATTAAGATATTAATTTGATAGGTTTATCAAAAGGAGAATCATCATGATCAAGTGATCCAGGATTACAAGACTGACTGAGCATTCAAATATCAATTAGTGCAGCTAGATGTGGTGTGCACCCCTGTAATCCCAATAATTTGAGAGGCTGAGGCAGGAGGATTGGAAATTAGAGGTCAGCCTCAGCAATTTAGCCAGACCCTGTCTCAAAAATAAAAAGGGCTATGGGTTTTGCTCAGTGGTAGAATGCCCCTGAGTTCAGTCCCAAGTACTGAAATAAAAAATCTAATTTACAGAGTAAAATGGGGGGGGGGGTATCTCAATAGCTCAATAAGTGTAAAATAAGTATCCAGAAAAAAAATCAGTATCAGTTGTCTGGGAATAGACAATAATGTCAACCTGTTCAACAGCCTTTATAGAAATTCAACCACTAGCATCATAATCAGAGTGAAAGGTTAAGCACTTCCTAAAATTAGGAACAAAGCAAGAATGTCTGCTCTCACTTTTACTAACCACTGCTGAGGATCTCACCCAATGCAATATGACAAAAATAAATGAAAGGTATACAGATTATAGGGTGAAGGGTGGAAACTGAAACTGTATTTGCAAACAGAATGGTTGTCTAGAAAACTGTGCTCTATATGTGTAGTAAGAATTGTAATGCATTCCACTGTCATATATAAATTTTAAAAATTAGAAAAAAGAAAATAAGAAATCCCTGGGGGGAGGTAGAGCAATTAGAAAAGGTGACCGTAGAGTTGCAGGATACAAGGACATGCAATAAGCAATAAAGGTATATTCTTAATTGCTTAAGGTATATCATTAAGGTATATTCTCCCCAAAATTTATCTACTGACTCAATACAATTCCAGTCCAAATCTGAAGCCAAATATTTGTAGAAACTTAAGGCTGATTCTGCAGTTATGTGGGAATCAAAGGACTTCAAGTCAACAAAACAATTTTGAAAAAAAACAAACGTGGAAGATTTACACTACCTGGTTTGTAGTGTTATTTTTATAAAGCTACAGTAATGAAACAGCATTGAATTAAGCTTGAGAACAGATGTTGATCAAAAAAAACAGAATTAAGAGTTAAGACCCACACATACAGCCTCAATTGCATTTTGCCAGAGGTGCCAAAATGATGCGATGATGAAGTGATTGTCCCAAAGTGGTACTGATAGTAGAAATTCAGGAAAACGAATGTGATCCTCACACTGCATACAGATTTGATTCAAAATGGGTTATATGCTTAAATATAAGAGCTAAGTTTATACAACTTCCAAAAGAAAATGAATTCTTTGTGACTTTAGGTTAGGCAATGATTTCTAGACAAGATAAAAAGCATGAATTACAGAAGGAAAGAATTGATGCATTGGACTTTATCAAAATTTAACCTTTTTCTCTTCAAAAGATGTTGCTAAGAAAATAAAATCTCAGAATTGGAAAAAAATATTAACAAAACATACATATATGTATACCAAAGAGAGGTTAAAACATAGGTACACACACACACACACACACAAAAAAAAAACTATATATGAATGTTCAAAGAAACCTAATAGCCAAAAGAGTGGAAAAAGCCTGAATTTCCAATCAAATGATGAATAAACAAAGTGTGATAAATACACAATATAGAATAATATTCAGCATTAAAAATAATGAAATTCTGATACATGCTATGACAAAATAAACCTTGAAACAATTATGCTAAGTGAAAGAAATTAGTCACCAGACTATATATTTTTTATTCCATTTACATAAAATGTCCAAAATATGCAAATTTCTATGGAAATAAAACATTCTGGTTGCCTATGACAGGCAGCAAGGGAGAGAATGGAGAATAACTGCTAATGGGTATGTTTCTTTTAAGGTATGAAAATGTTAGAGATTATGGTGATAGTTGAACAACTCTGAATATACTATTTCATGTAATTATGCATTTTTGATGGGTAATGTGTGTGAACTATATCTCAATAAAACTATTAAAATATGTGTATATACATGTTGAATATATATCGAATATTATAAGGACTTTTACAACCCAAAGCCATTTTTAGAATTTAAAGAGTTTTAAAGACACTTCACCAATTAAGGTATATGGATAGAAATAAACAAATGAAAAGATCAACATCATTATGGAAAGACAAAGGAAAATCACAATGTGCCGTCACTACATGTCGAATAGAATAGCTGAAATTTAAAACTCTTAGTAATTGCAAATTTTGTCCAGGAAATAAAGCAATTGGGACTTTTCTGCACATTGTTGGTAGTAAATTTCAAAAGACACAACCACTTCAGGAAAAATAGTTTGTCAGTCTGTTATAAAGTCAAACACATACTTGACACACAACCCAGAAGTCCTACTCCTTGAGACTTACCCAAATAAATGAAAACTTGTCCACTTGAATAATTGTATTAAGATGTTCATAGGACTTTTACTCAGAATAGCCAGGCTGGAGCTAACCAGAATGTCTATCTACCAGTGAAGGAATAAGCACATGACATCATATCTATATAATAGGATATCGTTTAGCAATAAATGAATGACATAAATGATTATAAAAGCAGATAGGCTAAGTGTAACATGATATTATGGTCACTATGCTGATATAAAAATTTTCTAAAGCGAACTAGTTGGGTTTTAATGTATAAGTTTTATAATATGTAAATTGTAACTCAATAAATCTGATCTTTAAACAGGAGAATGTATTAAGACTATCAGAAAGTGAATTCAATCTGTGAGACTATAAAAATGCAGAAGCTCCTCTGCTCAAGCAAAACTACAAATGTTTTTAGGCAAAAAAAAATCTCATTTTATTAGTTTGAAAGGAAATGGATGAATTATCCTAAAGTTTATCCTTAATAAAACATTTCAACTTAGAACTGTCGTATCAATAGGACAGTAATCCCATACAATGAATTATCTCACTGAGTGAGTGTGCATTTCACAGTTTACCTTTGAAATTATCATTGCTGAAAGCTAAGCATTTTAAGGTAAACTAAAATAGAAGTATTCAATGTAGTATTTAAACTATAGAAATGGTTATACTTCATCAGAATAATAGAAGTGTATAATTTATAATTTGGGGGACAGATTATCCTTTTGATGTCAACTTCACATAACCTTCATGAATTAAAAACAGACTAAAAGCATCAGCTTTACCTTCTAAACATGAAATGGGCACTGGCTTCATGTTCTATTTGGGTTTTATTGGCATTGTTTTTGAACAAACACTGAAGAGTAATTCAATATTTCTGTTATTGGATTGGGTTTGTTTTTCTTTCTGCCTTAGAATAGTAGAAGGTAGGAAGAAGGGAAGTGGTATGGTCAAAAAGGTATGTTTGGGGCTGGGGTTGTGACTCGGTGGTAGAGCACTCACCTAACATGTGCAAGGACCTGGGTTCAATCCTCAGCACCACATAAAAATAACTAAATAAACAAAGGTATTGTGTCCAACTACAGCTAAATAATAAATATTAAAAAAAAACCAGGCACGTTCAAGGCTAACTACAAATCAGAATTTTTCCAATCATCTGGATCTCCAGAAAATGCTGTGTTCTATTGCTAAAACCTAGACCATTTTTGGCTGTTTTCATCTCTGTTCTGGAGAATGACCAGAGAGCTCAGTCACCTCTGGAGCTAGTTCCAAACTTGGCCTCCTTGAGGGAAAGGACTGTCAAACTTTTGAAAAAAACCATGGAAACTCAATGTGTGGATCTGTTCTGATGGAAGAGAAGGCAAGGCTGCGGAAGTCCATCCCAGCAGCTCCTGCAGAGCCACCACAGCCCAGGTCCAGGTTCCAGATGCCAACTTCTAGAGCAAACACTTGTGGAGTGCATGAGTTCATGATTCCTGGAGCCTTTCTACACCTGCCCAGATTGACCCAACCTGAGCCCACCTCCCAAGATCTGAACACCCAGACTACTGATACGGCTCTGATGTTATCGTACAGATCTGAAATGTCATGGCTTCGTCCCCAAAGCAGCAGGGTTTAGAAGTGGGTCCTTTGGAAGATGATTATATATGAGGACTTTGACCTCATCAGTGGATTAATCCATTGATGAATTCATAATTTGATGGACTATTGGGAAGTGGTGGAAACTTAGGAGGTGGGACCTCATTGGAGGGAATGGATCCTTGAAGGCTACATTGTGTCTCCAGACCCTTCCTTTCACGCTCTGTCTCTGTTTTTGCTTTGTCTCCATTGTGCAGTGAGCAGCCTTGCTCCATCACATGCCTTCCCTATTCAGCCCTGCCTCAGGCCCAAAGCAAGGTGCCAAGTGACAATAGACTGAAACCTCTGAAAACATGAGCCAAAATAAACCTTTCCTCCTGTAAGTTTTTTTTTTTTTTCGGGTATTTTGTCACAGTGACAGAAAACTGACTTACACACCTAGAAATGCAGTATTCTCTTGACACTCAACTGTTCATGTGCTCAAAGACAACAAGGTTTTAGAAAACACAGCCATGTTTAGAATATCCCACCTCAATTATTTTGTATTTTCAGGATGATAGTATATGACTCATATTTAATATTATAACTTGAAAAAGTTATTGTTTTCTAGTTCCTCAAAATGAGAAAAAAAACTACAAAATGTTCAGTCTTTGATATAAAAATCATCAGAAATTCTATGTATCATACACAAAATTTCATCAGATGAGTCTGAATCTCAGTGAAAATAAATGATAGACATAGGCAGATATTAATTGGTATAGCATTTGGTCAGTAATTATATTTTTCATTGACTTAAATGAGGGGGAAAATTCTTGCTCACATCTGCTTCTCAGAGATATACTAAAAGACACAGTGCGTGCTCTATGAAACTATGTCATACACTTGGGAAAGAAGTATATCTAGAACCATGAGCCCTGGTGTGTGTGCATGTGTGGCTACTTCTAGGTCTGGATACAATGGGAGCTCCCCCAGGGCTTTGTGTGTGGACATTTACTCTCTGTTGTGAGATACTACGAGTTGGAAAGTGAATCTGGCTATGGTGGTTTGAGGTGGGGCCATTGGGAGAGGATTATGATTAGATAAGTTCATTTTGGTGGAGTCCCTATGGTTGAATCCTGGTGGCTTTGAAAGAAGAGTGAGAGAGACCAGACACGCACACACACATACACAAATGCTCCCTGTCTCCTGCTAGGCGATGCCCTCTTCCACCTCCATCTCTGCCAGCAGCAAGTCCATCACCAGATGTAGCACCTTCAGAGTCATGAGACAAAATAAACCTCTTTTCTTTATAATTCATCCAGTCTGTAATCTTGTGTTACTAGCAACAGGAAATACACAGTGCACACAGACATTCACATATACACATGCATACACACACACTGTTCCCTGCTAACAAGGAATAAGGACATCTAACAGTCCCAGGAGAAATGCTATAGCTTATCTTGGATTCAGCTAGGCAAAAAGAAGCTAAAAAAAAAAAAAAAACAGTAGAAATATATAGACCTGATGAGCATCAGGGTTGATACTGAAAGCTTTAAGGGTCCTCTGTGTGTTAGTGGATCTGGCATTCCTATGAAGAGAACAGCTTAGTGGAACGTAAAGTCTGCAGGTGGTAACTACTCACCAGGCTGACTATTGAGCAAAGCACTCTCTGAAAACCACTGAGAGTATTTATACTTGAATTTTTTCATTTAAGGTTTATGTTAGATTTCTGTCACTATGACAATACCTGAAATAAACAAGTTATAAGAAGGAAAGGTTGATTTTAGCTCATGGTTTCAAAGGTTTAATCCACAGACAGTGTCTCGCTTTGGGGCCTGTGATGAGGCAGCTCACCCCTAATGACCCACCTTTTTCCCACGAGGATCCACCTCCTACAGTTCCCACTACCTCCCACCAGTGCCGCGGGACCAAGCCTCTAATACATGAGCCTCTGGGGAGACTTCCAAACTATGGCAGTATATAAAGATTGCTTTCTGTGGAGTGTCTCATGGTGGAAAGCTCAACACGCAAGGTCGTAATGGCGTTCTGTCCCCTTTCACTCAGGTAGTCACTAATTTCCAAGGAGATCTAGCCCATTAACAGGGGCCTCCGAAATTGCAAGAATGGACTTGCCGGCCAGAGATGATCAGAGACCATCAAGTCCATTATTATTATTACTTTTTGGCTTGTTCATTCTTTATTAATTGTGGCGATATATACATAACATAGAATTTAGCAGTTTAACCATTTAAGTGTGCACTTCCATTGCAGTAAGGATATGCACAAAACTGGGCATCCATCCCCACTATCCATCTCCAGAACCATTTCATCTTCCCAAACAGAAACTCTGTACCCATTAAATAGTAATGCCCTATCTTCCCATTCCCAGCCCCTAGTAAACTCTCTATTTTCTGTCTCTATGAATTTTCCTATTCTACATACTTCATATAATTAGAATCATACAATAGTTATCCTTGTGTGTCTGGTTTGGTTTACATAGCACAGTATATTCAAATTTCATCCATATAGTGTATATCAGGATTTCATTCCATTTCGTGGGTGAATAATATTCCAGCGTAAGTATATACTGCATCATGTTTTCCCATTTATCTGTTGATGAATTTTGAGTCATTTCCATATTTTGGTTATTATAAGTAATGCAGTTTTAATCATTGGTGTGTAAATATCTCTTTCAGTCCTTGCTTTCAATTCTCTGTGGCATATATCTAGAAGTAGAATTGCTAGATTATGTGATAATTAGATGTGCAATTTTTTTTGAAGAACTGCTGACTGTCTTCCACAGTGGTTGAACCATTTCACATACCCCCCAACAGTGCTCAAGAATTCCAGTTTCTCCACATCCTCATTAACCCCCGTTATTTTTCTGTTATGATTTGAATTTTGATAATAACCATTTGGTGTGAAGTCACATCTCACTTTCAGTTTTCTTTGCACTTCCCTGATTCCTAGTGAGGTCAAAAAGTCTTGTGTTGCTGACTGACTATTTGTATGTCTTCTTTGGAGAAATGTCTGGGGCTTTTGCCCATTTTTGAGCTGTGCTCTTTGGGTTCTTTCCTGTTGTTCAGTTACAGAAGTTTTTACATGTTCTGAACATCACTCCCTTTTATGATCTATAAATATTTTCTCCCATTTTGTGGGTTGGCTCTTCATTCTTTTGGTAGTTTTTTGATGCGCAAAATTTTTGATTTTGTTAAAGTCCAGTTTATTTTGTCTTTTGTTTAATGTTCATTTGCCTTGTGCACCTCTTCTCCATTGGCTGCTCCTGAGATGCTTCCCTTTTAATAATCTGGTTGTTGTGAGTAAAGTACTTTCTGGATTTGTTCAATCAAATTACCAAACGTGAGGGGTTTGTGGGAAACCTCAAATTTATGGTGAAGAAGCGGAGGTAGCCTGAGGACCCCCTATTTGCTTCTGATGTCTTAGGTGGCAGCAGTCTTGTGAGACCAAGACCTTAACTTGTTGGGTCTGTGCTAACTCAGGGCGGATACTGTCAGAATTGAATTGAATTATAGGTTTGGAAAGACACAATTATCCCACAACTATTCCCACTTGAAAGCCACATAGTAAGTGACTTACTCACATTAAGGGGCAGCTTCCATGTTAGCTCTGACTGCCTGACTCCAGAATCCAGCTGCCCCCTGTCTGAGGTTCCAGTCATGTTGGTATTCCATGGACAACCCCATAAACTTCCTGCCTCCATGTCTCTGTTCATGCTGTTCCTCTGCCCCAGAACACTTCTTTTTTTCTCTCATCTCCATGTTCTAATGCTACATCAAGATCAAGCACCAAACTTGACCAACTGCTTATCCGGCATGAGAAATCCCATCTGCAGCCACAGAAGAATGAAGCTCATAAACCTGCAACAACGGGGAATGGTACTGACCTCCAGACCCCAGGCCTCCCCTCTGCATTTCATTGCTTTCTTGATACTGAGGTCACATTACCTCCAAACGACTCCTATTTGGACAGGAAACAGTAAGGCAGGCTCACTCCTGGGACACTCCAGATGATGCTGACATTGACTTTGACTCAGGGACTTCCATTGGCCTTGTCAAGTCTTCCTTGGGCTGCACAGTTTGGCACAATCCTCTGTCCACTTTCCTTCACTAAGGGTTAAGCATGAATGGTAGCTTGATGGCTGTCCCAGGCTGCCTGAGCTTCCTCTCAATTTTCTCAGAACTGATATCTCCTAATAGAATCCATGAACATTTAGTTGGGATTTACTTCCTGAAGAACCCATATGAACACACTCTTCTGGGTTAAAATACTGTTTTCCCTCTCTGGAGCCTGCTGAGCACCTCTCGTGACATGGAATGTAGTCTACCTCGAACTGCCCTTACAGTATTATTTCCTTTACTAGGATTGTAAGATCCTCTCAAGGCTGTAAGACTGAGTCTATTTTTTATTTTTGCATATATTTTAAAGGTAGTCAATAAATATTTGGTAGCTAGGTAGATAAGTAAATAAAGATATGAGACAATAGAATATAGTGTAACAGGGAAACATAGCTCAAACTGTGCTTTCTGGGATATTAATGGGTGTTATTTGGGAGGGGGAAAGG
The DNA here is from genome assembly GCF_045843805.1 of Urocitellus parryii. Taxonomy (NCBI): domain Eukaryota; kingdom Metazoa; phylum Chordata; class Mammalia; order Rodentia; family Sciuridae; genus Urocitellus; species Urocitellus parryii. The sequence continues at coordinate 51,458,888 of NC_135539.1, forward strand.
AAGGATTCCATGGTCAAATAAGTTTGGGAACTGCTGAGCTAAGCAAACCTTAACAGGTTTCTCTACCTATAAGATTGCTTAGGACGTTCAAGGTGAGAAATTGTTTTAGGACACCCCAGGAAGCAGTCATTCTAGGATCATCTGGTGTTCTGAGGAACCCAATTTGGGTTAACTTAATTAGAAAGATCAAGTACAGCCCACAGAGGGATGGCACATCTGAACTGAGTCTCAGCTGGACAGATTTCAGTAGACCAAGTTTGGAGAAAGAAAAAAAAGGGCTTTCCAGGCAGCATTTCATAAATTACAGAGGCAGAAAGTACAGAGCACCTGCAGGAATGAGTACAAGGACCATTGACTTAGAAGGTTTCTATATGAGCCTAGGGGTGGTAAGACCTAGAAGGAAGGTCATGGAGGATCTGTAACTCAGATGATGACATTGCTACTTGATCATGTCACTGAGGGGGTATCTACTCTAGGAAATGATGGAATAAATTGTGACAAAGGGAATCACTAGTTTTAATGTGTGTAATGCTTTGCCAAGAATAATTCCGTGTGCTGCAAAACCAAATGAAGCAACCTCCAGTTTTATATCCAAGGCAATTGATTTATCACATTACTAAACCCATAGTTGTAATAAGATTTTGGCATGTTTAATAGGCATCTGCAATAAGTGTCATGCAAAGAATGTATTTAAACCATGTAAGGATGAACAAATCAGTTCACATCCATTTCTTTGGAACAGAAATGGTAAATTGCATTCCTTTAATTTATTGGCTCTTTTTTGGCTCAGATTTGTAGCCTATTTTCTCACTGCTAGGGCAGAAAAGTTTGTGACCTTTAAGCAGACTTAAAGTTTACTCACTTCCAGAGACATTTAGTTCTTGTGGGCATTACCTTTCAACCAAAAAACCAGTGTATGGCACTGTGCACAGTACCAAGACACACCTGGTCCTTCCCGGGAAGATCAAGGTGTCACAGTTGCAGACACAGCTGCTGAATCTGTGCTCTCAAGGAAGCCAGACTGTTGAAGGTTTGAAAATTTCCCAACCAACGCCTTTTCATTCAAGTTACATGAAGAGCGAATACTATTTTAAAAGTTGACAATCTATTTATTTTCAATTTTAAATGGTAGGAAAGTTGAACAAATTTTACTCTAGATCTCATGTTCCCTTGTATTATATGATGTCAAAGAGTCGTATTAAATTTAAACAATCTTAAATCATAAACTTCAATGGTTTAGGTTTAAATGATTTCAAATCCATGTAGGAACCATTTCAAACTGTTCCCAAGCCAACATTGGTTATGGCACTGGTATTCAGTTACAGAGGAGTGTTTTCTGAGGGTTTCTTCAGTTATTAAAATGTTTTGGCAATTACTCTGCTTAGGATGCAAATACAATTTATATCTTTCAGTTTTTGTTGTTGTTCCAACTTTGAGTCATTTCTCTTTTAGTCTATAACCTGGGAGTGTTTGTCGGCACTTTCCTGTGTGCACATATGGCCAACCTCACTGTGTTGGACTATCAAAGAGAAACCTTGACTACAGATGTGTTCATTTATTCTTTCTCTTCTCTCAATTATACTGGCTCCCTGCCCCAGGATCTTTGTTCATGCCATTCCTCTAAGAACAATGTCCCTTCTCCTTCTCACCAGGTTAACTTTTATCATTTGCTCAAAGGAAACTTCTCAGGTATAACCGAATCAGTGCTTCTTTGAAAAATATCTCCTAGCCTTTCCCCACTCCTTCTTAGAACTCAAGACTGGTAATTTTTGTGTTTGTGTGATTGTTCAGAAGCCTGATTTCCCCCTAGAACCTAATCTCCCTGAGATAAGAGATCTAGCATGTCTGTATCATCCTATGTATTTGAAATTACATTTTAAAAAATTTTGTTTAGTTGTTGATAGACCTTTATTTATTTATACATGGTGCTGAGAATCAAACCCAGTGCCTCACACATGCCAGGCAAGTGTGCTACCACTGAGCCCAGCCCAGCCCCTGAAATTACGTTTAATACCTAGTCTTCAAACTCTTTAATATGTTTCTCAAGAAGTTATCTGCTTTGGAACCCACCCCACCCCCCATTGAAAAGTGCAAAGAACTATCAAATAGTTGGAAGATTTACTGATTTTAAAAGAAAATCTGATCTACTTTTGCCAGTAAAAAAAATATATATTTTTGAAATGAATCTGTCTAACCAGATAAACAAACCTCTGATACAGCTGCTCAAGGAAAAAGAAAGATGATACGAATCAAATAAATTCTGAATTGGGGAGGGAAACAGTAAGACAAAACAGAGATACTGCAACAATAAAAATATTAAGAATTTAGCCTTAACAAATGTAGGAAATTTAGATAGTAGGAATAAATTTCTAGAAAAATATAAAATGCCAAAAAAATGACACAAGAGGAAAGATAAGTATTGAATAGACTAATAATTATCAAAGCAACTGAATTGAAGTTTCTGGTAAGTGCCCAGACCCCCCCCACACCAAATATTATAGGTGCATTCTACCAAACTTTCAAGGAAAAGGTAATAATCCTTTTTGCATATTTGATTCTAAACCTGAATAATAATAAGAAAAGGATGAGTTCTTTCCTTATGAGCCCTACACAAAATATTAGCTAACTAAGAATATAGTTATTGATGATAAGGCTGCATCAGGAAGGGTTTATTCTGGAAATTCAAACAGGATTTAACATCAGAAAAGAAATCATATTAAGTTCTTCATAAATGACTAAAGGGGAAAATAGGGATATTGTGATAACGTAGGCAGAGAGTAATAGATAACATTCAACACCTATTGATGATTTTTATTTTAAAAAAAAATCTAAGAGGAATATCAGAGTACTTTCTTATTGTAACAAAATCTAAAACACTCACCAAAAAAAACACAATTAGCAAAACATCATACTCAATAGGAAAACCTAAATATTCCTTCAAAGAATGGAAATGACTACCCTCATCATTACTATGTAATATAAATTTGTAAGTATTAGCAATTAGTACAAGATAAGACAAAGAAATAAGACCTAAAAGAATTCAAATAGAAGAGATATCTTGTTGGCAGATATTATAATCTGTGTAGAAAACCCAATGGAGAACTTCATTCTATATGTAGAACTCTGTTCTACATATAAGAAGCTTAGAATTTGCCACTTCATCCTAATAACAAGAAATATCTGATCAAACTGAAAAAGTCAACAATTCTTATAGGTCTATAGAAAAGGGAGATAACAGGGTGAACCACTGCCCCCCCAAACTGGTCAGACAGAAAGATACATAGATCACAATGTTTCAGACCACAAATCTCTGCAGGCACAAGTACCAGGGTAGGAAGGCCTAAACTTTAGTAGACAAACTGCTCAGAGTGGACAAGGCTGAGAGGTGAGAACCCCAGGAAGACCCAGTCATAGAATGACTCCCACACTTTTGTGAGTTTTATCACCAGGAGTTCCACCAGGTTCTCATAGGAAATATCAGAGAAAAAAATGCTCTCATGCTTCCAGCAGGAAGAAGGGAAAGGGGATCTTTTTAAAATATGCCAGAGTATTCTATTCTTACCAAGGTCTGCCCATAGGAGAAAATAATTAACTGGAGTCTAACCCATTGGGGTTTTAGCAAAGCCTGAGCAACCAAATAGAAGGAAAAGACCCAAGTCCAGCTCAATCAAATCATCCTAAGGGAATGAGAAAAAAAACTGAGGCACATTTATGAAGATCACAGTCCAGAGCCAGACGCTCACATAAAGACTGAGACTTAATCACAGAACTATAAGAGCCTTCCTCTCCCCTCAACCACCACGTCACTAATGGACCAGTTACAGCACTTCCCTTTACAGTATATCCTGTTCATTTATCAAGAAAAAATAAGGCATGCTAAAGAGGAAAAAACGAACATAGTTTGAGAGGATAGGACAAGCATTGGGAACCAGATTTGTGAAGATGTTAGAATTATCAGAGCAGGAATTTCAAACAGCTATGATTAATATGCTAGGGATTTGATGAGTAGAATAGACAGCATGCAAAAACAGATGAGCAATAAATATGAGCAGAGAGATGAAAATCCTAAGAAAGAACCACAGAGACATGCTAGGGCTCAAACCCTGTAACAGATAGGAACAACCTTTGATGGGCTTATTTGTAGACAGGGTGCAGATGAGGAAAGAATCTTTGAGACAAGAAAAAAGAAAGTAAGAGCTAAGATAATTCAAAGAGAAGAGATAAAACATCCTCATTTGCAAAGTTAATAACCTACCTGGAAAACCCACGAAGGGACCTCTGGTTTCCAGTTCCACATGTAAACAGCTTGGAAGTCAACAGTCCACCCCAATAACTAGGAAAAAGCTTGGGGAGGTCGCAACAGAAACCCCCAAACCAAAAAGAAAAGCGATAAAGACAAAAATGAAAAGCAAAACTTACACCAAAACAACAAAAAGCCAGAAGTTAATATCCAAAGTCTGTGAAGCAACTACAAAAGGTATAATATGTGCATAATGGAAATTTCTAAAAGAGATGAAAGAAAGGAGCAGAAGAAAGATTGGAAACAAAAATGGCTGAGATTTCCCCCCAAATTAATGTCTGGCACAAAACCACTAATCTTGGAAAAACTCAGAGAACACCAAGCAAGATGAATTAAAACAAACAAACAAACAAACAAAAAACACTACACTAGACATACTGTTTTTAAGCCACAGAAAAATAAAGATAAATTTTAAAGAACCCAGAGGGGGAAAAACCACACCTCACCTATTAGGGAGCAAAGGTGAGAATTACACCAACTTCTCAGAGTCCAACAAGCAAGAAAAGAGTGGATTAAAAGACTTAAAGTGCTGACAGAGAAAGAGAGAGAGAGAGAGAGAGAGAGAGAGAGAGAGAAAGCTAAACCCAGAGAGAGAGAGAGAGAGAGAGAGAGAGAGAGAGAGAGAGAGAAAGAGAGAAAGCTAAACCCAGAAGTCTGTACCCTGTAAAATTATACTTTGAAAGTGAAGAAGTTATCAAAACTTTCTTGAAAAAACAAAATTGAGGAAATATGTTGCCTGTAGACTTGCTTTGCAAGAAATATTAAAAGAATTTCTTCAGAGACAAAGTAAAAATGATAGCTCAAGAATGGTATCTACAGCCAGGTTGAGTGGCACACCTCTGTAATCCCAGTGACTCAGGAGGGTGAGACAGGAGAATTGTAAATTAGAGACCAGCCTCTGAAATTTAGTGAGGACCTCACAATTGAGCAAGACCCTTTCTCAAAATAAAAAATAAAAAGGGGGATGTATCTCAGTGGTCAAGTACCCCTTGATAAAAGAGGAATAAAAAGAAAGAGGGAGAAACAGGGAGGAGAGAAGGGAACAGAAAGGAGAAGAAAAGAAATTGTGTCTACATAAAGAAAAGAAGAACATTGAAGAAAGAGTCAATGAAGCTAAAATAAAAACTTTTATTTTCTTATTCATAATTGATTTAAAAATGACAGTTTATTCAAAATAATACTAATAATAGCAGGGAAGAGAGGGAGATGGAAATGGGAAAGACAGTAGAATAAATTGGACATTACTTTCCTATGTTCATATATGAACATGGAACCAGTGTAACTCCATATCATGTAAACCACAAGAATGGGGAGTTATACTCCATGTATATGTGATATGTCCAAATCTATTCTACTGTCATGTATAACTAAAAAGGAAAAATTTAAAAATAATAAGAGCAACAAAGCAAGATGGCAGAACAGGAGATCCCAGACTTCATTACCTCCCACGGCAAGTTCAGTTGGCAACTCTCCACAGACCAGATCACCTTGGTGAAAACCCCTAAACTTGGGAGTAGACCTGAGAAAGCAGCGTGGACCACAGAACTGAATCAAAACTACATTAGGAGAGTAAGAGACGTGATTTCACTTTGACCTCATGGCTTCTCCTCTCCAAGTTGGCACAGTGCCACACAGAGAACTCCCACAGGGTCCACAGTTTCTGCAGTGGGAAGTGAGAACCAGAGGAGGTCATCCACTCCCTAGCATTCCAAGATGCTTCTGGGAAACCCACTATAGTCTCACCTCAAAGGGAAAACAGCAGGGAATGGCACCATTAGATGACCTGAAGACTGGAAGCAGAAGTAGACAGAAGCAAAGAGCACCTCGATACCAGATGTCTGCCAGGAATGGTGCCCAGTCAGAGGTACCAGCCAACAGCATGTCCCACCCGCAAAGCTGAGACGACTCCTCCCAGGGTGGTGAGAAGTTCTGCGTGGCTTGGATGCCTACTCAGTCAGCCTCCAGGATCAGATTTGGACACGTGCCCAAGGCCCCAGCAATGCTCACCACAATGTACTTCAGCAAAGGGAAGGGACTAGTTATGCTACACCTGGGAGTTTAAACGATGCTCAGTGTGGCCATAACACCCACCCCCAGACCCCACCCATGCCAAACTTCAGTGAAGAACAAGGCAAATTCTGCCACACGTGCAAGTTTAAACAGCACTTGGCCCACCTGCAAAGCTGATCTAAAGATCCTGCCAAGGGAGGGAAACAACCACTGTGACAAATTTCAGCAACATGTGGGGATAGTTCTATCATACTCTGGAGTTCAAACAGCACCTGCTGTGGTCTTGCAGCCCACCTCAAAGCCCTACCTAAAGATGGAGGCAAATATCAACCATACATTTCTTGTAAGCCTAGCAACTGTCTCATCCATCCCAAGCAGTGACTCCTAAGGGTCCATTCTGCAGCTTTAGAACTCATGTAATGGTACCACCCAGCCATGGAATCCACCCTGAGGTTCAGCCTGACTGCTGGTGATTGCAGTGTATATCCAGCAGCTCTGCCTGATTGCAGAACTCCACCAGTGGTCTTGTTAGATTGCAAGAACCAACCAGTGCTCCTCCTGAACTTAGGGAAAAGGCAGAAACCCAGGCACCCGAGAACCTAAAAGTAAACTCTGCCTGCTGAGGGTTGTTACCAACTGGCCAATTAAGAATTATGGGAATTATGGGCTGGACTAAATATCAAAGGTCTATTCCTGCCAAAGAATACCTGTACACGTTGGAAGGAGTAGCTGTCTCCTTAAATGCACAAATGCTAATGCATGGACTTAAGAATTGCGGAAAACTCAGGAAATCATGACACCATGGAAAGAAACTGACAAAGCTCCAATCTCTAAACAAATGGAGATCTATAAGTGACAGATAATTCATAATATAATACCAGTAAGGAAGTTACTGGTATGATATAATATCAGTAATGAACTATGAAAATACATGGGCAAAAAATTAAATGAAATTGGGAAAACAATACATGATCAAAACTAGAAATCTAACAAAGAAGGAGAAAAAATTAAATTATCCAAATAGAAATACAAGAGATAAAAAAAATGCAATGATGCTGGTGGGACTGCAAATTGGTGCAACCACTATGGAAAACAGTATGGAGATTCCTCAGAAAACTTGGAATAGGACCATAATTTGACCCAGTAATACTACTCCTAGGTTTATACCTAAAGGACTTAAAATCAGAATACTACAGTGATACAGCCACATCAATGTTTATAGCAGCTCAATTCACAATAGCTAAACTATGGAACCAACCAAGGTGCCCTTCAACAGATGAATGGATAAAGAAAATGTGGGATATACACAAAGGGATATTACTTAGCCTTAAAGAAGAATGAAATTATGGGATTTGCAGGTATGGATGGAGCTGGAGACTAAGCAAAATAAAACAATCCCAGAGAACTAAAGGTTGAATGTTTTCTCTGACATGCAGATGACAAATTATAATAAGGGGGAGGGGAGGGGATGGAATAATAGAGATACTTTGGATTATACAGAGGGGAGTGAAGGGAGAGGAGGGCACATGTGTGTAGGAACGACAGTAGAATGAATCAGACATTATTACCCTATGTGCATATATGATTACATAATCTGTGTAACTCTATACCATGTACAACCAGATGAATGATAACTTATACTCCATTGATGTATAATGTGTCAAAATGCATTATACTGTCATATATAACTATTTAGAACAAATTTAAAAAAGAAATTTAAAAAAGAATACAATGATGGAAACTTTAAAAATTCAATAGAAAGCTTCAATAGCTGTCTAAATTAAGTTGAAGAAAGCTCAAGCTAAAGCTTGATGATAAAGCATTTGAAATTATTCAATCAGAGGAGTAAACAGAAAAAAAAAAGATTTAAAAGGAAAGAAAAAGGCCTATGCAAATCATTGGACATTACCAAGAAAATCAACTGTGGCATAATTCAAATTCCTAAAGAAGAGAGAGAAACAGAGTCAGAAAACCTATTTTTAAAAAAATAGTGGCTGAACATTTTCCCCATATGTAAAAAAATGTCAACATTCAGGTACAGGAGATTCGAGGTCTCCAACAAAATTTGGTTCAAAGAAGAATCTACTCAGACACAAGATAATCACACTATCAAAGATCAAGGACAAAGAAAAATTCTCAGAGCAGGAAGAGATAAGATATATGTCATGTACAAGTCTTGATACAACTATCAATGGAATTCCCAGCAGAAACTCTGAAGTCCAGGAGACAGTGGGAATATATTTAGAGGAATGAAAAATCTGCCAAGAATGCTGTACACAGCAAATTGTCTATAAAAAATGAGGAATGAATAAAAATTTCCCCAGACAAATAAAAGCTAAGGGAATTCATCCTGCCTGGATTAGTTGTAAAAGAATTGCTGAAGGGATTTCCTGAAAAGGGCACTAAAAAACATACAAAAGCACAAAACTCAATAGTATAACTAAAACAGAAATATTCAAAATAGTCTAGAATTGTAATGCTATATAAAGCAATTATTAGTACAGGGGTTAAAAGATTAAACTATTAATAATAATTTTAATATATTGCCAAAGGAGACATATTATAAAACAATGTAAATTCTTACATGAAAATAAAATATGTGGCAGGGTATTATGGCTCAGATATGGGGTGTCCCCAAAAAGCTCATGTGCGAGACAATGCAAGAATATTCAGAGGTAAAATGATTAGATTATGAGAGACCTAACCTAATCAGTGCAATAATCCACTATGTGGATTAATTGGGTGGTAACTGTAGATAAGTAGGATGTGGCTGGAGGAATTAAGTTCCTGGGGGCTGTACCCTTAGGGTTTGTCTTTTGTCCCTGGTGAGCAGGGCTCTTTCAGCTTCTTGGCTGTTATGAACTGAGTAGATTACCTCAATTGTGCCTTTCTGCCATGATGTTAGCCTCACCTTGGGCTGAGAGCTATGGAGCCAGTCAACCGTAGACTGAATCTCTGAAACCGTGAGTCCAAATAAATGTTCCAAAAAATAAAATAAAATAAATGTTCCCTCTTCTAAGTTATGGTCACAGCAACACAAAAGCTGACTAAAACACAGGGGAAGTGTAGAGTTGTTGTATACAATCTCATTTAAGTTTTTATCAGCCTGAAATAGGCTACTATGTTTTACACAAGCCTCTGGTAACCATAAAACAAAAATCTATGGTAGGTACATGAAAAAAAAAAACTGAAAACAATTCAAGCATACCACTACAGAAAAACTATCAAACCATAAAGGAAGACAGAAAGAAAGAAACAATTAGAAAACAATTGATAAAAGGGCAGAAGTCCTTATCTATGACAATTACCTTGAATGCAAATGGATTAAATTCTCCAATTAAAAAATAGTTACTGAATATACATAAAGCAAGACCCAATTACATGCTGCCTGCAAAAGACTCACTCTACTTTTAAGAACACATACAGAGCGGACACTCCACCGAGGCAGTCAGCGGACACCATCCGGGAAAGCTGAAGGATACACCGCCACTCTCCTTCAGAGTGCAACATCAAAACAGGTCGGTGTCATTCAGCTCACCCCCCAGACAGCGGGAATTCGCATAAAATCTCTCCTAGGCTTGCCGGGAGAGGGAGTATCAAGCTGAGCCTCCATAAAGACTAGGGGGAAACTAGAGACACCTGACCTCCAACCCCTCCTCCCAGTAGCAGCCAAAACGAAACCTGGCTAGCCAGCGCTGGGGGAGGGGCAAGCAGAAAAAATCAAAGTGATAGAGTGCCAGGGATCCCAACAGCCTGCAGCAGGGCCCCGGAGATCCAGGCCAAGCAGGGAGGTTAGGGACTGCCATTAGGTGGAATCCCGCCAGCCAAGCCCACACGGACCCTTGGGCCGAGCACGGGATCTCAGAAGGGGAAGGAAGCGGTACAGTCCCATCCCCCACAGCGGACACTCCACCGAGGCAGTCAGCGGCCACCATCCGGGAAAGCTGAAGGATACACCGCCACTCTCCTTCAGAGTGCAACATCAAAACAGCGGACACTCCATCCAGGCAGTCAGCGGCCACCATCCGGGAAAGCTGAAGGATACACCACCACTCTCCCACAGCTTGCAACATCAAAACAGCCAGCAGCAGGACCCGGGAGATCCAGGCCAACTGATTCCCGCGGCCTGCCCCGCAGCTACAGAAGGCGTGGCGCCTCAGAGAAGCCATTAATTAGCAAGCAGGGAGGTTAGGGACTGCCATTAGGTGGAATCCCGCCAGCCAAGCCCACCGCCCACGCCCGGAACAGGCCCAGCGACCTGCCAGCATGGTAGTCACGACACCCCAATTGGAATAGGGACAGAGCAGAGCCGCCTTCCATCCCGGAACAGGCCCAGAGAGCCGCCAGCGTGGTAGACACGTCACCCCAATTGGAGTAGGGGCACAGCTGCCGCCCGCACCTGCAAGGGAGATTTTTCAAGTATACAAGAGCAACATAAATAAATAGGGGGTAAATTTCAAAACACAACAGTTGCACCAAGCAGAAAGAAACGCGAGCAGTATGAAAAGACAAGGAAAGAAAGGACCACAAGCAATGCAGGTCAACTCAACTTTAGAAGAGGTAATAGCTGCAACAGATGGAATATCAGATAAAGAGTTCAGGATATATATGCTTCAGATGATCTGGAGTCTCAAGGAAGACATGAGACAGCAAAATCAGACAATGAAAGATCACATTGACAAACAAATCCAGGAAGTAAAAGATCAATTTCACAGGGAGATAGAGGTAATAAAAAACAAACAAATAGAAATTCTAGAAATGCAGGAAACAATAAACCAACTTAAAAACTCAATTGAGAATACTACCAGCAGAGTAGATCACTTAGAAGAGAGAACATCAGACAATGAAGACAAAGTATTTCAACTGGAAAAGAACATAGACAGCTCAGCAAGTCTGCTAAGAAACCATGAGCAGAACATCCAAGAATTATGGGACAATATCAAAAGACCAAATTTAAGAGTCATTGGGATACAGGAAGGCACAGAGCTCCATTCCAAAGGAATAAACAGTCTATTCAGTGAAATAATACGAGAAAACTTCCCAGAATTGAAGATTGAGACAGAATCCCAAATCCTAGAAGCCTACAGGACGCCGAATGTGCAAAATCATAAGAGATCCACACCTAGACACATTATAATGAAGATGTCCAACATACAGAATAAGGAGAGAATTTTAAAAGCTGCAAGAGAAAGAAAGCAGATTACATTTAGGGGTAAACCAATCAGGATAACAGCTGATCTCTCAACACAGACTCTGAAAGCTAGAAGATCCTGGAATAACATATTTCAAACACTGAAAGACAATGGGCTCCAACCAAGAATCGTGTATCCGGCAAAATTAAGCTTCAGGTTAGAAGATGAAATTAAAACCTTCCACAATAAACAAAAGTTAAAAGAATTCGCAGCTAGAAAACCATCTCTTCAAAAAATCCTTGGCAAAACATTACAGGAAGAGGAAATGGAAAATAACATTGAAAACCAACAATGGGAGGTAGGACAGTAAAGGGGGGAAAGTAGTCAAAGAGGATAACAAATCAGGTTTAGTAACATCAATAAACAAATATGGATAGAAGAACAAACCATATCTCAATAATAACCCTAAATGTTAATGGCTTAAACTCACCAATTAAGAGACACAGGCTAGTAGAATGGATCAAAAAACAAGACCCAACAATATGCTGTCTACAGGAGACGCATTTGATAGGAAAAGATATACATAGACTGAAGGTGAAAGGTTGGGAAAAATCATATCACTCATATGGACCGCGGAAACAAGCAGGAGTGTCCATACTCATATCTAATAAAATAGATTTCAAGCCAAAGCTAATCAAAAGGGATATAGAAGGACACTTCATACTGCTCAAGGGAACCATACACCAACAAGACATAACAATCATAAATATATATGCCCCAAATAATGGTGCAGCTGTGTTCATCAAGCAAACTCTTCTCAAGTTCAAGAGTCTAATAGACCAACATACAATAATCATGGGAGACTTCAACACACCTCTCTCACCACTGGACAGATCTTCCAAACAAAAGTTAAATAAGGAAACTATAGAATTCAATAACACAATTAACAACCTAGACTTAATTGACATATATAGACTATACCACCCAACATCAAGTAGCTACACTTTTTTCTCAGCAGCACATGGAACCTTCTCAAAAATAGACCATATACTATGTCACAGGGCAACTCTTAGACAATACAAAGGGGTAGAGATAATACCATGCATCTTATCTGATCATAATGGAATGAAACTGAAAATCAATGATAAAAGAAGAAAGGAAAAATCAAGCATCACCTGGAGAATGAACAATAGGTTGCTGAGTGATCAATGGGTTTTAGAAGACATCAAGGAGGAAATTAAAAAATTCCTAGAGTTAAATGAAAACACAGACACAACATATCGGAATCTATGGGACACATTGAAAGCAGTTCTAAGAGGAAAATTCATTGCTTGGAGTTCATTCCTCAAAAAAAGAAAAAACCAAAAAATAAATGATCTCATACTTCATCTCAAAATCCTAGAAAAAGAAGAGCAAAACAACAGCAAAAGAAGTAGAAGGCAAGAAATAATTAAAATCAGAGCTGAAATTAATGAAATTGAAACAAAAGAAACAATTGAAAAAATTGACAAAACTAAAAGCTGGTTCTTTGAAAAAATAAATAAAATTGACAGACCCTTAGCCATGCTAACGAAGAGAAGAAGAGAGAGAACCCAAATTACTAGCATACGGGATGAAAAAGGCAATATCACAACAGACACTTCAGAAATACAGAAGATAATCAGAAATTACTTTGAATCCTTATACTCCAATAAAATAGAAGATAGTGAAGGCATAGATAAATTCCTTGAGTCCTATGATCTGCCCAGATTGAGCCAGGAGGATATAGACAACCTAAACAGACCAATAACAATAGAGGAAATAGAAGAAACCATCAAAAGACTACCAACTAAGAAAAGCCCAGGACCAGATGGGTATACAGCAGAGTTTTACAAAACCTTTAAAGAGGAACTAACACCAATACTTTTCAAGCTATTTCAGGAAATAGAAAAAGAGGGAGAACTTCCAAATTCATTCTACGAGGCCAACATCACCCTGATTCCGAAACCAGACAAAGACACATCAAAGAAGGAAAACTACAGACCAATATCTCTAATGAACCTTGACGCAAAAATCCTCAATAAAATTCTGGCGAATCGGATTCAAATACATATCAAAAAAATTATACATCATGATCAAGTAGGATTCATCCCTGGGATGCAAGGCTGGTTTAATATACGGAAATCAATAAATGTTATTCACCACATCAATAGACTTAAAAATAAGAACCATATGATCATCTCAATAGATGCAGAAAAAGCATTCGACAAAGTACAGCATCCCTTTATGTTCAAAACGCTAGAAAAATTAGGGATAACAGGACCATACCTCAACATTGTAAAAGCAATCTATGATAAGCCACAGGCCAGCATCATTCTGAATGGAGAAAAATTGAAGGCATTCCCTCTAAGATCTGGTACAAGACAGGGATGCCCTCTCTCACCACTTCTGTTCAACATAGTCCTCGAAACACTGGCCAGAGCAATTAGACAGTCAAAAGAAATTAAAGGCATAAAAATAGGAAAAGAAGAACTTAAATTATCACTATTTGCAGATGATATGATTCTATATCTAGCAGACCCAAAAGGGTCTACAAAGAAGCTATTAGAGCTAATAAATGAATTCAGCAAAGTGGCAGGATATAAGATCAACACGCATAAATCAAAGGCATTCCTGTATATCAGCGACAAATCCTCTGAAACGGAAATGAGGACAACTACTCCATTCACAATATCCCCCAAAAAAATAAAATACTTGGGAATCAACCTAACAAAAGAGGTGAAAGATTTATACAATGAAAATTACAGAACCCTAAAGAAAGACATAGAAGAAGACCTTAGAAGATGGAAAAACATACCCTGCTCATGGATAGGCAGAACTAACATCATCAAAATGGCGATATTACCAAAAGTTCTCTATAAGTTCAATGCAATGCCAATCAAAATCCCAACAGCATATCTTGTAGAAATAGATAAAAGAATCATGAAATTCATATGGAATAATAAAAGACCCAGAATAGCAAAAACAATACTAAGCAGGAAGTGTGAATCAGGCGGTATAGCGATACCAGACTTCAAACTATACTACAGAGCAATAGTAACAAAAACAGCATGGTACTGGTACCAAAACAGGCGGGTGGACCAATGGTACAGAATAGAGGACACAGTAACCAATCCACAAAACTACAACTATCTTATATTTGATAAAGGGGCTAAAAGCATGCAATGGAGGAAGGATAGCATCTTCAACAAATGGTGCTGGGAAAACTGGAAATCCATTTGCACCAAAATGAATCTGAATCCCTATCTCTCGCTGTGCACAAAAGTTAACTCAAAATGGATCAAGGAGCTTGATATTAAATCAGAGACACGGCATCTGATAGAAGAAAAAGTTGGTTATGATCTACACGCTGTGGAATCGGGCTCCAAATTCCTCAATAGGACACCCATAGCGCTAGAGTTAACAAATAGAATCAACAAATGGGACTTACTCAAACTAAAAAGTTTTTTCTCAGCAAAAGAAACAATAAGAGAGATAAACAGGGAGCCTACATCCTGGGAACAAATCTTTACTCCACACACTTCAGATAGAGCCCTAATAACCAGAATATACAAAGAACTCAAAAAATTAGACAATAAGATAACAAATAACCCAATCAATAAATGGGCCAAGGACCTGAACAGACACTTCTCAGAGGAGGACATACAATCAATCAACAAGTACATGAAACAATGCTCACCATCGCTAGCAGTCAGAGAAATGCAAATCAAAACTACCCTAAGATACCATCTCACTCCAGTAAGACTGGCAGCCATTAGGAAGTCAAACAACAATAAGTGCTGGAGAGGATGCGGGGAAAAGGGCACTCTTGTTCATTGCTGGTGGGACTGCAAATTGGTGCAGCCAATTTGGAAAGCAGTATGGAGATTTCTCGGAAATCTGGGAATGGAACCACCATTTGACCCAGCTATTCCCCTTCTCGGTCTATTCCCTAAAGCCCTAACAAGAGCATGCTACAGGGACACTGCTACATCGATGTTCATAGCAGCTCAATTCACGATAGCAAGACTGTGGAACCAGCCTAGATGCCCTTCAATAGATGAATGGATAAAAAAAATGTGGCATTTATACACTATGGAGTATTACTCTGCATTAAAAAATGACAAAATCATAGAATTTGGAGGGAAATGGATGGCATTAGAGCAGATTATGCTAAGTGAAGCTAGTCAATCTTTAAAAAACAAATACCAAATGACTCCTTTGATATAAGGGGAGTAAACAAGGACAGGGTAGGGACGAAGAGCTTGAGAAGAATATTTACAGTAAACAGGGATGAGAGGTGGGAGGGAAAGGGAGTGAGAAGGGAAATTGCATGGAAATGGAAGGCGATCCTCAGGGTTATACAAAATGTCATATAAGAGGAAAGGAGGGGTAAGACAAGAGAATACAAATGGAAGAAACGATTTACAGTAGAAGGGGGAGAGAGAGAAAAGGGGAGGGGAGGGGAGGGGAGGGGAGGGGGGATAGTAGACAATAGGACAGACAGCAGAATACATCAGACACTAGAAAGGCAATATGTCAATCAATGGAAGGGTAACTGATGTGATACAGCAATTTGTATACGGGGTAAAAGCGGGAGTTCATAATCTACTTGAATCAAACCGTGTAATATGATGTATTAAGAACTATGCAATGTTATGAACGACCAATAAAAAAAAAAAGAATCAGAAAAAAAAAGAACACATACAGACTAAAAATAAAGGGAGAGAAAATGATATTCCTTGCAAATGGATACCAAGGAAAGCAGAGATAGCTGTACTTATCTCAGACAAAATAGATTTTAAGTCAAAAACATAGAACGAGACAAAGAAAGACATTAAATAATGATAAATGAGTTGATTCCTCAAGAAGATATAACAATTGTAAATATATATGTACCCAACATTGGAGCACCAGAATATATAAATAAATATTAATATATCTGAAGGGAGAGATAGCAAAACAAAAATGGTGGGGGACTTCAATCCCTTACTTTTAACAATGGACAGATCCATCAAGACAGAAAATTAATAAAAAAAAAAATTTTACTTCAATCACTTTAGACCAAGTTTACCTAACAGACATATAAAGAACTCACCATCCAACATCTGCAAAATACACACTCTTCTCATACACTCATGGGGCGTTCTTTAGGATAGACTATATGCTAAGCCACAGACAATATTTGGCAA
The DNA here is from genome assembly GCF_045843805.1 of Urocitellus parryii. NCBI lineage: Eukaryota > Metazoa > Chordata > Mammalia > Rodentia > Sciuridae > Urocitellus > Urocitellus parryii. The sequence goes on from NC_135539.1 coordinate 51,475,540, forward strand.
ATTTAACAATACTAAAATCATATCTCATATTATTTCTGACCACAGTGGTATGAAAAATCAAAATTAGTAATGGGAGAAATCTCAGAAGATTCACAAACAAATGGAAATTAAGCAAAATGCTTCTGAGCAACAAATGGACTGATGAAGAAATTAAAGAGGGAATTAAGAAATATCTTGAGACAAATGGAAATGGAAAGACAACATATCAAACGTTACAGGATGTACAAAAACAGTGATAAGAGAGAAGTTTATAGCAATGAGTGTTGACATTAAAGAAGAAGAAAGACTTAAAATTTAAAAATTCATATTTTGCCTCGAGGAAATAAGAAAAGAACAAACTAAGTCCCAAATTAACAGAATGAAAGAATTAATAAAGATTAGAGCAGAATCAACAAATGGAGAAAAGAAAAATAATATGAAATATCAATAAAACTTAGAGTTAACTTATATTTAAAGGCAAAGGAAAATTGATGAACTTTTAGCTAGAGCAAGAAAGAAACAAGAAACCTCAAATAAATAAAATCAGAAATGAAAAAGGAGACATTACAACTGATGCCACAGAAATACGAAGGATCATGAGAGACTATTATAAGCAATTATAGGCCAACAAATTGGGTAACCTTGAATAAATGGGCAAATTTCTAGACTTACACAACCTACCAAAATTGAATCAGGAAGAAATAGAAAGTCCAAACAGACTAATAATGAGTAAAGAGATTGAATCAGTAATAGAAAGTCTTCTATCAAAGAAAAGCCCAGGTACTGATGGCTTCACTGCTGAATTCTACCAAACATTTAAAGAATAATACCCATCCTTCACAAATTCTACCAAGAAAAAAAATCAGAGAAAGTACTTTCAAACTCTTTTTACCAGACCAGAATGATCATGATACCAAAGCCAGGCATGGACCTTATAAGAAAAGAATCAGTTAATATCCTTGATGAAAATAGTTGTAAAAATCCTCAATAAAATACTAGCAAGCTGAATTCAACAGCATAAAAAAGGATCATTCACTACGGACCAAGTGGGATTTATCCCTGGGATATAGGAATAGTTCTACATATACAAATCAACACTTACAATACATCACATTAACAGAATCAAGGGCAAAAGGCATGTGATCATCTCATTGGGTACAGAAAAAAAGAATTTGACAAAATTTAGCATCCTTTCATGATTAAAAACTCTCACCTGATAAGGTATAAAAGAAATGTATCCCAACACAATACAGGCTGTATGTAAGCCCTAAGCTAACATTCTACTTGGTGAAAAATTGGAAGCTCAACAGAAAAAAGAAACAAAAACAACGAACTTAATTTTAAAAAGGAATCTAAGAGCTTAATAGACACCTCACCAAAGAAGATATACTGATGACGGAAAAGTATATAAAAAGATGTTCCACATCATAGTACACTGAAAAAAACACAAGTTAAAACAATGAGATACCACTGCACACCTAAAATGGCCAAAATATGGAACATTAACAAAACCAAAATGCTGGAGAGGATGTTGAACAATAGCAACACCTTTGTTACTGGTAGAGATGCAGAATGGTACAGCCACTTTAAAAGACAATGGAGAGCTTTCACGAAGCTGAACATACTCTTAACCATGTGAACCAGAAGTCACACTCCTTGATGTTTATCCAAAGGAACTGAAAATTAATGCCCACACAAAAACCTGCACAAAATACAGTGCTTTTAGTCATAATTGCCAAATCTTGATAGCCACCAATATGCCCTCTAATAGGTGAGTGGATAAACAAGCCATAGTGCATCCAGGCAATGGAATATTTTTCAGTTCTAAAGAGAAAGGAGCTATCAAGCCATGAAAAGACATGGAGGGAACTTCTAAGTGCATATTACTAAGTGAAAGAAATCAATCTAAAAAGGCTATATCCTATATGATTCCAACTATGACATTCTGGAAAAATAAAAACTATGAAGACAGTATAAACATCAGTGTGGTTGCCAGGGATTACAGGCAGAGAGAGTGGTAAATAGGCAGAGCACAATATTTGGGTGGGGGGGCAGTAAAAATACACTGTATGACACTATAATGGTGGTATATGTGTACATTTTTCTATTCCCATAGAGTATGCAATACCGAGAGTATGTGCCTAGGAATTTATTTAACAAATGATGTAGAAGAAAAAGTGCAATTGTTTTTCAACTGGTACAAAAATAAATCTAAATAAATGGCAAGATAGGTTATATTCATAGATAGATAACATTCTGAAGTCAATGAAATGCCTCACAAAATTCTAGCTGGATTATTTGAGGAGTTCAATGACTTTATTATAAAATGTTTATGGAAAAATAAAAGTGCCCAAAACAAGAAAGTCGATTCTGGAAAACAAAACAAAGCCAGAGAGATGGGTATTCCATTCTGTTGGATATTAACACAATACAAAACTACCATAATAAAAATTTAGTGGTGATACAGAAACACAACAAGATGCAGAAGGAACAGAAAAAACAAGCTCAGAAGCAGAATAGTCCATCCCCATTACTGGAGATCCTGTATTTGTGAATTCACCTACTTATTGAACTCAGGTATTAGCAGTCATTCCCAGACAGGCACAAAGTAGCCAACATTTTGAGTCTCCCTCCGTGAGGAGCACGCACACAACACTCTGCCTTCTGATTTCAGTTCTCATAATGTAAAAAAAGTGTTATTTTCCCAGGCTATTTAGTGTCATGTTTTTCGCACCGCTGTGCTGTATTTTGGTAATTTTGCTGATCAAAATGACCCTCAAGAATAGTGCTGAAGTGCTGTCTAGTGTTCTAAGCACAAAAGCCGTGATGTGCCTTATAGAAAAAGCATATGTGTTAGATAAGCCTCTTTCAAGCATGAGCTACAGTGCTGTTGGCTGTCAGTTCAGTGTTAATAAGTCAACATTATGGTACCTGCAGAGCAAGGAAGGGGGAATTCTTCAGTATGTATGTGAGGCTGCTCCAAAAAAGTGCCAAAGTAAGATCCATAGTGTAAGAGGAAGCTACAATGAAGGCTGAAAAGCAGCTACATTTAAAGATTTATGAGATGATGACTGATAAGAAAGGCACAGTCAACAGAGTTGTGAAGTTGAAAGTCAAATAAATTTACAACCAAGGCCATGTTATGGAGAATCAGGGGGATGTTTCACCCTCTCAACTGGTACTGACTACCTCATGCATTTCAGGTGACATAGCACAAAAAAATGTCACACTGGCAGGTGACATGGGGTCTTCAGAAGAACTTTAAAAATACTCATTCAATGCTTTACAGGAAAGGGGTTATGGGGAAAAGCAGTTTTCTGACACTGACGAGGCCTCTCTGACCATGGATGTTGGCAAATAAACCTATAAAACACAAATAATATCCAAAGCCCACTGGCTCTAAATAATTTGGATACTGTGAGATTAATTATTTGTAAGAAATACATATTAAACAAGATATCTTAAACAGAAGCATAACAGGGAAGAAGGTCATGTGTTGACTGGTTGAAGAAAATGTCAGACTCAAGGAAACCTAACTTTGTGTTTTCCCAAAGACCAATGTTTTGCCATTCATTAATTCAGTGTTTATAGCAACATTTTAGAACATAACCACTGAACTAGGCACATTGGTGTACTCCTGTAATCCCAGCAACTCAGGAGGCTGAGACAGGGGGATCACAAGCTTGAGGTCAGCCTGGGCAACTCAGTGAGACCTTGTCTAAAAATAAAATAACTTATTTTATTTTTAAATAAAATGTAATAATAATAACTATTTTATTTTTTAAATAAAATAATATCATTGTGGCTCAGTGATAGAGTTCTTGCTTAGTATGCATGAGGCCCTGGGTTTTATCTTAACATTGGGAAAAAAAAAAGGTAGCAGAGGGATTTGAAACCTTTTCATATTGTGGAAAAAAAAAAAAACTACAAGGCAAGGGATGAAAATATAGGAGAATATCTTTGTGACCTAAAAGCAAGAAAAAAAGAATAAAACATAAAGTGAAAAATTTGTATGTTTGGCACCATAAAATTAAAGATTTCTTAATCACAGAAGACATTATAATCAGTTAATTTAACATAGAATGGAAGAAATATTTCCTATATTTAAAACTGATATATCCAAAATGAGTATACAAAAAAAAAGAAAGAAAAAAGGGGGAAAAATCTAAAAATCAATAAGCACCAAAAAATGCAAAACAAGAAAACCTATACACAATTTTGGAAAAGGATATGAATAGGCTCTTTGCAGATGGAAGATCAAAGTCACTAGGAAAAATATGAAGAGATAGCTACGAACTGAGGCACAGGCCTGTAATCCCAGCTACTGAGACAGGTGTCTATCACTAGTTCATGGACAGCCTTGAATAAGACCTCTTCTCCAAAGAAACAAAATATGAAGAAATGGGCGAATTCACAATCAAAAAATGATAAAGATATACCACTTAACAAATTACAGTGGGAAATGTTAAGGTGAATTAAATCAAGCAATAATGAGAATGTGAAAAAAAATAGGAACCCCTCTGTATACTGAGGGGAGAGTAATCTGGTCCAGGCCCCTATCCTTATCAGTGACCCAACAGTCTCAGACCTGAGTGTATAACCCTGAGTAATTCCCACAGAGGTCTGTTGTGTGTCCTGTGGGAGGCAGTTCACAGTAGTGCAGGAAGCTCAGAAATCTAAGTGTTTATTGCTATAAGAATGAACAAGAAATTATGCAGAATGTGTACTATTGAATTCTGTGCAGTATTAGACACTACAAAATAGATTAGCAAACAGCAACAGGTGGAAGGCTTAAATATAGTGTGTTGAATGGGAATAAAGGACAGAATCAGAAATGCACTTAATTTACAAAGATGCACATAAAGACTGACCCTAAAAATATAAAAACATGGATAATATTTTATTATTTTACAAAGTGATCCCCTGATTATTTCTGATTTCTGTGTATACTAAAAGCATAGGTTTATTTGATATAAAATAGAAACAAAAATGATCAGAGCTAGCACATTCCAGGCACACAGCAGAGATTTTTAAAATGATACATTAATGCTTTCCTCACAATATCTATTGAAATATGAATTACTAATGAATGGCACATTGCGCATATTGTGTATTCTAATGGCATATCAATAAACCATGTATTATGTAGGTTTATATGTTTCCAGAATTTATATCCATATATTTATCAGTATGCATAAAATACAATAGTGTGCCTATCTCTGAAGAGGATAGGATTGGCAGGATTGTGAATTAAGAAGGAAAAAAGGTAAAAGAAGAGAGAAGCTTTACATAAGTTGATGGTAAAGGTGTAGTCCATAAATTGAACCATGAGATCAACTTGACACTGTAATTGATCTTGAATTCTGACTGCAGCCTTGTCTTACAAAAGTTGCAGAAAGTGGACTTGCCCTATCATTAAGGGACACAGACAAATTGGAACTTTCCACTATACCTATTTCTTAGATGATTGCTACTGTAGACAATTTTTGCTAATAGAAAATTTGTTTCCTTCCATCTTTACTAGATAATAGTTAAATGAATCTTAAAAATCATCATGGATTTTTATAAAACCTAAAGCTAGAGGTTTTTCAAGATGGTAAAACAGGAGACATCATTTTCCTGGCTGTTCCATGGCATAAAACCAAGAAAGCAGACAGGTGGCAGATTTTCCACAAGTGAGGTTCTGGAAACTTTCAGGGACACTATAAGTCCACAGCATAGAAACTCTACTGCCTCAGATCCATACTATTAGATGGGTAGATACACAAACAACATGAAAAAAAAAACAAGGGAACAAATCACCCCAAATGAACCAAGGTACTTCAATAACAGAATCACTCAACACTACAGTGGAAGAAATGTCAGACAAGAAGTTTAGAATGTACATAGTTAAACTGATCTTCAAAGTAGAGGATGGTATAAAGAGTAAAATCAGAGAGAAAATACAGTAAGTGAAAGTCACTTCAATAAAGAGACAGAGATTCTGAAAAAAAAATAGCAGAAATCCTCAAAATGAAGAATCATTAAACCAAATTAAAAATTCAACTGAAGCATCACCAACAGATTAGATCACTTGGAAAACAGAGTTTCAGGCAATGAAGACAAAATGTGTAATCTTGAAAACAAAGTTGACCATGGAGAAAAGAGGTTAAGAAACCATGAACAGAACTTGAAAGAAATATGGCATAACCTGAAAAGACCAAATTTATTTGGATAGATGAAAACTTAGATATACAATCTTTTTAATGAAATAACATCAGAAAATTTCCCAACCCTGAAAAATAAAATGGAAAAATCAAATACAGGAGGCTTAAAGGACCCCAAATATAAAAAATTACAACAGACCCACAACAAGTTACATTATTATGAAAATACCTAACATACAGAATAAGGCTGCCAGGGGAAAATAACAAGCAACATTTACAGGGAAACCAATTCAGATTTCAGCTAATTTCTCAACTCAGACCTTCAAAGCTAGGAGGTCTTGGAATAAAACATACCAAGTTCTAAAAGAAAATATCCATTTTTCTTGCCAGCCAAGAATACTATACCCACTTCAGGTTGATGATGAATAAAAACCTCCCATGATAAACAAAAGTTAAAAGAATTCACAACTAGAAAGCCTGCACTATAAAATATTCCAAACAAAATATTCCATGAAGATGAAATGTAAAACATGAACAAGTGAAAACCAGCAAAGGGAAGAACTACACTAAAGGAATAGTCAATTAAGGGAGAAACTAATTCAAATTAAAAACTAGAAATAAAACAAAATGACCAGGAATACAAATCATACCTCAATAATAACCTTGAATGTTAATAGCCTAAACTCATCAATCAAAAGACACATACTGGCAGATTGGATTAAAAAACAAGACCCAACAATATGCTGGCTCCAAAAGACTCACCTCATAGGCAAAGACATCTACAGATGAAGGGTGAAAGGATGGCAAAAAACATATCACTCACACGGATCTCATAAACCAGCAGGGTTTTTTATATCCTCATAACAGATAAAGTGAACTGCAAGCCAAAGTTAATCAGAAGGGACAAAGAAGGGCATTTCATACTACTTAACATAATTATACATCAACAATACATAATAATAGTAAATATTTATGCACCAAACAATGCAGCATCTACGTACATCAAACAAATCCTTCCCAATTTCAAGAATCAAATAGACCACAATACAATTATATGGGGTGACTTTAACACACCTCTCCCACCACTAGATAGATCCTCCAAACAAAAACTAAATAAAGAAGATATAGAACTAATAAATACAATTAATAATTTAGATTCAACAGACATATGTAGAATATTTCACCCATCAATGAATACACCTTCTTCTCAGCAGCACATGAATCCTTGTCTAAAATATTCCACATCTTAAGTCACAAAGCAACTCTTAGTAAATACAAAAAAAACTAGAGATAATACCTTGCATAGGCAAAGACATCTACAGATGGAGAGTGAAAGGATGGGAAAAAACATAATGCAATGAAATTAGAAATCAATGAGAAAATAACAAATAGAAGCTACTCTAATACCTAGAGACTAAATAATATCCTATTGAATGACAAATGGATAGCAGAAGAAATCAGGGATGAAGTTTAAAAAAATACTTAGAGGTAAATGAAAATAGCAATACAACATATCAAAATCTCAGGGACATTGTTAAGGCAGTGCTAAGAGGAAAGTTTATTGCATTGAACTCATTCAGTAAAAGAATAGAAAGTCAATAAATAAAAGTCCCAACATTACATCTCAAAGCCCTAGAAAAAGCAGAACAAATCAACACCAAAAGAGTAGAACATAGGAAGTAATTAAAATCAGACCTTAAACCAATGAAATTGAGACAAAAGAAACAATCCAAAAAATTGACAAAACAAAAAGTTGTTTCTTTAAAAAAAATAAATAAAATTGATAAACTCTTAGCCAAACTAAAAAAGAGAAAGAGAAAAAACACAAATTACTAAAATTCATGATGAGAAAGGATATATCACAACTGACAAAACTGAAATACAAATGATAATCTGAACCTATTTTGATGATTTATACTCTAAAAAACAGAAAATCTTAGAGACACCAACAAATTTCTAGAGACATATGACTAACACAAATGGAATCAGGAAGACATAGAAAATTTAAACAGATCAATTTCAAGAAATGAAATTGAAGATGACATTAAAAGTCTACCAAAAAAGAACAGCCCAGGACCAGGACCAGATATATCCTCAGCTGAGTTCTCTCAGACCTTCAGAGAGAAAAAAGTAGGGAACCCTTCTAAACTCATTATATGAAGTGAGTATCACCTTGATATTAAAATCAGACAGACACATCAAGGAAATAAAATTTCAGACCAATGTTCCTAATGAACATAAATACAAAAATTCTTTTTTTTTCCTGGATGAAGGGCAGTTTATTACTTTTATGTACAGAAACCCAATAGCATACATTTATCCCAGTTCTGTGGGGAGTTCTTCAGCCTTTGCCTTCTCCAGCTTGGCAATACAAGCCACAGAGTTTGGACCCAGGACATTGTCTCCCCAGTAGCAATGGATCTCATCATGTCTATCATTGTAGTCTGGTTCTGATAGTTTCTACCAGCTTAGCCAGAGCTCCTTTGTCTTCCAAATTAACCTGAGTGCAGGTAGCAGTGGTGCACCTCTTCCTGTGAACCAGACATCCCAACCTGGCCTTCCGCTTGATGGTACAGTAAGGGACTCCTGTCTTTCCACACAGTGTGGGCAGGGAGACAACCAGCTCCATAGGATCCACATCATGTGCGATCACCACCAGCTGAGCCTTCTTGTTCTCCTTCTTGTTCCCTGCTCGAAGGAATGGCCATCTCTTTGTGGGGACATCCCCTTTGCCAACAGCCTTCTTCTAAGCCTGGGCCAACAGCCTCTGCTCCTTCTCCTGTTTCATCTCTAGTCTGTACTTGTGGGCAAGCTTAAGCATCTGGGTGGCTATTTGGCAGTCCAAGGCCTGGGTGAACTGGTCAATCACAGGAGGCACTTTAAGTTGCTTATAGAGAAGATAGCCCTTTGCTGCTGCAGCTGGATGTAGTGGGGCCATTTTACAAAGTGGGGACGGTCCCTTTGGGCTGGATGTCCTGTCTGATGTTGAAGTTTTTTGGCCTCTTTTTGTATAGTAGTTTCACCACATTCTTGGCTTCCTGTTTCTTGACCACAGTGGGGGCCCATGCTACCTTCTTCCTCTTGGCCTTCTTTCCTTTGGGCATCTTGGGCAGCTGGAGGAGATAAAGCCAAAATTCTTAATAAAATACTGGCAAATCACATACAAAAACATATTAAGAGCTTGGTGCCATGGCGCACTTCTGTAATCCCAGCCGCTGGGGAGGCTGAGACAGGAGGATTGTGAGTTCAAAGCCAGCCTCAGCAACAGCGAGGTGCTAAGCAACTCAGTGAGACCCTGTCTCTAAATAAAATACAAAATAGGGCTGGGGATGTGGCTCAGTGGTTGAATGCCTCAGAGTTCAATCCCTGTACCCCCTCCCCCCAAAAATTAAAAAGATAGTGCACCATGATCAAATGGGGTTCATCCCAGGGTTTCAAAGTTGGTTCAACATACAGAGATCAATAAATGTAATTCATCACATCAATAGTCTTAAAGACAAGAATCACGTGATTCTCTCAATAGATGCTGAAAAAGAATTTGACAAAATATAGCATCCATTCATGTTCAAAACACTAGAAAAACTAGGGATAGTAGGCACATACCTCAACATTGTAAAAGCTATATATGCTAAACCCAAGGCCAATATCATTCTAAATAGACAAAAATTGAAAGCATTCTCTCTAAAAACTAGAAGAAGATAGGGATGTCCTGTTTTACCACATCGATTTAACATAGTCCTGGAAACTCTAGCCAGTGCAATTATACAAAGGAAAGAAATTAAAGGGATACAAATAGGAAAAGAAGTACTCAAACTATCCCTGTTTGCTGACAACATGATTCTATAATTAGAAGACCCAAAAAATTCCACCAGAAAACTTCTTGAACTTAGTAACACCCATAAATCAACTGAAAGAGAAATTAGGAACAATATCCCATTCACAATAGCCTCAAAGAAAATAAAATAGTTGGGAATCAATCTAACAAAAGAGGTGAAAGACCTCTACAATGAAAACTACAGAAAGCTAAAGAAAGAAATTGAAGAAGATCTTAGAAGATGGAAAGATCTAGTATGTTCTTGGATATACAGAATTAATATTGTCAAAATGGCCACACTACCAAAAGCACTATACAGATTCAATGAAATTTCTAAGGTTCTGATGATGTTCTTCATAGAAATAGAAAATGCAGTCATAAAATTCATTTGGAAAAATTAGAGGCCCAGAATAGCCAAAGCAATCCTTAGCAAGAAGAGTGAAGCAGGAGGCATCACAATACCAGACCTTAAATTATACTACAGAGACATAGTGGCAAAAACAATATGGTATTGGCATCAAAACAGACATGAAGACCGATGGTATGGAGTAGAAGAAATACAGACAAACCCACATAAATACAGTTGTCTCATATTGGACAAAAGCACCAAAAACATTCAATGGAGAAAAGATAGCCTCTTCAACAAATGGTGCTGGGAAAAAATGAGATCTACATGTAGCAGAATGAAACTGAATCTCTATCTCTCACCCTACACAAAACTCAACTCAAAGTGGATCAAGGACCTAGGCATTAGACTGCACCTACTAGAAGAAAAAGTAGGCCCAAATCTCCATCATGTCAGCTTAGGAACTGAATTCCTCAACAAGACTCCTAAAGTCCAAGAAGTAATATCAAGAATCAATAAATGAGGCCTGGGGTTGTGGCAGAGCTCTTGCCTAGCATGTGTGGGGCACTGGGTTTGATCCTCAGCACCACATATTAAAAAATAAATAACAAAGGTACATCAACAACCAAAAAGTATTTTAAAAAAGAATCAATAAATGGGATTATATCAAACTAAAACCGTCTTCACAGCAAAGGAAACAATCAAGAACATGAAGAGAGAGCCTACAGAATGGGAGAAAAATCTTTGCTACCTGCACCTCAGATACAGCATTCATCTCCAAGATGTATAAAGAACTCAAAAAATTTAACACCAAAAAAACAAATAACCCAATTAATAAATGGGCAAATAAACTGAACAGACACTTCACAGAAGAAGAAATATGAATGGTTAACAAATATATGAAAAAATGTTCTACATCACAAGCAATTAGAGAAATGCAAATTACAATTACACTGCAATTCTACCTCACTGCAGTCAGAATGGTAATTATCAAGAATACAAGTAACAATAAATATTGATGAGTATATAAGGAAAATGTACACTCATACATTGCTGGTGAGACTGCATATTGGTGCAATCACTCTGGAAAGCAGTATGGAGATTCCTCAGAAAACTTTAAATTGAACCACCATTTGACCCAGTTATCCCACTCCTTGGCATATACCCAAAGGTCTTAAAATCAGTATACTGTAGTGATGCTGCCACATCAATATTCATAGCAGCTCAATTCACAATAGGTAAGCTATGGAACCAACCTAGGTGCCCTTCAATAGACAAATGGAACCAGGCTGGGTCGAGCACACCTATAATCCCACTGGCTCAGGAAGCTGAGGCAGGAAGATGGCAGTTCAAATCCAGCCTCAGCAAAAAGCAAAGAGCTAAGCAACTCAGTAAGACTCTGTTTCTGAATAAAATACAAAATAGGGATGGGGATATGACTCAGAAATTGAGTGCCTCTGAGTTCAATCCCTGGCACCGCCCCCAAAAAATAATGAATGGATAAAGAAAATGGGATACACATGCACAATGGAATATTACATAGCCATAAAGAGAAATGAAATTATGGCATTTTCCAGTAAATAGATGGAACTGGAGATTCTCATGTTAAGTCAATCCCAAAGAATCAAAGGCCAAATGTTCTCTCTGATATGTGGATGCTGATTCACAATAGGCAGTGGGGGTGAGGAGAGGGAGGAGTTGGAGGTTCACCAGATTGGACAGGGAGAAATGGGGGGAAAGGAAGGGGGATGGGAATGGGAAAGAGTAGAATGAATCGGACATAACTTCCCTGTGTCCATGAATACATATGAATACATAATCAGTGTAACTCCACACTATGTACACACCACAAAAATTGGAATTTATATTCCATATATGTATGATATGTCAAAATACATTCTACTGTCATGTATAACTAAAAAGAACAAATAAAACAAAAACAAAAAACTCCTTAAAACTATAAACTACCAGGAAAATAGCTAAAAATTTTTATAATCTTGGCATAGTCCAAAATTTCTTAGCAATTATGCTAAAACTCTGATCCAAAAAATTTTTAAAAAGATAAATTAAAACATTTGCCCTTCAAAAGACTTTATGAACCAGGCATGTGGGGTGCACACCTTTAATCCCAGCAGCTGGGGAGGCTGAGGTAGGAGGATTCCAGGTTCAAAGCAAGCCTCAGCAACTTAGCAAGGCCCTAAGCAACTTAGAGAGACCCTGTCTCAGAATTAAAAATAAACAAAAGGCTGAGGATGAAACTCTGTGGAAAAGCACCCCTGGGTTCAATCCCAGTACCCTCCCCCATTCCAAAAAAGCAGACATTATGAAGAAAATGAGAAGACAAGCCACAAACAAAAGAAAATATTTGCAAATCATCTATCTGGTAATGGACTTATGCAGATAATATAAATATTTTTTTAATTCTCAAAACTTGCAAATCAATTCAATTTTTTTAAATGAACAAGGTATTTGAACAGATATTTCACCAAAAAAGATACCTAGATGGCAAATGAACACATCAAACTGTACTCAACATCGTTAGTCATCAGGAAGATGCAAATTAAAGCCATGAGAACAGACTGAAATACCATGAAATACTTAATAGAATGTGAGAAGAGGACACGGCAATGCTAAGTGGCGACAAGAACAGAGAGTGAGTAGGGAGAACCAGAATTCTTCCACGTTGCTATGGGGATGCAAAATGGTATGTCCACCTTGGAAAACAGTTTGGTGGTTTCTTATAAAAGGTAAACACTTAGGACAGAACCAGTAATCTCACTCCTGGGTATTTTCCCAAATGAAATGAAAGCCATGTTAGTTCAAAAACCTGTATGCAAATGTTTCTAGCAGCTTTGTTCATAATTGTGAAAAACTGGAAACAGCTCAAAGGTTTCTCAGTGGTGGAAAAGGGAAACTAGGGTTCATCCACACATTAGAATTATAATTAACAAGAAAAGGGAACCATATGAATGAAGCAAAACTAAAAGAGAACTGATTCAAAAACTAATGATAACATGCACGTTAGTTCTAGAGGAGACAAATTTACAATGGCAGAAAACAGACAGCAGTTTCCAGAGACTGACGATGGGAAAGGGCTTTGGGATAGTTTTGAGAGGTAGGGAACTGATGATGAAATGTTGAATCCAGTAGATTCAAGAGCGGCCAACCTACACCCTGCACCTCTGGTTAATGTGCATCTCTGGCCCTACTGAATTCTGCTCCTGGGGAATTCCCAAGGATTACTGTGAATATCTGGCTTCCCTGTCCCTTACCTGCTTTAACGCACTCTCTAAAATGCACATGTGCATGCATATGCACGTGTGCGCACACACACACACACACACACACACACACACATACACTCATACAGACTCAACTCTTTTCTTTCTCATCTTTCCTTCCTAATTTTCTGCTGCCCAGGCTTTCTCCAAAGAGTCCCTGGCTCCTGCCTCACCTCAGAGTGAATAGAGATGAGCTCTTGAAGAGAGCTTGCACAGTGTCCAGTCACCTCACAGATCAGTCAAGCTTTTATGGGCTGACCCAAAATGCTAAATGACCAACAAGCAGAGCATGATTTGTACAGGGAAATAACCAAATGAATAACACACACACTCGGAACACACCATAGCCCTAAACTGAGAGATGTCTAAATGGTTTTATTGGAACAACTTATTCCTTTTGTGGGTGCAGAACCAACCAGAGAAGAAGGCAGGTCTAGTAGGGAGCCTGGAACTCATCTTGTCCCCACTATGTGTCCTAGAGGTGAGACATTGCAAAGCTGAGCATCAGCAAGCCTGTCAAACATCAAACACTAGAGCCTATTGGGGTTTATCTTCTTCTTTCTGCTCCCCCCACCTGCTTCCTTCTGGTTCCAACACCCTGGAACCTTCTCTAAACTCACTGTACCAGCAACGCTTCTTGGGAAGTCTCATGAAAACTCTTCCATAACAAGCTGCAAAGCATCATGATAGTGAACTTGGATTTGACCTTTATTAGGAAAAAAAAAATCCTACCCCAACTTCTCATTTTAGGATTGCAGAAGTGTGGATTAATCAGTTTGGAGATAGGGCAGCAACTTGTTCATCTAAAATCATCAAATCCGTTGGTGATCCCCACCTGTGTGTGAAGGAGTCTTCATCTCCCCATCCCAGCACGAGCCCCCATACTCCACTGACTTGGCCTTGGCCTGTTTTTCCAGATACTAAAGACCATCATGCTGCAGATATCCAGACCACTGATGATCACCAGGGCTTTAGCCCTGCTGTCACAACTCATTAATGTGAGATGAATCTCTTATTGATATACTGTTTAAAAGGCCCTCCCTGACTGAATATCCCTAGGGAAACATCCCAGTCTTCTAGACCAGAACATCTGGCTCAACAAAACAAAACAAAGCAAAAAACAAACATGCCAACTTGTCCTGAGTAGGGACAGTAACAGCTGGAATCCCTTGGCTCTGGGATAAAGTGGAGGAGCCATGCTGTCTTTTCAACCCTGGTTGTAGTTCAGCACTGAGATCTGCAGCACCATCACCATGGTGCAGCTAGAGGGCAACTCAACATGGAAGACAGCATTAAATGCCCTGGAAATCTCCGCCTAGCTAGAATGGCTCAGGGGTTCCCGAAAGCCTTCAGATCAAGTACAAACCCTCAAATCATGGCTGAGCTCCTCCACAGATTCCTCCAGCCAGTGGGTCATGCCCTACATGCCCTACATACCCTCATTCTCTGGCTTAAAATGCACCCTCACCACCATTTCCTCCCTGCCTCCCAGCCCAGCCAAGCCTCCGAATCCTTCCATTGCTTCTCTCCCACCTGGCTAGGCTCACTTAGATGCCCCATCCTGTGTCTTTTCAGGGAGGTTAACACAGCATACCCAGGCTGCGCCTAATCCCTGCCTCCTCTTCTGGTCTGCCAGCTCCCAACGGTGTCAGGAAACAGTGCCACAAACTAGTGTCTTTCATCTGTGTCCAAAGATGAAAGGGCCTCCCATCCTAAGCAGGTCTTTAAAAATAGGTCAGACTCTCCTCTGCCTGCTTAGCCTACAGGAGGGCAGGGGCAAGGCTGACATGACCCCTTAAGGTGAAACTAAATATTTATCAAGCCATGAGGAACAGGGAGTCAGTTATGATGTGGCTTAGGAGAACAAGTAACTTTCCTTTGATGCTGGGTTTGTAAAGCACCCACAATGGAGAATCCCAAGAAATGTCCTGGTCCTCTCAGAGTCTCATTTAGCAGCGCAGGCCTGAGCATTTAATCCTCGTGTTTGTAACACATTCAAGGGGGACGTCCACGTCATACAGAATTTACCTCTGCAGAGTGTCTGTGTGAGTGCGCCCTGGGTATCTGGGCCATCTGACGCAGGGCAAAAAGAGCTGCTGGGGATTTTTAAATGAGATCACCAATGAGTCACCAGTCACAGGGGCTTCTCCTGTGCTGCTGCAGGGTTCCAGCTCTCCACAAATAACTGTGACAAAGAGGATTTTTGGAACATCTCAGTTTGTGCCTGCTCTGCCCTGGACTCCCACAGTGGGGTCTGGAAGCAAAGGCCACAGGACAGTGCTCAGGAGAACCATGAAACCTAAGTGGCACCAGAGGTTGGGGCTAGTCCAGTGGGAGAAGATGAGAGGCAGTGGAGTCTGAGGCCTCAAGGAAAGCATGGAATGGAGTCAGCCCTGGTCTTCAAAAAAAGTCCCTTAAACTCTTAAGATCTCAGTGTTCTTGCCTGTGGTCTCAGTGGGGTGGGAGACAATCTTTACGATAAGATGAGAAAATGTATGTGAAAGCAGCTGTGCAGCATGACAGATTCTGAGGTCCCTTCCAATCTTAAAGTGCATGTTTTAGTAAAATGGAGACTCAGAGGAGCCAGTGGCTTGGTGTCTTGGCAGAGAGGGAGAGAGCTAACTGGCGCAGGGATAGCATGGGAGAGGAAAGAGCTAGAGAGAGCAAGTTGTCTTCCCAATGACACAAGCACATGGCAATGACAAGGGGCTGATTTGACACATGGGCTGCACAAATATAGAGAACTTTAAGCACATCACGTGTGTGGTCCACAATATCTAAGATACCTCCTTGGAAAGCTGGGTTCTATCAAGCCTAAGATCTGAGTCCACGACAACTGATCTTTTAAGTACAGCCAAGTGCAGCAAGCCCAGAAACCAATACTCTGTGGCTGCCATAGGCACAGGCATACAAGGTTACAAGGGCCTCAGGAGAGCAGTGCTTGTAGTGCAAAACCACAACTTGCTCACGTCATACAGTGAGGTAGTTGCAAAGGGGACTTTCCAAAATCCCTGACATTGAGGGGAAGCAGTGGGATCTTCATCACCGTGGAGACCTGAGGCCAAACAAACCAAGAAGGAGAGGCACTGAGGAGGCCATTGCAGTAGTCCAGCTGTGGGAGAGGGACTGAGCTCTAACCGTTAGCCCTTCCAGCCCGGAAGTTCTTCTAAGCCTGCTCCAGGAAAATGTTGCCTGTCCTTGTAGGACCCCTGAGCATCGACAAAGGCTATTCCCTCAGTCAAGACAGAAGTTGGACAACAGATTGTTTCAGGTAGAGAAGAAAGAATTTGGAGAGGGGTCAAGGCTGAGCATAGGGTCAAGCAAGGAAAGGAAGAGAGGCCCGGATGCCTGCCCACATCTTACACACCATAATTGTGAGGGCGGCAAAGCCCAGAAAATTCTTAACCCACTGGAAGGAGGGGCTCCTTCTTGGTTTTGGTTGGTTTGTTTGTTTTTATGAGCCCTTTTCCTCATAACTCTTTGAGAGAGTTGACTGAGTTTGTCTGGATTTTTTGACATCTCATCATGAATGTCCAAAGTTTGGTTTCTGTCTCAAATTCTTATCTTCAAAAGAATTGTGAGGTCACTCTTTTTTGCTAACTGACTTTTTCTTTCCAGTCCCTGGAGGCTGCCTGCTTCCACGAAACCACTTGAAGATAGCAACTAAAAGGAGAACTTGGCTGCCTGGAGTTTCTCTCCATTTCTCTCTGTCATTTCCCCTCAGAGGCAAACCTAGAAAGATGAATGGCTGCAGCCTGTTGGTGTGCAGAGTGCCAAGGACCCCAGAGGGCTAGTCCTCGTCTGATCCTTCAGCCTCCCTCACTCAGTTCTTAGGATTTATACAGAAAAAAAAGCTCTTTCCTGCCTGTCTGTGGGATGATTATATAAATGTAACATTTCATCTACATCAGCTCCTGGAGTCCTTGGCATTAGATTGGCTTCAATGCTGAAGGATCAGAACACAATCCATTTAGGGGACCAGGAACATCTCAAAAATGTCCTTTCTTCCTGTTCCAGCTGCACCATGATGACATTTACACAAAATGGAATAAGAGAATAACATTTTTTTTTTGAGAACCCTGATTCTCTGGCTCTGTGTCACAGAATGAAATTAGCTCAATTTAATTACAGATGACAAATGGCCTTGCTCATCTAATTGGTGCACAGCAATCCTGAGAGTCCTCGTGGCCTCCGCCTCTAGTTGCCCCTAAGCGACCACCTTGTGGGAGCCAACATGTCTCCCCCAGGGCTATCCCCAAAAGGAGGTGAGCTGTGATCCAGGATTCCTTTGCTGTTTGTTTATCTTGGTAACTGTTGTTAGGACCAGAGGATTTAAATCACCACAGCAAAGCAGGCAGGACAGAAATAAAGAGCCTCAGAGAGCACCCAGGGTTCAGGGCTCCCAGCCCACTATCTAAAAGCACACGGGGTCTCCTCTGGGCACAGCCATCCCTGCTCCCTATTAGCTGCTACAGGCTCAGTTTCCCTGTCCAGTGTGGCCAACCCTGAGAAGTCATGGGACAGACACACATCTGATGCTCCATGTCTTCCAAAAGCCTGCCTCACTGATTCGGGCAATGTCTAGGGGATCTCTCCCGCTTCAACTGTACAACCTATGGGTCATCAGAAAAGGCACTATTCTTGGATGAGCTCTTTCCTGGCCTGTGCCTGTCTGAGAGTTCATAGTCTCTGCATTTTTTTCAGTATTTTTTTTATTTGTTCTAATTGGTTATATATGACAGTAGAATAAATGCATTTGGCATATCATATATAAAGGAGTATAACTTCTCACTCTCAGCAGTATTTTTTTCTAGCACATTCTCTGAGCCAGGCTCTGCCTAGGCACTGATAATTCAAAAATAATTAAGATACAGTCACCGCCCTTCGGGGAGCTCACAGTCTGATTATGCAAAAGGCTGCTGCTCCTGCCCTGGAACATTCCAGGGTTATCCTAGATGGGGTTTGTTTTCCTCCTTTTCCAAATTCAGAAATAGCCTCAGATGCAACAGTTTCTGAGATGCATCTTGAGTTGCTGAGCAAACATCTGAGACAAACTTTTGGTCTCCAGCTTCACCCTGAAGGGCATTAAACACTCACTTTCACAAATGTGAGAAAAACAACAGCTGAAGGGGAGGTTGATGGGAGCAAGGTGTCCACACACAAAGAAAGCCATTTGCTAATCAGGGCCCCTGAGGCCATGTTGAGGGGAATCATTACAGTCCTGGCTCTGCTGGGTGGGCTGAGCTGGTCCCCACCCCTAGGCTGAGGACAGCTGAGAACTTCACAGTAACCACAGCCAGAACTGACCGACTGGTCCCAGCAGTGAGGATGGCAGCTTCCTGAGTTGGATTTTTTCAGAGTTAATAAGTGTAATTTGTCTGTGACAATGACAGCAGTTATTCAACAAAAGACACTAGATGCACAGGAAGATGGTCAGCTTACTGGAGATGGAGGAATCAAGAAGAAGGTGATCTTACTGTCATGTGTCCCAGACAAAATCAGGAAGGGAGTGCACCCTTCCAGGAGCTAGAACCTTGGGAGTGGAGAGTACAGGCATCTAGAAAGCAAGAAGTGAATTCTGAAAAAGGTGCAGCTGCCTGGGGCCACCTAAGTTAGGCATCATCCTCCTCACCCCCATGCTGACCACCCTGACATCAAAACAGGAGATCCACAAAGAACTAATCAGCAGTTCTGCACATGAACAGGCTTCTCGGTCTGCACAGGGTTTCTAGATTGTGCAAGAGAACTGCCCAAGGTCTTCAGCCTCTCTGTGGCTGCTCTCCTTTTTTTTTTTTTTTCTCTGAACCAGAGCTGAACACTTTGCAAACAGTTCAATGCCTTAACTTCTGAGATAAGGTTTTCTGGAAGGTAAGGAACTCCTGGGCTTTTGACAAAATGTGAGTTTTAGCTCCTCTGGGTTAAACCCCAAGGCTGTTGTTTAACCCTGCTGTCTGTCCCAAGTCTGGACCCTCTTTCAGAGAGACATACTGACTTAGGGGGAAATTTGTTCCCTCCTCCAGAAGTGACAGTTTAGGGTGCCCTTTATTGTCTCGGTAGTTTCTGGAATGAATGGAAGAATGGACAGGAAATATTATGAACAGTCAGACAAAGGAAGACTCAGAATCCAGGACCGCACTTCCCTGCCTTGCCTCAGAACTCCAAAAGTCAACATTTTATGATTGATTTGAAATTTGAGTCAAAATTCCAAATTCCTTGGAAAGAACCTAATGGGCCCAATGCCATTGGCTCTCCCCAGGGTTTGTGTCCCAGGGCTATTCTTCAAGGGTTCTCCAAAGAAATAAAGTCAAATACTAACTGCTCCCTTAAGCAGCTTAAAAGCTGTGTGGTGGCAGCACCATTTCTTCTCTCTTCCCAGTGAAGAACAAGGAGGATTAGAGAGTCATGAACATGCCCTTCCCTCTTCCACGGGCAGCTTCTTAGATGGTGTGTGGACAGCAAAAGGGTTCAGGCCCACCAACCCTTTGAGCATAGAGTCAAAGTCCTGTTATTTATATGAAACTCATTTGATGTTTGTGACTCTTTGAAGAGGGGCTGTGCTATTTACAATCACACCATGCCTATCTTTTAAAACAAACTTATAATGAAGATAGTGATAATGTTCAGTCTATTTAAAAAAACAAAGCTGAAATCTTCAACCTCTCATTTGAATATCTTCAATTAATATGTTAATTTAAAAGTATGCTTATCTATTCATAAAAGCAAGTCTACCAAGGATTCATTAACCATCAGGTCTTTCGATTACTTGAAAGTATTAAGAAATAACTCATTTTTCAAACTTTTTTCTTTTCTTTCATCACTAATTTGAGACTGACCTCTTTTCCTCTCTTACCTTCTCCTCACCCAGTTAATCCAGGTTACTAGGATTTAGGTTGTTCTTCACAGCATCATCTCTGGATCCCATTAGAAAACTAGACAACCCTATTATGTTGTGAGTATGAAAGGAAAATCAAGTCAGCCTTTTCCTAATGTCCCATTTTGTAGGCAACTTCCATTGTGGAACCCACCCGTCAATACAGTTTTCTTTCTAAGTGTTCACACACTGGCGTTTTAAATAGGCCAGGTCATGATGAGAGAGAAAACAAATATTTGTGACCCAGCTGCCAGGGAATCAAGGGAAGATATAATTCCAAGATCAAGACTGGGTAGTATAATCAAACTCCCTTCAGGACATCCCATTCTTAGCTACTGTTTATTAGCTGGGCCCGATTGATGTTATTTTTTTGTCTCATAATTTAATGACTTAAACCATTATGTATTTATTATCACAGTTTCTGAGGGTCAGAAATATGAGTCCTCCTCTTCAGATTCTTACAATGTTGTGACCAAGATGTCATCTGAAGGCTTGATTGGGGAAGAATCTGATCCCAGGCTCATTCAGGTTGATGGCAGGATTCCTTTCCCCGTGAAGGCCTCAGCTATCTCCTGACTATTGGCTGGAGGCCATTTTTGTGTCCTAAAGGGTCTTACAGTCCCTTGACATGTAGACCTCTCCAACAGGATTGTATCTTTCATTAAGCTAATAATAAGAGTCTCTAACACTCATCAGCTAAGAGAGCCTGGTATAATGTAACCTGATCATGACAGTAACATTCCATTAACTTGGCCATATCCATTGATAAAGCACATCCTGCTGGACTCAAGGGGAAGGGGTTATGCATGGTCATGGATACCGGGAAGCAGGCATCAAGGAGGCCACCTGAATGTCTTTTCAACACACAGTTTTTAGAATTTGTTTTGGTGAAATGTCCATAAAAATACTTCTACTCCATTTTGGGAAATGATTATCTTAAGAAAAAGGAAGCAGATTCCAATGAGAAAAAATTATTACTAGGTGAGTGCCCACAGCTAATCATCAAGTAGAAAGGCCCTCAAAGTTCCCCCCAGACTTGCTCAAGGTATACTGTTTTAGGTAAAGGCAAGTGGCTGGAGTAAAAAAAAAGGATTTGGCCAGACCATGGAGATGCAGACAGACTGTAATTTTGCTGTTCAAGGGAAGATATATAATTTATCAGCATTGGGAAGTTTATACGGGGCTTCCTAAAAGATGTGAACTCAAGATTGCTCAAGAAGACTCAATTAGAACTGAGTTAGGCAAGTAGAGGAGGAATAGCAATGTAGAGGTGGCTATTGGGGAAAATATCTGGCTGTAATAGAGGATGGTGCTGGAAAGGTAAGTTGAAATCAGATAATATAGAGGAAAGAATTTATATTTTACCCTGTAGTCAGTCAATAGGGAACCATTGAAACAACATTAATAGGGTAACAACGTTATTAAAACCCTACTTTAGGATAATTAATCTATGATTGAAGATAGAATTATTATTTATTTCCTTATGAATAATTTTTGCCAGATATAGAATTGTAAGTTGGCAATTTTTTTTTCTTCCAGCATTTTATATGTAACATATAATTGCATTCTTTCCTCCATGATTTCTGACAAGTATCAGTTGGTAATTTTACTGAGGACCCCTTATATATGACAAGTTACTTTTCCCTTACTTCTTTAAATATTTTCTCTCTGGCTTTAGATTTTGATACTTATCATCATGTGTCTTGGTGTGAGTCTTCTTGGAATTTCTTGAGCATCCTGAATTTGTAGATTTATGTCTTTCCTTGCCTTTGGGAAGTATTTTTCCAAATAATTCCTGGATCATTTCTCTTGCTCTTCTCCTTTTGTAACTCCCATAATTCATTAGTTGGTCCACTCAGTGTTGTCTTATATTCTTTTTACTTTTCTTTTTCTTCTACTTTTTAAAAAAAATCTCAGTTCTCATATTCAACACTTTCAATTGTCCTAGCTTTAAATTTGCTGTTCTTTCTCCTGCCTGCTCTAATCTGGTATTGCACATTTCTAGTAAATTTTTCACTTATTCATTATACTTTTTTGGCTCCAGAATTTCTGTTTGGTTTCTTTTTATAATTTCTGTCTCTTTGTTTATATGCTTATTTTGTTCACATATCATTTTCTTGACTTAATTTAGTTCCTTGTCATTGTTTTATCTTAATTTTTTAAGCATTTTTAAGACAGTTGTTTTAAAGTCTTTCTCTAGTAATTCTGATATCTGGGCTTCCTCAGGGACAGATTCCACCAATTAATGTTTCTTTGAATGAACCTTGTGTTCCTGCTTCTTTGTATGTCTTGTAATTTATTTGTTGATGGTTGGGCATTTGATTATTATCATGCAGTGACTCTGGAAATAAAACTTGCTAAGATTTGCTGTTTCCCTTTCTTTCCTTCCTTTCTTCCTTCCTTCCTTCCTTCCTTCCTTCCTTCCTTCCTTCCTTCCTCCTTTTCTCCCATTAGTCATTGTTGAAGGCTGAAGTACACATTTGTTTTTAAGCTTTTCCAAGCAATTTTTGCAAAGACTTTTCAAGTGCTGAAGTTTCTATTCTTTTATTCTTTAGCTATGTTCAATTAATCTTTATCAAAGATTTCCTGGAATGCCAGGAAGTGAAACAAACAAACAAAAAGCACCTAAAAAAAAAAAAAAAAAAGAAAAGAAACCAAAAAGGAGAAAACATCCATCACTCCCAGTCTTTGCAGGTTAGCTCTGTGCTAGCAGCATTTTACCACTTAAGTAGACTTGCTTTCACCCAGGGATCAGCCTAAAGTGAAAACTTAAGTTCTTCTCAGTATTTTTCTGAACTTGAACTTTCCCTGAGCATGAGAACAAGTTTCCAAATTCCCCTGCATACATGACTACTTTTTAATGTCATAGTTGCCTGAAGAATTTAACCTCACTTTTTCTTCCAGGATTTTAGATTGTCTAATATAGGTCTCCACCCAGAATCTCTTGTCCTAGATATTTCTGAGTTTATTGTTGCCTTGTAGCTTTTAACAAGCAGATCCTGCTAGTTTTCCTACCTAGGTTTTGAGTTATGTGGAACACAGACTAGTAACTTACATCCAGGCTTCAGGTATCCCCCAGACCACTGAGAACACAGGTACATAATAATTTCCAACCAGGGCTACTTGGCTTCCTCCAGTTCAAGGGTGAAATTGGATACTGGGCGGCTGCTTGCTCAAGAACAAAAATACCACTATGTTGGATGCCGTGGAGGCAAGCAAGTAAAAATGCTATAAAACTTTCCTTCCATTTTGAAGATAGCTCCTCCTTGATTGGGCATTTGGTTGATTATTGTAAATGTTTGCTTGTTTCCTAGAGTTCTTAAAAAGTTGGTAAGACAGCTCCTGATTTACTTTTTGTTTCTGTTTTTTTTTTTTTTAATGATGTTTCCATGGGAGAGATGAAAACATCGAGCGTCCTAAGCCACCATTTTGTTGATGTCACTCTCCGCTAGACAACTCTGGACATGGGTGCTGAGGAATTGCCTGAATCGGGAAGAAAAACTGTCACTCAAATGAAAAAAAAAGCAAATAACACCAAAACTGACCTTCTTGTTATTTGCAATAAATATTGTCAGGGTTGCAGTTATAGCTTAGTAATTGAACACTAGCCTCTCATACAAGAGAACTTGAGTTTTAGCTCCAGCACCAGAGTAAATAAATAAATAAATAATAGATAAAGATTTACTAATCACTTAATATATGCAAGACAGAGTTGCAGGTACTGGCATCCAGGGTGACAAGGAGAAAAGAGATGGATTGTTTTTGTTCCTTTAATAGTTCATGTAAGAAATACCCATTGTGCTCCATCCATACACCAAGCACTGCTATAGAGCGATAAGTAATGCAAGCTCCCTCATTACTACCATAAAGCTTAGAATTTAGGTTAAATAATAGTTAGTTTATCTTAAACCAGTTAAGAGTAGAAATTAGAGGTGGAGAAATAGCACTGTAGTGAGGGAAAATAGGCAACAAAAGAGGTGATGATAATACCATGTGATTAGTGAAGTGATGGGAAAGTACAAGGTATTATGGGACTCTAGAGATCAGAATTAAGGTGAGTTTCTCAGAGACAGGTGATAACTAGGGAAATACTTTAAAGTGAGTAGAGGTATATCAGGTAAGAGGCAGTAAAGATGCTGAGGCAGAGGAAAAATATGTGCAAACACATAGACTCCAGGGATAATGTAGCATATTCAAGGAATTAAAAGAAGACCTTTTGGGCCAGCTCTGTGAATTTGTAAGTAGTGACAGGCAAGTTGGGATGGTGAGCGGATCCAACATTATGCAGTATCTTTTAAGCCATTTAAACCAGTTAGAAATTGTCCTACAAGTCATTGAAGGATTAATAAAGGAAAGGAAATGAAAAGGTGGGGATTTTAGAAAGATTACGTTGGCTGCCTTGTAGATAATGAACTAGCTAGTTGGGAGCTGCTGAAGTAATATAGGAAATACAGACTGGCGATATCAACTTGAATGGTGACTGTGAAAATAGAAAACAGTAAATGGAATAATTAGGAGATCTAATACATATTTTGGAGAGTGATTAGATTATCCAAGGGTTGAAAAAAAAGAAGGAGACCAAAATAACTCCCAGGTTTCTATCTTGAGCAACTTGTGGACGGTGGTGCTATTTGCTGAAATAATCTTGGAAGTTGTTGGTGCCCTGCCCAGATCACTTTACAGGTCAGTACTCCCATCTGCCAACTACCAGATCACTGCCCTCAGCCAAAGAGGAGCCAGGAGCTGTCCCATGCAAAGGGATTGCACCCCCATCCCACTCCTGAAAACTGCAACTAGTAACCAGCTGAGGATACAAAGGCTGTCTTTTTTGCTTCATGGACAGTCCAATTCTATGACGTTCTGGAGCTCCTGAGGGATTAAGCTGTATCTAGACTCCAGCTAAGATCACCTTATTGCTTAGGTCCTTCCCAAGCCAACCCTGCTTCTTTCTTACTCCCTTTCTCCTAAGAGCATTCGCTCAGTAAGTCATGGTCAACCCAATTCTCAGTCTGATTTTAGGAAACACACCCTCAAACAGTTGGTATCAAGAATATGTTTTGAAGCAAATTCTAAATATGAGGTTCTGATGGATGTCAATCTCATCCAGAAACACCTTTACAGGCATATTCAGAATAATGTTTAAACAAATAACTTGCCATTCCTTATGCCAGTCAAGCTGACACATAAAGCCAACTGACCATCACTGCTGCCCCACTGGTGAGTGGATCCAAGATCTAAACTCTAGTCATGGAATATGGAGATTTTAAGCTAAGGAGAAATGTCTAGCTAGAGAGAGAGGGATTTGGGAGTCATTATTGGCGGGCATGGAAGCCACAGAAGTAGATGAGGTAACCAAGGAGAATAAATCATTTGCAATGAAGGATGGCTTATAACAAAACCCTGAGGACTGTCCATTCCAATGGTGGGCTGAGCCATAGACACTAGGGCAGGAGGGAAATCCAGGAGAGAAATGAGAGGAAAGGAAAGAAGGAAAGAGGGGCTCCTTCATAAGGAAGAGGGGCACATCAATAGGATTAAACAGTGCTCATATATAGAAAGGCTACTATTATGATTTAGATATGAGGTGTCCCCCCAAAACTTCTGTGTTAATGAAGGACTATTCAGGGGTACAATGATTGGATCATGAGAGCTGTGACTTTAATCAGTCCTTCCTAGTTTGTAACTGAAACCAGTCACTGTTGGCACATGGAGTGTTGGGAGTCGCCTGGCTCCAAAGATTAACTTCCCCATCCCCCAAGAAGAGCTGTCCAATGGTAAGCCCTGCTGGCTCACCTGATCCTTATCCACCAATCAGACTAGCCCTGCTGGCTCACCTGATCCTTACCCACCAATAAAAAAGCACCCCATGCCAACTGTCAAACCACCCCCGGCTCTATAAATATGCAGGGCTGTTCCCCAGTAAATGGGCATTTTCTCCAATGGCAAGCCTTGATCATTCTTTCATGGGGCATGACTGGAGGAAGTAGATCTGGGGGTGTGAAAGGTTCATCTTTCTGGAACCCCCCTTCCTCTTTCTCTCTCTGCTTCTTGGCTGCCATGAGGTGAGCAGCACTCCTCTGTCCCACTCTTCTGCCATGGTGTCTGCCTTACTTTGGGCCTAGAGGCATGGAGTTTCATACTATATCACTGAAACGGTGGGCCAAAATAAACTTTTCCTCCTCTAAGTTGTTATTATCAGGTATTTTGGTCACAGGTTCACAACACAAAGTGACTAACACAGCTAGCTACACAGTGTCCTTGTCATCTATTGTCCTTGGTAAGAGTCATTCCGGTAATGGAGGTAGAAGCAAGATTGCAGTACCCAAGGAATCAAAGGGGAGAGAATTAGTCCAGCGAGGAGGTGTTTATCATTTTATAGGAATTTGTCTGTGAGGGGGAGGTGAGAGAAACACAGGAGCTGAAAGAGACACTGGGATGGGTTTGCTAGCTAGAGACTTCAGTAGGTTGAGTTAGTAGGGCCTGGTACTGGCCAGTCACTCCATGGAGGGAATCTCTGACAAATGCCACAAGCCCTGGATTTGAATGTAAGTGTTGTTCTGTTACATACTCTCCCTTCAGGCCAATTATTTTGCCTCTCTGGGTCTCATTTGTACAATAGCCTACTTCAAAGTACTGTTGGGGTGAGTCATTAATGCATATAGAAGCATTCTACTAATAATCACGATTACTTCCAAATAACCAAGGAAATGTCTGAATTCAAGACTCTTTCAAGCCTTTCAAGCTGGAACATCTGGGAAATAGCACTGTGGAAATCCTGGCAGGAAAGTCTTTGGAGAGGGAAGGATGACAAGGTTGGTTTGTGCAGGCCACTCCTGGGGTCATGGCAGGATGTCAAGAGTGGAAACACTTAGCAGATATGTGGAGACAAGGACCAGATGTAGGAGAAAAGTTGGGGAAGGAGAAGGAAAGCTGGCACTCCTCCACCCAGAGATGAGCAGGGAGTCAACAGTGGGAGGGGGATTGTTGCATAATGTTTGGCAAAGTCACACAGGAACACCTATAACTGCCACACATTTAGCAATTACTTTGTCAGGACCTTTCCCTACAATATCTTCAAGCCTTATGATTATATCTGTGTTTTTACAATGGAGAAAACTGAGACTCAGAGAGGTCACCAAGCTAATAAATGATGCAGCCCAGAATCAAACACAGTTGCTCTGGCTCCAAAACCTGCATTCTTTCCACTACCTCATGCTGCTCTGAAGGACAGAGTCTTAGGGGAGAACTATGTTTAGGAGACAAAAGGAAAGAGCTCATTGGGCAGAATAATGATCAGAAGGTGTGATGTTATGGAGGCCAAGAGAAGGTAAAGTTTCAAGATGGTGGAACTGGAAACAATGCCAGATACTGCTGAGGGAGTAAGGAGAATGAGAATTGAGAAATAGCCACTAGATCTGGTGAGCAGATGGTGACCTGTAACTGTGGACAGCTGGAGGTGGCTGTGTCAGTAAAAAGAAGGTGCTGTGTAAAAGCAGTATCATATTCTCCTTTCCTCCCCCCCCCCCAAATGGTACTAGTGGAGAAACTCCTACATCGTCAATCTAACCAAGGTTTGTTGGTCACTACATGTGGCTAACCGGGAAAATAAAAGCCAACAAAGTCTGACTAGTCTCATTATCTAAAATTCACAGGCCAGTGAGTGTCATCTCCAGGAGGGAATTAAGGCAGTGGTCTCATCCCTTCTGATCCACGTCTGCCTTCATCCTGTCATTGCTCACCTGATGCTGGCCAGGAAAGGGCCAACAAAATTCTTCTGCTGGACCAACCTCACACTTAGGTGCCTCCTGCCAAAAAAGCATTTAACTACAATAGTACCTAAAATGCCAGCACTATTATCAATTCCTTTGGTTAAGAATTATCCTCCCCTTTGATTCCTGTCTTAAAATGTTAATTATTTGTAACACTCCAAATTATGAGAAGATCAACTATGTCTTTGCTATGCCTTGAGGAGTTAACCCCCCTGGGATCCCAGGCAGCCAGAGTTGGCACCAACAGACAGCTTAGGGAACAGAGAGGGAAGGTAGAGGGACAGATGAAAACTTTCACCCACTATGCAATTTGTCCTGGATTAACCTCACCCCTTGGCATGGGTTTGGGAAAGGAGTCATAAGTCATTTGTGGCTGAGGTTGTAGGTGATCCAGGCATATCCCTTGGCCTACTTTAGAATTTACCTGTAGACATCTCTTAAATAACAGCAGGAAAAGTCAAAAGATTGGGAAAATAATGCCCTGCAGACACTAATAAGGGACAGTTTTATAGAGTGTTCTATGTGATCTCTCAGAGTCCCCAGAGGAGTAAGCCACAGTTGCCCACATAAGTAACTCCTTCATGAATACAACTTTTATTGCTGCGTACTTAGAGTGCTTTCTGAATCACCTCTGAAAAAATAATTACTTGTACCCCTTCCTTGTTTCAGATTTTGTTTCATGGGATTCCAGAAAGGACACCATGTATAAAGGGTCTTTCCCCATTATTCCCAGTACTAATGGAAAAGAAAATACAGCCCACTGGCTCCTAAAAAAATCCACAGACCCTGAATATAGAACTGTGCATCCATATTTTAAATACCTGTATCATTTGACCCAATACTTCAATTTCTAGAAGTTTGCCTTAAGAAAACTGACAGATTGAACATGCAAAAATGTATGTTTTTCACCTGGAAGGGTAAAATTTGGGGGAGCAACTTAATAGATTATAACATACCTTCTGTTGCCATAAGAAATTTCTGCATCTTTCCATGTCTCTGGCAAGCTAAGTGAAAATGCAGATAACAAAATATTTGCACATATCTACTTTTGAAAATACATCTATATCTGTATGTGTATTGAGCACTGAAAGATTCTGGAAGGATGGCCACATAACAATGGCTATCTTTGAGTGGCGGGGTTGGAAGTTGTGGATGATTTTTACTTTTTTTTCTTATACTTTTCTGAATTGAAAGAAAATTATAATTTAGGATTTAATATTTTTTAACTTGGAAAAAATGTAAAAAGAAATCTATGACCTCAGCCACATAGAACTGAACTCCCTAGTGCAAACCCCTGTCCTCCCAACAGGAACTATTGGCCTCAACACCTCGGGGAGGTTGGAGCAGACCCACAGAAGGGAAGGGTCCCTCTTAGGCTAAGCCAATGCTTGGCAGTGGCTGTTCTAAGCAAGTCAGCAATCACATCTGCTCACTGGCAGCAAAGGGAGAGCACATCATGTCACGTGTCCGGAATGTGTGGCCTCATCTGACTCAGAGAAAACAGCACAGCCCTGGACCCAGGCTTGGGGTCCTTAGTGAGACTCAGACGGCCCCCGCGCCTACCCGTACACCACCACCCCCCTCACCCCGCCTGCCTGGAGCCCCAGCTGGCACTCAGACAGTCCTTTCCAATTTGCTCCACATTCGGGAGTTCCTTATTCCCACGGGAAGAACTTGTTGCCATGACGATGTGAGGCTCCCAACCCTGAAGCCGACCCAGGAAGCCAAATCCTTCCCTGTGCAGCCCTGCCTGGCCTCCCTGGCTGGGCAGTGGGCTCCAGAAGTTCATCTTGAATGGGGGTTTCAGGCTCCATATTATTTGAGTTTAAGAGGAGGGCACTAATTAAGAACACAAGGTAATAAGGAAAGGGAAGGAGCAAAACTGGTAAGAAACTTCTATGAAAAGCCCCCGGTCGCTACTGCTTCTTCCCTCCACCAGGGCTCCTGGGTCAAAGGCTGTGTGTGGTTCAGGAGTGTTTGGATGGGGATGCCAGACACTCTGCTTTTCCTCTCAAGGTCTTCCAAGAACCTCGGGGCATTTCTTGACGTTTCTGGAACGAAGCACTCTGGACTGAAGCTTTATCCTCTCCGGTTCAGCCCAGGACTGAAAAGAACCGAGGGGAGCACAAGCGCGGGAGATGCTAAGCGCCAGGGCCCAGGGGTGACTGTTTGGTGTAAGCAATCCGAGGCTTTCCGTGCAGCCCCGCCCTGGCTAGGCGCGCCGAGAACCCCACAAAGACCAGGTGGGGAGGAGTTCTATGACCAGCCACGCCCAGTGCGAGGCCACGCGCAGGGACGGACCTCCGAAGGGGACCCCAGGGCTAGTGGCCAAGTGCGAGCGCGCGCACGCTCGGCCCCGCCCGCTGGAGCCTCTTCCGCGTGGGCTGCAGGAGAGCCACGCCCCTCTTCAAGACCGCGCCTCTGGGCGGCGGGCCCTGCCCTTGGAACTCCTCCTACT
Organism: Urocitellus parryii; assembly: GCF_045843805.1. Taxonomy (NCBI): domain Eukaryota; kingdom Metazoa; phylum Chordata; class Mammalia; order Rodentia; family Sciuridae; genus Urocitellus; species Urocitellus parryii. The sequence continues at coordinate 51,506,204 of NC_135539.1, forward strand.
TTATAATCCCTCCCGGCTCCTTGGCTCCCTCCCTCCGCAGCGCCAGACTCCCAGACCTCAGCACTCCTAGGGAACCGCCGTCTCCTGTTACTCGCCCCAGGGTAGCTGCCCAGGGAAAAACTCCAAGCATATCACTGACTGGCCTGGAAACCCTTTCATCTTTGCTCCATCAGCAGCAGCGCTTTGATTAATTGAGTCTCCTGGCTTTGGCGTCTTCAACCATTACCATGCTGCAAATCCCTTGGTGCCTGCTAGCTCAGATCTGGGCACGTGTACACCCAGGTGCACCCCTTTCCTAGGCCTCCTTCCTTTCTCCTGTTGCCTGTCCCCGAGTCTTTGAGTCTCAGGAGTGCAGTGAGTCTTAGATTTGTCTAGAAGTCTTTTTTCCTCCAACTTCTCTGTTTTTACACACCCGCTTCAACACCTGGCATTTTCTTTCAGCTACACTCTCCTGTTTGCCCCAGAGTACCCCTTCCCCTACACTCCACTTTTCCCTTCCTCTACACTCCACTTTTCCCTTCCCCTCCATCATTGGTCCCACCCACCAGGCAAGAGGCTAGACAGTCCCCAGACAGCTGCCCACGGGGCCCAGGAAAGTAGGGCTGCACCCAGCAGTGGGCCCAGGCCTATGCGGAAATAGTGTTTTGACAACCCCAGGCATCAGATTTCATAAGTGAGCCAAATGTAGAAAGGATTAGCTGTTTCACCCAATAAACCCACATCTGCAGTTACATTCTGACTGGGATAAAATTACCCTGGTTATTAATCCTTCAGCCTTAGAATATAAGCTGATCACCAGCTGGGGTCAGAAAAAATTCCACCCCAGCTCCTGCCATCTTCTCCCTGGTCTCCACCTGCTGCATCTCCTGTGGCATATTGTTGCACATCTAGGTCTGTAAATGAGGCTCAAGGCCACCAACCCAGGCACCTCTGAGACAGCTCCAGGCTGGAGAGGGCATCCCCATGATCATGTCAGTATGTATTGAGACTCCACCTTGGACAAGGTATCGTTGGTGTCCACTGTGGGGGATACAAAGATAATCCAGGAATGGCCCTTGCTTTTTCATGCCAAGAAAAGCTGGAGTGGGTGGTCAAAAGCTGCAGTGGTTTCTGGACTTCCTGGCCTGAGGTACCCTGGGTGGATCAGATTGCCTCAGGGAATCCAGTTTGGGTACAGGCAGTTTTTCCCTGTCTGCAGTCAACAAGGAATGGAATCATTCCTCCTGCCTCAAGCTTATATAGCCTCTCCCTATAGAGAGCCAGCAAGTCAGGCCAGGCCAGCTTTGTTTCTGTCTCTGACCCTTTCTGTTTAGACCCCAAATCTGCCAGCACTAGAGGCTTCCAAGAGTCTGCATCTCCTTCAATAGGACCTAGAGGAGACAAGTAGGTTGAAAGCCTAGATTAACTCTTTCTAGACCATAAGCACAAAGAAACCATTCCCTGAGAAACCATTTTTCCCTTAATCCCTTCAAACATGGCCTTGTGTGGACTGAACACATGATTCAGCATTCAAATTGGGATCTCTCAATAAAGAAAAGGGACACTACTGATAATTGCATGGATTTCTCCTGAGCAAACCAGGAAGTATTCATCCTACTTGAGGGAGCATCTCCATCTGCCTCCTAAGAGGCACCACGGAGACACCTCAGGTTGTTAGCTCTTCCCCGGCTCTTCACCTTCTTTCCTGCGCTTCTCAGCCCACAGCATCCTTCTGTAGACAGGTCTCCCCCACAACAGTCCTTCCCCTCACCTCCACTCCTTTGTCCTACACTTGAAGCACCTATATTTCCACTCTCCTTCCTTAGATCAGCTCAATTACTTATTTAGATTGCTGCAATCATCCAGGATGCTGGATGATTACAATAGAGATTAATCATCAGTAAGTAGTATTCATTAAGTGAATAATCTGGGTTGACCCCATAACACAATTATGCTTTCTACCCTCAGATACTTCTCAGTGTTGCTCACTCATTCTGTTGGCCTTCTCATTGCACGTGGTAGAGTTCCAAACTTTCCATATCTAAAAATCCCTATCTAAACACCACCCCCCGCCCAAATTCTTGGTACAAGCCTTAACTTCACCAAGAGCAATAACAGAAAACAAACCAAAACACAACTTGAGATAGGAACCTTTCAAGCCTTCTAAATGCCCCTTCACTTCCAAATTATCAATTTCCCTATTATTTTATCAGAATCTCTCTTCAAGAAAAACTACCTTCCTTCTACTCCCTCTGTGTGTCCCCATGGTGGGTGGCATGTATCTATGTAGGATCTCCTATCAGCAGCTTAGACACGGTTTATTGAGCCACAGTTGGGCTTCTAAAGACTCAAGATAGACCAGTGAAAACTTTTCTTTAGAATTCTGGGTCTGGGGCCAAGAAAATGCGTTCAGTCTGTCTCACACGGCTACAGTGATTAAAATATAATCTGTGGGAGTTAATGGCAACCTTCTTCCCCCACCAGACTGAAGAAACTGAGGACCTGAAGGGTTGAGAGAAGAATGAGACTGAGAGAGGAATCCTGGTTCTGGATGGTCCAGAGGTCCCAGTCACACTCTTTTTAAAAACTTACAAAGAACTCTAATGTCACGCACTATCAAATTAACAATGTTCACTTGCTTCTCCAAGGGAAAGGTTCCCCTCATCCTGCCCTAGCTAATGCCTCCTTCTTGATTCAAGAGCCCCCTGGTCACCCTATTCTATCACTTGTACCACTTCTCTAATCTTCAGACATTTCAGCTAGGTACACGTTCATCTCCGTGTCCAAAAATGAAATAAACACTGTCTTTCATTTTTGTCCTTCCTCCACTTCTCCTGCCCTCCCATTCTGCTCACTACTTCTATTTTCTTTCCTCCCACTTGATACCATTACATCTTCCCATTTTCCTGACAGCTCTCTTGCTGGGCTGCATGGAAACAGATGTGCACTTTCTAAGTTCATGCCACCTCTCAGTAGCATCTGACGTCAGGAACTGCCTCTTCTTGCAGGAAACTCACATTTCTCTTGATGGTTTTCCTCCTGGTTCTTGTCTTAACACAGAGAAGCTTGACTTACAGAAGCTGTACCAGAAGCTGTCAGAATCTCAAACTCTAGACTTTTCCAACTTCCTCTCACCCCATAAAACTGCATCTGGCCTGTGCCAGCTCTTCTCATGCACTGCTAAACGAGGGATGACTAATCTAATGAGATCATTGGAGCTAAGGCAATAATGGGTGACTTATTTCAATATTTTGATAATAGCTCTCAAAGACTTAGCTCAGTGTCTCTCAAACTTGGATTATAGAGGGAGGGATGCTGGGGAGTAGGGATAAGGTAGAAGAGGAGGATGGGGACACGCTGAGAGAGACAGAGTCTTATGAGACATTTAAGTTCATATTTTCACTTTGACGTTAATCATTGTGTGTTTTAATTTACTGTTCCGTCATCACCAGTTTTTAGAGCAATATTTCAAAAATGGAGTATCAAAAATTTGAATGTATATTTTTTCTTCTAAAGTAAGTCTCTTTGTTTGCTCAAGTTGGGAGATACTGACTTGAGGATTAAGCATGGCAGAATGGGAGTATCATCTATATACCCAGCAACCCCAAGGGGAGAGATAAAATTGTAAGATCCCAGTCCACCCTCCAAAGCCTATTAGGAAATGGGTCCATAGGTGCATTAGGAAAACAACACAGAGACACTTAAAATTAAACAGAGCATTGAGTAACAATGTGAGATGTGTCACAAGATGGTATATTATTCAGCGGATACCATTTTCGGTGGGAGACTGGGAGCTTTCTCTGAATAATCAACGGAGACTTCTTTGGATGGGGAAGGACCTTGGTGGTGATGTTTATCTCAAAGTGAACAGGACTTTTAAATGAAAATTGGGAGTTATATAGCCAGAGAAGAAAAGGAGACACAAAGGATTTCTAAGAGCCCATGAAGTCCTGAGCCTAGGAGGGAGATCAGACTCAACAATTTTTTTTTTTTTTTTTGCTGCGGGGAGAATGCAATGGAGAATGCTGTGGACCCACTATGAAGCTGAGCACACATTCAGTGCATCAACAGAGCAGAGACACTGAAAAACTTCAATAAATTACACTTGATATTTTAAAAAGCATCAAGAAGACATTAAGGAGGTACTGACTCAAGGATTAAGCCTGGTAGAAATGAGAACAAATCAGAACAGAGTCAGGCTTCCTTCGACTGATGTAATAGTTTTTAATTGTGGTTTATATTTTACATCTATGGAATATGGAGGTGAGACACCATAGTCATATCAGGACCTCTAAAAGTCTAATGCAGCCCTTTGGTAGAAAATAAAGTTGGGGCCATGTTTTGGAAGACTAGAATTCCAAGTGAGGCAGGCAGACTTTGCATGGTTTGGTGTGCAAAGGGCTCCAAGGACAATGTCAACTTTAGTCCTCTAGATCTCTGGAGCCAAATATTTCTGAGGTCACACACCTAGTCTAATACTGGGTGTGAATCTTTGGTTGCACAGAATATTTGACAAAATTGCACACATGAGGGCTTTGTTGTTCAATAATTATGCCTCTTTGTTTCATTGCAATTGTCGATTGCCATTGGTTGGAAGAGATAATGTTCCCTCGAATGTGAAGACCCCCTTGCAGAATAACTCTTAAAACAACTGATTATATATTTTTCTTTTATAAGCTTGACAGCTTTGAAACAATCTTCACAGTACTTGATATGCTGTCACATTGTGTTTGGGATAGTGACACTCTGACAATATGATGTCCTGAGTCACAGATAACGAAATGAGTGAATAAATGAATAATTAAAGAAGATTCATGCTAAAAAACAACAACAAAAATATCCCAAGATTAGCATTGAGAGGGAGGTTGAAATAGATGCTTGTTGAGTTCTCTTTCACCTCTAAAAACTATTCTTACCTTGGGGACAGCTGGGAGAGGTCATTCTGTTCTCGAGTGGCATTTCTCTAAAGAGGTCAGCTTTCTCCCCTTCCCTAGAGGTTTCCTTAAAAGTTCCCGTCACCCTTCTCAGTAATCCATATCAGTTTCTCCAAGCCTCAGAGAAAAAATATTCTTCCTGGTGGCCAACTCAACCTCCTCAAACTGCAGTACATGCTCATTCCATCTGTCTGGTTCTTCAGGGACAGCAATTCGTCTCAAGGTAAAGGCAAGACTGTAGCTAAAGCCAATCTAGGATTAAAATCTACAGAAGCACAGAGTGGGAAGGAGAAGAGAAGAAGCCACTGTCCGTGATGGGGATCTGCAGGGGGCTGAGGAGCCCCAGGGATTCACTGAGAAAGAGTAATTACACTGAACACAACAGATCTCCAGGCCAGCGTCACAGCCCAGAGCATGGCCCTGTCTGAAGGTGGATTGCTTCAATTACCTGGACAACTTGATGAATGGGCACTGCACATGCTCTGGGGGAGACGGGAGGAAACTAGTCACAGATTAATCACTTATGGCATCACCGAATGGGGAGTGTTTAGAGCCTGTGGCAGCCAGAGGGACCACAGGATCACAGAAGCAGAGAGGGAAACCTACAGTAATCAGGCCACCACTAGAAAAAGAGGTGGGCAGTTATAACACTGAGATCCATCCTTTTTAGGCTGATTTGCATAAAGGTAGTGACAAAGTCGCCCATATAGAAATGGGTGCTTGAGTTCAGCCCTGGAAGTGCCCGGCCTGGAGGATGGCTTAATTGGTAACCTCAAACCAGAAAGGGAGGGTCTTAGAGGAAAAAGGAGGGAAATACCATAATACAAGGGGAGGAAAGGAAATGAGAATGAAGGAAAGTAACCTTTAAAGCTTCTCGAACATTATGAAGTGTGCTGTTCCCAGCCTTTCCTAGAATCTTAACAGGTGTCCATCATTAGCGTGATCTCAGTATGTCTCTGCCACCGGGTGCAGAGTTTAAATAAAGAGGGTTGTTTTATTCTTTGAGGAATGTTAGTGTATGGGCATCATTTAACACAGTTATGTCATAAACGTTTGTTGAGCAGACAATGGTAATAGCTAATGATTTCTGCACTTTGGCTATGTTAGGGAATATGCTAAGTGCTTTGTGAAAATTTCAATTTTGTCCACATAGTGATGGTTTTTAAATGCTTTTATGGATAAAACAACAACAAGAAAAACCCAACACGCTCTAATTTGTCAAGTAATTTGCTCAAATGACATACATGTGAAGAAAGGAAGGAATATAAAAGAAAGGGAGAGAGAGGAAAAGAACAAGAGTAAAAGGAGGAAGGAAAAGGAGGAAGGAAGGAGAAAGGAAATATCTTAAGGGAATATCATAAGAAAGGGTTATGATAACTCTCACAGAATGTCTTCTGAAAAACCATTTCTCTTAACCAAAACATGTCTGGCACATGGATCCACTTTACTTCCTCTTTACAACCAGGTTCTGAGGCCTGCAAAGAGCTGTGAAAACTAGCGCAACCTCACGTGGGACTGAAAGAAAATAAATGACAGGGCAGGATTTCAAATGAACAGAAAATACAGCACAGTCATGAAGCCTGCTGAATCCTGCAGCCTTTAGCTACAGCACAGAGACAATGGGACAGAGAGATGCTCATTTACCAGGTTGCTGATTGCCGAGAAATGATTCTATGAGCCTTATATAGGCAAGTTGTATTCAGAACAACAGTAAAAAAAACAAAACAAAAACACTGAGAGACTAAAAAATAGGAAGATGAAGATCATATGACTTCACTGGAATACATACTAGGTTCAGAGTGTCAGGACACAATTTTGATTCTAAGCTACCTAATAGCCAAAGCAATGAGGGAAACAGTTGCAAAAGCCAGGCTGTCCATAGAACAAAAAGGAGACCATTGTTCAGAGGAATGCTGAGACCTTGCTATTTTTTTCTCAGCCAACAACATCCTGCAATGTTCCAATCAGCAAGTTTCATGTTTATGTCTTTGGACTCCATCCTGGACATTTCGGGCTCACAGCAACAGCAATGGCAGCCTCTTTTGAGGGCAAAGAACCAAATGCATCACTGATACCCTGTGCTCAGCACCAAATAGGAGTACCATGATTTGAGGTCTTGTTTCCGGTTGGTAGCTTCTGCTCCATGGTCTAAGTCCTCTCAACATACATCAGCACAGGAAGGATCCATTCACCTGGGACAGAGCCCCCAAAGAACCAGAGAATGACCCAGGTAGAGAATATGCAGAAACTGTCCACAGAAAGCATAAATTGATGGAAAGCAGTCACCCAGGACTATAGCAAAACAAAGCGACAAGAACAAAACCTGACAACTACTTTCTGAAGGGTGCTGGGTGTATGTAGCTCCGATGCTGCCTTTGGGTAAAGATATGCTATCCCTGAGCCACTGGCTGGGTGGTTAGATGATGGTTCATTTCGTACAATTGCAGGGAAGGGTCCATTAGATGTTAGAGATCAGATTTTTTTACTTTAATTCAGTTAACATGTGCTGAGCCCATTTTTACACACACAGAACTATGCGGGGTGAGTCACGTGTCTCAGTTCAGTACAATACCAGGTGGCCATTATCATCCACAATTTCAGATTAGGAAACTGAGTCTGAGGGAGAGAGAGGCTTAGGGAACATAGTTTCCTTAGGTGTCATGTCACTGTGACTCCCGCTATCAACACTATTGCTGCCACTGCCACCATAGCTACTGTTGCATGTACTTAATCATCAAATTTCTTCATTTCCCAGGTTGCTGAACACAAGTGGATCTGGGGCTCCCTTTTACAGCATTCTCCAAATTCAGAAGAAAGAAGACTTGGCAAGGCATAAACAGACCTTGTGAAACAAAAACCAGAACTAGATCGGGATATTCTGAAAATATCCTTGAATGATTACTCCAAAGGAAATGACTTTCTGCCCCTCCTCCTACCTCTTTCCTTTCCTCCTTTCCCTCTCCTGGGGCTCAGAGGGTGATACTCTTAACATACATACGCCACTTTGGACTTAAAACAGAGCTCCCGGAGAGCAGCAAATGTGGGGGAGGGCTTTTTCACTGAAGCTTCCTTATCTACCAAAAGACGGGATCTGCCAAAAGGGAAAACAGTTGACTTCTATTCACTCCGTGTCATTTTGTCAGCCAAGGAAGACTGAATTCATGGCAGAAAAGAAAACTAGGGTTGACCCCAAACCCTGAGTCCAGAGAAACTTTGTCCCAAGCTATATCATCTTTTCTTCGGGTCCATTTATCTCCCCTAAAAATTATTTACTCTTGATCTAAAATTGCCTATAGCCCCCTTTCTCTCTCCTTGATAATGAGATATTTAAGCTTCAACCATCTGGGTTTTCTTTGAGTTTCATACTTTGTGTGACTCCCATATATTCTCTCATTTACATTCCTTTCTCCTATTAACCGACTGTCAGATTGTTTTATAGACTCAAATTATCAAACCTTCATGGAAAAAAATCCTTTCATCGTTACATCTCCTTCTTCCCAGCTCAAGTATTTATAAAGTACTCATGGTATCTTCTTCTCAGGCCTGGAGGAGTTCAAAGATGAAAGTAATACAGTCCCTGAGCTCAAGAACGAACATTCTGTTGAGGAGTGTTGAGATCGACAAGAAGTTGGGTGATGCTAGCAGAGGGGGATGTGGAATTGAAAGAAAATAAAGGGAAGATTTAATCTGCCTACAAATCTCCACCTGAAGAAGGTGGAGGTGAGAGACGATGCAGCTGCTGAGGTTAACCAGCAGCCAACGTGGAGAGTCAAGGAGTTTGGGGTGGTACCCAACAGGGTGTGATTGTGTCTGGAGACATTTTTGATGGCTGGAGATATGGCTCAGTGGTGTAGTACTTGCTTAACATATGGGAGGCCCTGAATTAAATCTCCATACCTCAAGAAGAAAAAGAAGAAAAGAAAGAGATTTTTGGTTGATGCAACTGGGTGCAGGTGGGAGTGCTACTGGTATCTAGTGGGAAGAGCCATAGATGTCACTAAATGTCCTACAATGCACAAGATATTTTCCCACATCTAAGAATGAGGCAGCCCAGAATGTCTAAGACTGAGGACCCCCTGCCTGAGAATCATTAGGAGCCACAAACTCTCCAGGCCATGCAATGAAATGATCAGGGATGTGTTTTCAAATCCCTTGTGCCAAAGTTTGGGTAAGTGACCCCCTATAGCCCTGTGTTAAAGGTTTGGTCACCAGCCTGTGGCACTACTGGGAAGTGTTGGAACCTTTAGGAGTTCAGACCTAGTGGAAGGAAGTTAGGTCATTGGGGACATTTCCTGTTGGGGATATTGAGTCCCCAGCCCCTTTCATCTCTCTCTGCCTCCTGGCTTCCATGAGGTGAACAGTTTCCTCTGCCATGTGCTCCCACCATGATGTTCTGTCTGACTGCAGGCTCAAAAGCCATGAAGCCATGAACGGAAACCTTGGGAACTATGTGCCAAAATAAACATTTCTCCTTTATAAGTTGTGCTTATCCCAGGTATTTTGTTGCAGTAGTGGAAAGCTGAAAGGAAACATACCTTGTTAGTACTAGAGAATTTGGGAAACTGGTGTTTCTTTCAAGTGGAATGCATCTATTGGATGGCTGTTGGAGGCAGAGAGCTGAAGGCCCAGGAAAGTAAGAATGCCACCTAAGAAAGCATAATACCATGAAAGTCCTGAACCAGGCATCAGGAGCCCTGCCTGACCCTCAGCTCCTCCAGCAGCCGAGGGAGCAACAATTCCCTAAGCCGCCCTTTTCTCATCTGTAAAATGGGGCAGAAGAACACATGCTGTGCTTGCCTTTGCCTGCACTGTGATGGCCAAGTACAAAGGATTCACAAAAGAGTTTCATGAAAGTGAAAAGAAAGGTAGATGAAGGATAGCATTGTACTATGAAAAGCATTGTTTTAGAAATGGTTTTAGTCAGCTTTTTCCATGCTGTGACTATAAGTTCTGATCAGAACAACTATAGAGGAGGAAAAGTTTATTTGAGGGCTCATGGTTGGTTTCAGAGGTTTTAGTCCTTAGAAAGCTGGCTCCATTCCTTGGGTCTGGAGGTGAGACAGAAACATCATGGCGGAAGAGCGTGGCAGAGGAAAGCAGCTCACATGGTGATTAGGAAGCAGAGAGAGAACGGGCTTCACTTTCCAGATACAAATATATACCCCAAAGCCACACCCCCAGTCCCCACCTCCTCCAGCCACACCCTACCATTTCAGTTACCACTCAGTTCATCGCTATCAGGGGATTAATTCACTGATTGGGTTAAGACTCTGACAACCCAATAATTTCTCCTCTGAACTTTCTTGCATTGTCTTACATGTGAGCTTTTGGAGGACACTTCACATCCAAACCATAACAGGAATTATACAACTATTATACACTACTTATTGTAAAACAGGAAATATAGTTAAGGAAAAAAGTGGAAAATCAAACTCCCCCACTAGCCAGAAATACGTTTAGATCTCTGCTTTTAATTTTCTAAGAGTGTGTGTGTATCTGTATGTGAATTTTTTTCATTTAAAAATAGGTGATCATGTAGCCAGGCACACCTGTGATCCCAGCTGCTCAGGAGAAGGTAGGAGGATCCCTTGAACCTAGGAGTTCAAGTCTACCCTGATCAACATAGTATAGTAAGACCCCATCTCTTAAGAAAAACAAAACAAAAAAGTGGAATGTTGTTTTCCCCACAAATATGTATTACAAATAGCATCTCATTTCAATAAAATGTCTCTATGCTATTATTTTGACAAAGATGTTCTCTGTTGTTAGACTGTTGTGTCATTTTCCACATTTACAAATGTTGTTGGGAGTCACACCTCTGTCCTGGTTTTAATGTAGGTAAAACAAAAGATGTAGCCAATAGTATAAGGAATGAGAAGTTATGTACCATTTGTGTGCAATGTGTTGAAATGCATTCTACTGTCACTTATAACTAATTAGAACAAACTTTAAAAAAAAAAAAAAAGATGTGGCCAGATATGGTGCACACCTGGCTGAAGCAGGAGTATGGCACGTTTCAGACCAGCCAGGGTAACTTAGTGAGACCCTGTCTCAAAATGAAAGACAAAAAGGGGCTGGGGATGGAACTCTGTGGCAGAGCCCCTGTTGGCTCAATACCTAGTACTGGTAGAAAGAGCAAGAGAAATGTGGCACAGAGAACTGTTGCAGCAGATGCCACCCAGTCACACCTGGCCCTGGCCCTCACCACTGCTGGTGGGAATGTCTGTGTGAGGTCTTAGAGTATCACAAAAGTGAGGAGTAAAAAATATACTCAAGGTGAAGAGAAGAGTTTGTTCGACCTTTGTCCATGGTCACTCTGCTTCCTACTCAGAAATCAGGGGAAGCTGGGCAGGTGACATTTCAGAAATGTGACATATGCCCTCTGTTATGGGTTAGATGTGAAGTATCCCCCCAAAAGCTCCTGTGTTCATGTGGGAATGTTCGGGTCTTGAGGAGTGTAACCCAGGCAGTCCATCCGTTATAAATGGCTGAGTGGTAACTAGGAAGGTGGGGTGTGACTGGAGGAGGTGGGTCCCTGGGGAGTGTCCTGGAAGTTTTGCTCTCTCTGTGGCATCTCTCTCTCTCTGTCCCTGCGTCCTGACCTGCCATGACCTGAGCAGCTTTCCTCCACCGGGCCCTTCTCCCATGAGGTGCTGCCTCCCTTTGGGCCTAGAACAATAGAGTTGGCCATCTATGGACTGAGACCTCTGAAACCATGAGCCCCACATAAATTTTTCTCTTCTTTAAGGTATTTTAGCCACAGTGATATGAAAACTAACTAGAACACCCCCTAAGAACCAGCTTAGCAGCCCCCAGTTGAGACCACTTCACCAAAGCTCTGCCAACTGGGAATGATGAGTCTGTTTCTTACTTTTCTCCACCTTAACCCCATGATTAGAAATGATGGCCACATAACTGTCTGTGGCATCCTTCACCAGCAAGGGCCATGCCGACCCAGCTGGGGACAGAGCTGAAAGACAGTGGCCTTAGTATGTGGTGCTGGACTCATGTAAGGGAATGTGAATCTAGTGGTTCATCTGTTCCAGAGACAAATTCAAAATGTGGTAAAAGCTGCTTTGAAGTACTATTTAGAGAAAAAAAAAAAAAAGCAGAAATCACCTAAATGTCCTAAACAAAAGGGGATTATTATCAATGGTATATCCAGTTCCCGTAAAAACTAATCCCCCATTTTAAATGATAATGGTTAAAATCATATAACCACATCTAAAATTCTTATGACATAGTGTTAAGTGAGAAAATCACATAGAGAATAAAACTCTAAAACAAATAAACAGTGTTTAAAGAGTATTTGCCTACAAAAAAGTAAATACTCTTACCCTTTAAGTGAGGTCCTGGGGATTTTCTTCTTTACTTTCTAATGTTCTGTAATGTTGTTGTGATTACTTTCATAATGACTCTGCCTGTACTGCGTGTATCAGTGAATATGTGTGTATAAAGAGGCGAGATTTGGGTCCTCTCTTGATGGGGGTCAATGGGTGCTCTCTTGGTAGGGGTCACTGTGGGGCACTGGGAGAGGAGAATCGAACAGCTGAGCTTAGCAAAACTGGCCACTCTGTTGAAGAGGAGAGTCACAGCAAAGTAAACTGCTTATGCCATTCTTAGGGATCATGCCTGGGATAAATTCCCAACCCTGAAATTTCCTGCAGTAGAGAGAGTTCTGAGGACAACATAGAACTTAATCCCCACTTGGGCTCCATAACACCCACTCCAATTTCTCAGACATGAAGAAAAAATAATCTGAAGATAGTGGTCTGCATGCTGGCTGACCCCTTGACTGACTCTACAAGGTTCCCAAATTTTTAATTTGTCTGGACATATCTGCCTATGAAGCCCAGGAGGCTGCCCCAGAGATCAAAGGCACCTTCTCTGCAGGTGGGATCTGCAGTGGGTAGCATGGACGTGGAAGGCTTTCTTCTTCTGTTTATTTCATCTTGAATGGGCTTCTCTGGAAGAGAGAAAAGCAGTCCTGGCCTCCAGGTCCTGGCTCAGAGCCTGGCCCTATGACACAGCCTAAGCTGGCTCTGGGGTGCTGGGTGGGGCAGTGGGCCCTGGAGCTCTTGCTGCCCTCCCTGCCTATCTCTCCTTTCCCTCCTCCCTCCTCTGCCTTTGGGCCTCTTTGCACCCCTCCTGATCCTGTGTGTCTGCTCTTGTTCCCACCTTCCTCCCCAGCTCTCTCCAGGTTGTTGTCTTGCTGATTATCAGCCTCTGATGCTCAGCATTCACTCTTGATCTTTCTTTCTTCTTCTTGGCATCATCACTTTATTTCTCTCTGTCCCCTTTCTCACTATTTTCTTTGTACTTATCCCTGACCCATTGGTTTCTCACCGTCCCCTATGGGAATGCAGCATCCACCTAAGAGCGACCTCAGGATCTGTGGAATGAAGGCCCACTCTGCTCCTGGCCTCTCCCTGTCACTGCTCCTACCCCAGTCTCTTGTGCTGCATCTTGGACCAGCAAGCCAAGGCAGCTCAGGAGTCTGCTGAGCTTCTAACAGGAAACAGAAAGAAACCCAAAGAGGAGGCCGCTATTTGCCAGTGCTCAGCTTTAGAAGGGAGACAGGGGTCAGTGGCCACCGCTTACATCCTATGGGTTTTCAGTATTTGCCTTTTTCATACCAACACCATGGGATGGGGTAAGGACTCCAGATATGAATTCTCCCCTCCTTAGAGGAAGGAAAGGAAGAGAGAGAAAGCATCAAATAAGATCAGGGAGGAGGAGGGAGGTGAGACACGGATTCAGGACAAGGAGAGGGCAGAGGAAGAAAAAAGGAAAATGATTTTGCATTTGTGCAAAGAAATATCCTTCCTGGCCATTGGTGCCACACAGCCTGGCCCAGGTTTTGGTGCCAAGTGCTACTTCCCCTGAGTGTTTGACAGAAATGAGGTCGCAAGGAGAAGGAAAGAGAAGAAAATGTCCTCCACCTCAGTGAGCCCTGAGTTTGAGCCCCACGCTGGCTATAAAAGGCATCACCAAATGGAATCACCATTTGGGTGGAGGTGAGGAGAGGGAGACCCAGGGCGGTGACACAGCAGACCCAAGGAGGAAAGGCCACCACACCCAGCGCTCCAGGAATTCAGGCCCTGGATTGTGGAGCACATGCAGTGTGTGTTATTCTTACCACAAACCAGAACTATGCTCCCTTTTGAAATGCTTGGCTCCACAGCTGTTTGAAAATCCCCTGGTACTTGGAGAACAAATGATCCAAGTCAGGCTGTGCTAACAGGTCAGTTTGGGAGCCAGGCGAGAGGTGTGACTGATGTGGGCCTGCCGCTCCATCCTCTGCCCATCAATCACCGCTCAGCAAAAATCCCAAGGGGCCACCAGACTCTCTGACAATACTGTTTACATTAGAACATGATTGTGAAACTTCCGAGGGGAAAGAGGGATGGCAAAAAGCACGCACTTGGGAGTCCAGGAGCCACCTCCCCCATGTACAGGCAGAAAGGCTTGGAGGCCTTGACCTTCATGGGTGGAGCTGCTTTCCTGCCAGACTCTCCTGGAGGAGACACAAGAACTTCCCTAACTGGGGAGCCACCTCTGAGGGAAAGCAGAGATGGGGTCTCACCTACATGGCTCCACACACCTGTCACAGTGCAGTCTCCACTGGGCTTAACACATCCTTGCCTCGGAAATCATGTGAATTCAGCCACAGGCACGCTGACAGGGAAATATTTTTCGTTTTTACCTCAGACTCTCACAGCTCAGATGGCCTTGCCCAACTTGCTGAGGGGGAGCCGTGCTTCGCAGTGGGCCAGGAAGGGCTTAAACAGAAGAGCGTTTGGGGAGCCCCAAAGGCTGGAGGAAGGGGCAGACCCAGAGGCCCACAGGGAGGGGGAGCTTCCAGCTGCTGCAGCTGACGAGCTTGGCTAAAGAAGGATTCCGCACCTGTTTCATCTGGAGGGAAAGGCTGCGAGTTATGGCTGTTTTGCTCTGACACGCCCCATTAAATATTCCTGGAATCCAAAAGCAAAAGGAATAAAATAAACCACTTTGAAGTTCCAGGCAAGGGGTCATCTGCAGAGGTGAAGTCCAGGTACAGCTGGACGGTCCAGGCAGTCAGGGTTCCTCCCCCTGCTGCCTTGGGATCCCCATGGAATGGGTGTGTCTGAGCAGGGGTGCTGCACCCCCTCCCTTTCACGGGGTGTGTCTGCCCTTGGATCTGCAGGAAGTGGGGGGAGTGAGGGTGGCCTCTGTGGTGCAGCTGCCGCCCTTTTTGGCAGGAGGGAAGGAAGAGCTCCGGCCAGGCTGTCTGGGCGGGTTAACTTCCGGAGTGCTCTGGCCACCCTGAGTGAAGCAAACACAGGGCACTGCCATAAATGTAAATTCTGGAGATGTATGAATATGCTTAATCCTCAAAACAAACTTCCAATGTGGGGTCAGAATTGCCACCACGTTGCAGATGAAAACACAGGCACAGAGCTTGATGAAGGAGCTTTCCCAAGGCCTGCAGGAAAGAGGCTGCAGGATCAGGATATGAAACCACAGTGTGGCCCTAGAGACCCTGCCATTAACCAGAATCTGCTGCTGTCTCCTTCACTGCATTTTAAAGCCAATTATTTGTCCCAAGAGAGGCCCACAAAGCCATTGGCTTCCCCTCACCTCCCCAAACCCCACCCCAACATTCCCCAAAGCCTGTGACTGGCTTTCTCTTCAGGTCAGAGCACACCTGTCAGCCTGGCCAGGGCCTGACAGCTCACCCCAGAGCCTGTTTCCTGTGGTGTTCCCCTCCCTCAGAACCGGAAGAGTTATACAAAGCTTGATTGCCATGAAAAAAGCCAACCTGGGAAAGCATATCCAGGGCCTTCCTCTGATCAGGAAAGTCCAGCGCCCCCCACTGGCCAGTTCCAGGATTGACTGAGACTCATGAATCACTGAGGTCTCCTGGGTATCCCCCAATCCCCATCCACACCCTCTCCAGCACCAGGAGCCTGTAGACCCTGAAAACCAAGACCAGGGACTAGGATGCCAGGGTAATTGCTCAGTCTCACCTCCCTGAGGATCACTCCCTCCCTTTTCTTAAGGTTGTCTTCCTTTCTCTTTTTCCCCCCAAGGCCAAAGCCAGTCTTTCTCGGAATCCTGGGAAAAGACCTCTTCACCCAAGTCTACCTTTACCACCCACTGAAAGTGGACACAGTACCAAACACTTCAGAATACAGTTTCCCTTTCTCCGAGTGACTCATCCAGTCTCCTCCCTGTCGCAAGGCATATCTCTTCAGAATACAAATCAGATTAGCTCTCTCCTCTACTTCAAACAATTTTAAATCTGATGGGGCCAGCTGCCCACAGGAAATAGCCCTAATATCTCATGATGTCACACAAGGCCCTCCACAGGATGGCCCAGCCCCCTGGACTTTGCTTTACTTTATCTCAGCCAGAGTAGACTGACCATCATTATTTCCAGGCATCTGCTATGTGACATTCCCTGCCCAGTGACCCCTCAGCCTGGTATCCATGTCCCACTCATCCTTCAAAGCCCAACTCAAACGTATTCTGAAATTAAGTCAGCATACGTTAGACATACCTGCATATTCACGTTTATATAATTTACAGTAACCAAGTTATGGAACCAGCCTAGGTCCAGGTCAATTGTGAATACATGAATAGAATGTGGCACACACACACACACACACACACACACACACACACATCATGGATTATTATTCATCCATAAAGAAGAACAAAATGATATCATTTGCAGGAAAACAGATGTAACTAGAGAGCATCACGTTAAAGCAAAATAAGCCAGATTCAGAAAGAGAAGTATCACATGTTTTCTCTCCTACATGCAATTTGGACGGTGTGTGTGGGGGGGGATGACATGAAAGTATCAGGGAGACTATTAGAAAAGAGGAAGAGGATTGGAAGAGGAAGGAGGGGAAGGCAATGGAGGTCATGGGGGATAGGAATGATCAAAGCATGTGCTACATGCACGTACAAAAAAATGCCACAATGAAACCCATTATTCTGTATAATTAATATGCATTAATAAACAAAAGATCTCTTTCTAGGGTGACACTAAATCTCTATAGGAGGACAAAAACAAAAAAACCTTTGCACTTATATCTTATAATACGCCTTTGTGTCACATTCATTTATTTACGTGTGTGTCTCTCCACTATAATGCTTAAGAGATATTAGCTTCATCTTTGTATTTCTAGCACTCAGTACTGAGCTGAAAAGTACAACTACCTGGGAGAGAGAAACATATTGAGCCAATGATCTTCATTAGCCAACAATATGAACGTATTTAGTTATCTGTAGCAGAGAACACAATGGAAAACTCCACTGACATGTAACTGGAAGGAGACCTGTACTCTGGGATCAAGTCTTGACAAAGCGGGCTGGAGAGAAACATTTGGGGTCAGCAAGAATTTGGCAATCTCAAGAGCAAAACCCAACTTTTGTCAGCCTCAAGCTTTACCTGGGCCAATCCTGCCCAAGGAAACCTATTCTGCTTCCTGATTCATCTTCCCAAGACCTCACCTCTCCCACCATGACTTAAGCCTGGCCATTGGTGTCTATCTTCTGACATTACTGAAAGCATCCCCTAAGTACCTCCTCTAGGTAAATCCATTGCAAGCAGGTACAGGTCATCCCCCATCTCCATCTTTTCTGTCCTCCAGTGGATAACATCTTCCCTTCTATGTAGCTTCTAACTTAGATTCCTCTGATCTAGAGATCATTGCAGCTGCCCAGAGTACACTCTGACACTATTAAAAAGATGGGCTTTGGAATCAAATTAAACAAAGTTTAATTCTTTCTCAGCCTAAATTTTAGTTTCCTCATCTCCAAAAAGAGGTGACAAGCTGTCTCTGAGAGTTGGTGTGAGAAATAGAAATAATATTTGTAGAACTTCCGTTAGCAAATCATAATTGCTCAATACACAATAGTTCTGGGTCCAATGCCCTCCTTGCTCTTCCTTTCATGTTGCTGAGCATCAGTTAACCATGGTGTTACATTCATGGTCAGAGAGCTATGTCCAGGTCACCTGTAAGCTGGTGCTGCATGGACATTCAGGAGAGAGTACAGCCCTGAGCAGGGTACAATTCCATTTTTGTAAGAAAAAATAAAGTTGTTCATATAAATGAACACACCTCAGAAACTTTCAGAAGGGTTAACACCAAAATATTAGGTGTCTTGCAGTTGAGTGATTTTTTTCTCTTTTTGTTATGTACTTACCTACTTTTTTTTCAAAAGTAAGGATGCATTGACAATAAGAAAAAAATTAAACCACATGTTGTGGAAACCTGTATGCAATATGGTCCTTCCATTTTAAAGCACCATCTGGGATTTGCGTGTCAAAGAATCATAGTTTACAACTGCAGATGGCTGTGACCTTCATGTGGAAGGAATTAGGGTAGCTGAGCATGTCCCCACCTTAGGAAAGTCCCCACATAGACAGGAGGCAAGGTCCACTCCCAAAGGGGAGGCTTTCATGAAGCCACTACATAATAGAGGGGTTTGGTGAAATTGGTAGCATTGTTGCTTCAAACAAATTATCCGTTAGGTATGAGGTATTCTGGATTTTTATTTTTAGAAATGAAGTTACATTTCTAATTCATTTGGCAAACTCTAGGCTTAAAAGAACACTGCAGGAAAACTTTTGAAAAACAAAGTCATTTCTGCAGTACAAATTCTCACTTTCTTATCTCTCGACTTTATAAATTTGCACACAGTTTCGTTTTCTTTAAGCAAATTAGCTTCACTAATGAAAACTGGTTCTACCAGCGCAAATGCCACCACATTTATTTCAGGAAAAATCTCTGTTGCCGTGGCCTCCTTTTTTGGCATGGACATGCTGGAATGCACAACAGCAAGGAAGGTGATGACATTTCTGTGTCTATGAAAAGCATATGAAGCAATTTTATGGAGTAGTTCCTCATCAGGCCTGCTCAGAGTCAAGGCAATAGGCTTAACTCTTGATAGCCTTTTCAGTCCTGCAAGTCTATCACATATCTTGTAGCAAGACAATCTTTTCTTTCCTTTTTTAAAAAATTTATTTATTTTTGCATTACAATTCTTAATACACCATTATACCATAGTATATCATATCTCTGATTATATATAAGGTATATTGACACCAAATTCACATCTTCATACATGTATTTTGTATAATGCTGAGGGTCTTCTTTTTAAATTGTGGTTCTTTATTCGTCCATTAAGAAAAGATTGGAGTAACATTTGACCCAAATCATTTTAACATAAAAATCAACCAATTTGAAGTGGCAAAGATTCAAAGGAAGAATTTTGAATCCTATTAAAAAAAATTCTAAGAGGCAACATAATCTGTAAACTAAGACTATCTAGAATCTATTTACAAATGAAAAATTCCCAGTGTAAAATAGTTCATTTTAAGGGTTGGTAAATTCTGCTAATTACATTATTAATAACCACCATTAATTCTTTTAGTTTTACTATTTTGCTAACTCTGACATTTCCCTTCATGGTCACAAGTTGTCTGCAACAATTTGGAACCATCAGATCCTCAGGCAGAAAAGTCCATTGCTAAGTCAATAACTGATGAGGACAGATTTATTGCAAAATTAATAATGAGTCCCTATCTGGGGCTGAAGAGGGAGCCTTCCTCTTTCAAAAGAATGGTATCAATACTTGAATAAAAATATGGTTTGATAAGAAGAAAGAAGGAAAGACTGCATGAGGGGTGGTCTACTACAAAGATTGATCACAAAGACTGGTATGAGATTTATAATTAATAACACTAGATGCTAAAAGAATAATTTATTCATGGTTCTAGGAGAGAAATCATTCACACATAAAAAGCTATACCCAGCCAAACTATCAAATCAATAGGAGAGAGAAATAAAGTCAGTTTGGGGTGGGAAGGAATAAAAAATTTATCTTTCATGAACTTTTTGAAGAATAAAAAAGTATTTGAAGATGTATCCCATCAGAACAAAATGGAAATCTAAGAAAGAGGAATACATGTGATCAAGCAAAAATGAGATCAACCCAGGAATGCAATGAAAATAAACATTAGCTAGGAACTTTGCAACAAGTCTAGAAAACAATGGATCAAAATTAAAATAAGTAGCAAAAGACTGTACCATGCATGTGTTCAGAATGCAAGTGGGTTCCATTCTGCAATTCTATGAATAGGAACCTAGAGATTTTTCATCAGATGAAAATATGTTTTTTTCTGTCAACAATCACAACAAGAACAAAACAGAAATTCCAGGGAAAATAAACAATATAGCATCATAACACAAATATGCAACAGAATCAAAAGCAACATGATGTTGAACATTGACATTGTAATTGCAAAAAGAATTCATTTGACAATGCAATTTATAAAGTTTTTCTTTCATTGGCCCAATATGGTAGAATAGGATTATATTTCCTTTACATTGTAATTTTACAAATACTTTTTTTTGGCATACTGCTTTATAATCTGTATACTCACAAAGTGAGGGAGATTAATTATAATTGCAGAAAAAATGTCATGTTGCAAGTCTTGAGGATAAAAAACTAGTATTGTAGATGATAGGTGTAGAGAAGTTTGAAGAAAAAATTGAAACAATGGATGCAGGCAAGTTTCTTATTTATTTAAGTGAAGGAAATCAATAAATAATCTCTGAATTTTATAAATTTAGAAATAAAGATCCAACAGTGACCAAACTAGTACCAGTAAACACTCAAATGTCAAAATTAAGATCTCTATATACCATTCCTAGTAAGATTAACCAGTACTGCTTAGAGAAATGGCTAATACAGACCTGTGGCAGCAAATGTGTCAATGAACCTGGAATATCTACTCATTTGAGAAAATGAGGAAAGTACCAAAGACTCTTGCAGCGAGGTCAGTAAGACTCAGAGTGAACTTAAAGAAGCTGTCATTAACCAAAGATAGGACAATTTGAACACTAACAATAATTTAAGTATAATAATTTAAAACATGTTATATATATTTCATCATGATACTAAAGGAAAAGGAACTCAGTGGTAAAAATTAGAGGGTACTAAGGAATCAGCCCATCTTTTAAAAACTGGTAACTAATAAGTTTTAAAATAGTTAAAATTCAAAAAATTATTTATGCTTCTTCTGTATTTTAAGATGATGAGTAGTCAAAGGATAAACTTCTTTTTATAGAAGCATTTTAACTATCAACAGAATAAGGAGTAAGAGAATATAAGCATCATTAATGAATTAAAAGATTTAGACAATTGTCTTCAAAGGCTGTGTGGATCATTCAGAGGCAACCAGACATGAGGTACCTCCTGGTGGAAGCTAACAGAACTATGTGTGAATTATTCTTGCCATAAAAATCAAATCTCAATCTGAGGAAGTCTCTGGATCTAATAACCAATTTACAGAAAATGAGGGGATAGAAGAACATATTGAATGACACCACTGGGGTACAACAATCAAAATCCATACAAGTCAACAAGTCAAACAACCCAGTTTCTTCAACAAATTGCCTTGCCTTGCAATGGGGAGAAAAGAAGGGTGAGCATACTATAGACTAAAACAGACTACAAAGACAATAGATTGTCATATAATAACTTGATTTAGATAATAATTTGAACAAAAAAAAAGCAAAAAAGGCTGAGTGTGGTGGTGCTCCCCTGTAATTCCAGTGAGTCAGGAGATTGAGGCAGGAGGATCACAAGTTTGAGGCCACCCTCAGCAACTTAGGCCCTAAACAATTTAGCTAGCGACACCCGGTCTCAAAAATAAAAAAAATAAAAATGGCTGGGGATGTGGCTCAGTAATGAAGTACCCCTGGGTTCAATCCCTGGTACAAAAAAAAAGTAAGAAAAATTTTAAACATTACCTGACTATTGATAAATTGTAATTTTTTAGGTATGGTGATGACATTGAGATTATAGTAGTTTTTTTTAACCCCAAGAGTTCTTATTTTTAAAAGCTACATGGTAAAATATACAGGGAATGTGGTAAAATGTCTAAGATTTATTTCAAAATAATCAGTGAGAGGGAGTGAGTGGAGACATGAATGAAACAGGATTGACTCTGGATTTATAATGGAAGCTAAGTGCTAGGGATATAGGGGTTGGTTAGACTCTTCTGTCTACTTTTGTGTATGCTTGAAATTTCCCATATTAAAAATATTTTGGAAGATAGTTTCAAGTATGTCATTTAAAACTAAACATTAACCATAAGAGAACCCAAAATTATAATGTGTAAAAAAAAAACCTGGGAGCCGAAAACAGAGGGTTGATGGGAGCAAATGGGAGAATAATCAATCCCTCATTTTTCATTGAGATCTCAGACACTATTTACAATAGGACAATCAAAGCATAGAGTTGGACATAGATGAGTTAGAATTATGGAGCTAACCAGTGAAAATGCTTTAAAGTATTTTTAAGGGAAAGGAGAGAGGAATGGAGGATTTCATCTCATTTTATTTTGTGTTGTGTGGTGCTTTTAACTCTGCACATATTGCTTTTATTGTGTTAACATTCATGTAAAAGTCACCATTGTTACCATTTTTAGATGTACAAATTATTCCCAAATACGAATTAAGGATATTACAGTATGCACCTATCTCTACTATCCATTTCAAGAACTCTTTCATAATCTCAAACAGAAATCCATTAAATAATAATTACCCTTCTCCCCTCAACTCAGCCCCTGGTAACCTCTATTCTGCTTTCTGTCTCTATAAATTTGCTTATTCTTGGTAGCTCAGATAGATGCAATCACATATTTGTCCTTTTATGTCTGCATTATTTCTCTTAATATAATGTTTGTCCATGTTCTCACATGTGTTAGAACTTCATCCTTTTTTTTAATTGTGATAAAATACACATAGCAAAACTTTTAAGTTTAACCAGTGACATTAAGTGTGCTTATAATACCCAGCAACCATCCCCACCATTCATCTCCGGAACCTTTTCATCTTCCCAAGCAGAAACTTTGTACCAATTAAATAATAACTCCCTATTTTCCTCTCCTGCCAGCCCCTGACAGCTATTGTTCTATTTTCTGTCCTCTACAAATTTGACCATTCTAGGGAACTCATTAGTGCAGTCATAACAGTATTTGTCTTATATCTGGCTTGTTTCACTTAGCATAATGTTGCCAAGGTTCATGCAGGTTGTAGTCTGTGCCAGAATGTCTTTCCTTTCAAGGTAGAATTATATTTGTTTACCATGTTTTGTTTATCCATTCATTGGTTGATGGACATTTGTTTTGTTTCGACTTTTTGACTATTGTCAATAATGCTCCTATGAGCCTTGGTGTGCAAGTATCTCTTCAAGTCCCTGCTTTCAATTCTTTTTGTGTATGTGTATGTGTATATACAATCACTATATCATGTGCTAATACCATATTTAACTTTTTGAGGAACTACTAAACTATTTTTCACAATAATTGTAGCATTTTATATTCCTGTTAGCAATGCACAAAAGCTCCAATTTTACCACATCTTTGACAACACTTGTTATTTTCTGCTTTTAAAAAAATTAGCCATTCTAATGGGTGTGAAGTAGTATCTCATTATGATTTAATTTGTATTCTCTTAATTAGTGATGTAGAATATTTTTTATATGTTTATTGGTCAGTTGGAAAGCTTCTTCTCAATTAGAACATGGTCTAATTGAGTCCTTTGTCTATTTTTTAAATCAAGATATTTGATTTTATGTTGTTGAGTTTTAGGAGTTCTGTATATTCTGGATATAATCCATTATCAGATATGATTTCCAACTATTTTCTTCCATTCTGTATACTCCTGTTTTGCTCTGTTATAGTATCTTCTGATGTGCAAAAAAAAAAAAAATTTGATGAATCTAGTTAATTCTAGTTAATATATTTTCTTCTTTTGTACCCTGTACTTTTTTGTTGTATCTAAGTATTTTTTTTAACCAGACTCAATGTCATGAAGCTTTTGCCTGTTTTCTAACAATTTTATAACTTTAGCTCTTATGTTTAAGTCTTCAAATACATTTTGAGTTATTTTTCTACATGATATAAAGGTAAAAATACTACTTTTAAAGGATAAAAATAGGATTTATAAAAATAACATGTAAAATCATTTAGTGTAACTAATTCAATATGATGATGGTTATCTTTACAAAATTGTTCCTTTACAAAATTGAAGCAATTCAATTACTTTCTTTTTTATCCTCAGAGATTCCTGTCTTCAAAAATCATATTGATCTACTTTTTTCTCCTTAATTTTCGCAGTAGCCTTGGGTTGAATTGTATTGGAAAGTGCAATATAGCCACGAATCAAAGGTCTACTCTTTTCCTCAGTGTTCCAGAAAACCTAAAACTTTGATAAAAGCAGATGGTTTTCAGCCTTTTTGATACCAGGAAAGTTTAGCTTCTTGGCCCATGAGGAGGGACAAAAATAGATTCTGTTAGCCTTGTGTGCTGCCCAGCATAGGTGATCAATAAAATCTGTTTAGCATTTCTCTGGTTGGTTCGTTGACTATCAATTCCTGGAATTTAGCACATCCTTTAACTATGGTGCTAGATGTTGACCAGCCACCCTATATGCCAGGATACACACTGACAAAAAGATGAGGTCAGTGTCTGCTGGGTCTTCCCTGGCAGAACTGCCAACTCAGGAAATGAGGTGTTTTTTTTTTTTTAATAACTCTGAAAGTTTTTCAAACATATTATTATTCCTTCCTCTCTTTGAAGTCTCTGCTTGAACATTTAGAATGACATTATATCAAGGCAGTCAGAAGACAGCAGCAGCCCTCACATTAGCAATATGTGTACAAGTCCTTTGCTATGAGGTTGTTGAATCTCCACAGATCTGGCCTGTGAAAGGCAATACAGCTGCCATTTAATGAGCACTTCATCAATCTGTGTTGTTGTGTCATCTGATTCTAATAACAGTCTGGGAAGATGGGTGCTTTTGGTCCCATCTTATAGATGAGGATACCAAGGGTAATCATCATATTTAACATTATATAGGTAAGAATTCAAACCAAGTCTGGCTGGCCTCAAGACCCTTCTCCCAATCATCATGGTGCAGTCATGCAAGACATATGACAGTGGTTCCATAAAATTATAACGGAACTGAAACTTTCCTATTGGTTAGCAGCATTGTAGCTGTCATAAAGTCTGAACACAAGGCATTACTCATGTTTGTGATGATGCTAGTGTGAACAGATCTACTCTGCTGTCAATCTTATAAAAGCATAGCAGCTACCATTGTGCACATTGCATAATACTTGATGTCAGTAAATGACTACTTTACTGGTTTATGAATTGACTATGCCATACATTTTATTACTATTTTAGAGTGTACTTCTTCTACTGATTAAAAATAAGTTCACTCACAGTTCTTTCTCCAAGATTGCTAAATAACGAAAATCCTGTTTAGAGGGTTTGCCCCTGTGGCCTTTTCGAAAAATTTAGTAGTTATGTAAAATCAGGTTTAATTGGCAGGGAGTCAGAAAGCTGGTTTATTTGTATGTATCTTGTGATATGTGCACATAAAAGACTGAGTGGCCTGTACACATACCTATGGTTTTTTCATGGAGACCACTGCCCAGGAAGTGTCCTGTATAATGGCAGTTTGGCAGATGTTGAAAGAAGAGCATATTGTCTTTTCCTCTGTACAATGATGGATCTATAACAAACACTGGATTGACATGTGTTGGCTGACTTTTTAAAAATAAAATAAAGTTTACAGTAAAAGAGTATGCCATGTCATGCCAGCAGCAACTCAGACAGCTCATGATTGTATCCAGAGTCCACACTGAGTGATTGACTTAGACCCTCTAATGTAATATAAGTGCACTCTGTCTTGTTCATGCAACAACAAAATATCTACAGATACATCTCTCAGAATGTACTCCCATTGTTAAGTGATGCACAACTGTATATTGGCCACCCTTGGTTCCAGCTTTCATTTTACTGCACTCATCCAATACTGTCAGATCATATGGTAAAAGCTCATTTCCCCAAGGCCTTACAATCCTTCCTTGGTTGAGGCTCAGGGCCTCCTCCACTCACCAGTAATGAGGGGAAGCCAGGCCTCAAGAGAAGTCAGGTCTTCAAGTCTATAAATCCATTCTCCTTCGGCTGCCTCCCCTTTGCCCTCACCCCTCAAGCTTCCCTTAGTGGTGGGAACAGTAAGGAGTAGAATTAGACAAAGGAAAAAAAAAAAAATCAAAAGAGACTCTGTTTCCAAGCTTTCCCAGCAGAAATCTCTTAGCAATGATTTAAAAAATTCAGAAGATGCAAGGGCTGACTTTGAGAAGACGAATCAAAAAAGTGGTTCTGGAGGCCTCTGCTCATTGCAGGACAATTCACTACAAGAAAAGAAACTTATCCTAAAGCAGATTTTAAGAAGAAACATACGGGATTGGAATAGCATTTAGTGGTGCAGCATGTGCTTTTCATAAGGCCCTGGGTTTGATACCCAGAACAAAAAAATTAAAAAAAAAAAAAAAAAAGCCTGCAAGACTCATCCCTAAACATCTCTTAAATCCTGAAAAAAAGTGCAATAATGAAGGATACACATATTTTATATTGTGATAATCTGAAAGAATGGCTTTGTAAAGTCAAGTTTATTATACAGACGACATATTTCTGTTGGCTGTATGTGTTCTTTAGATTACACACTGACTCCTTGAACAACAATGTGACAAGTACTTTTGAGGCATAAAGGCGGGAAATAATAAATAAAAGTAAAAAAAAAAAATCTAGGGTGTAATTTATGATGGCTGCCTAGCTTTGACTTTGGGCCTGCCATTTAAGGTTATGGACATTGCTTTTTAATTTATTGATTCATGTATTCTTTTGTTCATTCAGACAGTCAAGTGTTTATTGAGCACCTTCGGTTCAGAAATGTACCTGAGTGATTTTAATTTATGAAGGTGACCAAGGGATGACACGGAAAGGCCAGTGCCACTGAAAGAATGTATTACTTGAATGTTCTAAGAGACGGGACACGCCACTTGGTGCAGTGCCACAGGGGAAGCATCGGGTTGGCCAGGAGACAGAGACAGGAAGGGAAGTCTAGGCTGGAGCCTTTACTGGGGTTTCCATGAAAAAGGCGAGGCGAGGCATAGTCAGGACAGCTTGGGACTGGCTAGTTCGAATAATTCCCATAGGTTTGGGGTTATCCAGAAATTCTCAAGCTGCTGGGTATCTGGCCCTAGGATGACATTAGGGCAGGGGAAGTATTGTCTTGGTGTGTGCTAGATGATGAGGTAGTCGGGGCTTTAGATGTGCTACTGGTTAGTTTGTATAGGAAACACATGTTCTGGCTATCAGCTCTAAGAATTGACTAGCCCTGGGGAAGCCCTCTCTCCCTGGGAAGGCCAGCAAAAGCCAGAGGATTAGAAATGCAGAAAATGGAGTTACTATAATTGGCCATGGGATGAACAGATGCCAAATAGTCAAACACAGCATCTAATAAAACAAGAATACCTTCCTTATTTTAGTTTTTTGTTGTTGTAGGTTCTGAAAATACATTGATGAGTAAAACCAGTATGGTTTTCTTGGTGGAACATTTAGTCTAATTATAAAATAATGGCCCTGTATTAATCTCTCAATTATGTAACTAATTGCATAATATTTACATAGGGGTTGGAGTAATGATAATGATTTATTTGCTGCGAAATTCTTGGTCAGGATATAATCTTTAATTATGACGTTGTTTCAGCTGGGGAAAAGATTTTCATTAAGTGATGGGCTTTATAGTGGTTTCCAGGAATGCACCATGTAAATAAGTAGAGCCAGCGTTCCTCAGCTACACACATTTGCTTCTCCTAGACTCAGCTGTGGAAGAGGTGCAGAGGTGACCTCAGAGGTTGAGGATGTTGTTCACCCATCTGAAGACCAGCTCTCCTTGAACATGGCTGCAATGTTGCTGGCACTGAAACCAGGATCTGTGTGGCCGAGCTACAAAGATTCTGAGCTTCAGTCAGGAAGAGGGGAGAGAAGCACAGTGCATTCTCTTTCTACCAAGTGGACTTCAATGTATTGCAAATCTACCCACTTTTCTTTCTTTTCTCATGACCATTTTAACCCAAACCACCATCATCCCACTCCCCCGCTGCTCCAGTTTCCTCCTTACAATCTTCCAGCCTCTGTTCACATCCTTACAATCTCTTTTCCCAGTGATTTGTTTTCTTTGATCTTTAATCAACTAGAAATGTTTTAACGTTTCCAAATACATGGAAAATTTGGACTTTTCCCCACTACCATTTTGCTTTCTCATTTCATTGGACTGTTTTCAGAAAATATGGCCTGGAAGGTACTCGGGTTTCGTATTTCTCAAGGCATGTTGGTGGTCTGGTATGTAATTGCTTTTGAAAAGATTCCATGTGTGCTTGAAGAAAAATATCATTCCTTAATCGTTCTCTCTATAGATCTATTAGTGATGTTGTTCAAATCATCTGTTATTTCATTTTTGTTGTTTAGATCTGCCATTTTGTGAGAGAAATACTTTGAATTCCTCCACTATGAGTATGGATTAGTCAACTTTTTCTTGTTTTCTTTTTATGTTAGGTGAATATAGATGTATGGCTTCCAAAGTATTATGTCTTTCTGGTGAACTGTGCCTGACACCATTGAGTAATGATGAATTCCAACAATCTTTACTTTGAAAAAAGAGGTGCACTGTGCAACTTTTAAAACAGACCAATGACTGCAGAAGTGAGAACATTTGGATTAGAAGCTTTTGAGGTTGGGACTCAGGCAAATTTTTTTTTCTAAAAAAAAAAAAAAAAAAAAAAAAAAAAATCCGTCAGTGAGAATATTGGTGTCCAGAGTTAAGAATCACTTTGTGAAGACCAGGAAAATAATAGTGGATATTAATATGGACTTAGTATTTTGGGTCTCCTATTTTCCTCATCTGGAGCATCCCCTTGAAATTGCCTTCTGGAGATTCACCATGTTCATGGTCTTCTCTCTTTCTCTCCACCTGTGGGAGAGGCAGCAGTATGGCTACTTGGTTGGATAAGGGGCAAGCCTGTTGAATTCAAGGGAAAAGTGCTGCCTTGGGACTTCTGTTGTGACATTAATTTAACCGTGGCTAGGCACATGCTGATATTACAGGTAGCAGTATGGTTGAATTTGAAGGATTTAAATTGTAAGGCCAACAGATGTTCAGCTAATCTTAGGTAATACAATATACAGGCTGAGGTGTTCTCTTTAACCATATTCTGAATTACAGGACTTCTACCTGTGACGAGCAGTCATGATGGAGAGGACCATAACAAATTAGTGTTCAGGACATGTGATTCTGGGTAAACTGCCTTAATATCTGCTATATTTTGGATCTGGAATGTCCCCCCAAAGATTCACGTGGTAAAGGCTTGGTCCACAGAGTGGTGCTATCAGGAGGTGGTGGAACCTTTAAGAGGTGGAACCTAATGGGAGGTCTTCAGGTTATTAGGGGTATGTTCTTGAAGGGGTACTGAGACCCCAGAGCTTTCTCTTCCTCTCTTTTGCTTCCTGGCCATAAAATGAGGAGTTTTGCTCCATGTACTTCTGCCATGATGTGCTGCCTTGCCACAGACCCTAAAAAAATGGGGCCAATCAGCCATGGACTAAAAACTTCAAACATGGAACCAAAAACCCCCTTTTTAAAAATAAGTTAATTAACCCAGGTATTTGTTATAATAACATAAAACTGACTGACATAATAGCAGATCTGATAGCGTGATTTTGTCCTCACACAATCTGGAGAATGCTAATTTGTAAGTTTTGTACCATTCACTTTTGAAATGTATTGCCTATGCCATCACCAGTTTTGACTCCAACACCAATCCCAGGTCTGTCACTTGTGCTCAGGGTGGCAGCAAGGTGTCTCCTGATATCAGTAACACAAACTAAAGATAGCAATGATTCAGGAAAGCACTGGTTTAAACTATCTTCCTTAAGAGGAAACTGTGGCCCATGGTCTCTTTCTGTAGCTGGGTACAACCTCCACTTCTTCCTTCCAATGGCAAAATATTTCCGTCTCTGGCAGGTGAGATTAGAGCACCGATCTTGTTTTATAGAAGCTTGCATCTTGGGTAAGGTTCCCCACAGCAGTCTCTGAAACAAGGATTGAGAACGAGTGGTTTATTTGGGAAGTGATCTCCAAGAAGCACAATAAAGAAGTGGGAAAGTTAGACAGGGAAGGGAATAAAATCAACACACGGTGTTAAAACGTGCGAGGCTTCTAGGAGCTCAATTCCCATTCATCCTTGGCTGATGGTTGCTCCCCAGGATGTCAACTCCTTGACATTTGGGGGCCAGCCTACCTTGAATACAGGCCTGGAAGAAGCCCTAAGTCATGGGGGCTTGAAGTAGGATCCTTTATAATTTAGGGTTCTCTAGAGAAACAGGACCAGTAGGAGACATTTATTTGTTTATTTACCTATCAATCATAGGTGTTTGCTCATGATACTATGAAAGCTAAGAAGTCCTATGATCTACTATCTGCAAATGAAGGCCTAGGAAAGCTGAAGTTGTAGTTCAAAGGTTTAAGAAATAGAGATGGTAAAAATTCTGATCAGGTAGAGTTCTAGATATAACATGTCCCCATTTCTCAGTGATCAGTGATTTGGTGTTGAAATAATCAAAACGTAATTTGACTACAGGATCCATGGATTCATTTGACCCTACTGAGAGATGCCTTTGAATCAGAACTCTAATGTGGCCTCCATATGCCCCTATACTGACAGGAGGACCACAATAACATTTGGGGTCCCTTTGTATGATGGTTTTAAAATCTATTCATACATTCTTTGACACTTCCCTTCAAAAGGTAAAATAAAATTACCCTCCACTTATAGGTGGGCTGGGAATAGCAACTTGCTTCTAACAAAAAGAACGTGGCAGAAGGGCTGATCTTTAATTTCTATGACCAGGTCATCAAAATGATATAGCTCTGCCTGGCTCTCTTTCCTTCAGATTTCTCACTCTATAAGAAACCAATCACCATATTATAGAGATACCCAAGCAGACCTGTAGAGAGGCCCACGTGGTGAGGAACCAAGGTACCAGCAACAATTTTCCAGTCATAGAAACAAGTCACTTTAGAGTTGTACCCTTTATGTCAAGTCCTCTATGTAGATGTCAGCAGCCAAAGCTGACATTTGATTAACAAACTTATGAGAGACACAAATCCAGAATTAACCAATCAATTCTCTTCTCAAATTCATGACCTACAAAAGAAGTGTAAGGTAAGAAATGATTATTATCACTTAAGTCAATAAGTGTTGGGGTATTGTTGCACAATGGTAGATAACCAATGCATCCAGGACCAATGTTAGCTCAGACATTATGTCCAAAAGTCCTCAAAAAATTTTCTAAATATTCCCTTCTTCTCAGTGTAAGTATTCTAGAAATTGCTACATGCTCCTTGAGGATAGATGAGAGGAATATATACTCAATGTTCTTGCACAGTCTTTCCTCAAGGGAGCTTGGCCTTCTCCAGGAACAGGTTCAGTCTAGGACACATGGCAAGAGAGAGCCATTTCCCACAAATGTGGCTGACATCATCCCTCTGCTCAATTGCTCATGACTTCATTTAGCAGCTTGAGTCAAGCAATATCCTATTGGTTTCCTGTGTATCTTGCTACTAGAAACTGCATGGTCTGTTTACCATTAGCACCAATCTCTGTAGGACAATGTCCCCAATGGCCATTCTGTTTTTGTTATCTGTTTACAGTCATAGCTGAGTCTCTGGACTCTGCTACTGTGGACTTCTGTTATATGGGTTACTTCTGAGGAACCCAGGGACAAAACACCATCTACTATCATTAATCATGGCTTCCAGAAGACAGTCATTATTGAGCTTCTCCATGGTTCTGGTTCATGGTTCACATTACTCACCATATTCATAAAAAGAGCACCCTCTCAACTGTCCTACCATTTTCACTTCTTTGGGAATGTTGACTCTTTCCTGATACTCTACCAATGCACCTCTAGCACTCCCACTTCATTGAGTGAAGGTCATCCTGGCTTCTGAGTTCCAAGAAGCCATGTCAGCAGTGCATGGGGCCAGGTTCAGGCACCCTGGCTGGGTTGTCAATTTCTAAGCCACAGAAGCATGGCACTTGGAAAATAAACTCTCCCCTGCCCAGACTTATCTCCCTTCCTTCCTGGTGCTCCCAGCCTCCTTCACAATCTATTCCCAGGCACATTCTACCCAGTCCTTGTCAGTATCCCTGAGGCGGGCTCTGTAACACAGCAGGGACAGAGTTTCCCCACTCAGGTCAGGCTGCATCACGACCCCAGTTACTGGGCTCAGTTATGAGGAAAGGCAGGAAAGATCTTGGGTGATATACACATTATCTTGCAAGACACATCTGCCTCAAGGTCGGATACAAGTGATTTATTTGCTAGGTAACCAAAAAAAAAAAAAAAACTAACATGGGATTAGGAAGTGAGAGAGGAAGGGAAGGAATTCACTAAAGGTAGGTTCATGACAATTTACCATTTGGGGAAACTTGGGCTCCATCTTATAGGGCTCTCTGGGAGATCATGTGGAATATGCCTCAGGAGTGAGGAAGCTGAAGGTCAGGAGCATCTATCTGCCCTCCAGTTCTCACTCACTTATGGCAGTGTTACTCCTCAAGGCAGCTGAGAGAGGGCTCACAGGCAGAGAATCGCAGGTGTTTATAATAGGCACTGTCAACACGGACTGGAACCAGTGGGTGCTGAAAGATGAGGGCAGGTCCATTATGGCATCAGCTACAGCTTGCATATACAGCTGAGTCATGGCATCTGTCACCCTGGTCAGAGAGACATTAGCAAGCCAACATGAGCCAGACATTGGGATACACAGGATCAGCTGAAGATCGCTCATGGTTAGGTAGCCGTGTACACAGTCTGAAAGGAAATGAAGACCAGGGTAGATGAACTGTGATGAAGAAGAAAGAAAATTTGTAGAGCGACATGTCAGGCTTAAGGGAAGCTATCGTGCTGGTCCTGAGCACTTATTGTACTTTGAATGTGAAGAAGAATGCCATAGAAGGCCGAGAGGAAACCAGGGGAAGCTCAAGAGGACATTATTCATCCCCTAACATTGCCAAGGACCAGTCTTGGCTGGAAGAAGACGGTTAAGCTGATAAATGAGCTTTTATCAGCAAGCTCCACACTTAACCACATCGGCTCAGCACATGACTTGGCGCAGTCCCATTAGAAAAGAAACCCAGGCCCTTCATATCCCTGGTTAAGAGAATCATTCAAGGGTTTGAAAAAGCTGTGAAAAAATTGGTTCAAAACATTATGTTTGACTAGAGATAGTGGGTTTTTGATTCAAGAAGGAGGGGAAAAGTAAATAATCAACTCAGAGAAGCAATGATTAGTTAATGAAAAAAATACTAAGTTAAGATTAATTGTATTTTGAAGAGTAATCATATTTCCATTACTGGAACACAAAAAAGTATAGATTAAATTTGTTGGGAAATATGCATAAGTCTTCCCAGCCCACGCTTACAGCTATTCTCAACAAACGTGGTTCTCATTAAAAACAGTGGCACATAGCTCATTGCAATTTGTGAAGAGAAAAACAATTTCCTGTTTTCCACCTAACTCTGCTAAGTGGTTTCTAGTGGTTCCTTTGGGTGGTGTCTTTTTTCAATTGGGTTGGAGGGAATGAAGGCAGGCTCTGGTTTGCCCAGAGCCTCAGATTCCTCACCACCACCTCTCAACCAGGCATTGGAGTCCCTGAAGAGATGTATTTTTTAATTGACTTCTGCAAAAACAGTGGCATTTCAGATAGACTGGGAGTAGAAATCAGGACCCAATAAATCTTAAGAGACACAAATATGCAATGAGAGTTATGAGATTAATTTGAAAGTGTCCCAGTTGACGTTGGGGTAGGGAAGGAGGAAAAGAGACTTTAGTTCTTGGAACTTGGCCCAGGAAAAAAACGTTGGTTTCCAGATTTGCCTGCTAATGGAGGCCTGTTAGCCTTTATGATACCAGATAATAAAATAATGCAAGTAGGAATAACACAACATCGAGTACCTTCCTTGTGCTGTTTTCTATGCGTCCTTCATTTCATCTTCACAGGAAACGTTTTCATGAGCCAGGTGTTTCTAGACCCATTTTGCTGTTAGCCAAAGATCCTGAGCTCTAGAGAGGCTGAATAACCTAAGTCCTGTGGCCAGTTCTGATTCCTAAATCCTTGCTCTTGGCCTTTACACCATGCTATCTGCTATACTGGATGGGCAGACTCAGATGTTATTTCTATTTTATTGTGGAAAGTGGACAACAACCTGGTAGGAATACAGTCTCCCCACCTCCTCAGGAAAAAGCCCTGAGACCCTTTTTCCAAGAACTGACAATGCCTAGAGGAGACATCAACCCATTCTGGCTCCCAAACCTTCTCACTGTTCCTGAATACAGACCACTGGGAGAAGCACGGAGCAGGATGACTATGTGTGCGGGGCTACAATGGCCTCCACAGACTTCTCTCTGGCCCTGAGGCCACCTCCCTTCTGGCCATTTACCTCTTCCCAGAGGTACACTCTTCCCAGAACACAGTGCAGAACAAATAGCCATGGAATTTCCTATGAACACATGGATTTTACTACTCTCTTCCTGCTTCAGGGATTTTGAATACATTTATATGGTTCTTGTAAATGCTAAAGATAAAGCATGGAATGCAATGCTTATCCCCTCCCTCCCTTCCTCCAATTTTTAGTCCTCTTAATATAGGAATGGACTAGACCCACCCATTATAGCTACAATAAATTTGAAAACAAAAAAAAAATGCAAGCCATTGTGCCAATACCCTCAGAAATTGAGACTTTCTGCAGAAAGTGCAGAATGTTCTGCATTCTACTTTTAGGTGAAAAAAAAATAACATAAAAAGAGAGAGGAAAAATAGCTAAACAAAACATTTACTCCTGTTCAGAGAATTTTTAAAAATTAATAACAGCTTTTGGGCTTTGGGTTAAAGGAATATTGTGAGTTTACCCTTTGATTCTCCCTGGCTTTTCAAGTCTCACACTCATAAATAGATTTTTTCCTTTACATAAAAAAGTTAGGGGCATAATTAGAACCAAAATAACATGTTCAAGGATAAGAACTTGAACAATCACACAGTGGTGAATGCTGATGCTGCAAGTCTGTTAGGCTCTGGGCAGAGGGGGCCAGGGTTCAATCATGGGGAGAAATTTCCAGTAGGAAGCTGGCTGATTGAGGAAGTAAGGCATGGCCAGGCACAGTACGGCTGATCTAATAGTGCATCGTTAGAGATGGGGAAGGAAGCAGAGACGGGCAAAATCAGAGCTGAGGTGAAACCATTGTGAAGGAAAGGGAGCCCCAAGTCAGGAGCATGTGACATCTCAGGTGAGAGTCGGTCACAAGATTCAGGAAAGGTGAAAAAAGAGAGATTGAGAGATCAGAAGCAATTCCCAATCCAGATGACCTTATCAACCAAAGTGCTAAAGTACACATGAACTACAAATAGCCTGCAAATACCTCTACTAGAAACTATCTCAAAATGAATTGGAAATATTATGTTTAGACTCTTTAAAATACAAAAAAAGGGGGTTCAACATAAATATTCATGAGAACATGGGATACACATAAACAAGAAAGGATAGACAGGAGAAAGAATCAACTAGAAATATTGAGGGAAATGGATATATTTATTGAAATAGCAGTTTGCATGGTTCAGTACACATTCAGCACCCCCTTGCACATGTAGGACATCCTTAGGACAACATGGGAAATTTTATGTACAAAATGTGCAAAAAAACATGCTTGAAAATTGTGTGTATGCGCACACATACATGTGGATGTGTGTGAAAGAGAATGTTTGTGTTAGTCAACTTTCTGTTGTTTCAAAAAAAAATTTACTTTCTTCTCTAAGGAAATCAACTTAGAGAAGAAAATATTTGTTTTCTTCACAGCTTCAGAGGTTTCAGTCCATGGTCACTAGGCGCTGTCACCTTGGCCTGTGGCAAGGAATCGCATCATGGCAGGGAGCATGTGGTGGAGCAAAGCATCTCACATCATGGTGGCCAGGAAGTAAAGAGAGAGAGAAGAAGGGGTCAGTGTCCCAATATTTCCTTGGAGGACACATCCCAGTGACCTAACTTCTTCCCACTAGTTCCCACCTCTTAAGGGTTCCAGTACCAACTCCCAGTCCTACCACATACTGGCAACCAAATCTTTAATATGTGGATTTTTGGGGACTTTTAAGAGTCAAACCATAACAAAGAGAAGAAGAAGGAGGGGTCAGGGAGGAGGAGAATAAGGAGAAGGAGGAGAAAGAGAGGGGGAAAGGAGATGGAAAAGTAAAAAAGAGAGATTGAGAGGAGGAGGAAGAAAAGTGGAGACAGAGGCACTAGAAAGAAGTAAGGAACTTAAAGGTGATAACACCCAGAATCCCTCCCATTAGCTCCATAACCAGCACTGGTTATAAACCAGGATTATTGACCTCCAAGCCTCACAGTCTTATCTGTTCAATAAGGATAATAATGACCACCATAGGACATTTTATGGAAAAGGGCTCTACCCTAACTAAATGCAACTTCTCAAGGAAGAAAAGCACATGAACACTTCTTATAAAAATAGTACTTTTAATAATCAAAAAAGATTCTAGCACCTTACTCGTCACCTCATTCTTTGCATATTCTGGTCATAAAAACACATCAGGTTGGTTATTTCTGACTCCTGTTAGTCAAGGCTCTACTTGGGAACGCCGGGGAACACTGTCTCTTCCTTTTGTGGAAACTGTCACTCCATGTGGCTCCAGTGAACCAGAATCAGACAGCTACACTGATGTTTCATTTGTTCACTTGACAGGAGCAAAATGTATCAAGATGACTTAATCCTTTTAGTCTCTAGGGTCTTCCTTCTAAGTGCTTCCACTTAATTCAATAAAAACTTATCTGTGTTAATAAATGTCTATGTCTGCTCCAGACTTGGAGTTTGTTTCGCCTGGTATACACCCATCATCTGATAAACGAGATGCCTCTGTCTGTTCCCCATGCTGTGGTTAGTGGACATGACGCTGTGGCCAATTGTGAGAAAGGACTCATTTCCAGTAGTTGAGACCCTTTCCCCATAAGAAAATAGGAACCCTGATTAAATAAAACACAGCAGAATTGGATTTTCCAACATAAACAGGAACAGAAACACCTGAGCATTTTTGCCTAAGGCAGTAGCAGTGACCTTAAGGAGATGATTAAGATGAATTCCATATACCCAAGGTAGCCTTGGCATCAGAACTGAAGGGGCAGCCTTATATGAGGAGATAACCTGACAACACATCTCTTCTTTATTTACTTATATGCAACTTTTCAAAAATTGTAAAATATTTTGAACACCCACGGTATAGTTGTTAACATTTTGCCAAATTTCCATCAGGTTGATCTATTCCTCTAAGAAACAAAATATTATAGATGGGACTAAAACCCACCCTCAAACATTCCCTGCTCTCTACATAGAGATAACTACCATCTTGAAGTTAATATGCATGCTTTATTTTACTACATACCCATTAGGTATCCATAACCTATGTACTATTTAATATCCTTTAATCTGATAGTAGGTCTTTATTGTATTCTGGGGAAAAATCTCAGAAAATGATAATAATCTATTTTGCATATTGCTAGAATTATTTTGTTAATATTTTCTTTAAAATATTATATTAATATTTGTGAGCTTAATCAATGACTTTCTTTTATCTTATTCTTCCCTGAATTTTGGTACCAAGTTATTCTAACCTCATAAGATGAACTGAAGTGGGTTTTTCCTTTTTCTCATATATTCTGTGGGCAATTGAAATCAAGTTAGAAAGTATTTGTCCCTTAAAGTGTTGGTAGAACTCAATGGGTTTTGTTTGTATAAAGGAATGAGAAAGAAGCTGATACTTCTAATTTAATTTTGTTATGGGCTACAGATGTTGTAAGGCTTTCCATTATTGAGTCAGCTTTTGTAAGTTATAATTTCTCTAGGAGATTGTCTAAGTAATCTCCTTTGTTATATTTTTGTTCATAGGATTTGCCTGAGATTTTTCATATATAATTACATTGTGTGTGTGTGTGTGTGTGTGTGTGTGTGTGTGTGTGTGTTCTTCTGGTTTTTTTCCTAGTTAAATCTTGCTGAAAAATTCTTTATTCTACTAGTTCTTTCAAAGAACCAACAGTTGAATTTATTAATCTTTTCAATTCTTTGTATTCTATTCTGCTACTTTCTGTTCTCGTATTATTTTCTTTCTTATACTTTTCTTCTAATTTAATCTCTTGTCCTTTTCCCTAGTAACTATATTTCTTCATTCCTATTATATTCATTTAAAGTTGTAGATTTATTTTTAAAAATTATTTTAAGTTCATCCCTCAAGTTTGGTTAATTGAAATTTCTAGATTTTAGAATAATTACTTCTTTGTCTATTAATTATTTAGAAATGAGTTTTAAAATGTATCAATAGGACTTTTTGTTTTCTTGTCATATTTTATTGTAATTATACTAAGCATATATTATATAATTATTATATATGAAAATATTTGTCATACTATTTAAATTCCAATATTTTTTCCTTTTTCACATATTAATGACTAAAGAATGCTAATTCCCCTATCAAGATTATAGATTTGTAAATGTTTCCTTATAATTCCTTTTTGTGTGGACATGATTTTAGGTTAAATTATTAATAAATTTTTTAAATTATTAATTTAGCTTAAATTTTTTAAAATTCTGAACTTTAAAAAGTTTGAAATTCTTATGTTTCATATTGAGTTTTTCTTTGATCATCATGTAACAAACTTCTTTATTCCTAATTATGGAATACTTTTGACTTAAAGTATTTCTTGTTTAATTGATATTTCACCTTTAAAGTGAACATTTCTATGTTATTATGTTCTAGGGGTTTTTTTGTAAATATTATAGGACAAAATTTTAAGAAATCTAGTCTCGGTCTAAGTGTATTGTGATTGGTGGAAAAATACTTTAAAATGTATCCCAGTTATTAAAATATTTGGATTTACTTTTATCACTCTCATTTTTCATTATATTCATTCTCACTTGATAAAAGCAAAACAGAATTCATTGCCAGCTCATCTGCACTACAATAAGTATTACAGAAACTTTTTTGGAAGAAGGGAAAGAACACCAGATGGCAATTCCTATCCAAAAAAGTTTGAAGCAGGGCTGTAATGGGTAAAATATGCATGACTTTCCCCCCATATTTTAAATTCCTTTCATTAGTAATTGTCTGATGAAAGCAAAAACTATATATTGTGTAGTTTATAGCATATGTGAGATAATTTAGGACAATAATAGCATAAAGAATAAGAAAGGGAAATGGAAATGTACTGTTGTAAAGTTCTTAAACTGTACATGAAATGATTTATTATCACTTGAAGAAGTTATAAGTTTACGGTATTCATTGCAAACTCTAGATCAGGTGTGTGCTTGTATGCACACACATGCAGCAAAGGGTCGTACATAATAAGCCAATAGGCGAGACAAGATGATATCATTAGAAATACCCAGTCCAGTAAAAGAAAGATAAAAAGAAGAGATACAGAACAGATAGAAGATAGATGAAAAGATAATTATTTAAATTCAAAGACATAATTAAATACAATAAATATATGTAGTCTTAATATATCAGTTAAAAGGCACATATTTTCTTTTTTTTTCCTTTTTATTGGAGCATTATCATTGTACCTAACTGTGGGATCTATTGCTAGATACCATACGTGCGCACTATGTAACGGTATGCTTTGGTCAGTTCCCTTCCTTGGTTCAGTTCCCACCGAACTGGTCTCATTTTTTTTTTTTCATGAGATATGCCTCCCACACATCTTTGTTTTCTTTTATCTATCTAGCTTCCACATATGAAAAAAAAAACCTTTGACTTTCTGCGTTTGACTTATTTTGCTTAGCATGATGTTCTCCAGTTCCACTCATTTAGCAGCAATGACATGATTTTATTCTTCTTTATGGCTGAATAAAACTCCACTGAGTATATACACCACATTTTCTTTATCCATTCTTTCATTGATGGACACCTAGCCTGGTTCCATAATTTGGCTATTGTGGATTGTATGGCTATGAATACAGGTATGCATTTGTCACTATAGCATGCTGACTTTAATTCTTTAGGATAAGTACCAAGGAATGGTACATCTGGGTCATGGGTGTTTCCACGTCTGATCTTTTAAGGAACCTCCATACTGTAATTTCAATAATTTTTGTACTTACAATATCAACAGCAGCATAAAAGTGTTCCTTTCCCCTCACATCCTCTCCAGTATTTGTTATTTGTGTTCTTGATGGCTGCTATTCGAACTGGAATGAGATGAATTCTCAGTGTAGTTTTAATTTGCTTTTCCCTAATTGCTAGAGATGTTGAATATATTGAATATTTTCCATATATTTGCTGGCCATTTTTATTTGCTCTTCTGAGAAGTGTCTATTTAATTCATTTGCCCATTTATTAATTGGGTTATTTGTGTTTTTAGTGGTAAAGTATTTGAGTTCTTTATATATTCTGGATATTAATTCTCTGTCAGAAAAGTAGTTAGCAAAGTTTTTTTTTCTCATTTTGTGAGCTCTCTCTTCACACTCCTTATTGTTTCCTTTGCTGTGCAGAAGCTTTTTAATTTGATGCCATCCCATTTATTAATTCTTGCTCTTTCCTGAGCTTTAGGAGTACTATTGAGAAAGTCATTGCCTGTGTCTATATATTGGAGTGTTAGCCCTATGTTTTCTTCAAGTATTTGCAATATTCTAATTCCTAGGTCTTTGATCCATTTTGAGTTGATTTTATACAGGATGAGAAATAAGGATCTAATTTCATTCTTCCACATGTTGATAACTAGTTTTACCAGCACAATATGTTAAAAAGGCTGTCTTCTCCAGTGTATGGTTTCAGCACCTTTGTCAAGGATCAGGTGACTGTATCTTTGTGAGTTTTTCTCTGTGCCTTCTGTTCTGTACCATTGTCTGTGTGTCTGTTTTGATACCAGCACCATGCAGTATTTGTTACTTTAGCTCTGTAGTATAACTGGAAGTAAGGTATTTCATGGTAGAAGCCTTTTACCTCCTTGGTTAGACTTATTCCTAGATTGGAGTCTTTGTTGTTGTTGCTTTTTTTCTTTCCATTTCTTTCTTTTTTAAAGACCATTGTGAGCATCTCTTCTACTCTTATGCATTCACATTTTTAGGGCATAGCTTCCTCTTGGTGAAGTGTTCTGTGAAATGTTCAACATATGCCCAACTGTGTTTTGTAGTACTGTTTCCCTACTAGTTCTTTGGTGGTAATTAAGTGTACCAATTTGATACAGTATGTATTGTGGCAGCCTTGAGGATCCCACTAGCTCTCTAGGTCTTACAAGAGTAGGGTCCTTCTGTCAATCAGGAAATTGTATTGTATACCACAAGGTGTCCCCTGTGATTGCTTTTCTAGATTTGACAATGCTACATGTTCTAAATGGATGTAAGATTGAACTAGATTGAGATCCTTCATAGGTGTGATTTACACCATGTTTGCATTATTTCTCTTTGGTTTTGCTGTTGGAGCAGATGTCCATGAGTAAGACCTTAGGGTCCCCCTAGCAGTTCCCACTTGGGGCCTGGTTGTAAG
Source organism: Urocitellus parryii (assembly GCF_045843805.1). Lineage (NCBI taxonomy): Eukaryota > Metazoa > Chordata > Mammalia > Rodentia > Sciuridae > Urocitellus > Urocitellus parryii. The sequence goes on from NC_135539.1 coordinate 51,547,638, forward strand.
TTTGGGGCTTTTATCGCCCCTCTTCTTTATATTACAATAATGTTGAAGTTTGAACAGGGTTAAATAGTGTTTGAATGAGGTGTTCTCTCAGCTGGGTTTGGGATGTAGTTTAGCAACAGAGTCTCCACCCTGTGAACTCATAGTGACCCAGTAGATTCCCAGTACTTCACAGAAAAGGAAACAGACACAGTAACAAAGACAGTGAATAATATTCAAGATTAAAATAAATACTAGGTGCTACTATGACATCTATAACACTAATTCCCACAAAATGGGAGTGGCAGAGTCATCAATTAACAATAGAAACAAAAATAGGCAGCTGTGAGCTAGCTGTAGCATTAAAGCAAACAGCAGGTACCATCTACGCCATCCATAGTACTACTAAACACAATGTTATGAATGGTGGGAACAGAAATCATATAAACTAAATAGTTCTAAATGGTGATAAAAAATATGGTTAATTACGAGAAACAAAAGTGGAACAGGAAGGCAAAAGAAAGTTTAATCAACACATGAACAGAGAGAAAGCAAAAGAAAGTAACAAGTGAGAGCTATAAGGAAGGAGGAGAAAGCAGATAAAAGAAGCAAAATAAATAAAGAGAATTTGTCAATTAAAGAAGAAGGAAAGAAAAGAATAACAAGAGAAACAAAAAAAAAACTCAGCCTACAAAATACAGAACAAAGCAAAGTAACAAATGGATAATTAAAAAGAAAAAAATGATAAAAATAGAAGAAAGAGGAAGAAAGAAAAGAAAGCAAATATATGTGCAGCAAATATCCATGAACAATCAAGAAATGTAGCAAACACACACACACACACACCACATGCAAACAAACAAAAAACTTTAATGACACATGTAATAATTAGCTACACGGAAGTGATCAAAGCTGTGGACAAGGATGAATATTCACTGCTTATGCCAGACTTTCCTTCTTTTCATTTCTTCTTAGGCTGTGTATCCCTAAGAGAGAGGAGGTGGGACTAGAGGGTTTTAAACCCTTCCACTTTTTGTGCTGTTTACAGAGCTGACATCTGAGTTGATCTGGAACCAAAGCTGGTTGAAATAGCTCTCAGCCTTGCATCTCACCAGTATAAGGTGAGGCATTATCAGGGATTACTGTCTGCTGGAGTTTTGTCTGGACAGATTAGATCAATGTATTTTCAGGATGAGGCTGATGCAGAGTTCTAAATGCAAAGTTTCAGTAGCTGGGACTTACTTTTGATCAGAACTTTGGAACTTTATCAGGTGATATCTGCCCTAGAGAGATTAGATCAACACATCCCCAGGGCTGGGCAGCTGCCAATCTCTGCTGGGTCTCTGAATCTCAGGGACCTCCTGAGAATTCTACTCAAAGAGCTAGATAACCCATCCTCCACTGGTCTCACACACTTCACTACCCATGATTATGACCTTCCCGGAGTTCAGACTCTGACTATAATCACACACCCCCTATTCAGTTTCCTGACCCTGTTTCAACACCATCCGTAGTACTACTAACCATAGCATTATGAACAGAAATTATATAAGATAAATACTTCTAAAAGATGATTAAATATATATATATATAGTTGACACATGCCACCAGACTCAGAAGGAAAACAAGTTGCAGACCCCTCCATATCTGTGACTTGAATTCCCCAGGTACAACATAGGTCATGTGGTAGGTGCTTGCTGGGACAATATGACAATATTTGCTATGATGTCTGAGGCTCCTGTAGCAATAAGGTGAAGTGTGACCTCTTTAAGATGGCTCCCTGCCTCAACTCTCTGCTTGCCAGTTGAGAAACAGAGAGCACTTTTCAAATACCAGCTCACTGTACAGACTCTAATTCAGCTAAGTTCAGTTTTCCTGTTTTACATGTTGGCCCATGCCAAATTTGCCTACTGTTTTTCTTTCTGTTTGTTACCACCCTCCCCATTCCCCACTACCCCACCCCACAGTGAATTGGCACTGCTGCAGCCACTGGCTTAGCTCCAATGTATTCTTTCTTGTACACTATTCAAAGCACCCAAATGTCTGGGTCTCTATGAGCCTCTGACTGTCCAATATTGAGTTTCCATTGAATTCCCTCTGTCACCTTCCTTGCTGAGAAGTAGTACACCTGCTACTTGAATTCTGAGATACAAAGCAACTGGAAAGGAAACCCTTCCTCTAATCTACCATCTTTGATCTAAAAAGCAGATATTTTCATATTGAAAAAAAGAGCAAAATATAACTACATCCTTTCCACAAGAAAACTACTTTATGTTAAAAGACACAAACAGGTTAAATATAAACGAACAGAAAATCTATTTCATGCAAATACCAATGAAATGTGAACTGAAGTGACTACATGACTATCACAGAATATATATTCCAGAGAAAAAATATCAGATTATATGAGATAAAGATGGACATTTTATAACAATAAAGAGATCAATTCATCATGAGATTGCATCAAACTAAATGCAAATGTCCCATTAGCAGAGTTTCAAAGTTTCAGAATGTACAAAGCAAAAACTGGAAGAAATGATAAGTAAAATAGAAAAGTTCACAATTACAGCTGGAAATTTTAACACTCCTTTCTCAATAATTTTTAAAACAAGGAGAACTATGTAGTTATCTAGAGTACTTGACAACATTATCAATCATGATCAACGTTTAGAGAACAGTCCACCCAAAAACAGTAGGATCACAAATTCTTTTAAATAGCACACAGATCATTCATGAAAATAAACCAAATTCTGGACCATAACAAAAAGTCTTAGTGTATTTGGAAGGATTGAAATTATACAAAACACATTAACTGATCTTAATGTAATTCTAAGCAACATAAAAAATCAATAACACAAATATGCCTGTAAAATGCTCAAATATTCAAAATTTGAAGAGCATACTTTTAAAAAAAATTTTTTAGTTGTAGTTGAACACAATACCTTTATTTTCATTATTTATTTTTATGTGGTGCTGAGGATCAAACCCAGCACCGCACACGCGCTAGGCAAGCTCTCTACTGCTGAGCCACAACCCCAACCCCTTAAGAGTACACTTTTAAATAAACTGAATATAAATAAAAATCAAACATCTGGGCTCAGGGGTGCATGCCTCTAATCCCAGTGGCTTTGGAGGCTGAGTCAGAAAGATTGTAAATTCAAAGTAAGCTCCAGCAACTTAGTGAGAGCCTGACTCAAAAAAATTTTTTTTTATTTTTTTTATTGGTTGTTCAAAACATTACAAAGCTCTTGACATATCATATTTCATACATTAGATTCAAGTTGGATATGAACTCCCAATTTTGCCCCAAATACAGATTGCAGAATCACATCGGTTACACATCCACTTTTTTACATAATGACTCAAAATTTAAAGAGTAAAAGTAAAAAGGGCTGGGGATGTGGCTCAGTGGTTAATCAAGCTTGACTTCAATCTCTAGTACTGGGAAGGGAGGAAAGAAGGAAGGAAGGAAGGAAGGAAGGAAGGAAGGAAGGAAGAGAGGGAGGGAGGGAGGGAGGAGGAAAGGAAGGAAGGAAGATTGATTGATTGATTTGTGGGATCCCTCCAAAGCAGTATTTAAGGAGAAATGTATAACCTAAGATGCATATAATAGTAGAGATCTCAAGTCAATAAACTAAGTATATGCCTTAAGAAAGTAAAAACAATAACAAATTAAATCCAAAGTAACCAAAGGGAAGGAAATTATAACTGCAGGCTTCAATGAAATAGAAATGACAAAGAAAGTTAAAAAACAAAGAAAATTAATGAAACCAAAAGTTGGTTATTTGAAAAATCTAATAAGACAAAATAATAATAATAATAATAATAATAACTAATATGAATAATGAAAGAGGAACGATCAGCATAGATCCAGCAATATTAGTGAGAAAATAAGGAAATATTCTGAACAATTTATACCAGAATATTAGACAACTAAAAAATAGACAAATCCTTTGACATACACAAATTGCTAAAGCTTATTGAAAAACTAAAATAACCAGAAAAGCCCAGCATTTGTTTTTAAATGAACTTGTGGTTACAAACTTTCTCACGAACAAAACCCCAGGCCTAAATGAACTCACTGGTGAATTCCACTGCATTTTAAAGGAAAAAAAAAAAAAACATTCATTCTACACAAATTTTATCATTTGATAAAAAGCATCTAAGAAATTTTACAACAAATATCACATTTAATACTGAAAGACTGAATGCTTTACCTCTACTTTGGAAACAATACACGAATGTTTACTACTTCTACACACTATTACATTGGATGGAGCACAGAGCCAAAGAAATTAAGCAATAAAAAGAATTAAAATTCATGTAGACCCTATGATCATTTATGGGCAAAAACCTAAAGAATCTATTTTAAAATGTTATTAGAGATAGTAATTTTTTCAAAGGGTCAGGATTAAAGACCAACATACAAAAATAAAGGAACTAGAAATTGATATTTAAAAAGAATACCGTTTACAGTGGCATCAAAATGTATGACATACTCAGTGAGAAAATTAGACAAAATATTTGCAAGACCAATGCATCAAAAGTACAAAATCTTGCCAAAAGAAAGTAAAGACATTCTTAAAAAATTGGAAAGGTAGTATACTATGTTCATGGATCAGAAGACTTTATTTTGTTAAAACATAAATCCTCCCAAATTTATCTATGAATTCAACTAAATTCAATTTAACTAAAAACCCAATGGAATTTGGGAGGGGTATATAAATTTAAATGCTGATTTGAGAGTTGTATGGACATGAAAAGGACCTATAGTAGCTACAACAATTTTGAAAATAAACAGGTGGGAGAAATTATACCTTGTGATTTACAGACCATACAGTGAGGTACAGTAAGAAACATTAAGTAACATTAAGTACAGTAAGTACATTGTTAACAAGGGTTAAACATACATAGCAATGAAATGAATAGGGACTTCCAAAATATACCCATACATTTATGGCCAGTTATTTAAATAAAAAAGTGGTGAAGAAATTCAACAAGAAAAGATAATCTTTTTAACAAATTGTGCTGGAACAATTGGATATCCATATACAAGAAAATGAAACTTGACCTTTGCTTTGCATCATACACAGAAATTAACTTGAAATTGATTACAGACATAAATGTAGATCCCAAACTAAAACTGTTTACAAGGTGAATATTCTAATCTTACTATTTGGCATTTCTTTTTTTTAAAATGTTTGTCTTTTAATTTAATAAGGTCTAAAGTTAATTGATAGCATTAGCCTCCACTGAAACACAAAAACTGTCTTAAAAATTCTTAGAATAAAATTCTTAGGATAAAACAGAATAAGATGTCTATAACCTTGGGTTAAGCTAAGACTTCTTAGGTAAAAGGCAGTAAATAGAACTATAACAAAGGTACTTGAAAAATTGAACTTCATAAAAACTAAAAATAATTTGCTCTCAAAGAGTGTTTAAAAAAATTAAAAGCCAAGCCCTTGGTCTAGAAAATTTATAAAATATATATTTGTTCTGAATTTATTTCCAAAATATATAAAGAACACTTAGAATTCATTAATATGAGGACAATAACCTGTAAACAATGGGAAACAATTTGAATCCTTCATAAAAGTAAATATATAAATAGCAAACCCATGAAAAGAAGCTCTGCATTGTTAGTTATTAGGGAAATGTAAATTAAAACCATGATATGATACCACTATTGGCATGCCTATTCCATTAGAATGACTAAAACTAAAATTACTGTGCCTATTGTGGTAAGCAGAATAAAGATGAAACGTGTGATTAGTAGTTACAAGATGGAAGGAGAGAATTACTGCAAAGTGGTATGAAGGACATTTTAAGAGTGACGACCATATTTTCATTTGTAATTTTGGTGATTATATGACGTAATCTTTATTCAAAATTCATAAAATTTTATACTCTAAAATTTGTTATTTGTTAATTTTTTATGCAATTTATTCCTCAGTAGAAATGATTCCAATGAAATAAAGGTGATGGATTAAACCATCACATCAAAATAATGAAAAATAATCTGGTAATTTAATCCATTTAAATATGTGGCAATTTTTGTAAGGATATATTTGGATTTATTTTCATTGGGTTATTTTAGACTTTATTTTTTACCATTATTTTTCTTTCTCTTTACCTGCCTTCTCTTAGAATAATCATATTTTCATTCTTCTTCTTTCTCCCCAACAGTGGTTTAGATGGTGTTTTTTCTAATCTTACTATTTTGGCAGTACTATTTTTTAAATGTTTGTCATCTAATTTAATAAGGTCTAAAGTTAATTGATAGCATTAACCTCCATTGAAACAAAAAAAAAAAGTCTTAAAAATTCTTAACATCTATCACCTTGACCTGTCTTACCCATTAATTATAATCTACTATTTTTTATGGTCTCCAAGTAAATCATTATTACTGTAGTTCTTTCACATAGTCTATACTTGGTTTAGGCCAGCACATGTGTTTTCAGATTTATTTTCTGAACATTTCTTCTTACACCTGAGTTCAGCTTTCTTCTTATTTAGATACTTCAAAAAATCAAAGGCCTGAGTGGCAAATTCTCTAAGCATTTGTTCACTAAAAACTCCCTTACGTTTTTCTCTCACTCAATTTAAATTATAATCCTAACGATATTATATTGCCTTCTGATTTCTATTGTAAGTGTTGAGAAATCTGCTGTCATTCTGATCATTGTTGTTTAGTGTCTGATCTGTTTTAACTTTCTGCTTTGCAAATCTTCTGTATTTAGCGTTTAGAGGTTTCACTAGGAATTGCCTAGGTGTGTGTGTATATGTGTCTCTGTATGCGTGTTTTAATATCCAGATCGCTTGGGATATTTTCCATTTGATTTCATTGGGATTCCTTTATTTGAGGACTTACATCTTGAATCAGAGATCAGTTATAATCCACTTGCTCTTCAATATTTTTCTAATCCTTTTTCTCTAGTCCCTCTTCCTGTGACTCTTATTGGATCTATAAAAGATCTAGTTTTTTCTTTGTCTTAGATATCACTTAAACTGTTTCATATTTTCCATCTGATCTCTTTGCTGCCTTCTAGGTGATGTACTCTTATCTTCAAAACAGGAATTTTCCCCCCAACTGTGATAATATGCTGTACAATTCGTCCATTGAGTTTTTCATCCTTTGAGAATATTTCTCATGACTAGAAGTCTACTTAGTTATTCCTTAAGCCTTCCTTTAATTAGAGGGTCTTGATCCTTCTATCCTTCAGGACTTGTTGGCTTGTGCTATGTTTTTGAGCATTTTTAGCATTTTCTTTCCCTCCCTGATGGTGTTTCTATTACTTCAGGTTAATGGGACTTGACTCCTGTTTGTTGTGTCTGCCTGTTCTTGACCATAGTGAATTATTTCACCATATATTTTTAAATATTAAAAAGATGATTTCATCTTTAATGGGCTGTATTTGCTGAGAAAATACAGTGACCCTGTGTTGTTGGAGTGTCACTATGGGGTGATTCGGGATTTCAGGCATTCCAGGGACATCTATTTTGGAACAGATTGTTATTTATTTCTCTGCAAGGATTTTCCTGTGCCGTGTAGGTATTTGCATGTTTTCTGAATAGATTAAAAACATTTTTTTTTAGACCAAAACCCAAGGACAAGCCTAGGGCTTAATTGTCTCTCAGGGACTTTTTCCTTAAACTCAAGCTGAGACAGACTTCTTGTCTTCTACCTGTGCCAATAGACAGATTTTCTCTAATCCCCTTTCCACCTTCAAATTCCATTCCTTTGAAGGAATCTTCAAAGGTTCCTTATTTATATTTCTTAGTATTCCAAGACCTTGTCTCCTAACCTTGAATGGGTGTTAAAACTCAAGTTCCCAGGTTTACTGGGACCAAAAATAAACTCCCAGGCCAGTCATGGACACATCATTCTGATTTTTCAGCCTCCTCACTTCTAATCCTCATGATCTCAACTTTGCAAATGTTTTAAGTGTTATATGTATCCAGAATTTCTGTGTGTTTGTGGCAGAAGTGACTTCAAGTTTCTTCATCCATCATTTTTCTGGAATTAGAAATCTTCTCCATTTATTCATGTGGCCACCTCCCAAGAAATATAATTTCAGAGTAATTTGTGACTATTTACACAGCTCCAAAACACATTAGTTGAATTCAAGTATTTGGCCAATAATCCAGATGTTTTTGTCTACACAGTGCCAAATATCCAGATGTGTGTATCCAATTCATTTTCTGTTTCAAAATATAATAAACTTGCATTATTAAGCATACCTTGCTATTTTATAAGTTCAGGGATCCTGTGGGCCCCTTATTTGTCTCTCATTTGCCAAAACTCATCATACTAGAGTATATAACTTTCATTGTATCACAAAGAATCAATACTATAATTCTCTTTCTTGTTGTTGTTATTCGTATTTTTTTATAATACAGTATTGAGATCAGCAAGTATTAATTTCTTGGATGAGCCTGAAAAGAATGAAAAATCACACTGTCCTTTAGGGATATTAAAATCTAGTTATGTTTATTCATGACTTCAGTCAATATTTTTTTTTATTGAGCATACTCCATGTTCCTGAGAAAATAATGATGAATAAAACACAATCCCTGTCCTCAAGGACCAGACCATTTAGTGGGACATAAGGGCAGGAGGAAATAGCTCAGTGGTGGAGAATGTATGAGGCCCTGGATTCTATCCCCAGCACTGCCAGCACCCCACCCCTAAAGTCAATCACACAAATAATCTACAATAAAAATCATAATAGATTTTATGTAGAAAAGTACAATTGTTGTAATAGAATATCAAGCATGGTCTCAATTTAGTTAGGGTAAACCAAGAAAGGTCTCTCCAGAGCTCTCTAAGCTGTGGCAAAGAAGGAGTAGAAGAAAGTTCCAGGCAAGAATCTGTGGATGAGTCTGTGGGAGGCCAAAGAAGCTCAGCAGGTTGAAGAGACACAAAGACTGTTCATGGGGCTGGAGAGACAGGAATCAACTCATGTCTGAAAATGACAGGGCTCGATTCTGGATTTTCATTTAAGTATAATAACCCACGGTTGAAATATTGCAGGAGGACAATGATGTAAAAAGAACCCTGCCTGCTGGATGGGAAAGGGGTTGGAGAAGCATGACTATGGAAAGAGGGAGGGGTGTTAACAGGTTGGTCTAGGTAGAGGGAATGATAGTACAGAATAAGGAGGTGACAGTGGAGAGAGATGGATGAGCATGAGATATGTTTTGAAACTGTAATCAGTGAAAGTCAGTGGTAGGTATGGACAGTGAGGGAGAGGAAGGATCAAGGTCAACTCTGGAAAAAGCGACCAAGTATATGGACGGTATGAATGTGAGCATTAGAGGCAAGTAGTTAGTATATACAATCATGGAAGTAGTTAACAAGATCCTGGGAGAGTCTGTAGACTGAAAGAGGAAGGAGCAATGTTCAGGTAGAAAGCAAGGAAGCTATTTAAAAAAAATTAAAAGACTGAGTAGATATCTAAAGAAGAGAGAGGGAGAGCTTAGCCCTGTGAAATCCAAGAGTAGACAAGGTTTAAGGATTAAAAAACTGGATAATGTTATTAAATATTTCTGGAAGGTCGGGTGAGGTAAAAACTAAGAAGTAGACATTGGGTAAGGTGGATGCCATCGATGCAAAACAAATTTAGTAAAGAGGAAGAGGTAGAAGCCTGAGTTAGATGAATTAAAGAATCTATGGGAAAGGAAGAGTTAAGAGATAGGATGCATGGGTGCATATATTTTTTAATCTTCCCACTTCTGAGAAACACCCACCACCACTACACACACACACACACACACACACACACACACCCCTTTAGAATGAACCTCTCTGGCATTCCATCCATGAAGCAGTCCCTCCCATTTCCACCCTGTCCATCAGAGGCATGCCACTTATGTCAGGCACCTCGGCGTTCCTCACAAGGACCTTGACTGGCAGAGACCACAAAAATGTTCTTGTGAAGAGAATGAAATTGGTCTTGGGAGAGCACCAGAGATGCAAGAGGTGCTGGAAACCATCCATAGTGCTCAAGGCACAGCTGGGGTCCACCTGCATCACTGTTCTGTGGTTTGTGATCTTGAAATTCCCCAATATATTCTTTCCCCATAAGTCTAAGCTGGCTCTAGTGGGCGTCATTTGCCACCAAGAGTTCTGAAGCACAGAGTAAGATGGCACCAAGGGACAGGAATTCCCCCTTGTGGGGTTGAGTTGTGCACTGAGAAGGAGAGTAATCCCCACTATGAACCAGGCAAACTCCCCACACCTCAGAAACATCTCGTCCTTCTTTATCTCTAATAACGTTTGCAATCTCTAGCTTTTGCTGGTTAATAAATTATGGTCAATTCCATTAGTAGCATTTTGAAATGACCTCAAAACCTGTTTCACTGAAGCTTCAAAGATTAACTCAGGCCAGAGTCAACACAGAGTCAAGTCTCAGGGATCTGAGTTAGTATGACAACCCTCAAGAACAGAGCAATAGAGAGGTGCTGGTAAAGTGAGTCTTTGATCTACAAGCTGGAGGTCTGGCTGATATCAGCCTGCAGAGGGAATGACCACCTCGGGCTGATGACACAGTGAAGGTAAGAAGATGGTGGAATATCATTTCTCTTGCCAAAGAAGTGACAAGGAAGCATTCCCAGGCTTGAGGGCTCTGTCGTCCATTCTCTTCTCATGTTTTGATGCCTTATTTGGATTGCAAATGTACTCACTCAGCAAAGGGTCCCCGCTGGCTGAGATGTCAAAAGGCATTTGTTATTCCAGTTCACTGTTATGAAGGAGCCACAATAACTACTCTGGTTCTTATTTAGTGTCTTTGAAAGCTGATTTCTTACATGTGGGCTCCAATAGCCAATTTGAGCTCCCTGAATTCTTAATATACTCAAAAGCATACCAAAGGGCCTCTCTTTGGAAGTCTGTACTGTTGGTACACTAGAAATTCCTGCTATGGAAGCAAGCTACCCTTTATGAAGAGACCTGGTGCCTTGAAGATTTAACAACTTGGAAAACACTCATGATACATTATAAGAAAAATTCAGGTTATAGATCTGTACAGTGCATCTCCATTTCTATAAATAAACATATGTCATACATGTGTAGTCAGCAGATTTGTGTGCATGTACTATGTATATTAAAGATATCCTGAAGTGTCGGGCACAGTGGCGCACGCCTGTAATTCCAGCAGCTCAGGAGGCTGAGACAGGCGGATCGTGAGTTCAAAGCCAGCCTCAGCAAAAGCAAGGCACTAATCAACTCAGTGACACCTTGTCTCTAAAAAAAATACAAAATGGGGCTGGGGATGTGGCTCAGTGGTCGAGTGCTCCTGAGTTCATCCTTGGTACCAAAAAAAAAAAAAAAGAAAGAAAGAAAGAAAGAAAGAAAAGAAAAATCTTGAAGTGATACATACCAAAGTGTTAACACTGTTTGTCTTTCAGAGAAGGAGAAGACTTGTAGGTGGTGATTGTATTTCCTTTTTTGCTAAACTACATTTTCCCATTTTTCTACAGTATACACATATTACTTGGATAATTTTCTTAAGTCATTTTTCATATAAGCATCTAGCAGATTTCTTATAAATAAGCATTGGAAACTCATAGTTGTTGGAGTTGGTAGGGAGGAGGAAGTGGAGGAGGAGTTGTATGTTGTTTATTGTTGACATGGCTTTACTGTAGTGGGACACCATGTTACCCACATAAAGGATGATTCCCTGGGTTCTCATTCTTCTTTAACTAACCATAAATTAAACCTTCAGGAGAGTAGTTGGCTGGTACCAGGGCACATAATTCCTCCATCTTCAGGCTTTTATACTCAGTCCAGATAGCTATGTGCTCCCTTCTTGCTGCCTGAGGTTTGGTAGAAACCATTTAATCACAATGCTCCAACAGACCACCTCTTGGCCCTTGTAAGTGGAATCCCCAATTAAGCTGAGGTGCCATTTTGTACTCTAAATACTTATTATCTCTACTTACATGGAGTTACATGCCCTCATTCAGCCTATTGGCTCTATACTAAGACTCTCAGAACTAAAAGAAACAAACAAACCTTTAAATGGATTTCTTTTTCAGCTGAGCAATCTGTAATGGAAATACATGCACACACATAATCATTGCACATACACAAAAGTCTATGTCCAGTGTCTAAGAATAGAACTTTGGCACTAGGGGTCTTCAGTTGATTAGCTCAAGCCGCCTGATCTTAATTATCATAATAACCCTAAAACTACAGTAATATCATCCTCCATTTTGCAGATAGGGACAGTGAGGCTCCAAGAAGTTAAAGAATTTGCTCAAGGTCATGCCAAGAGAAAATAAATGTTGGAAACTGAGCCCATATTTACTTGACTCCAGAGCCTATGTTGTTTTTTTTTTTTTTTCTGACAGTTTAATTCCACTAATTTTTACCAGGATGTTCATAAAATAGAACCTGTCCTACCTGGTCACCCAACTGTGGTTTCATTCCCCAGCAAACTCTTGCAAGAAATAGACTAGACTATTTTTCCTCTTTTCTTGTTCTTCCCCTCCTTCCCATTTCTCACTAATTCTCTCTCTCTCTCTCTCTCTCTCTCTCTCTCTCTCTCTCTCTCTCTCTCTCTCTCTCTCACACACACACACACACACACACACACACACACAGTCTTAATAAAATAGTTGCTTGCTTTTAATGGGACTAATGGCAATTTTAGGCCCTGCCAGGGCTTCATGAGAGGCTGGGGAGCAGCCATTTTAAAGGGACCCCCAAAGGACTCAATGACTTGGCTTCTCTGACCTGAATGAACCTGATAGGGTGGTTTCCTGTAAGGATGAATTTGACAAAACCGTACATGCCACACATGGTGTATGACCCATGGCCTCTGTTGAAGCAGATCAAAGCAGCCATTTTGCAGGATCTGTCACAGTGCCTGAAGGAAAAGGCATTGGGGAGACACATGGGAGAAACTCAGGGGGACAGAGAAGCTGGAAGGGAATCTGGAGGACACAGGATTCATTATCTGAAAAATGGGGATCAGCATATACAAGCATGTGGATGCATCCAGCCCAGAGCCTGACTTTGGGCTTTCTGAGAATCCCCAGTAGAGCAAATCAAGCCTAATTTTTTTTTTTAAACCTGATATTTGAAACTTAATATCAAGCTCAATACCCAAATATCAGCCTTGCCAGCTGCCCCTCCCACCACCAGGTTTACTCGTATAAACAAATCTTGTTCCCTTAGAAGGAGGACGGCGCTGACACATTTCATTGTTCAGAAGGCAATTATCATAATGAGGGAAAGCTAAATCAATGGAGGGCTAATCCAGCTGCTCTGTTGATAGAGCGTAATAAAGGTGGCCACTGTGGAGCACAGCACAGAGTTAATTTGCACTTTTCTCCACCAGCCTGATGCTGCCTACCCCACAACTGCCCTCATAACTAAACAGGGGCTAATTACTCATGTTAATTACCCAGCCCGGGGTCAGATCCCGAGGCTGGTTAAAGACAGGCGAAGGCCAACCGCACAGAGCCTTGCAGGGAAGCCTAGTTTGGATGTGTAAATCCTTCTGATTTGTTCCCCCCACCTTCAAGAGCCATAATTGCACAGATGAAACTAATTCCTTTGATGAGCACAACAACTTTCCCCTTCCTCCTTCTTGCCTAAGATTCCCCCCAAAATCATATCATATATATCCTTCCTTCTCTCTCTGCAGAGCATGCTATCAGTGAAAAATTTAGCAAAAATAAGTGAATAAATTAAAATAATAATTAACAAACCAAAAGACTTGGCTTGCCACAGTGGGAATGGAAGAGCTGATCGCAAAGGGGCAACATGGGGAAACTTGGGGGATGACAGAACTCTCCTGTATTTGATTTTGGTGACGGATATGCAACAATGCTATCCATTGGTCAGAACCCATGGAACACTACACCACAAAGAGTGAATGTTGCTGTATTTTACTATATGGCAATTAAAAAGAAATGCAAAAAAAAGAGAAAAATAAAATTTGCTCTCTGACTCTTTTGGACAGATTGTTTTATTAATTTTTTATTATTATTAAAAATTCCTAAGATAACTGTCTCCAACAAAGGAAATCTTTGAAATTCTTGTCGAAGCAGAGGAAGGGAAACATTTGCTTGTTTCAGTAATTTGTAATAAATGCCCCATATCTATTGTTTTTGAAATAATTAAGCAGGTGTGGATTTTTTCCCCCCACTGGGAATGCTACACTGGTGTCTCCAAAAGCAGAGTGTAGCAAAGACTGGAACTATTTCCCAGTGAGATCAGTCAAGTATTAATCTCCATGACGCCAAAATACTTGGCTACAAAGTGGAAAGTTCAGTCAATTACCCAGCTGTTTTGTCTCTGTGTGTCCCCCCAATCTATGTGACTGTTTGGAGACAGGTTTCAGATTGTTCGGCTGGTGCCAGGGAGACTCCATCATAGTTGGCAGCCTTCCCCAATAACAAATTTTCTTTATACTTCCTCACATCCCTTCGCTGGGGCCGCTACACCCTGAACTTCTTTGTCATTTCATTTCAGCAGCAGTGGTTTAAAAAAGACAAATCTGTGGCTTTATGATGAGTGATAACACGCATCTTTCTTTTCTTCTCCTCTGGAGCCTGTATAGCCAGCCACTCCTCAAAAAGGTGATTGCAAGAAGGCAGCTGTAAATATCATGAAGGTCATTCATTATCACAACAACCTAAAAACTTACATTTCCAAAATAATCACACCAGAACTGATAGACAGTTTTGCATTCATTTGTAATGTAAAGTACTTAATCAACAAGTTAAATATTCTTCAAGTTCACAAGTCTGATGACAACATCTGAGTAGTTTTCTATCACTTAAGTGGGGACTGTCTGATTAGGGCTGACAGATGTATATAAAAAAAACAAGGAGGTTTTTACCTACATGCTCCCCCCCCACACTTTCTTTTGCTTGCTGGGAATATGATAATGTGATAAAATTAGGTCTTAAGATGCTTGCATGTTTATGAATGTAAAATTACATGTATACCTTTCTTGCAGAAGCAAAAGGGGAGAAATGGTTTCAGAAATGGACTCCTACTGTGTCGCCAGCTGACCACAGTGCACTTGTGTTACCTGGGCAGTGAGGTGTCATATCCCAGAGGTAAACCTTTTGAGCTCGATTTGTGGAATCACAGGCTTTCAGGGTAGCAGAGCCTTAAGAGTGGCTCTGATTAGCTTTTATTGAGGATAACGATGAGTGAACACTCCAATTAGCTAAAAAAAATTTTAAGGGGAGTTTATTGCAAAAAAAACACATGACCTGGGCCTGAAACTGAAAACCAATAAGGAACCAAGACAGCTTTGGAGACCAGAAGCTTGATTTGCCCCTCGAAGACCACCTCTCTCAAGCCTTCTCTCTCTTGCTCTGTTCAACTACTCCCTCCCACCTCTTTCAAAAGTCATTCTATGTTTTAGATGCCTCATAATTTCCACTTGCTATTGGCCCATCGTGACTTCTCTGGCCTCTCCCTACCATTAAAACCATTGCAAACTGGCTGTTTCATACTATACTTCTTAGTATGAAAAAACTCAAAGAGAAAATTTAATTGGTTCAGCACATTTTTCCATGTTAGGCCCTATTACATGTCCCCATCAGCCTGTGCATTGACAGCCCTGGGATCAGATGTCAATCCAAACATTTTAGTCTGAGGTATGGGTACCATGGTTCAAAACAGCTTGCTCAGCAGCAGGGGCTCTGGGTGGGCAGGTCCCCAAAGGAGAGGTGGTAAGACTGCAGGATGGGATTGCCATCCGCTAATATCCTTGAGTCTCTTCTACAATAGGGATTGCCAACTCCAATGCCTATAGCAGCCAGAGAAGTGATGTAAATGAATTAAACTGGTCTGGTTAAGAGCATGCATTGTTGGGGGAAGAAGACATTGGGGAACTGGAGAACACAGCCTGATGTAAAGGGGATAAGAAAACTAATCCTGGTTGACTGATTGACACATAGAAAAGAAGACCAAGTATTCACAGACCTTCCAATTTTTCAACAGAAGCCAGAAATCTGACATTTTATGTAAATTCTTCCACACACTAAAGTTGTCTCAAATATTTTAGATAGATGGCCCAACCAACATATTCCCTGGCCTCCTTCACCTTGATTCTCAGCCTCTAGCCTCTCCTGAACACATGGCAGGAAAAGAGACCTCACCATCTGTAAAGGCAGGCAGCTTCTCATTATTTAAAATTCCTTCATGGCAGCAGAGGAGGTACCTCAGTGGTGCAGGTATGCTTAGCATGTGTGAGACTCTGGATTCCGTTACCAGCACCAAAATATTAATTAATTAGGTAAAGAAAATTTTTTCATGCATTGGAATCTAAATCTGTCACCCCCCACTCTCAGTCTGTCCCTTATGGAGGAAAAAATTCGAAAGCCTCTTCAACCTGATGGCCACCTCCCACAGCACACTTTCTTCTCATTTGTTTCTTCACCAGTCCCTCATGGTTGTCCCACTCTGAACACCCCCGATTGGTTAATTTCTCATTTATATTATGGTAGTTAGGGTATGTTTTAGTCCATTCTGGTTGCTATAACAAAATACTTCAGATTTAGTGATTTAGAAGCAACAGAAATTTATTTCTTATAGTTCTGAAGGCTGAGAAATCCAAGAACACAGCACCAGCAGATTTGATGTCTGCTTCATGGGTGACATCTCCTACTGAGTTCTCATATGGCCGAAGGGGCAAGGTAGCTCCCTTTAACCTCTTTCATAAGGGCACTAATCCTATTTGTGAGGGTAGAGTCCACAATACTTAATCACCCCTCAAGAGACTTCACCTCTTAATTCCACAACAATGGATCTTGCAGGGACACATTCAGATCTGAGCACAGAGTACAAAACTATCTCAACTGGAGACATTGTACTTTTAATTTAAATTTTTATTTTAGATGGCAACTTCATACTGCTGACTCATACTGCATTCGAATAAACTAAAGGGTTTATGGTATCTTGTTTGTTTCTGTTCTTTTCTGAACATTGACCAAGCTTGATTTTTTTCTCTCTGTCCTTATGCAGTTAGGTTCTCAGCACCTGAGTTAATACACTGTTCCCCTTAAGTCTTATCCTGTTAAGTTTCACTCAGCTCATTAGTCTCCCTTTAGATCTTTCTGTTCTTATTGCTCTTGTCCAACATATTAACTTGTCTGTACATATGCATTATTTATTAATTATACCCTATTTCCAAAAAGTGCACCAGCATACCAGTCTATTTTCTAAGTTTGCTTCTTGTTCTTTCATTGCCATTTTTTTAATCATTATAATGTCAATTTTTCACTTTAACTCTCAGAAGTCCTTTGATATTTCTTCCCTTTTACTAATCTGGCTGTGATATTCTCTTTTCCTTAAGATATTCTAAATCTAAAGGAAAGGCCAGGACACATATCTGGCTATGCCTTGTACATCTCTTCCTGGCTGCTGTAGAGTCTAAGACAAGCAGGCCATTTTCTCCTCAGTGTCTCATCATGTCTATATCTCTAATCAACAGTTCTTTGTTGAGCAGAATTAAGTCCTCAGCAACAGTTTCCACTATTGCTCCTTCTGGTTTCTGAGAATTAAAACAGTCAGCATGATCTGTTTCGAGCTATGATGGAATGGATGATATCAGATTAATTCCCTACTGAGAACAACTATAAAAGCTGGATGAAACACAAAGGCCAACTGTTGGAAGGCACTGGAGAACAACAAGGCAGCCAGGACCCCCAAAGAGGCCAAGATCCTGAAATCATGGGAAATACATTGAAATGTGCCCAATAGTCAGTGTACCATTTCCCCTTAAGGCATCACTGACTTCTAAATTGTGCATGTACAGGCCTGATGTCACCAGTTGGGTTCCATGAGACAGAAATTAGTGAACATAGTGTTTATCAGGGAGTACTTTTAGAATAAACCCCTGTGGAAGAGAAGGGAAACGGGAGTTATTGTGGGCCAGCCTCCACCTACCCCACAGGGAGCACTGGAGCTAAAAAATTATTTGGAGCTGTCCCAGTTCACTGCACAGCAGTAGGTCTTTATGTACCCAAGTCAAGCAAGAAATGGGTATGAGCTGCCCTGGAAGGAGATGGACTTGGGAGAAACAATTTTCTTCAGCAGAGAAAATCCCCAAAGACAGTTGACAATTGGCAACCCCCATTAGTTCATTCTGAAGGGGGATCTAGGCAGTGTACCACAGAATCATCACATCTCTCTGCATCAGGCAGGATTCCAGAGAAATAAAACAAATAGAAGGGATAAGTAGGTAGGTAGATAGTAGATAGAAAATTTACTATGGGAATTGGCTCATGGAACTCTAGAGACCAAGTTGTCCAACAATCTGCCTACTGTAAGCTGAAGACACAAGACAACCAGTGGTGTGATTCAATCTGAACTTTTTGGGCTGAGAGCTGGCAGGGCCCTTTCCCTGGAGGATGGAGATGATGATATCAGTGGTATATAAGCACTGGTCCAAGTTTGAAGGCTTGAGAACCAGGTGTGCTGGTGCCTGAAGGTAGGAGAAGATAGAAGAGCCAGTCCAAACATAAAGTAAATTTTTCTTTCTCCATCTTTTTTTTCCTTTCTGGCCTTCAGTGGATTGGGTGATGCCCACCCACATTGATGAGGGCAGGTCTTCTTTACTACTGATTCAAATACTAATCACTTTTAGAAACACCCTCACATACATACCCAGAAATTATGTTTCACCAGTTCTCTAGGTATCCCTTAACCCAGTATAAAATTAACCATCACAGAAACCAAGCAGAAATCAGTCACAAAGAGATTAAAAGCTGATAATTAACTTCAATTTTTTTTAAGGTATAGAGAGACAAAAATTCAAATTCAGGATGTGCCAATAAGGAAAAGGTCAGGTTTTCAGTTGAGATCGTAAAAAACCTAGCCATTAGGGGTAAGATAAACTTAAAGTAAGTAACCTTCTTCTAACCAAATCAGGTCATCGAAAAACATCCAACCAAACCTGCCAAAAGAAAATTAGATCCTCTCTAAGGAAGATAACATCAACCATGCATGATGTTAAACATTCAATTTAAAAATTATCAGACATGCCAGCAGGCAGCAATAAATAGGAAAAAAAAGATAGGGAGTAGAAAAAGAAAACACAGAAAGTAGAAACAGAGGCACTCTGGACAATAGAGTTAATAGACATGGAATTTGAAATATCGAGGGTCAACAGTTCAAGAAAATAATGGATAAGATAGAGGATTTCACCAGAGAACTGGAATCTCAAAGAAAGAATAAGCCAGAGCTCTCAGAACTGAAAGAGTAATAGAAATTAATAACTTAATAGATAAGTTTAAAAACAATGATACACCGCAGAAGTCAGGTATACTGACTTGAAAGACAGAGGAGCAAAAAAATATTCAGAATGAAGCAGTTGAGAATAGGGGGAAATATATTTTATTTTTTCCCAAACTTTAAAGATATATGAAAACTGTAAAAATGCCTAAAATACATGAAATTAGAGTCTTAGATGGACAGATAAAAGAAAACAGAGAAGCAGTAATATGTGAAGAAATAAATGCTGAGAACTTATCCAAATTGAAAGATTTAAGAAGCGTGGGTTATTCCACGTAAAAAGATGCCTGCAGAGTTGGGTGCTGAGCCTGAACTCTTATGGAAGCCCACTGGGGCAGCATTAAGTCCACATAAGTTACCTCCCTACTCACCTCACCCATATGAGGTAAGCGTATCTTCACCTGATGAGGAAACTGAGACTGGAGGTTCATTCCTAGTGCCAGGTTACCAGCTACTGAGGCTGGGACAGAACCCAGAATCTGCTGGGCTCAAAAGCCTTTGCTACTAGCCTCTTTGCTATACTTCTCTGGGAGCCAAGAATTTATCATAATCATGTCTAATATCTTACCTGGATATTCCCCACAGGGGAAAAAATAAAACAATAATTCTGATGGGGGTGGAGAGGTTGGAGGGAGGCAACTTTACAAAGTGCTCTGTAGGGCAGGTGTGGGGGCAGAGCAATTGAGGAGTGGGAAGGCAGCGGACGGAAGGAGCTTCCAAGAGAGATGAGGCACGTAGATTTAATCCTTTCAAAGGGATTTATTTTCTTCTGACAGCTGGTCTTATACTCAGGAAAAAACAACTCTTTCTTGCCTTCCTCTCCCTTGTGAGTGATCTTCCCATCCCTTCAACACTCAGAATTCTGCTATGGTCAACCACTGTGGATAAGATTGGTTTTATACGTTGACCTGGGAGCTTGCCCTCCCTTTGTAACACAACTGTGATGGGAGCATGCGCTTTGATTTCGACTGCCCACTTACAGTTGACCTTAGGACACAAGTCATTCTCAAGTTAGGATCTGCCTAACTTATCTCTGCAAGAGTTAAATAATAACACTGACTTGTGGCTTCAGGCTTGTCACAAAGGTAGACATGACTAATTACTGAAAGAGCATGGGAACCCATGGGACACAGAGTTCCAAAGAGACAGAGATGGATTCTTGCAGGTTGCAGGTTGTTTGGGGATTTTCCTGGAGTCCCAGAGAGGTGGGTCAGCTCTAAAGCACAGATGGGGCTCTGCAGACCCAATAAGAGGGTGAAGAAGAGTGCAAAGGAAGGCGGCAGGAGGACAAATGGGCAGGAGGGTTAAGGGGTCTACTTTCATCTCCAGGGAGCTTAGGAATTGTCCTCGTCAGCCCACAGGGCACTGCCCTTCTTGACTTCTGATTTGATACTGGCGAAGGGGACTCGGATGGTACCTAGAATTCTGTGGGGCCCCAGTTTGCTCAGCACTGAATGCACTGCAGAGGCTGCCGCTAGCCTTCCTGGGCCTTTCTCCACACGGGCTCCAGGAGCTTGGCTTCTTCTGCCTGCTCACTGCAGTCAGGCCTCCTGTTCAAGTGAGTCCAGCTCCAGAAACATTTATGAGGCCCAGTCAGGTGCCAGGCTCGGTGCCACACACTGAGGAGATAGACAAGAATAAGAGGAAGCCTTGCCTGAGAGCCTCAGGAGAAGAAGACCAGAGGCTCAAGAGAACAGCGCTCTTCCAACTGGGCCGTGGAGCCAGGCTGTGCAGGTGAGGAGCCTGGAGAGGAAAGGAGGCCCACACTGCATGAGGGAAACCCCGAGTCACAAAGTCCAGGAGCCTGTGGATCAGTATTCATGTGGACTGGGGTCCCAGTTCCTCCTCCACTTTGTTGCTTCCACCCACAGAATAAGAAGCAATGCAGTGTGGTAGTCCAGAATGTTGAGCTGGGGGAGAGGGGCGCAGGGCTGGGCTGATCCTAGCTTCTCAATCAGGAGTTTGTTTTGGCTTCCACACTGAACAGCTTGGGTCAGAATGTTTCAATTCCCTTTCCTCATCTGTAAGATGAAAACGATGGTACAACGTATAGCATGAGTTCCTAAATGGGGTTGGGGGGGGTGACACTCAAAATCTCATTCAGTGGCACATAAGATAGGAACCTAATAGAAATAGTAGCACTGTGTCTTAGCCAATTTGAGTTGCTATTATACACACACACACACACATACACAGTAAGCCAGCTCTCTGTGTCTCTTCTTATAAGGGCACTCTACTGTCATGAGTGCTCCACCCTCAATGACCTAATTATATCCAAAAGGCCCCACCCCCAATTATCATCATATTGGGAATTAGGGTTTCAACCTAAGAATTGGGGAATGGCACAGCATTCAGTCAATAGCACACTGTTTTACACCACTAAATGGTTAAATACCTAACTACTACAATAGATTACACTGTTTTACCTTAAATAAGAACTGAAAATTCTTTGGGACATAGGCCTTAGGTGGCTTTTAGCTGTGAGTTATTGTGATGGGTAGGAGGGTCATCATTGAAGTTAGGATGAAAACCTGTTAATACCAAGTGCCAATGGGTGTGGCTCCTGGTACTTGGTAACTGACACATGTTTAAGGTGTGTGCTTCTATAAGTTTTGTGTATTCCTATGTCCCTCAGTTCAACTGGGCATGGTCTTTTGCATTCGCCTAATTTTGTATCTGTGAACAAAATATACTTGAACAAATACAACATTTGCATTATGCTCAAATAATTCCCTAATACGTCAATTTTGTTGAGACAAATGATGATACACTTTAATAAGAAGTGTATTATAACAGATCTGGGTATGCTAACTGCCTGATGGGATGCCATGAGGGTTAAATAAGATAATTTATGTAAGTGTTGAACCCAAGACCTGATAAGTGGTAAATAAGTTTTGCTAATGTAATGAATATACATCAAATTCCTATATATCAAAGAATGAATCAATAAATGCACAGTGTCTAACTGTGGAGTAGAAAGTGGTAGGATAGGAAGTATGTGTGTGGGAGGGGAGGGGTGATGATTTATCTTGCTGGAAAGAAACTTCCCTGAAGAATCTTTCAGAGCCCAGCAGAAGGCTATGCTATGTCCTGTGACCAGGAAGACAACTCCCACACCCTCCCTGCCCCCATTAACATAAATACAACCTGCATGGGCCTCAGTGCCTAGTTCTTTAGTTATATTTTATGGATCAGAAATTGGAGTATAACTCAGCTGGGCAATTCTTCTATTTATTGTGTTATCAACATAGATCACTTGGTGTTATTCAGCTAGCAGATCGGTTGGTCTGGAGGGTCCAAGGTAATTTCATTCATAGGTCTGTTGTTGTGTAGGATTGACCAGAAGGTCTGCTCCCCATGGGATTGCCAAATGAAGCACCTACGCGTCACCTCTCCTGTTTCTAAGAGCTGGAAAATAGATGCTACAAGGCTTCTTCTTACAAAACAATAGTTCTGCTACGTTCTATTAGTCAAGCATGTTCCTAAGCCCATTCCAGAGTCAAAAGGGCATTAAGAGTTAGTCTAACTCTCAGTGGGAGTAGCAAAGATTCTGGGGACCATCTTTAATCTATCACTTGCTCTTGAAAACTCAGCTCCAGATCATGTCCAGAAAACTAGAGTGGCACTTTGTGCTGCAGACATTCCTCCTGTTTGCCTCTGTATACTGTGCCTATTTCTGCTGTGATATATAGCACCATGTGTGTACTGTACACATTGACTTATCTGAGATTGCCCATGGGCTGCAAGTTTCTGCAGGGGAGGAACTAGGTTTCTTTCAAGTTTGGGTTTGTGGTGGCCTTGTGTAGTCTCTGACACATGAAAGATCTTTAATAAATCTTGACTCAATTGATGGTTGAATAAACTAAAAAACAAATTAAAAGGACCCCTGTGTTGAACAACTTATTCATCGAGAGTAGAGCGTGGCCCTTCCCTTTGTCTCTCCAACACAGAGCGCACTGCATGACATTTAGTCAATACTCCCATCAATATTTGTTGAAAACCCAAACACACACGCTCACATACTTGCACCCTGCTGTCCATCTGTGGCTGAGAGGCTGGGTGCTGTGGGCTCCGCAGGATGAGAGTATTTGGGGCTGTATACTGAATCTGGGACGGGTGGAGCAGAAATGAAGACCTGAGTGTGGTGTGGTTATGTTGAACAAGGCCAAAAAGTAGAGCTGGTCACCACTGAGAATACCAAGAGAAAGGGGCAAAGGAACTCTGTGCTGAGGGGTGGGAGCAAAGAGGACCTAGAAGTTAGCTCTCCTGTTGGCCCTCACTTTTCAGAGGAGAGACTCTGTTTCCTTACATACCCAGGGCATGGGGAGGGGCAGCTCATTGCCAGTATTTATCAAATGGTCCTCCACAAGGACAAAACACAAAAGAGAAACAGCTCTCATTCGGTACAAGTGGGAGAGCTTTGGAGAGGGGGAACTGGCCACAGAGAATGAGCATTTACTTTATGTGGAAGCTGTTAGTGACTGTTAGTCGTGAACCAGGTGCTAACTGTGTGCCTATTTTAAGTCTAATTTGATTTAGTATTTGGATGAGGTGTGTGCTATTTATAAGGAGCTTCAGTGTTGGAGCAGGTGGGAGCCGAGTTCGCCTGGGAGGCCGGCTGCCTGGTCTGCACACTTCTCAGTTCAGGCTCTGTAGCCGGCAGTTCAGGACCTTCCTCAGATAATTAGACAAGTGAATGCTCAGAAGCCAACAGCCCACAGATAATAGCTCTGCAGGAGCTCATTGAATCAACTCCCCACTCTGTCTTTGCTGAGGCCTCTGTGTGGTTGGAATGCCCAGGACAAGGGATGTGTTAGAGACCCAGGGCTTTGTCCGGCCTGGCCTACCCCTCAGGAAGAAGAGATGAAATGGTTCCTCCCGGCTATATGACCCCTTCCTCACACAGACCTTGGTATCTTCCACTGGACACAAAGAAACCTAACCCACACGTCTCCCTGGATGGGAGCAGTGGCAGAGCTGAGCTTTGTGACAGGACCCTGCATTCCTGGAAACCCACATTTTGGCTTTCAAGGCAGGTTCCTCTTGGCTGCGTGGACTTTTTACAGAAAAAAAAAAAACTGAAGGTGTACCACCTGGCCTGAAAGGCAGCCACTGTGACCAGAGCTCAACAGCAAAGTCACAGGCCTGAGGAAGAGGGGTGAGGCTTGCAGAATCCCACCAGCCAGGAGTGCCCAACAGGCAGCAGGAACAGGTGGACCAGCAGCAGCCTTAGCAGAGGACAATTTCTTCAAAAAGAACCAAAAGACAAACAAGTTAGGGTAGAGCAGGTTCCTAGTAGGTAGTGTGGAATGGAGAATGGCTTCTCTCAAGCCCTAGTTAATGCAGCAGCAAACACAGGGCTTGCTTGCAGTTAGAGACCTCGGCACTGACCTGATGCACATGGGCTCCTGCAGAGAGAACCCCCACACGA
Organism: Urocitellus parryii; assembly: GCF_045843805.1. Taxonomy (NCBI): domain Eukaryota; kingdom Metazoa; phylum Chordata; class Mammalia; order Rodentia; family Sciuridae; genus Urocitellus; species Urocitellus parryii. Next base: position 51,572,312 of record NC_135539.1, read on the forward strand.
CATGATATTTGGGCCGTAAATACAGTCAGCTCTACAAGCGTCTAGAAAACGCTGAGCAGGGCCTGCTCCCTGGCAGACAGCATATCATTTCCCAAGCTTCCCTGGCGTGGTGCCCGCCCTTCAGTTAGCTGTCCCTCCCAGCCTGGGCACAGAGGCAGTGACATATTTTAAATTGGACCTGTCCTTTTTCTGTTGTGAGATGTCGCTGTTCACGGGGATCCAGCCTTACATTCCATCTGGTGGCACAGTGGTGGGGGTCGCCAGACTTCCAGGCCCAAGTGGCCGGGTATTGATGAGTTGAGTCTGGGCCTTGGAAGATTGCAGTCCACTTCAGAGTTGTCCTGGGACTGGGGTGACAGGGAAGAGAAAGATTTTAGCAGAGAGCAATTCTGACTGAAGCTTTTCTCTTGCCTGGGAAGAAAGATAAGTTTATTTTCCCTTTGTTATCTTTAATTCATTACCCGATGAGGATGAAAGTGCAGACACGTTTTATTGGTGCAATTATAATCATACCTAATAATAGATTTTGTTGTTATATATTCAGACATGCACATAACATAATTTGGCCAATTTCATTCCCTAGTAGCTCCCCTGGTCCTTCCCTCCTCCTTCCCATGGTCCCCTTCCTCTTCAGAGGGTGATTTACTTGTCACGTAAATGGGTCCATCATTCCGAGCATACACACCATAATGCGTCCCTGTGCAGTCCGCTTTGTAATGTGGTACTTTGATGGTCCCAGTTCTCACTCCCTGAAGGCCAGGGACATGCTTTTCTGCTTGGAAAAGGCAGTCGGATCTGTCCCCTCCTATTCCCATTCCTCCAGATGGGCAGACCTGGGAGGAGGGACGGGGCTCCCTAACTATTGACAGGTATAATGCCCTATTTGCTATTTACCCTGTTTCCAATGGCTGCTTCTGAAGGAGAAAGCGGTCCTCTGTTACTGCAGGTGGGAACAGGGGGGGGTGAGGAAAGCTGGGGACACAGTCCCATCCAAACCTGCTAGGTTGCCTCCTCAGAAGCCGGAGGCAGGAGGCAGGAGGTGAAGAACAGCCACACTCCCGGTAAGCATTTACCTCCAGGGGGAAACGTCACTCCGATTTGCTCACATCCTCACATCCTCTTTGCTCCTGTCCTGTGTGGCAGCACTTTCTATCTCGTGACGCACTCACCTGACTCTCAGGGGAGATTTATGGAGACCAGTGGCGGCTGCTTCCCCTCAGTGGGAATGGCTGGCCATGGAGCGCTCTGTAGTCTTTCCTATAAAACTGTCAGGACATTTTCTGAACAATGATCCTGTCTGTATGTTTGCAGTCCCTGCCCCCTTACTCTCATCTCTCTTTCCCAAAGAAAGCCTCTCTGTTCCTTCGTTCTCTCATCTTTTGAATCCATACCTCAGGGGGGCCATAACTGAGACCTGGGGCCTGAGACAGATCAATGGGAATCGAAGAATTCAGAGTGGGAGAGTGGAGCCTGTGTGTGTGTGTGTGTGTGTGTGTGTGTGTGTGAGAGAGAGAGAGAGAGAGAGAGAGAGTAGACAAAGACAGAGATACACAGAGGATCTGCATGTTGCTTTAAACTAAGCTTTCGTCCTGACCATTTATTTCTTTTTTTCAAAGTTAGAACAGATCAATACTAACATTATTTGATGCTAGAAATTTAATGGTGATAAATACAACATGAACTGTTAAGAAGTGTCCTCAACCAAACCTCACTAATCTACTTAACATTCACTGTGTTCCAGGGACTGTTTCCAGTGGTTTACATACATGAACTCATATTATGCAACTTCACAACAGTCCTGTGATGATATTACTGTTGCCAGTGTCCCCTCTCTACTTTAGGAACACTAGAGGAAGGTCTGAGAGAAGATGGCAGAGGGAGACTTCCAAGTGTCTAAGAAGCCATAAGCTGTTCAGAATCTTTTGAGGTAATTTGGCACAGCGGGGTTGTGACATCTGGGCTATCTGAGTGACTTGCCATGTGCTTAACAGAAGTCCTCATTTTTTCAAGGATCCAGCACTTATTGAAGTCCTTGGAGCCTCTCTGTGAAAGGGCTGCCACATTGTTCATGAGCAGAGAAGGATGAGGGAAGAGAATAAATGGTGATTGATTGACACTCCTTAAAGAGCTTGCTACAAAGCTGGTGTCCTCAGGAAAGAAGAGTTCTGTGGTCGGTGAAAACTGGGAGATACTAAGTTAAACAGACTGAAAGTTTCTCTATGCACAGGACTTCTCAGAGCAGCAGAGAATGAAGTATGTCCCACACCTCTTTTTGAGACACTCCCAGGACCAGAATTCAGAATTCCATGGTACAAAGGTTAGTCTTGATTGTCAACTTGATTGGACTGAGAGATGCCTAGGAAATTGATAAAGCACACTGCTGGGTGTGTCTATGAGGGTGTTTCCAGGGATGATTGGCATGTGGGACAGCAAAATGAGGGGGAGGGGAAACCCCCTCCAGCACATGGGTGGTACCTTCCAACAGGCAGGGGGCCTGCCTGGAGCAAAACTGGGAGAAGGAGGAAGCCCTCAAAAGCACACGCTAGCTTGAGTCTTCTCGCATGTGAACATGACTCCATCTTCGTCAGCCCTTCATTTTGGACTCACATCAGTGACTCTCCAGGGAACATCTATTCCTTCAACCTCAGACTAGAGCTGCATCATTGGTCCCTGTTGTATTGAGGGTCCAGCTTTTTTTTTTTTTTTTTGAGCAGCTACTATTTCTATGGCTCCCCAACACAAAGATGGCCACTGTGGGGTTAGCCAGCCTCTGATCATATGAACCAATCTAACAAATCCTCTTTTTTAAAAAAATATTTATTGTTTAGTTGTAGATAGACACAATATATTTATTTTATTTTTTTATTTTTATGTGGTGTTGAGGATCGAACCCAGGGCCTCACACATGCAAGGTGGGTGCTCTACCGCTAAGCCATAACCCCAGCCCTAACAAATCCCTTTTTAATGTAATTATAAACTATAATTGTGTACACATTATAGATAATTATGTACATATTCTCTTGGTTACTTTCCTCTAGAGAACCTTAATACCCATGGAATACACTTTTTTTTTTGAGAGAGAGAGAGAGAATTTTTAACATTTATTTTCTAGTTTTCAGCGGGCACAACATCTTTGTTTGTATGTGGTGCTGAGGATCGAACCCGGGCCACAAGCATGCCAGGCGAGCGCGCTACCACTTGAGCCACATCCCCAGCCCCATGGAATACACTTTGGAAAACATCTCATAACTGACCTACCCAGTCTTTCCACTTTTAAGGTGACTATTGTCCTGAACTGGCCTAGAACTTGAGGTGTCTCCAATGTTTGGAGAAATGCAGGTAAGAATTTGGATCTATCATTTGGGAGGTGTAGAACACAGTGGAATCTCAGCAGCTATCTGTCTGATGAGTTCCCTTCCACCACTACCTTACCTTTGTACAGTGTACCTAGAGGGGAGGTTCAGAAGATCAATGATACCCAAAAAGAGAGAGCCAAGCTCCTCTTTTTCTTGGCACAGTGTCCCCCTTTCCAGCCAGAGGTAAACAAACCTACTGATTTCCTTAAATTGGGGGCCCTTGTGAGTCAAGAACTTTATGTGTGAACACCAGCTGGGCTTCACCACCCAGGAATTACTGGCCATGAACTTTAAGATACTCAACATCTTCACTGGGAAGACCATTTATGAAGGGGACAGTCGGAACAATAAGGTGAGACTGAAAGAACTCCATTGGGAGTTACATAACTTCTGCACCGAGAGGAAGAAAACGGGGGGGGGGGTTCCTCAGTCCCAATAGTTGAAAAAAAACTATTATGTATATAACAACTGTACTTTGAAGACTGCCCCAGTAACCAGTCATTCACTAGCCAACTAGAAGCTTCCTTTGGAATGCTCTGACACCCAACCTGATCTTATTACCTCTCCCAGATACACAATTTCCCCCTTCTGATTAAAGTACCTGGTCTTCTTGCTTCTATTTTTTTTTTTTTACCTCTCTCCTGGACTCACTGCTAAATTAGTTTCCAAAATCATATTCATCTTTCAAAAACATTATTTATCTTCCAGAAACATTTTTACCACGTCCACTTCTCTCCTCAAAAACTTAGAATGCCAACTTGAGCATGGCTCCAGACTGCCTCTCCTGCCTTATTCTCACTGTCCTGCTGTAAAGACCCCTGATCGAGCTATAATTGCCACCCTCCAAATTGTATATTCATTGAAAACTCTGAGTATGTTCCTATTCATGTGCTTATGTCACTTCCAGCTGTTCAACCCCAGAGCTTCAAAGTCCCCAGCATACTGTTTTCTGATCCCAACAAAAGAACTCAGAGGACTCAATGGAGGTTTGGACATTTTATTGCTTGTTCATTCCTCCCCAGGGACAATATAGAGGACTGCACTGTGCCCAAAAGCAGGGGGCATGTAGAGAATAGGTTGCATGTCCACTGCTCAGGCGGATTTCTTCAGATGTTTATGAGTACATTCCTTTACTTTACAACCAAGGTCACTCGGCTTTGATCTTCACCTAGGGACCTTTGACAAGGGAAGTGGTCAGCTCTCCCTCTCCATTTCCTTCATTATCACATTTTTAAAGTCCTTTTTGTTTCACAGCCTGGAAAAAACAAGCTTTCCTAGGCACTGACTAGGGTGGACCCCAACAACAGCAGCCTCAAATGCCCTAACAGAATGTGGTGACAGCAGGAATGATAAAGTAAGTTCCCTGAAAATCATCTCCTCCCAGCCAGGCACGGTGGTACATGCCTATAATCCCAGTAGCTCAGGAGGCTGAGGCAGGAGGATCGCGAGTTCAAAGCCAGCCTCAGCAATGGCGAGGTGCTAAGCAACTCAGTGGGATGTTGTCTCTAATAAAATACAAAATAGGGCTGGGGATATAGCTCAGTGGTTGAGTGCCCCTGAGTTCAATTCCCAGTACCCCCTGCCAAAATTATCTTCTCCCTAAAAGCAATGAGAACACTGAAAATTTTATCAGAATCAATTTTTTTCACACTCCACTAAGATTGACTATTATCAAAAGACTTAGATAACAAGCTCTACAGAGGATGTGGATAAAAGGAAACCCTCCCTCCCTTATGGAAAAACGGTCTGACAATTCCTCAAAAAATCAAAAATATAGCTATCATATGATCCAGCAGTTTTACTACTGAGTATATGTCCAAAGGAAACAAATTAGTATATCAAAGAGGCTTGCACTTCTGTGTTTATCACAGTACCACTCACAATAGCCAAGAAATAGAAATAACCAAAGTAAATGGATAAATAAAATGTGGTACATTCATGAAATACTATTCACCCAAACGAAAATATTGAAATCCTGCCATCTGCAACAACATGAATGGGACTAGAGGTCATTATGTTAAATGAAATAAGCCAAGCACAGAAAGACAAGTACCATATGACTTTCTTATACACGGAATCTAAAAAAGTTGATCTCATAGAAATTGAGAGTAGAATGGTGGTTATCAGAGACTGGGAAGGGGGAAGGAATGAGGAAAAGTTGATCAATAAGTACAAAGTTAGTTAGGAGTGAGAAGTTTACACAGTAGGGTGACTGTAGCTAATGTACTATTTATTTCAAAAAGTTACAAAAAGGGATTTTGAATGTTTTCACCATAAAAGATAAATGTTGAACATTAAAGAATGTATACATGTATCAGAACATCATGTGGTAGCTCACATACATGTACAAGTTTTGTGTTTTTAATCTATCAGTTAAAAAGCACTTAATTTCAATTAAAATAAAGAATCAACATACCTCAACTTTGTAAAAGCTATATATGCTAAACCCAAGGCCAACATCATTCTAAAGGGAGAAAAATTGAAAGCATTACCTCTAAGAACTGGAAAAAGACAAGGATGCCCCCTTTCAACACTTCTAGTCAACATTGTCCTTGAAACTCTAGCCAGAACAATTATCGAGGAGAAAGAAATTAAAAGAATATGAATAGACAAAGAACTCAAACTATCAGTATTTGCAGATGACATGATTCTATATTTAGAATATCCAAAAAAATTCCACCAGGAAATTTCTATATCTAATAAATAAATTCAGCAAAGTAACAGAATATAAAAACAACACCCATAAATCAAATGTGTTCCTCTACATCATTGATGAATCTACTGAAAGAGAAATTAGGAAAACTACCCCATTCACAGTAGCCTCAAAAGAAAAAAAACTTGAGAATCAACCTAACAAAAGAGGTGAAAGCCCTCTACAATGAAAACTACAGAACACTAAAGAAAGATATTGAAGAAGACCTTAGAAGATGGAAAGACTTTCCATGCTCCTGGAAAGGCAGAATTAGTATTTTCACAATGGCTATATTACCAAAAGTGTTATACAGATTTAATGTAATTTCTATTAAAACACAATGACCTTCTTCACAGAACTAGAAAAAGCAATCATGAAATTCATTTGGAAAAATAAGAGACCCAGAATAGCCAAATTAATCTTTATCGAGAAAAATGAAGCAGGAGGTATCATAATACCAGACCTTAAATTATACTACAGAGCCATAGTAACAAAACAGCATGGTATTGGAACCAAAACAGACATGTAAAGTAGACCAGTGGTACAGAATAGAAGACAAAGAGACAAACCCACAGTTATCTCATATTAGACAAAGGTGCCAAAAACATTCAATGGAGAAAAGATAGCCTATTCAACAAATGGTGCTGGGAAAACTGGAGATCCATATGTAACAAAATGAAATTAAACCCCTATCTTCCACCCTGCATGAAACTCAACTCAAAGTGTATCAAAGCTTAAGCACTAGAACAGAGACCTTGTGCCTAATAGAAGAAAAGTAGGCCCAAATCTTCACCATATCAGCCTAGGATCTGACTTCCTTAACAAGCCTCCTAAAGCACAAGAAACAAAATTAAGAAACAATAAATGGATAGATTCAAACTAAAAGGCTTCTTCTCAACAAAGGGAACAATCAATAATTCAAAGAGAGAGCCTACAAAATGGGAGAGAATCTTTACCACATGCACCTCAGATAGAATATTAATCTCTAATATATATAAAGATCTCTAAAAACTCAACACCAAAAAACCAAATAACCCAATCAATAAAAGGGCAACAGAACTGAACAGACACTTCATAGAAGAAAACAATACAACTGATCAACAAATATATTAAAAAATGTTCAACATCTTTAGCAATTAGAGAGATGAAAATCAAAACTACTCTAAGATTCATCTCACTCCAGTCAGAATAGCACTTAAAGAGAACACAAGCAACAATAAATGTTAGTGAGGATGTGGGGACAAGGTACACTTGTATTGCTGGTGGGATGCAAATTGGTGCCACCATTATGGAAAGCAGTATGGATATTCTTAAGAAAACTTGGAATGAGACCACCATTTGACTCAACTATCCTACTCCTTGGTTTATACCCAAAGGAATAAAATCAGCATACTGTAGTGATGCAGCCACATCAATGTTTATAGCATCTCAACTGACAAAAGATAAACTATGAAACCAACCTAGGTGTCCTTTAATAGAAGAATGAATAAAGGAAAGTGGTATATATGCACAATGGAATATTACTCAGCCTTAAAGAAAAATGAAATTATGGCATTTGCTGGTAAATAGATGGAGGTGGAAAATATCATGCTAAGTGAAATAAGCCAATCCCAAAATACTATCATAGGTTGAATATTCTCTCTAATGTGTGGATGCTAATTCACAATAAGGAGAGGGGCCTGGGGAATAACAGAGTTACTTTGGATTGGGTAGAGGAGAGTGAAGGGAGGGGAGGGTATGGAGGTAGGAAGGATAGTAGGATGAATCTGATGTTATTACCCTATATACATATGAGTACATGACTGGTGTGGTTTTTACATCATGTACCACCAGAAGAATGTGAACTTATGCTCTATTTATGTATGATATGTCAAAATGCATTCTGTTGTCATGTATAACTAATTAGAACAATAAAAAAAATTTAAAAATCAATTTTCTTTGGAACTTAAAAAATTAACCAAAGGCTTGCAGAAATTGAGTAACAAGTATTGAAAATAAAAAGTAGAATCTTGGTTAGGAACTGTCCATTTTGTGGTATCTTGACTTGCTTTATTCTCAGCCTCCTCTCCCCAGCTCCTTGACAGCATCAGCTTGTGATCTTAGTGAAAAGCAGAAGTATGCAAGTCTCTGGAGGGACCAAGAGAATTACATCCATCAAAGCTCCATTCTCAAATCTACCCAGAAGCACCCTGGAAGACCCCATTTGGAAGACTTGTTTTTACCTGCCCTGAAAAGGGCTCACCCAGTGCAAATAGTCATTTCCCTGGGAATATTCAGCAAAAACAATTAGCAACCACCATTTCACATCACAACTGTTGAGGCAGTAGGTGACAATGAAGGCAAATGATAGGAGAACTAAAATGCTTCAGTGGAGAATCCAAGACATAAGATGTCAATGTGGAACTCTGAAGAGATCTGATATATTCTTTGGAATCTATAAGGCCATGTACATGATCCATCTGTGCACATGCTCAGAATAGGCTTGAGGAGTCTGTGAGCTCTCACCTCTGGCTGACCTTGAGCCTTTGCACAAGCACTGAGTGAAGGCTAAGGCAGAAATGACAACTTGCACCAACATAACACAAAACCCCCTGGCAAGAACTGGGAATCTTATTGATTTAGACATTTTAAAATATCTGTGTTCAGGGATGAATATCCAGAAAAAAAATATCTGATTTTAAAATGGGCAAATTATCTGAATAGACATAGTCTAAAATTGATGCATTGGATTTTGCAGACCAGTTTTCCCACAGTGACATAAGAAGCAACAGCTGAAACTAGTTAGCTCTCCTGTTTTCTCTCCCCCCATCTATTTTTTTTTTTGATACAAGAATCAATAACTCACTGGAATCCATGGATATTTGAGAGGGAAGGTGAATTAAACTAATTTACCTTTATGTCAAAATGAATCCCACTATTATATATAATTATAATATACTGATAAATATACTGATAATATACTGATTATAATATACTGATAAAAACATTAAAAACCCCAGACTCTCCACATTACATTCAAACCAAGAGTAAGTCCTCTGTTTTTCTTTAATAAAAAAATATTTTAATGAATATTTATAAAAAGAAAAATCTCTGCCCAGAAATAGAAGTTGTAAAGGAGCCCTAATTGGAAATTTTAGAACTGAAAAATAACACAATGACCCAAACTTTTAAAACATAGCAGATGGGCTCAGGACCAGAATGAAAAGAACAAAGCAAAGGAAAGATAAAATTGAACATGAAAACAATGGAAATTATCCATTCTGAACAACAAAGAGAATAATACTAAAATACACACACACACACACACACACACAAAAAAAAAAAAAAACCAACAAAGACCCCCCAAACAGAGCCTCAGGGACCCATGTAGCTACAATAAAAGATCTCACATTCATGCTGTCAGAGGGAGAGGAAAAGGGAATGGGGTGAAAAAGCATTAGAGAAAATAAGATTGGACATTTCCTAAATTTAGCAAGATCCAAGAAGCTGAAAAAAAAATCCCAAATAATATGAGCTCAAAGAAATCTGCACTGAACATATCAGTCAACTACTAAGAACTAAAGACAAAAAATAAACAAATAAAATCTTGAAGGGTAAGAGAACCAATGCCTTATGGGGCGGGGGAGGAAACAATTCACATAACAGCATATTTCTCATCATCAGAAACCATGAACACAAGGAGGAAGTAGCACAACATTCACCAGATACTCAAAGAAATAACTGTCAGCACAGGATTCTACATCCTGTAAAAACAGCCCTTACTTAAAAAGGACAGCAAGACATTTTCAGATGAAGAAACATGAAGAGCTCATGCCCAGCAGACCTACCCTAAGATAAATAGCAAAAGGAAATTCTTGAATAGAAAAAAAAAAAGATTCTTGGAATAGTGGAAGGAAGAAAGAACAATAGAGAGAGAATAAATAAGATACACAAACAGGTTTCTTGAATTTTCAAAACTATGTTTGGTTGAAGCAAAAATTAGAACATCATTTACATTGTTCCAAATGAAGACAATTTTATTATAAACAAGAGTGAGTGAGAAACTTGGAGAGAAGTAGTTTCTACACTTTACTCAAATGGGTAGAATGCCAACACCAGTAGAATACGATGAATCATATACGTACAGTATATTACCTAGAGCAACCATGAAAAAACCTATACAAAGAGATCCACTCAAAAACACCATAAAAATCAAAATAAAATTCTAAAAAAAAAAATGCTCAAGTAAGGTAGGTAAACAAAAGCAGAGAAACAAGAAGAGAGGGACCACACATTGTGGATTTGGTAAGTCAGAGTGAAACCATTAATTTAAAAGTTCAAGCAGTTTCATTCTTGTCAGAAGATACCCAAATTATCTTTGGGACAAATTGTTCCTTTTTCCTGAAAAAAAAAAATCATTACTCTGTGTCAATGGTTGTCAAATAAGAATTTGTTGGAAAACCTGGAATGTAGTGACGTAATGTGAAAAAGACTAAGAAATTAGAGTTTCTCTTTGGTCAAGTGAGTGGAGGTGGTGCATTTATACAGGACAGGGGTGCTTTCTTGGGGGGATGTTTCTTTAGGTTTCAACCGCACCGTGTCTAGGTATGATCTGCTGTTCCCAGGGCCCCGAGAATATTCTTCAGGCGGCTGTTTCCAAGAAAGGTGGCACTGGATCAGAGGAGTGCGAGAAGCCACGCAGCCCTGTGGTCCCCCTCCCCGTGAAGGAGGGACAGAGCAGGAAGCCTGGGTTAGGCTGGTGCTGCCTGAGGTCCAGAGTGTCCTGGCGTTGGAATGGTGCGTTCTATGGGGCATGGTGGCTAAGAGGGAGGGTTCTGCTGCCAAACTGCCTGAGTTCGAATGTCAGCCTCAACTCCCCCGAACGTGCCTATGCCTCAGATCCCCCAACTGTTAAATGGGATCATTCAAAGAATCAATATTCATGAAGCACTTGAATGGTGCCTGGCACATAGTAAATTTTAGGTTTTGTAGTTTTATCATCATTCCAATGAATCTTGACTGTCTTGCTGATGGACAAGAGGACAAGAATGCAATTTTGGGTGTGACCTGGGGAGATGCCAATTTATGGGCAAAACATGTCAGGGAGTGAATAGTGGAAGGAAGAAAGAACAATTGAAAGGCCTCCATATGAGGCCTCCTGTTTTCCTGGACACGAAAAGCGTAGAAACATCCACCTGGAAGTTTCCAAGAGTGGAAACACATTTTCCCTGTCTACATAAATGTGGCTAGGCCTATAGAGAAGGAAGGTGTTGGGAAAGTGGCCTGAGGCCAGGTTTGAATTTGTGGGCTCTCAGAACAGCTACTTCTGATGGAAGTGATGACTTGTTCCATTTCTGAGTTAGTCAGTTTTTTGGCACTGTAACAGATTATCCGTGATAAACAACTTATAAAAAGGAAAGGTATCTCCCTGTGTGTTTGATATGTCAAAACATTCTACTAGGTTGTGGCTCAGTGGAAGAGCACTTGCCTGGCATGTGTGGGGCACTGGGTTCAATCCTCAGCACCACATACAAATAAATACATGTGTCCATATACAACTTAATTTTTTAAAAAATTCTACTGTCATGTATAACTAAAAAGAAAAAATGAAAAAAAAAATTTAAAAAAAGGAAAGATTTATTTGGGCTCATAAACTTGGAGGTTTCAGTCCATTGTCACTTTGCCCTGTTCTTTGGGTCTGTGGCCATGTGAACATCATGTTGGGAACGTGTGATTGAGGAGGACTCTTCACCTCATGGTGGCCAGAAAGCAAAGAGAGTCACAAAGCTGTCGGGATCCCCAATCCCCCGACAAAGGCATGCCACCAATGACCTCACTTTCTTCCCCAGGCCTCGCTTCCAAAAGATTCTATCACCTCCCATTGGTGCCACAGCCTGGCAACCAAGCCTCCAACAGACAGGCCTTTGGTGGACAGAGAAGATCCAAATTACAGCAGTGTAGTTCCAGTGTGCTCAGCCAGCAGCGCCTTTGTACTGTCAAAGTCTGGTTTTCCCAAACCACAGGGTAGTCTGAAGATTGGGTCGTATTATTTTGCTGTCTCCCACTCTTTTCTCCTATCCTTTCTTCCTTCCTCTCTCCCTCTCTCTCTTTCCTCTTTCCCTACTAGATTTCTCAGGCACCTCAGGGCTCCTGAACTTTCGGGTACTTTGGTGGTCACTGTGATGGACTGAAGGTTTGTGTCACCCTCCTCCAAATTCATATATTGAAATCCTACCCCACCAGGTGATAGCCCTTGGCTCCTTTGAGAGGTCATGAGGTTGAAGTCTTCATCAGTGGGTTAGTGCCTTTGTAGGAAGAGGCCAGTGAGCCCACTAGCTCTCCTGCCACGTGAGGACGTAAGTGCCACGTGAAGTGGGCAGTCTGTCACCCAGAAGAAGGTGCTCACGAGAGCCAACCCTGCCAGCACCTTTATCTCAGGTTTCCAGCCTTCAGAACTTTAAGAAATAAATTCTTGCTGTTGATAAGCCTCCCAGTCTATTGGACTTGGTTACATCTGGCCAAAGACAGCCACCCTTTCCAACACTGTCCATCTGAGGGGCATAGGACCACAAGGAGGAGTACTTTCTCTGTCTACACATCCTGCCAACTTCTGCCACACCAAGACTGGCCTGGCCATATTCCATGTAAGAAATTCTTCCCCAAAGCATTGTGACAATCCTAAAGATATCAACACAAGAGGGCAAAAGGTGGAAGTTTTGCTTACTTGGACTTTTGCTGTGTCATAGGGAAGATGTTTCAAATTCTTACATCTTTATTGGAGGCCATTCTTGGACACTGCCTTCAGGGTTACCCTGATCCCATGGCCCTGAAGGAGAAAAAGGTGATTTCCCCAGTAATTCATCTTATTTCCCCAGCTCTAGTTCAGCCTAAGCATTCCTTTACTTCAGCTAATAAGTAACAATATCTCCAAAACAGAGACAAAAATGGTCATGCTGCATTCCAAATAGACTATTTCTCCTTTGAGAAAGAAGCCTCCAAAGACTTGGCCTTTTCCTGATTCAAGGTCAGGCAACCTTACCAAAGTGCCATGTTGGTTTTATTAGATGTATTAGGAGCTACTAGAGAGAATGACAGCAGATCAGATGGAATCCCATTTAGTCTAGTGGCACTTCTGGAATGGATATCGGTTGTTTCTGCCTATTCCACATCTATCCATTCCCCCTTCTCTGGTGACAGTCCTCAGATTTTCCTCCGGAAATTCGACCTCCCCACATCTCAGTCTTTGTATTCTGGTTAATGATAAGACTTCTAGGGAGATAGGGGCAAGATTTGCTCTTAAAAAGAGAGATGAGAAAGACCTGGACAATGTCTGCTGGACCTTGTTGTGCCTGGGTGGGAGAGCTGAACTGCTGGAGTCATCCTGCTAACAGAGGGAAATAGCTAAAAGGAATTTCTCCATGGTTACAAAGAAGAACAATGGAAGGAACCTGGGACCTTGATCTCCTTGACCTGTTGAATTAACAAACACTATAGGCACTCTGCCTAGGGACTTCATTTAGGTGGAATAAAAATTGGCCTTATTATTTAGCAAGGCCTTTCCCCAACTAAGACAGTAAGATAACTAATCCCCCACACCTTTCTTGTTAAGCCAGTTTGATTTGGAGTTTTATCAGGAATGGTTAAGAGGGACCATGGAGAAGGAAAAATCCAACTGGTTGGCAAGAGCTGAAGTATAATAAAGAAATCAGTCCGACGCCCAGGCAGAAGGTTCTGGCTTTGTCTGACCAGTATGTTTGGAGCGTGTTGGGGGAGATGCTAAATATACTGCTTGGCCTAAGATGGTCAGGTCTACACATTTGGACATGAGAAAATAGAAGATGTACCATTATACTATCCTTGACATGGTAAAATTGCACTTTAAAGTAGATTATGATGTTAAAGATATATGCTATAAATTAAAGGAAACACTAAAATAACAAGCCAAAGAATTGTAGTTAAGAAGTCAATTAAGGGAATAAAAGGGAATTATTTTAAAAATTAAATCAATCCAATACAAAGAAGAGAAAAAGGAAAAAGGGAACAAGGAACAGATAGGACAAACAGCAAATAAATAGCAAGATGGTAGACTGAAACCTAACCATGTCCAAATTGCATTAAATGTAAATGATCAAGGGTTGGGTGAATAACTCAGTGGGAAAGTGCTTGCCTAGTATGCACAAGGCCCTGGGTTCCATTCCAAGTACAAAAGAAAAAAAATGTAAATATAAATAAATCTAAAGTCCTCAGGACATATTAAAATCCTTACAAGACAGATTGTTAGACTAGAGGGAAAAAGCAAAATCCAACTATATTCAGCCTACAAGAAGTTAAAGATGCTCAAGCAGGTGTAAAAGAAAGGGGATTAAAAAAAAAGACATACTACCATAACCATTAACCAAAAATAAGCTAGAAAGAATATATTAATATCAGGCAAAGTAGATTAGAGAACAAACAATAGGGAAAAATTCACTTCATAACAATAAAGAGATCAATTAATCAAGAGAACACACAATCATAAACATTTATGAACCAATTAACAAGCCATCAAAATACATGGGTTATAAATAAACTCATTTAAGTCCAAAAAGAAATAGACAAATCTATAATTATTGTCAAAGAATTGATTTTTAAAAACATGTAGGCAGAAAATCAACAAGGGTATAGAAGCCTTAGATAGATGCACTATCAATTAACTTGACCTGAGTGACATCTACACAACACTCAAGAACAGCAGAACACACACAGTTTTCAAGTATAAACAGTAGACTTACTGAGGCACACCATACTCTCGTCCATAAATTAAATCTCAATACATTTAAAGAGAATCAAGTCATACAAAGTATGTTCTCTGATCATAGTGAAAGTAAATTACAAATCAATAATTTAAAATATATTTGAGAAAACTCCAAATAATTATAAGCAATAACACATTTCTAAGTAACTAATGAGTCAAAGAAACTATGATTATCGCAGTAGACATAGAAAAAGTGTTTGACAAAATACATTTGTTCCTGATTTTTTAAGAAAAGAATCAGCCAACTTGGAATAAAAGTGAACTTTCTCAACCTGATAAGAGAAAATCTACCAATAACATCATCATTAGGAGAAAGACTAAATCCTTTCCCTCTCCTAATATCATAAATAAAACAACACTGTCTGTTCTTACCACCTTTATTCAACATTGTACTGGACTGGAGCTTCCAACCACGGAAATTAGAAAAGGATATGAAATAAAAGGTATTGGAAAGGAAGATGCAAAGGTATCCTTTCTGCAGACAGTGTGATCAACGTGCTCAACTGATGAGTTTAGCAAGGCTGCAGGACAAAATTTCAATTAGCATTGTAACAATCAGTGCTCAGGACTCTGATGGGTCACTATGGCTTCCAAAGCATGAGAGGCCACCTTGTGTGGGTCAGAGTGATGCAAGATTTGTTCAAGCCCTCCTTTGTGACTTCAAGGACCTCTGACTTCACTTTCGGCAAAGTGCGTCTATATGTGTCTGTGTTCCTATTAGCACAAAACCAACTTTATTTCTCTATAAAATAGCATCAAAAAATAAAGTAGAAATAAAGTTGATGAAATACATATGAGATATATACACACTGGAAACTACAAAACATCACTGACAGAAATTAAAGAAAACTGAGTAATAAGCATTGTTTATGAGTCAGAAGACACACTGTTGCTAAAATGTCACTTCTTCCCACATTGATATATTTATAGATTTAACAAAAATTCCTGACTTTACTTTCTGCACAGGGCATCTGAATGAGTCTGTGTTGCTATTGGCATAAAGTAAAAATGTGAGGAGGCTAACCTCCTCTCTACCCACCAAGACCCTCAACTGGTTTGTATCCCTCTCCTCACCCGTTGGTATTTCTGTCCCAGCAGACGTAGGCTGGGATGTCTCTGTCCCCAACTTCACTTCATCTTGTATTGAGCTTCAACTTCTTACTTCTTTATTGAATATAAGAATCTGGGTATGAATTTGTTTGTTTGTTTGTTTGTTTCAAATTCTTGCCATGAGGGCTTGAGTTAATTAAAGAAGAAGATTCTTAAAATTTGAGAGTGAAGGGCTGGGGTTACAGCTCAGTGGTAGAGTGCTTGCCTTCCATGAGGCACTGGGTTCCATCCTCAGCACCACATATAAAAATAAATAAATAAAAATAAAGATATTGTGTCCAACTACAACTAAAAAAAAAGAAAAAAGAAAAAAAATTGAGTGTAGAAACAAATGAAATCCTTGAGAACCTTCCAGAAAAGTAAAAGAACTTGGATCCATACCTTGCATCATGTGCAAAAATTAACTCAAAATGTATCACAGACCTAAAGCCAAAAACTATAAAGCTTCTAGAAGAAAATATAGAGAAAATCTTTGTGACGCTGAAACACAACCCATAAGAGAAAAATGATAAATTAGATTTTATTATAATTAAAAATTCCTGCTCTTCAAGACTCTTTAAGCACAATAAAAAGTCAAGTCACATACTGGGAGGAAATATTTGCAAAGCCTATATTTGATGAAGGATGTATCCTGGATATACAAAACTCAGCAATAAGAAAACAAAGAACATGACATGTTTTTAAATGGCCAAAAGAATTGAATAATCAGTTAATGAAAGAAGGTATGTGGATGGCAAATAAGCATATGAAAAGATGCTTACCATCATTATTATTAAAGGAAATACAAATTAAAACCACCAGATACCACTACATAACTATTTGAATGGCTAAAATTAAATTTAAAAGATTGACCATACAAATGTTGATGAGAATAAATAAGAACTGAAATTTTCATACACTGATGATGGAAACAGAAAACAATCCAAACCACTTTCAAACACACTTTGGAAATTGATTAGAAAGTTAAACATATGCTACCATATGATCCAGCCATTCTCCTCCTAGGTATTTCCCCAGTAGATAAGAACACTCCTTCCACACAAATACTTGACCAGGTATGTTTCATCACAACTTTACTTGTAATAGCCAAACACTGGAAATTTGGTGTGTGTGTGTGGGGGGGGTGGGGGTCATTCTGCATCAAGCACTTGGGAGTGACCCTCTCATTGAGTAACAGAGTCTTTCTCCTCCACTAAGCTGCTTCTTGCTCCTCAGAGAGAAGAGGTGAACTGAGGTTGGAATAGGGGGAGGAAGACATAGAGTTTGCCTTCCATTTCAACTATAGAGGGTTTTCTACTGAGGTATGTGAAATCAAACACAATTCACCACAGAGTACTCTTTTCCAAAAACCAACCAGTCTAATCCACATGAGAAAAGTGCATCCTTCCTATTAACATGAAAACCTTTCTCTTTTTTTTGCAATATAACCGTGCTTTTCTTACCATGCTAAGGGTTACTCTACCCCTCTCTGCTCCACTTTTATTACTTACAAAACTTCCTTATACTACATGAACAATGTCTTCTCAATCTTGCTTTTCTCTGTTGTCCAGTTTTCTCTCACTACCACAGTAGGGGTCAGGGCAGGCAGATGTGGAATTGGGGCAGAGGTTTGCAAAGAGATGTTTCCATTCACCCTTTACAACTACTATCTTATAACTTGGGCTGAATTTCACATTTTATCTGTGTGACCTTGGGCAAGTTTCTTAGCTACTAAGAGCTTCAGTTTCTCCATCCATAAAGTGGATTTCATAATGTTGGCTTTGTAGAGAGTTATAAATAATGTGTATATAACTCCTTCCTTAGTAACTAGAGTTCATTTAGTAATAGATACTATCATTATTATTAATAGTTTTACATTGATGTATGTACCACACAAATGCATATATTTACATTGCAAATCAACATCTTAAATGAATACATAGCAGCAATCATATTTTTTTAAATTAACTTGCTGTGCCAGAGAGGTAATAAAACAAATGAAATCAGCATTTTCCCCCCCTCAACGTTCCTGCCATAAATTAGGGCATCTAGGTAAGTGTTTCTTTCCAAGGCTGCAAATACTCCTGTCCCAGCCCCCGTGGGCAAGCAGGGCCAGATGGAGAGGGTAGCATATAAATTCTCTGCTGCTCTGCCCTTGTGCCCTTCTCTGAGAGGAGCCTGCTCGGGGTGTTTGCTCTTGAGTTGTGTGATTATGACTTCAACCTTGCAGAACCTTGACATGGGGCAAAGGGTCCTGAGTTTTCATCAGGCGCTGCCAGTGGGTCTTTTCCATCTGACATATTAATTCCTGCCTCTTCCTGTAAAGATAATTCATGCTCCTTGGCAGTATTGTGTAATGCACAATGCCAGGTGCCAGGAACCTCCTGCAAACTTCAGCTGGGCTGCATTGTAATGTGCCACCAGATTAATCCAGCCATCTAAAATGCATTTTAAAAAAGCCAAAGGTCTTTCCCATGAATAACCTGAGTATTTGAGCTTCATTATAATTTCCCTCTAATGGAGTTTGGGGAAAATGAAATGGGATTTGTTAGCTAGATTTATAAGACTGTCTCCTGAGAAAATAGGGATGAAGAGAGGTCAAATTAGCAGACAAGGTGCATTGGTTAGCTACCTAGCCCAGGAGAAAGAACTGGTCCACAGTTTGCAAAGACAAAAACATCCTTACTCAACAACCCCTTTTCCTGTGTTCTCAACAGAGGGCCAGCCTGCTGTGTTGTCTGCAAACTCCTCTCCAAGACATGGATTCAAGATTCTACCTAACCAGCCATCATGTTAGTGCTAGGTGGAATATGCCCCCAACTCCCCCATTAGTATTTGGAAAGTGGAAACCTCTCCAAATACTGAGAACTTCATTCAATTTCATTCAACAAAGAGGGCATTTTGTATTGGAAAATGGCTACCCAAGGTCCCAGAAGAAGGAGGGAGCAATTCCCTCCACATGGAGTTGAGGGAGAACCTGCTGTCTGGGGAAAAATGGGCCTGGTGAGGCATGAACACAAGGTTCAGTATGGCCAAAGGTCATCATGCTGATGCTGGGCACCCTGGGAAGGGGAAGGGGTGGGCAGGAACTGCCGGGCCTGTAGCAGGGCTGTTTTCCACTTGTATACCATCTGTCTCTGCGCTGCCCTTATCATCCAAAGAACTCAGAGCAGAAATCTAGGCCATGAAAAACAGTGACAGCCCTATTCTTGTTGAGGAACTGGACTAGTTTCCTAGGTTCCTATAACAAGGTACCATAGACTGGTGGCTCAAACAATAGAAATTTATTTTCTCAAGAGTCTGGAGGCTGAAAGTTCAGAACCAAGGTTTAGATTCTCCTGAGGCCTCTCTCCTTGGCTTGAAGATGGCCACCTTTCCACTGTGTCCTCATACGATTTTCCTCTGTGCTCATGCATCCCACACAGTGACCTCTGGGAGCAGAATGGAAGCACTGAATGTCATGAGAGAAGTGTCTTTTCCTCTTCTTATAGGGACACCAATCGTATGGGATTAGGCCCCACCTCAATTACATCATTTTTTTAAAAAAATAATTATCTCTTTAAAGATCCTGTCTCCAAATATAGTCACTGCTATAGTTGGAATATTGAATGTCCCCCCTGAAAGACCCATGTATTAAAGGCTTGGTCCCCAGAGTGGCACTACTGGAAGGCAGTGGAAACTTTAAGAGACGGGGCCTAGTGGGAGGTCTTTAGATAATCGAGGGCATGTCCTTAAAGGGGACTGTGGGACCCTGGGCTTTTGTTTCTCTTCTGCTTCCAGACCATGAGGAAAGTGATTTTGTTGCGCCACACATTTCTTGCCTTTGCTATCTGACTTGTCCACTAGAGGCCCAAAGCCATGGTCTGCCCCAACTTAAACTGCAACCTTCAAAACCATGAGCCAAAATAAAACTTTTCTCTTGGTAAGTTAATATCTCTGGTATTTTGTTATTGTGAGGGAAAGTTGGCTGATAGAGTCACATTCTGAGGTACAGAGGGTTAAGTCCCCAACATATGAGTTTAAGGAATGACCAGATTCAGCTCATAATAGGAACTGTTAGAATTGTTATGATTCTAACACTAGTGTAAAACCACAGTAGTTACTGTTTACTGAGAACTTATAGGGCTTCACCTACACCCAAGCTTCAAAACCTACCTGTGAGCCAGGACCAGTGGTGCACAACTGTAATCCCAGCAACTCAGGAGGCAGAGGCTAGAGGACTGCAAGTTCACAGCCAGCCTCAGCAATTTAGTGGGACCCTTAGCTATTTAGTGAGACCCTGCCTCAAAAAAAAAAAAAAAAAAAAGACTGGGAATATAGTTCAGTGGTAAAGCACCTGCAGGTTTAGTCTCTAGTATAAAAAAAAAATCTACCTATGATATGAGGTCCATAATATTATTGATCACATTTTGGAGATGAGGAAATTGAGACACAGCAACTTACTCAGTGGCAGGATTCAACCCAAACCCAGTGCTGCCAGATGCAGCTCTGCCTGAGCTTACATTTCTGAGTGCTGTTTTCATTCTGCCTTTTCTTTTGTGTTTATTACAGAAACAAATGTGCAAACAATAAGAAAGAAAAAAAAGAAAAGAAGTCACCAGCAATCCCACCCATCCAGGCTTTTTAAAAATAGATTTGGATTAAGCTTTAAATTTTGTTTTCCTGACTTTTTTTCCTTCTTAACGCTGGCTAGCATCTTAGACACTGCTTTGCTAGTGGCAGGACCAAAGGAGAGCTAAGGAGGTTTGAAAACTGTGCCTACAAAGCCTAGAAGGGCACAGATCCATGTGAAGTATATAGTGCTGGATGTCAAAAGCACGTTCCTTAACACTATGTGCAGAGTGCGCCCAATTTAAAAACAAAACAATTATCGCTAGAATGCTAATGGTAACTCTCTAGCTAGTGAAACAAATTTTTCTCCTATATCATCTACATTATTTCCTATATTTTTCAAATGTGCAATTATGAGCATGTAGACACAATGACCTCTGAGAACAGAATAAAAACAATAAATGTCCTAAGAGAAATATTAGACTGTGCCCACTCACAGCACCACGGGACCAGTCACTGATCAAGTCTCAATTCTGAGGGATTTCTCCACAAGCCACGGGGAAGGAAAACAAGGGCAGCAGACACAGTCTGAGAGGAAATCTATTGCAAACAACATCCTGAGTGAGAAAAGCGACAAAAAGAGCCACCTCCCCAAATAAGCAGCCCCCAACGTGGCCATTCAAATCGTAAAATGACACAGAGGGCTGGAAACAAAGTTCCAGCTTTCAGTCAGAGCTTCCTGAGCCAGGGAAAACAGCAAGCCCGGAAGAGGAAACCTGCCTGCCCAGTGTCCCCAGTGGCCCTGTGACTGCCCCTATGCCAAGACCCCTGAGGGCCCAGAGAGCTCCATTCTTCTCACCACAGGTGGGGATCAGCTCCCCACAGCAGGTGTCCCTACAGAACCAGATGGTCCGCTCCCTCCCCCACCCACCAGCAGCCTAAGGGGCCACTCCCAGCTTTTCTTGCAGAGAGCAAGGTTGAACTTGGATGGGGATCCACTGCCGACCTGGGTCGCCAAGGTTGGGCATGTGTCCCACCTTGGGCCACCTGCTTCCTCCCAGGCTGCACAGCCAGGAGCCAGCAAGGTGGACACAATGGGCTGGACCCACGTCAGGATTCTTAGGGGAAGAAAATTATTCTTTGTGGACGGAGAGATCAGGACAGGATATCTATAACTGTTTAAAGAAAAGCCCCGTCTGCAAACCCTCTCCCTCCCCAAGCACTTCCGAAATGTCGCGCAACACGCCCGGCTCTTTAAATATCCAAACCCAGAATAAATGTGCACACAGTATTTCCCCCAGCAACGGGGTCCATGAGGCTGCTAGCTGAGTCACAGAGAGCTGGGGAGGGCCTTGGACTCAACAGGTTCAGGCTAAGTGTAGAAAGATCAGCCCTGAGTGCTACGGCAGGTCTCCTCTGAGCATGTCACCTCCTCAGGGGCTCCCTGGAGACCTTATTCACTGTACCGCCCTGACTAGGGCCACCTGGTGCTTTTAAATGAGATGCTGAGCCAAGAGAGGTTGCTTCTGGCATAGCTGGGGTTAAAACCTGGCTTCTAGTTCTTAACTTCCTGCGGCTCTTTCCCTGGACCATCAGTGACTTTCTGGACCTGGTGATTCTCTGTCATGGGGCTGTCCCATGGCGATGAGATGATTGCCCTGAGTTGGAAGTTGTCAAATATGCCTTTTTAAAGATCCCTCTAAATAGGCTTGGACAGGCATTTCTCTTTAAGAGTGTTGAACTTCTGCCTTGCTGGACTATATCCATGGTTTGATTTTTGTTTGGGGTTTTCATTTATTTATTTAGCAGATAACTTCTACCAGACCTCAAGATGTGAAACAGATTCAAGCAGAGTTGATCTGGTTGGAGTGGGCACAGGGACCTAAAGCTCCCTCACCCGAGCCTTCCGTTACCCCGCTCCCATACCCACATGTCCAGAGTTGGGTTCAGGACACTAAACAATGATTTGCACTAGTGCACTGGACTAGTTAGTATCTTGCAGAGTGGCACATATCCAAGATTCCCTGATTCTCCATTATGTAAACCTGTATAATGGAAGAAACTGCTCTAAGTTTCTACCCTCTTTTCCACCAAACTCTGACACATACACTAACAAATAAGAACAAGAATGAGAAATGACCTGATAAATATACTGAATTTAAATGCACCTGGAGATCATCAGTGAAATGTGCAGCACAAGACAACACAGATCATTTGTTCTTTCATTTCGTCCAACAAAAAATTAGCTGAGTGTTTCCTACGTGCTGAAGTTCAAATCTTCAGTGTCCCCTAAGGGTCTATGTGGTAAAGGTTGGTTCCCAGCAACTAAGGTGGAGCTTAGTGGGAGATCTTTTGGTCATTGGAGGCAAGCCTTTGAGGGGGATTTAGCCCCATCAGGCTTGAGACTTTGGAGAGAGACTCAGTTCAAAACACCAGCTCCACCCCTGAGCAAACCTTCCCTATATCCCTGCACACATGTGCAAAAAAAACCAAAAAACAAAAAACAAAAAAAACCTCCTTTTAGTGTTGGTGGTAAGACAGTCTGACTTTGGAGGAAGTGTATGGATTCCAGTAATGCCCACACTGTTTCTTCCATCTGATTTTCTTTCTTCTTCCTCTCCTCCCCAGGGAACACAGGGTTCACATGTGAGAGAAAGCTGAAATGAGACATCCTTGTGACAAATGCGGGCCACAATTAGAGGAGCAAGAAAGGGGAATTCCCCCTGGCCCCATGTTTTCCAGCTGAGCTGTGCTTGTCAGGGTAAACAGCACCAAAAATAATCACAGTTGCTTGCCACTTGGAATATTATTATCTGAACAGTTGGTGGATATGAACTGTTTTTAAAACAGCTATCAAAACAAACCCAGGGAGAACATCTGTGGGACCGCAGGCCTGTGAGTCGGCTGAGGAAGGAAACCAGGAAGCCGTCAGCCTCTCCATTAGGTGTCCACCCAGGCGAGGGGACGTCCCAACAATTGTCAGGGTGAGGTGGCTCCAGGGTGGAAGGAGGAAGAACCTGAGCAAAGAAAGGTTCTGGCATACAAAGCAAACTCTGGGCAAGATACAGAAATACAACTTAGAAAAACAATGAGGCTTAGGTAAGGCAGGACCTCGGGCCAGCAAGGGGAGAGGCCTGCACACCCCTCATTCCACTGCAATCACTTGAGGGCCTGGTCACTCTGCAGTGAACACATCAGATGTTATTTATAGCCATAGGTTGAAATCCAGGTTGTTTATTATAATGTTTATAAAAATAAATTGTAGGCCGGCGCTTCTCCTTCCCTGCCTGTCCAACAGGGTGTAGAGAGGTTTTGGGGTGTGTAAGTTCTCTGCTTTGTTTAGCTTATCTTCCTTTTCACAAGATTTAACTAACCTGGGCAAGGATAACAGATGTTTATTATTTAAAAGCTTGGATGAGGCTGAAGCTGAGGCACCGGAACTTCCTGGAGGGGGAAACCGGCAGAAGTAGATGGTGGGAGCCTGTGGGGGGGCTCTGCCCCCCACAGCCCAGAGCCCTTCTTTCCTTCTTGTTGACCTGGGGCAGGGAACAGCTTTCAAAACAAAATTCTTCAGAGTCTTCCAGGGGGCTTTGTTTATAGTCTTAGTGTGTGGTGACTTTCTTAAAAGTAGGAAGAGGGATTCCATAGGCAGAATCTCTGCCTTCCCTCTCCTGGTCCCCTAAATAAACCTGACAGATCTTCCCATGCTTCTCTCTCCTTGGGTCCCCCCCCCCAGCATGCAGAATGCTCATGTAAGAACTAATTGTACCCAGTGATTTAAGGAAGCAGGTTTGAAGTTTGGAGTGACAAGTTCAATAAAGGAAGGATTCGGTGATATCTGCAGACCCCCTTGGCTGAAGATCTTAGACTGCATTCTTTGATCAGTTTAAATTAACAATAAATATGATATTTTGATCCTGAAAACAAAAATAACTAATTGCCCATGGATTAGGGTTCCCATTGCAGAATGGAGCTACAGTAAAGGAGGCAGCCACTGGAAACCTTCAGGGTGCCTGTAATCCTAGACTCAGCTCAGACCTATGGCTACTGGAACCATCTTCCTACTTATCCTATAGCTGGTGACATAGCGGGGGAAACCTGACATATCGAGTAGGCATTACTCAGCTTACTGTATCCCAACTGGCCTATGGAAGCCACACGCTCTGTCTCCCCTATCTGAGCAACAGGAAGCCATGTCTTCAGGGTTCCCATAGCCCTAGCAAGAATGCAGAGTCCTCCAGCCAAAGCTGAGGAAATGGTCTCAGAGAGCACAGAGGTCCAAAGGCATCTTGAGGCTCTGGAAGGCAGAAAGGGCCCGCAAGGATTTCTTCTCCATGAGAGCTTTGTTGTATAGGGCCTCACTTGCCAACTATAGTGAAAATCTTATCTTTCATTCAGATTGTCTAGATGAGACTTGAAAAGATCGGGTGTCCACACAAAAGTTTTTCTTTCCTTCCTTCTTTCTTTCTTTCTTTCTTTCTTTCTTTCTTTCTTTCTTTCTTTCTTTCTTTCTTTCTTTCTTTCTTTCTTTCTTTTCTTTCTTTCTCTCTCTCTCTCTCTCTCTCTCTCTCTCTCTCTCTCTCTCTCTCTCCTCTTCCTTTTTTTCCTTTCTTTCTTTCTCTCTCTCTCTCCTTCCTTCCTTCCTTCCTTCCTTCCTTCCTTCCTTCTTTCTTTCTTTCTTTCTTTCTTTCTTTCTTTCTTTCTTTCTTTCTTTCTTTCTTTCAGCACTGGGGATGGAACCCAGGGGTCCATACCCTCCTGCTTTCCTCTAAGTAGCTGGGATTACAAGGATGGATCGGTGCACAGGCTAAAAGCTACTCATTTCAAAAAACCAAGTCAGCCCAAATGGTGCCCAAGTCCTGTGCTACTTGATATGTGTGACTGTATTAAATTTTCTTATTAGTACTTTCTTTTAAACAATTGAATTTTATAGATTATTAAGAGATAATTTTTTAAGAGAGAAAATTTTTTAATATTTATTTTTATTTTTTGGCAGACACAGCATCTTTGTATGTGGTGCTGAGGATTGAACCAGGGCCGCACGCATGCCAGGCGAGCTCGCTACCGCTTGAGCCACATCCCCAGCCCACTAAGAGATAATTTTAATGTGGAACCGAGGATAAAGTTTTGAGTAAATCAAAGTCAGCTAAGACTGTATCTTTTTTTTTTTTCCTGTGCTAGGTTTGGAACACAGGGCCTTGCTTGTGCTACCACTGAGCTACACCCCCAGCCAAGACAGGATCTTTAAAAGAAAAGAAAAGAAAGCATCATTAAGGGGAGGCAGTGGAAGTAAGGAGACGGGAGCGTTTGAGTGACAGAATTCTGTATGTGTGCCAAGGATCCAGGTGGAAAAGAGGAAGCAAAATGGGAGAGATGGACTTTACAGTGAATTGCTTGATTGATCACTATGTGGATGTAGAGAAACAAGTTAAAAAGCTAAAAGGAAGAGCAAGTATCCATCATCT
Organism: Urocitellus parryii; assembly: GCF_045843805.1. Taxonomy (NCBI): domain Eukaryota; kingdom Metazoa; phylum Chordata; class Mammalia; order Rodentia; family Sciuridae; genus Urocitellus; species Urocitellus parryii. The sequence goes on from NC_135539.1 coordinate 51,598,238, forward strand.
ATAGAAAGTTATATAAGAAAAAGACTCACTGGGTACATACTTGTAATTGCAGAAACTCGGAAGGCTGAGGCAGGAGGGTCTCAAATTCCAGGCTAGCCACAGCAACTTAGCAAAACAAAAAATAAAAAAATACATAAATATCGTAGGAGTGTGGCTCAATGGTAGAATGCCCCTGGGTTCAATCCCCAGTACCTCAAAGAAAAAAAAAAAAAAAAGGAAAAGGAAAGACCAGGAGACAGTCACCTTAAGGAGGGATAGGGGGGCTCTCTATAGTGGGTCCAGAGATTGAAGTGGATGGCAATTCGTCTACTTTCAAAGAGGAAACCAAGAGATATGGTGACTTTGTTTTGAGAGGAGGAGGAAAGAGTTGAGGTGCCCCTAAGTGGGAGTAGAGGTGCTCAGTTCTGAGAGGCCAAAGAGACACAGATGAAAACTGATTCCTTCAATGGCTGATGCAGAAGAGAATCTCTGCCAAGAAAATCTCCTGTTCTGGTGCCGGGGGACAGCCCTCCTCAAGAAGGCCAGCATAGATGCACAGGCTCAGGGCTCTGTCTAGCACTTCACCAGGCACGGGGTCTGGGAGCACTGGGATTTCTTGAGAGAAAGAAATTCAAGCCTAAATAACTTTACCCCCAGGTTGCTAAACAAGGTCCTGCCCTCCTGGTGGAGGAATGAGGAAGAATTTTGGAGCACTTTGAGCCATTGAAAGGAAGGCCATGCAATTGGGGAAAAAATAAGATGGTGTATTTATTTCTACTCTTTATTTCTTTTTTGGGGGGTGGGTGGGGCAAGGATGGTTTTAAGAGCTTTCTATCAAGCTGAAATAGGACTAAATTCACTGTAGAATAATGCCAAGCAGCAACATAGACGAATCACACACATGACAGTGAAAGAAGCCAGATGCAATTGAATACTTCATGTATGATTCCGTGTGTATGATGCTAAAAAGCAGGAAAAATACAAAGTAATTTATGGGGGGGGGTGGCAGAAAGGGGGAGGCAGGAGGGAAAGAGATGACATCCTTAGGGTACTGACCAGGAGGACCACCAGGGAGCCTCCTGGGTGCTGGAATGTTCCATATCTTGGTCTGTGTATAATGTGTAAAAAGTCATGGAAATGTGTGAGTGCTCCGCCCTTCACTGCATGTCAGTACCACTCAACACGAGACGTCACAAAGTGGAACTGTGTATCTTACACAAGTGTATTAAGTTTCCTATTGTTGTTATGACAAACTAACACCAACTTAGTGGCTCAGAATAACACAAATTTAATAACTTACAGCTCTAGAGAAGGGAAGTCTACCAGCAATATGCCAACACGGCTGTGATCCTTCTGGAAGCTTCTAGGGGAAAGCCATGTCTTGCCTTTTTCAATTTTTAGGAGTCCCCTGAACTTCTTGGCTTATGGACACACACCTGAATCATGTGATTCATTCCGTCATCACACCTACTACTGGGTCTTTAGTCTGCCTGTATCCCTTTCATAAGGACTTCTGTGGCAACTCTGGGCCCACCCAGGTAATGCAGAATAAACCCCAATCTCAAAACCTTTAATTTAATTACATCTTCAAGTTGGCCATGTAAGGCAGCCTATTCACAATTCTGGGGATGAGGACATGGGCATCTTTGGTTGGGGGTAGTGAGTAGGCATTACTCAGTTTACCAAGATAGGATTAAATGAAGTTCAGGTTCTTCATAAAAGCAAGGTTCCCTCTTCCAGACTAAATCAAATCAACAAATGTGTTAGGATAATTAGGAAATTACGCTATTTAAATACATAAACCCTCAAATATCCATTGCTTCATAAAATTAGCTTAGGTCTAGCATCCCCCAAAATCCCTTGGATAAAATTCAGAAAATCTGTGAACTTAGATGGGAAAAATCTTTTCATTTTTGTTTTCTCTACACTTCTTCTTCAATAGTAAATGTAGTCAACAATCACGTCAGTATTGCAGTACCTATCATCAATAGAAATCATAGATACTTTCACACCCACTTAGACCTGTTGTATCTGTATCCAGGTGTCATTTATACTTCACACTACTTCAGAAATGGGGCTGTTAAACCTTCCGGGGTGGCTTCTAGTTTAATAATGGATTAACAAAGAGGTGCATATCTTCAGTATACATTTTCATCTAGTTTATTTTGTCCATTTAAAAACATGTTTTTACAATAATATGTAGGCTTCACCAAACTGACCAAGTGGTCCACAGAATACACAAAACAAGTTTAAAACCCCTGAAACATGGCTTCTCTTTTGCTCCTGCAAATTTTTAATGCAGATGGTGTGGGCTTCCTAAGCTGAAACTCCCCCATCTGGGATATTCTGTTTCCATCGGCCCCAGCAGGACTCCCATCTACTGGCTTCTTGCAGGACCCAGCACCCAAAGCAGAAAGCTTCCTAGCCTCTCTGAGGATGGAGGGCTTTGGACCTGGGGCAGAGCCTTCTCCATTCTTCGGGAAATTATTTATGTAGTACATGCTCAATTAGCAATTTAGACACAAGGCTATTTTCTTAGGTTTCTTCATGGTGTGAGGCTGAAGGGATGGCTGATAGGCACATTGCCTAATCACATGGCCAGCTTGTCATTTTTGTCATTCTTCTAAGCTAACTCTAAATCCACCTTCATTAATACCCCCAAACAAGCTAGAAGCTTTTTCTCCCTAACAATACAGGAAGCTTGTTGCAGCTACTGCTCTATGGTTATGACCATTTTTCTGAGTCTCACTGGTAAATTCAGTTGGAATCTCCTGACACTGTAAGAGAGATTTCCCTATCTCCCACCCACACCCACCTCCCTGTGCTGGTTCTCTTCTCCCTGGGTCCACACCCCTGAGTGCAGTTGCCCATACCTTAGACTTTCCTGACTGACTTGCCACTGGCCCATGGCTGACCTCATTCTTGGCAGCCCCACAATTCCTCTAATGGAACAGACCTAACCCTTCAGGCCAGTTTCTCCATACCCTCCCCTTCCCTCTCTCTGCCCCTCACACCTGGGTGCAACCCTTCATCCTGGCTTTCACCCCAGGCCTCTCTGCCTCAGGCTCTCAGGATGCTCTTCTGTTAGAGTTGATGGTTGTTACAGTTTGAATGTATTTGTGTAGAAACCATGAGCTAGAGACTTAATCCTCAATGTAACAGTGTTAGGAGGTGGGGCCTAATGAGAGGTAGTTAGGCCACGAGGGTTCTGCCCTTATGAATGAATTCCTGAATGCCATTACTACAGGAGTGCGTGTGTTATAAAAGGGTCAGTCAGATCTCTCCCTCTCTCTCTCCCTCCCTCCCTCCCCCTCCCTCTCTCTGTCACTCATCTTCCTTCATGGGGTCATGCAGCAGGAAGGCCCTCACCAGATGCTGGCAACTTAATATTAGACTTTCCAGCCTCTAGAACGGTGAGAAATGAATTTATCTTCTTTATAAGTTATTCAGACTCTGTTTTTCTGTGATAATAGCACAAGACAGATTAAGATCTTGGTCCTGCCTCATCCAGATACGTCCATCTACCTGTTTGAGGGGGTGGGAGTAGAGACTCCATGCCGGCTGCTCACTGGGCCAGCCCCTCTGCCCTGGTTCTCATCTCTACAGTTTTCTTCCAGATTCTGCTTTCCTAAAAAGGCCCTCAGTCCTTCAGAGAAACCAGAAAAAAAGGATGTTTTTCCCAACCCCAACTCTTGACTCCAGTATCCCAAAGAGACATTCTGCTTCACCCAAAATACAGTCTTCCTCCCTTTCTTTGAGCTGTGACAACACTGCATGCAATGCTCCAAGGAGAATGTATGGAAGCTGATGGAGCCCGTCTAACCCTGGTCCATGACCTTGGGCTACCACAATCACCTAGGCTAAGTAAGTCTGAAAATCCTTGGATGGAAGCTGGATGCATGCTGGCTCACACCTATGGACCTGGGCAGTGTCCTCTCCTCCTCTTTGTGAGTTGGTGCAGCTTCTCTGAGACTCACTAACAGAGTCTCTTCAGCTTCCACTCCTGGTGCCAGCCACTCCATGCTGCTGCTGAGTGACATATGGTGTATCAGGGGTAACTGCTGCTTGTGAGCTTTATGGCCTCTAAAATCAGCAGAAAATCCCTGAATGTGGGACAGCTGCTCTGGCACCTGGAGATGTATGTGCTCCAGAAGCTGAGCTGCCAGCACGCACCCCCCAGCCCATTTTTCACCTGTCCCCAGTGTTTAACCTGTGGCATGCTTTAACAGTGCATTTGAGAGCACACTTGAAAATCCCTGGTTTCCAGCCAGTCATGTTTCCTTCCTTTCCTCAAGTGAGGCTCTATGTTTTACCCGCCTAGACATCTTCTGTGACTTTGTCACACTTAGAAAAGTGCTGCTTGATTGTGCAAGGCACCATGTGAAAATAAAACAGAACTGCAGGCCTCCTTGGCAACCCCCAGAGATGGCTTTGTGGGCCCCTCCCAGGAGGAACTGAAGGACCCAGGCAGGAGCAGGAGGCTCTGAGACCAACACTCCGGAAAATGGAAGAAGCAGTGTCTCCATTTCCTAGGGCTGCACCAGCCAAGTACCACAAACTGGAAGGCTTCCAACAGTAGAAATGGTCTCACGCTTCTGGAGACCTCAAGTCTGACTCAAGATGTAGTAGGGTTGATTCCTTTCTGGAGACTTTTGGGAGAATCCATTCCATGATGCCCTCCTGGATTCTAGTGGGTGTCACCATCCTTGGTGATCCTTGTCTTTTAGGGGCACAGCCCCCATTCCTGCTTCTGCCATCATGTCTCTCCATGCATCTCTGGGTCCAAATGTCCCTCTTCTTATAGGGACTTGGGTCATATTGGATTTGGGATCTCCTAAAATCCTGTCTAACCTCATCTGAACTTGACTGAATCAGCAAAGATCCCATTTGCATGTAAGGTTCACATTCATGGGTTTCAAGTAGAATTTGGTGGGAACACAACACAGCAGAGGCTGGAAAGGAAGGAAGGAAGTAAAAAACAAGGTGGTGGGTGGGGTGTGATGGGATGGGGGACAGTAAGGAGGAAGGCAGAAAAAAAATGAGACCAAGAAGACAGAAAGGTATAAAGCAAGGGGAGGAAATGGGGACAAGAGAAAATGAGGAAGAAAAGCAATTCATGTTTATTCCATTTTTATTGAGTGCCTAGAAGATGCCAGGAGCCTAAATTTGTTCATCCATCAGGTGTTTTTTTTTAATTTTTTTAAAGTTGTTGTTGGATACAATAGCTTTATTTTATTCTCAATTTCATGTGGTGCTGAGGATCAAACCCAGCACCTCACATGCGCTAGGCGAGAGCTCTACCACTGAGCCACAACCCCAGCCCATTAGGTGGTTTTTGAAGTATTTCCTGTGTGAAGCATTTCCTCTCATGTGAACACTGGTCACAGGACAGAAATACACAGAGGACAACTCCTGCCCTCACAGGGTCACACGCACAAGGGCAGTACTGGTGCAGTCCCACAGGGGTGAGCTCATTGAGTTCTCACTGAGAAAACCAGAGAAGGTATTTTTTTACCCAAGGTCCTTTGGCCACTAAGTGATCAAGGGCACATTTGGACGATGATTTTCCTGACTTAAAGTCCGTATCTTCTGCGGAGAGAAAAGCCTTATGCTTTGACAGGGTCATGGGGAACGCACCCAAATTCTCATGTAAATGATGCCAAGAAAATGCTCCTGCCCTTCCCTGAAGAGGAAGAGGTCACCATGTCTCATACCTTGCCCAGGTACTCTCAGCAGCCATCTCCACAGAGCTACTCTGGAATGGCAGTCACTAGTGAGCAGGGCAACTCCCAGGGACATGCAAGGGGTCCCTCCTGAAATAAGGAGCTGTCGCCAGGCCTGACCTGTGGAGCTCGACGTGAGGATGGCTGTGAGTAAGTCAGGAAAATGTACGTTACCCTCAGCCCAATCTGGTCCCCAAGCCTCTGTCACACACACCCCCCCAACCCTCCACCAGTTCCCACCCAAACCACAGAGACAGAAGGGATGCGAGGCACAGTGTGAGGCCCATCCTCCCTCGCTGGTGTACTGTGCCTATTCCCAGGCTGGCTTTGTTCTTAATTCCTAATGGCTGCCTGTCTCCAGCTGGGCCCTAGGGCATCTATCTCCTCCAACTCTGCTTCCTTCTGCTCTGTCTTTCTTTTCTGCTGGAACATCTCTGTCTCAAGGGCCCTACTTGCCTGTTCCATGATTCTAAAATGCCTGACAATCGTGCAGGGTGAGCTGGGTCCTGCTGTTCTTCAAGAGTCTCAAATTCAGAACCTTGAACTCATCTTCTCTCCCCAGACCGCAGCTCCCATGTTCAGCACTGTGGTGAGTGCGCAGCCAGGAACGGCTCCCCTCCCCCCTTTGCCAGCAGACCCCAGCTGCTCAATCACCGCCAGCCTCCCACTGTCTCTCCATCTCATCACCCTCACTTTGCCCTAGGACCCCAGCTGCCTCTTGTCTCCCTTCAGTACTTCCCCTGTCGGTATTGAAGATGTGTTCCTAAAAACACATGTCTGATGATTCAATTCTAACCAACCAACTCATGTATCTTGAGACTTTAAAAACTCGTTTTCCAGCCAGGCACAGTGGTGCACTCCTCTAATCCAGCAGCTTGGGAGGCTGAGGCAGGAGGATTGAGAGTTCCAAGCCAGCCTCAGCAAAAGTGAAGTGCCAAGCAGCTCAGTGAGACCCTGTCTCTAAATAAAATACAAAAATAGGGCTGGGGATGTGGCTCAGTGGTCAAGTGCCCCTGAGTTCAATCCCTGGTACCCCCCACCCACAACAACAATAACAAAATTTTGTTTTCCTCCTTCCCTTGCCAAATAGGCTTTCTCAGTCTGTTTCCAGCCCAACCTTTAAAGCCTCCATGTGCTATGTCCTTATACACACCACCCCACATGCATATGCACATATGTACACAGAGACACACTTATTTATTCAGACACGCATGCAATCTACCAAGTGCTAGTGCTTGCACTTAGGATGCCACACTGGCACACATACCACTTCTTGATCATACCAGGTACATATTTCTGTGCTTTTCCTCCTGTTTTCCTCTCCATTGAGAATGTTTTTCCTCTTTTCAGACTAGCAGTCCTGTCCTTTTTCTTCAAGACCTGGCTCAACAGGCCTTGCAACCTGCTGCCCCGGCAAAGCAAGTGCCCGGATGTATCTCACATTCCTACCTCGTAATCGCGACAGCTCATGCATGTGAGAGCCACATATCACAAATCTGCATCCTGGGCCCCAAACCAGAACCCAGTGTGTTTGGTGAACGGGTGAAGGAGTGATGTCCCAGCAATGTTGTGAGCACGGTCGAGGCTGGCATGTCTCCTCCAGGAAGTCCCAGCACCCAGAGCCACCACGCTGTGCACAGTGAGAGGTGACCATCAGTGAGAGGTGTGTCCATCAGGCCCCAGCAGAGTGGTGTCCCCAAGAAAGCAGGAGTTGCTTGTCGCCTACGGTTGCTACTGAAATTCATAACTTAACTGTTATGTAACCAAGGAAATCTGGTTCCCCTGCTAACATCTGTCCCATTTGGTGTGAGAAATGGACAAAGAGCCCAAGTTACGGGGGAGTCTCAGATCAATCCTGTCCCATCCTCTGAGGCCACTCTTGCCCCTCCCCAACTTGCTTCTCCTGGGGACCAGGTCATGGAGGGGAGGGGTAGCTCATTTCCAGCAGGTAACTGGGCATCCCTGGGGTAAAGGACAAAGAGTCAGAGCACAGGATGGCCAGATATTGCTGGCCAGGGGGTTTCACATTCTCCCTCATGCCCTCCTGGAAAGAACATCTGTGGTTCAGAAATTCAACAAATAACCCCAGGAGCAATTCTGTTTCTTAGAGGATTCTAACTGGCTTAAAAGGTTGTGTTTTTTTTGCCCCCCCACCTCCAGTTTAAAGAGCTAAGTATTGGGGAAATTACCTCACAGAGTCAGGCCACCAACACCAAATGAGAGCCATCTGTACAGATAAAACAGTTAGGCGCTTTTGTGCCACCGCGGGCTGAGATGTGTAGCTCATTCAGTCTCAGAGGAGGCACTTTATTCCTGAGTCTCTCTCTTTTTTTTTTTTTTTCCCTCTCTCTCCCTCTCTAACACAGAAGAAGCCTCAGTCAGTGCATAGGAAACAGGAAGGAACCCGTTGTTTTAAATAGCAGACAGTAGAGAATTGACCCATTATGGTCTGTTCATTCAGCAAGTGACAGCCAGAAGGCAGCCCCCTCACCCCCACATTCCCAAGATGCAGGTCAAGGGGCATGGCCAGGATTTTCTCATAGAGAGTCTGGAAGAATCCAGTTCAGGCCCTTTCAAAGGGAATTGGTGAAACCTGCGACTTTATCCTAACAGAAGTTTTACCATACTGCTGTCTTGGGGGGGAAAAAAAAAGACAAAAATAAAAAGCTCCAGTAAAAACTCACAAGAATACCTGGAAGTCAGACAACATCCTGTGTTTCCCTTCCTACCCTGATTTACTCCAAGCAGAGCAAACATAGTTTCAAGCCTTGCTTATCTTGGCAATGGCCTGTTTTCACTTTTCTGAGGTCTAGAACAATTGGCCCAGGGGTGGCATCTGCTGGGACAGAGGCCCCTGACACAAAGGCAGCTGCAGGCAGGGAAAAGGCAGCCCCCTCCCCAGGGCCTTAGGCCAGGAGCCCAAGGGTTAATCTGTCTCAGATCCATCATTTTGACAGCCAAGCAAACAAGTGAGTCCTGCCTAGGCTGTGCTGACCTCTGAATTTAATTTTTTTAAAGTGCTTTGTGTTGGTCTGACGGCCAGCTTGGAACCCAGGTGTCGTGATGGAAACCCAGGGAGATGAGAGGATTAAGCCCTTTGTCCAAGCAGATCCAGGGCTACCTCATTTCCAACAGATGAGACTAGGGGCCTTGGCACTGCCCCACCCACGTCTCCTTCCACACCTCTGTTGCTGTGGCCACCCGCAGGCTCAGACTCTGTGCTGTCTTCACCAGGCTGTCCCTTCCCTGTTCCAGCAACTGCTGAGATCCAAGTGAGGGCCCTGTGTATGGAACCCCTCAACCCAAGAGTGTCTTCCATACCTAATGGAGCCATTTGGGATCCTAGTTTGACCTAGCACTGAGGGTAACCCCTGTCACCAAGAGGCGCAATCAGAACATCTTCTCTGGAGCATTCCCATGACCCCAAGTGCTAGTATGACCTCAGACACACTCATGGCAGAGTGTGTAGCATCTTCAGGTGGAAGGTTGCCTCTCCCTAGATTTCTGAATGGACAATACTGGAGATTGTGGATGAAAAAGGGCTTTCCATCTTTTCTTCTCCTCAAAACCATTATGGTACCTACAGGTGTCAGTATAAGCCAAAGAATGGATCTTATCCCAGATGGAAAGATAAACATATAATTTATTTTCTGAATCTGGACACTGCTGAGAGTGAAAAGGAGAGTGGTATTATCAACTATGACAGATTAACCGGTAATAGTCGATGACCATGCCAGGCAAAAAGACACATGATCATTCTATGAACTGTGAGCTCTAAATTGGTACAGGCCCATATTGGGCATGTGTTTGGTTTATTTATAACACAACCTTCAGTGACCTTAGGTCAGACAGGGTAGAGGGGTTTGAGAAGGGTAAGAAAGGTGGCTATCAGCAACCGTAACTGTCTAAAGCCCATTGGAGTGGGAAAATGAGTGGGGAGAGAGGGAATCAACTCATCCTAGAAGAAGCTGGCTCTGCTACTGACTTGGGGAAATCCAGATTCCTTTTCTTGTTGAAATGCTAGGTGTTCCCAGCAAAGAAGCTGAGTTCCGCTGACTTCTCTAGCTGTAAAGAACAGTCCTGGGGTTGGAGTTGCAGGCCCACTCTTTTCCCACCAGCCCCTGAGCCCATCAGAGGACAGGGCCTCTGACTGGCCCTGGCTTCCTGTTAAAAGGTACAGGCAGGAAACATCCTCTTTCGTCCCTTCTTACAGACAGTGACAGATCCACTTCTCCAGATGCTTCCCCTATCCTGAGCAAGCAGGCAGGATGGGAAACTGTCTCCTCTAGGCCCTACTCATTTAACCCAGCCAGCTGACAGTTCTGCAAGAAAAACAATAATAACAATAATTGCCTCTCTTTCCAGAGGCAAAATAATCTGGAGTAATCTGTTTTAATTTTTTTCCCCTCAGAACCTAAAGGATAAAAAGTTCTTAACATTTTTAAGAAAAAGAATTTTAATGGAAACTTCTTATTCAATTAAAAATTAGAAATGTTTTGATCCATTAAAAAGAAAGATGATCTCCTTCTAGGGTAGAAATGATCAAAATAATATTCCATAATACTCCTTATCCTCCAACTCTAAGCAAAAATTATATTGAAATTATACTGAAATGATCCGAAGTGGGTAGAAAGATAAAATTATTCTTTCAGAAACATGGTACACTGGAGAGGATTTAAGAAACTATATATCACATTTATCACAACATATCACTTGAAAGAGACAAACATCCTCTGTCCAACCATTAAAACAAATAAGGAGGGGTGGTGCTGTGGCTCACATGTGTGAGGAACTGAGTCTGATCCTCAGGACCACATAAAAATAAATATGTAAAAAGATATTGTGTCCACTTACAACTAAAAAAATTTTTAAAAAACATTTCTAAAAGAACCCAAACAAACAAATAAGGAACAAGCATTTATTTATTTGTTTATTTTTATATAAATTTGGTTGAATAATAGATTAGAACTTAAAATCCATTTATTCTTTGGAGGTAGTTCTCCAAAATGAATTCTCTTATTTTTACTGTTTCATTTTCCCTGGGTAGAGTTATTGTTAGTGGACTCATTTCTTACTATACCATGACCTACCTAAAGGCAAAAACTTTCTTTGTTCAGATTTTTGCTTCCAGAAAGATACCCAGTAACTATTTGATAAACATATAAATAAAAAGCCATTCTAAGCTTTAAATTATGATAGTAAATATAAATGACTCAATTTTTTCCAAAGCCTCAGATTGAACTGAGAAACAAAATTTACTAATTTTCTGCCTATAAGAGTTATATCTGAAACAAAATGATTCAAAGGTGTAGTAATCAAAAATAAGAAACAGGAGCAAAGAGAATTAGCACTACAATAAAAGTAGAAATACAATAAAATAATACAATAAAAGTAGAAAACAGAACAGATCATTAAGTAAAAAATGATGATCCTTTTATATTGTCAAATGCAAAAAATAAGCTGACAGAGAATTATTAATTTTTATGGGTTTTTATTTGTTTATTTAGGGGGATACTGAAAAGCAATTTTTAGATTTATTTATCCAATCTATTGCCTTCCTAGAAAAATAAACTGAAATGTTTATTTTCACATACACTAGCAAATTGCATCAAGTAAAAGCAAAACAAAAAACGAACAACAACTAGAAATACATAAAACATTGACAAAAACAAACTGCCAAGGGACATTTTCAGGGTTTATCACGTACCAGAAACAGATAAAGCAAATTAAAGAACAGAAGATTTGAATGATACCACCACTACGAATACTATTAACAACAATAACGATAATAAATTAAATTGTTTTGCCTTCTGCTTCTGATTAGGATGTAAAAAGTTTACAAGAAGTCCTTACTCTCATCAAAACAACCAAAACAACCTGAATAAGCTAATATGAAATTCATAGTTTTTCTGAAACCTTGAGAGAGCTGAAAATGCCAAGTAACCTAAATGAATTCCACTCTCAAAAGTGGTCAGCTGTTTGTAGGAGATAAGACACCTAATGTCAGGAAGTTTCGAAGAGATAATGACTAATAACCTTCTAAATCAACCTAGGAAACTCAGAAAATCCCAAGCAAGATTAATTAAAAGAAAACCACACCCTCTTCCATAGTTGAGCATATGGACAAACTAGCTGAACTTCTGAAAATCTTTTCACAATTAAGCATGGACTGGCATGAAAAATCAGAATTCCAAGCAGTCCCAGGCACAGAGTCAGGCGGTCCCTGTCCACCACTGCCTTCCCAAAGACTTCATGGGTTCTCAGGAGAGGTGTGCCAAAGGCTGGGAGGCTAGGTAGGAGCACAGGGAGAGACGCTGCCTGAGGTGTGTGGGTCCAGCAGGTTGAGGGTGGTCAGCCTATGAAGCAGAGTAGGAAAGCAGAGAAAAATCAACACGAGGCACTCTTGACTTTCAGCTAAGAAGAGATGAAGGCAGGAAGGACAGCTCAAAGAAATTACTCCAGAAATTTCAGGCAGATAGAGATTTTCCTAGTTTTTTTTTTTTTAAAGGCAACACAGAAAGCCAAAACAAACAAAAACTCCCCACAACTCAAAATGCTGAGAGGCTGTGAAGGAGAGAGAGAGAGAGAGAGAGAGAGAGAGAGAGAGAGAGAGAGAGAGAGAGAGAAGAGAGAGATTCTTACAATCCAGAAATCTAGCAGCTCAGCTGTAAAGAACAAAGAATTCTCCAGAATCATATCAATACTCAGACTTCCAAGGTCCAGAGAAGGCAAAGTCCTGATTGTTCTCTCAAAATATTTTCTAAATCAATAAAATCAAAATAAACCTGCAATAAAATCAAGATCCATCCATAAAAATTTTAACTTCTTACTGAAGGTTATTATTATTTTCTTCACTCTCTACTGTTATACAAAATGGCTGGAATCAATCATCTGAAGAGATGATCATTAATTACCTTCTAAATCAACCTAGGAAACTCAGAAAATCCCAAGTAAGATTAATTAATAAAGGTATGTGAGCAACCATGAAAATGTGATCAAGAGCAGAAATAGTCAATAGAACCAGACAGATCATCTCTGATTCAGATTTTGGAATTATTAGGCAAGTATTTTAAATAATGATAAAAATGTTTTAAAAATCTAGAAGGAAAACATACATGAGGAGACAAGAAATTTCTAGAGACATAGAAGCAAATCAAACACATGCCTGAAATTTTTAAAATGCAATATTAGAAACAAAGGATTCCACTGATGGACTGAATGGCAGGCTGGATTCAGCAAAGGCAAGAATAACAAACTTACAAACAGATAAATAGAAAATGTTCAAACCAAAACGAAGAGACAAAAACCAGCCAAATCCACAGAGCAAAGAATTTGAGATTTGTGACAATATCAAATAGTTTAATGTGTGTGTGTAATAGAAGTCCTAGAAGAGGATAGAAAGAAGTAGAAAGAAAAGTTTTAAAGAGATCATCACTAATTACCCTCTAAATCAACCTAGAAAACTCAGAAAATCCCAAGTAAGATTAATTTTAAAAAACCCACACCCTCAGCATGTTATGGCAAATGAACGAAAATCAAATATAAAGAGCAAGTCTTAAGTGTTGGGAGTCCACCCTGCTCCAAAGACTAACCTCCCCATCCCCCAAGAAGAGCTGTCCAATGGTGAGTCCTGCTGACTCACATGATCCTTACCTCCTGCTGACTCACCTGATCCTTACCCACCAATCAGAACTTCCCCATCACCGTCCAATGGTGAGTTCAGCTGACTCACATGATACTTACCCACCAATTAGAACGCACCCCATGCCAGCTGCCAAAAACCTTTAAATTGTTAAACTGTTTCAACTGTCAGACCACCTCTGCCTCTATAAAATATGCAGAGCTGCCTCAATAAAGGGGCATTTTCTCCCATGCAAGCCTTGATCGTTCTTTCATTAAGTGCAACTAGAGAAAAAGTACATATTGCACAACAGAGACACAACAGAGGCAAAGGACAATGGAATGATATCTTTGTTAAAGTTCTGAAAGAAAAAAACATATGTTGGGTTATGGATGTGGCTTGGCAGCAGAGCCTTTTGTCTGCTTCCTTTGCCTATCATGCATGAGGCCCTGGGCTCCATCCTTAGCACCATCAAAAACCAACCAGCAGACAAAACAGGATGTTAACCTAATACAGCATCTCCAACACAAAGTAGCTTTAAAACTGAAGTCAACATCAAGATGTTTCAGATACATAAAATTTAATTTATCTCTAGCATACTTGAATTATGAGGTTCTAAAAACAAGATTTTCAGACTGAGTTATGTCTTTCAGATGGGAAATAAAACACCAGGTAAAATATATAAACTCTTAGGGCAGCAGGAATGAATGAAGGGCAACAGAAAGATAAATATAAGGGTTAATACGAAAGACCTTATTTTGGTAGAAATGTTTATATACTTCCGCATGTAAATTGTTGACCATTTAAGGCAATATTTTAAAAATGTTTTTAAAACATTGTTATTTAGACAACCACCAAAAAAACCCCACATATATTGTGGGTTTTATAGCATGAGACAACAAGAGGGAAGGAGTAAATTAACTGCTTACACAGCTTGTAAAGTTGTCTCATATTCTTATAAAGTAGATCATGAGTATTTCTCTAAAAGAAATAACACAAAGTATAGCTAAGGTCAGTTAGGAAATCAAATCAAATACACAGTTCACCCTTTTTACCCTGACCCCTAAAGGAAAAGACAGGGAAGAAGAAACAAAGAAAAGAACAAATGAGATAAGTAATAATAGTTTCAACTGAAAAACATATCCAGTCATACTAGGTGATAGTTACATTGACTGTAAATAAGCTAAACATTACAAATGAGTTTCAGAGTTTGACAGATTGGATAAAAATGCAAGAAGAAATGCACACTTGTTAAGTGCAAAGATACAGGTTGAAAGTAAAAGGGTAAAAATGTGAGAAAGTTGATATTTCTATGTCAATATCAAACCAAGTAATCTTGAAGACAAAAAGTATTCCTAGAGATAAATTGGATCATTTCATGATGTGAAAGTATTCATTCATCAAAAGGATATGGATATGGAATTTAAAATAGGTCTTTGAAATACATTTAAAAAATTAAAAGAACTAAAGGGAGAATTAGACAAAGCTGCAAGTATAAAGAATGATTTCTTTTAACACCCTTCTTTCAATAACTGATAGGAAAAAAACACTAGAAGGTTTGAATATCATAATTGACAAACTTTACCTACTTGTCATATTTTAATACAACCCTAACTTATGGTGGCACATGCCTACTACTAATTCCAGCTACTCAGGAGGCTGAGGCAGGAGGATTGCAAGTTTGAGGCCAGCCTCAGGAATTTAAGTGTACATGAAGCATCCACCAAAGTAGACCATATGCTAGGCAGTGAAATGAAGTTTTCATAACTATTAAAGGACAGAAATAATAAAAATTGATCAAGAACTAGTTAACAAATTTTCTACTAAAGTTTTGATCAGTAATGTTTCACCCCATGTTCTCAGATATTAATATGATAAAAACCAGAAGTCAGTACCTTAGACAAAAGCAATGATTTTTCAAATCCTAATCATTTGCATATTAAAAAATACTCTTCTAGCAGCAATGATTCAAGAAGAAAGGTAAAAATATAAATGCAGGGCATTTTGAACAAAAAAACCCCAAATGAAGTCACTATTAAAACCTTAAGAAAGTTAAATTAAAAAAAAAACACGATAGCCTCAACTATTTTTATTATTTAAAAAGAAATCTAGGCACGGTGGCCATGCCTGTAATTCCAGCTACTCAGGAGGCTGAGGCAGAAGGATTGCAAGTTTGAGGCCAACCTCATGAATTTAGTGAGGTTCTAGGCAAGTTGGCAAGAACCTGTCTCAAAAAATAAAAAGGACTGGGGATGTAACTCAGTAGTTGAACACTCCTAGGTTCAACACACAATGCTGGAGAAAGATAAAGGGTGCAGAGGAACAAGAGGGAGAAAAAAAGAGAACATAAACTGAAAAGGGAGCAGAAAAAAGTAAACTAGTGGGAAGAAATGAATAAACTAATTAAAAACCATTTTCTATGATAAGAAACAAAATCAATAACCATTTGTCAAATATAATAAAGAAAATCAAATTTAATACACACAATATACATCAGAAATGAGGAGGTGATAGACACGTAAAGAGAAAAAGAAGATTAAACTGTATATGATTTTAAGGTAATAAATTTGGAACTCCCCATGAAAAAGTGCATTCCCTTGTCAACAACCAGAATCAATGCAGCAAGATCCGGGAAGTTGGAAAAGAGCAAGCAGGAGCCACCTTCAAAATAGCCTCAGCACTCGGATGGACTGGCTGGTGGATTTCTGTAAATTGTCGAAGTGAGATGAACCATGTTGACCTAAGTTCTTCAGGGAAAAAAAAAAAAAAAAACGAAGAGAAAGTTCATTTATTTTATGTATCTTAGAACCCTGGCACCAAAATTTAATGAAAATGGAAAACAGAAGAAAGGGAGAAGGAGGGGGAGAGAATCAATCCATTGTGCTAGGCTCTTGGGGAGAGCCAGATGAACCATGTCAATTCCTGTTCTAATGGTGCTTGGCGGAAAGAGAGGAAATAGGTAAAACCAACAGGGTGGACACAGGTAGATGTAAGCTACTTCCACTTTCAAGCTATTGTCATTTTAAAAAACAAAGAAAGAAAGAATGCCTAAACAAATTTTCAAAGATGACATTTAACACTTTAAACCTTCACAAAAAAAAAACAAATAAATACTACTATATGCAGAACATGCCTTGGAGATCGTGTCAAAAAGCAAATATGAAGCTTTCGTGAATGAGATCCTCTTTGCAAAACCACGCTCACGTCCTGATAGATAGACTCAAGGTGAGTGAGGACAGAGTGTGGGAGAGAAAGGCAGGAGAGAGACTCTCAATGTCCTGGACATAATTCTCTTCCAGTTCTGCATCTGAGCGTGAGTACACAGGGTGTGATCAGCTCACCAACAAGCATTATCATTTAGGACGAAATTTTACCCGAGCAAAACAGTGTTTATATGCTCAACTTTAGTATATGCCATTGTCTTGAAAGTTGTAATAGGAAATCTGCAGGAAGAGGTGTTGCCAACCTTCCTTTTCACCCCTCACCTTCTTTCCTAGTACTCCGTGAGACTCAGGGCCAGGTCTCCATGGGGTAAGTACAGCTTGGTGTTAAGCCCAGACCTCCTGCTGCCTTCATCTCTTGGCCCTGTCCAGTTCTCATTCAGTTCTTCTATTCCCAACTCGAATGCCCTTTGTTATTCTTTTTACTCTCAGGTACCTCTCTTTGATCCTTTTGGCAAAAATGACTCCCTCACAGCGGGATGAAGACTTGTGACTAGGTTTTGCCCAACTGGATATTAGCAGAAACGGAGTGCGCCATTTCTAGAAGCCATGAAAGAAAAAGGTAAGGTCTTTCTTCCCCTTTTCTCCTTCCTTCTGGCTGGAATACAGTCATGAATGCTGAGCCACCACATTAGAACATGATGTACACTGGGGGCCCACCACAGTGGAGCAAGAAAATTTAAGGAGTTCAGGGAGCTGGATAAACATGGGATAAGCACAGTTCCCTCAAAGACTGAGTGAATCCAAAGTCACCCAAGGAGGAGAAGAAGTAGGAAGTTGTATTCTCAGGGCTGGCATCCTCCGTGGGAGGTTCTGCCCCTGCCCTTTGGGAAAGCTCAGTAGCCCAGAGGTATTGGGTTCCTCTTCACTGAGATTCCCCCCAACAGAAACTGGGGATGAGACAGTGACCTCTCCAAGGTAGCAACATGATTTGCTTCTGCTCCGCTTGATGTCTTTTTGCTTTGCCTTAGCTAAAGCACCTACCCCCTTTCAACGATGCTGAAAGACACCAGAGAAAGGATAGTATTAAACCAGGTAGAATTAACAACTGCTTCTTGCCTTTATCCTAGATTAGCTTAACAAGTGTCTTTACAGGTCTTATTCAAAGCATCTCACAATTGCTAGCCAATCATTTCTCTGACTCTACATTGCAAGAGAATCAAATACAATTAAACCTCAAGGAGCCCATAGGGGAATTGTCAATGTAGGCCAGATGTGCTCTAAAACTCATCTTAGATAAGAAACCCTGTTCAGGGGAAATGTACTGGCGTGGAGACCCGTGTCTGACACCCTTAGGGGCACATCGTCCCCATCTTGATCTCTAAGTCCTAGCCTCTGCACTGTCACTCAGGCAGCCCCCTGAGGTAGAACTGTCCACTGTTCTTTCCAGAACTGGAAAAAGGGAATAAGACTGTACCCCTTCTCCCCAGGTTGTAGCCGGCTGGCTTGGGCAGGACCCTGAGGGGCTGCAGCACAGAATTCCTACAATCCCTGCTGGACTCCAAGAGGAGGAGCCAAAGGAATTCAGGGCAGATGAAAGAAGATGAGGAGGAGCTGGGCCAGTCTAACCATATACCCCCCTGAGTCTCCTCTGAGAATCTCCCCATCCTGCATTTCCTACTCCGTAAGTGAGCAGCATAATGTAGTTATAATCTCCATGCCCACTAAATGTTCTGACCACTTAAAATTTAGATAAGGTTGGCTCCAACTTCTTTTCCCTGCCCCATAGATGTCCAAAGCATTCCGACGGGTTTTACATATTCCTTTGGAAACTGAAATTGTCATTGTCATCTCTGCTCCTGGTATCTTGGATCCATCCTGTGCTGATCAAGATATGAAAGTCATCCTGACCTTGATTTGCACATGCCCAGGATGATATAATAAATGCTCGCCCTATCACAGCACGGGTTCTAAAATCAAAATAGCTGCCGGGTGTTAATGGAGTGAGCCCGCCACAGTGCATCAGATGAAGCTGAGCTCTGCACACACACACAGTGTTGGTGCTCTGCAAAGTGTTCAAGGATGAGAGGAGAGGCCATTGGTATACCACAGATATTATATAATAAGTAATTAGACTTTTCTTCAAAGGGTCATTTTGGCTATGCCCCTACCAGGGGCTCTTCCTCGCTTGCTCGTCACTCAGATACCATAAGTTTCCCAGCCCACAGCCATTTCCCATCTGTCCCTCATTTGGGAAACCTCATATGTATCCAAGCATGGGGTCTTTGCCCTCCAAAGAGGAGTCCTCCCTCAGATCCCAGAAGATGAGCCATGACATACCAATGACTATGACAATCTCAATGCCCTTGGCCAGGGGCAAGAGAAGATCTAGGCACATAAAATCAGAGAGATCAGATCTAGCCAGGGATCTAAAGACAAGTGTCCTAGAAACTTCTAGAAACTATTTTCCTTCTTGGTAAAAATAAAAGGAGACCATGGGAAAGTCTTCAGGCCTACAAGAGGACCTAATTTATGAGCTGAGGCCAGCAGAGACGTGGAGAGGGCCTGGGTCCCCACAACTCTGGAACCACTAACTTCAGGCTCTCTCAACTACAGTCGAGACAATTTAATTTCTTCTTGATGCACCGACTTTTCGAGGGAGATCCTGCTTCTTGTAATGATAAGTGTAGCTGCACTTATGGTTATCTTGCTAGATCCGTGTGCCTCCCTGAGCACACAGCCCGTGTTAATCATTTAAACAAGCAGCAGAATACAACAGACACTAGTACGGCAGTATGTAAAAAAGTGGATATGGAACAGATGTGAATCTGCAATATGTATATGGGGTAAAAATGGGAGTTCATAATCTGCTTGACTCAAATGTATAAAATATGATATGTCAAGAGCTTTGTAATGTTTTGAACAACTAATAATAAAAAAAAGA
Organism: Urocitellus parryii; assembly: GCF_045843805.1. Taxonomy (NCBI): domain Eukaryota; kingdom Metazoa; phylum Chordata; class Mammalia; order Rodentia; family Sciuridae; genus Urocitellus; species Urocitellus parryii. The sequence continues at coordinate 51,617,666 of NC_135539.1, forward strand.
ATCAAAAAAAAATAACAAACTTCCCTCACCTTGCTCCTCCCCCTTCAAGACTGATGCCAATCAACAGATGACCAGTTACCCAACTTCATCAATCATTTCCTCCTAAAGATGAAAACCTGTGTGAAGATGGGCTTTGGGGACACTAGTCCACCATCTTTTTTGGCCTTGCTGAATAAATCTTTTTTCCTAGCCTGACAACTTGTCCTCCATTCATCTGGATCTTTTTCAAGTGGTGAGTGAACAGATTTGGTTCTGTAGCAAATGTCTGACAACACACAGCCATCTTGTCCGCCATCTCACGGTCCTCTCGCCTCTGTTTTTCTCAAGCTGAGATAAAAAAATTTTTTCTCATTTTCTCATGCAGTGAGGTTGAAAGGGCTCCTTTTATTGCTTGGTGTCCTGCCAAAATCATTGCCTTTCATAGTCTCATTTTGTATCCCAAAGAGCTTATTCAAGATATTTTCCCAAGAAAAAAAAAAAAATTCCCGAAGAAGAATTTGGGTGTTAGCCCTGAAAGGTTTTTTTTGTCTAAAAATAAAATTTTTAGTGAAAATCCCATTCATGGATCTCCACGAGATAACAGCCTTTACAAATCATGGGATTCCCGGGTTGTTCTTGGCTGATACCACTGTAGGATTCACATCTTAATTCCTGAAGAATCCTACAGAAGCATCTTAACAGTTTAGTCTCCTACCCTGGGGATAGCCCCTTCCATGCTTTGGTTCCTGAAAAAGCTGGGCTTTGGCATGAACACCTTTCTCAGTCTGATCCCAACCTTTCTTTCCAGACTTTTCCTCTCAGGACTTGAATTGACATACCCATACTCCAGGCCAATGAAATGTATCTCTCCCTGCTGTCGCAACCCCATGTCTTTCTCCCACAATAATGCTGTCTTTTATTTCTCTCCTTTCCCCCAATTCCTTAACACTGGACATTGTCATTTCCTTGCTCCTCTCCATTCCAAGAACCTGTCAGACATGCAACAAACACTCACAGCCCCCACTATGTTCCAGGCACTGGAGCAGGCTGGGGAATCCAGAGAGACCCAGGGTTTAAGCTCATAATTCCTAGCAGGGAAAACAAACATGGAACAAATGGTTACATTAATAAATAAGTACACTTTTTTAAAAAAAGTGAATTTCAACTTTCACCAGAGATGGAGTGGGGAAATGGCCCTCTGCCCAATCCCCTTTCAGGGACAGCCCGGGGTGAGGTTACAGTGTGATACAGAAAGGAAAGCACACTTAGAGCAGGGCAGACCTGGCCTCCAACTGTGGCTCTAGCTCTTTCTTTATGGAGCCAGAGCAAGTTACTTAATCTCCCAAAACCTGTTTCTGCATCTTTAAATTGGGGATAATAATGCCTACTTGGCAGGATTGCTAGGAAGACCAAAGGATTTCAGATGCTTTGTGTAGAAACATTGACATCACAACTACTGTATCAGATTGTTGCAAGGAGCATCCCTGCCCTTTCCTTTGGGTCTAGCGGGAGGAGCTTTGGTGGAGCCATTCAGAAAGCCTGATATATGTCTCTGATAGTTGCAGGCCCAAGATTGGTGCCCAACTGATGCCTGAGAAAGCTACATATCCTGTGTCATTGAGTGGAAGGGCACCCTGAAGTTAGAGCTTCGCATGCTCTTGAAACGTTTCTCAGAAGTTCCCACCCAGAGCAGGAAGGGGAAGCATTCCTCCCTGGGCTCCCATGGCCTGCAGATCCCAGTAGCTTTGCAGGCATTCAGAGATCCATGTTCTCAGGCTGCCCAACAGGGAGCAGTTTCCTGTGGCTGGCTCATTCCAGGCTTGCACAAAAGCCCAAGGGCAGAATCCAGGGACCATAGGGAACCGAGAGGCCAAGGAGAGACTCTATCAGTGGCACCTGCACATGGCTGATCCAAGGGGTGGGTGGAAAAAGAGGCAGGTCAAGAGCACTGAAGAGGTGCCAGGAGATGCATTGCTGAGGACTGAGGCTGATTCTGTCTCAGGAATTATCCTGCAGAGAGCATCCATGGAGGGAAATAACCAAATATAGACTAGCATCTGTATTTAACTTTATCCAAGGAAGAAACAGAGGGAGGAAAACAGGGGAAGGAGAGAACAAAGAAAAGATTATTTATTTACTTCATTAACCTTTCCTATCCAAGTACATTTTCTTTCTTTTTTTAAAATTTTTTTTTCTTTTTAGAGAGAGAGAGAGAGTGGGGGGGAGAGAGAATTTTAATATTTATTTATTTTTTTAGTTTTCGGCAGACACAACATCTTTATTTGTATGTGGTGCTGAGGATCGAACCCGGGCCGCACGCAGGCCAGGCGAGTGTACTACCGCTTGAGCCACATCCCCAGCCCAAAGTACATTTTCTCTACTACCCCAGGGAGGGAAGTCACAGCTGAAATGCAAAGAGAAAGTACTTCTTAGAATTTGGATTTCCAGTGACCTTAATGGATTAAGGTTGATATAAGGGACCAATTTAAGAGATATTTTTCAAAATTAATTTTAACTACACTCAATTTTTGCTTTACACTTTGACTTTAAAGCCTAACTTCAGCATAAGATGCAACACCAATGTACCAAAATTTATGCACCAAGAAATTAATTGAAGCAACATACACAACAGTAAAAAAGAAAGAAAGAAAGACAGAAAAATATCTAACCTAATTGTCCTCAAAAGAATGTATTGATTAAGTAAATGGTGGCTCATTCTTACAATGGATCATTATATAGCCATTAAAAATGATGCTTACCGAAGAGTTGAGTAATGATGAGACTGGTCTTAATTTAACACAGAGAAAGAAACAAGACTAGCAAGCACTTTACCCTGAGTGGTGTGGCATCTTTACCAAGAGTTGAGTAATAATGAGAAAAAAAGATATAAAATTATACATACACTGTGATCTAAATCATGAAAAAATGTATAAAAGAAACAATGGAGCAAAACATATAATTGTCAAAATCTACCTATCACAATTTTGTTTCTTATGCTCATCTATATTTTCATTTACCTAAAAATGAGTAAATATTGCTTCTTTAGACAGAGAAATAAAAGCAGTGTGTGCCTTGGGGTGACATGGGGGGCAGTGGAAAGCTTTTTTTATGTTCCAGTCTTGAAGATGGTGCAGGCTCTACATGATAAAAGCCCTCCCTATGTCTCTGCTTTGACCCAAAGTCTCCACTGTGTTTGTGGTCACCTGCAGGGACTGTCCTGACCGGTATTCCTTGGGCCTTTTGTTATTTACCATGTCCTCTCTTCAGTGACCCAACGTGATGGCCAGAAGGAAAATAGGATGTACAGGACGTGGTGTTCCTGCGTCCTTTTCAAACATGGTGTCCGAGAGTGGTGCCACACCACTCAGGGTAAAGTGCTTGCCAGTCTCTGTGTCAAATTAAGACCAGTGTCACCAGGGTACATGCCTATAATCCCAGCAATTTGGGAAGCTGAGGCAGGAGGATTACAGGTTTGAGGCCAGCCTCAGCAACTTAGTGAGGTCCTAAGCAACTTAGTGAGATACTATCTCAAAATAAAAAAAATGAAATAAAATAGGGCTGGGGATGTAGTTCCGTGGTAAAGCCCTCCTGGGTTCAATTCCCAGTTAATAATAATAATAATAATAATAATAATAATAATAACAACAACAACAACAATACTAATAATAGTACAAGTGTCTCATCCAACATTTGCTCCACAACCTGGGTGAAATTCTTTTGATAAATTAGGCAGTGTAGAAGAGTATAACTATAGGAGAAGAGACCTGAAGGGTGTTGGGTATTTCACTGGGTCAAGTTTTTGAGGGAGCAATATGAGATGAGGGAGTAGGCTGCTTCGGAATCAGATTCACTAGTTTCACAACTGTGGGAGGTAGAATAATAGCAACCCCCACCCCAAAATATTCACATCCTGGTCCTCAAACCTGTAATAAGTTGCCTTACATGGCAAAAGACTTTGCAAGCATGATAAAATTTAGGGTCTTGAGCTAGGGAGACTATCCTGGATTTTGGGGGGTGGGCAAAAAGTTCTCACAAATGTACCTCTAAAAGGGAGGCAGGAGGGTGAGAGAGAAAAAGCTGTGGCGACAGAAAGAGAGGGAGAAGCTGGCTTTGAAGATGGAAGGAGAGGCCCTATCTAAGGATGTCCTTAAAGACTCTAGAATAAACACAGCCCCTGTTAACATCTTGATTTTAGGACTTCTAACCTTCAGAACTGTAAGACAATAAATCTAAAGCCACTACATTTGGGATAATTTATTATAGCAGCAACAGGAAACTAATACAACCACCACAGACAGGTGTGTGTCCTCATCTGTAAAGGAAGGATGATCATTTGTATCTCAGAGCTTTTTGTGAGCATCAAGCCCAATGCTGTCCATGCCAACCTTGCTAATAGGTATAATGAGCCATAGCTGTTCTTTCTCACAGCCTAGCATAACATTTTATGCTTGCAAAGCATTTTAGAGGGCATTTAAGAAACATACAAAGTGGAATTAAACTAACCTGGGAGAGAGGGGAAGGTGGCTTTTATATAATGTCACCACCTCACGTATGACACCATAGAGGCTCAGGGAAGTTGAGCAAATTGCCCAAGGTCACACAATGGTTTATTAGCAAATGGAATCGAAATGTTTCACTCTTGACCTTTAGTTGGGTAAATAATTTACCATATTTGTGATTCTCAGATAGAAATTCTATTAAATATGTGGCTGGTTTTCCCCTGGAGATAAGAGCTGATGATACTTCAGCCTCCCTTGTTCTAGGAGAAAGCCCCTCTCGTTGTTAGTGGTGAGGATGGCAGGTACCCTGAGGCCAAGTCACCTGTCACCATGACATCCCAGAAACCTGCAAGGTCAGTGCACAGAAGGGGTGAGCTGGTCCCCAGACTCATAAGCTGAAATTCACTCAGACTCACCACATAAGTACCTGGTAGTTAAGCAGCCTCACAGCTGCCACAGTCATCTTATGCATCACCCTGGTGCTCTAGAACCTTCTGGCTCTTCATGGTCAAGAAGTCAACCACAGATTGCTTCATGTGGCAATCCCATCCCTGCCTATCTGTTCCAGACTCCATTTGTCCATTCACCTGAGTATTCCTTCAACAGATGACATCAAGAGAAGTGGGGACGGTGGGGAGGGAAAAGACAATTCTCCAGGCAGAGGGAACAGCATGCATGAAGGTGTGAGTAGCCCAGAAAAAGGCATTGGGGTGCAGCAGGAATGGTTCCATGTTGCTACCCCAGGGCACCCAGTCTGGTAGGGGAAGAAGGCAGGCATATCCTAATCTAATAAAGGGCAAGTGGGTGCTCTATGCTGTGGAGCTCAAAGAGTGGAGAGACTCCAAGAGGGCACCTTCAAGGAGATAATGATGGAGTTGAGTCTTCATAATTAGGATTCCACAGGCAGAGAAAAGAGGAAATTCATTCTAAGCAGAAGGAACACTAGGAGCCAAGATGTCCATAGGATTCAAATGAAGATGACAACTGAGCTAGTGAATATCACGTCCGAAGCTCCAGAGAGAGGTGTAAATTGGAGATGGAGAACAGGGACATTGTATGGTGTGTTGGGCGATGACCAGTTACAGCAGGGGAGCAGGTGATTGGAACACAGAGAGTGTGTATTGGGTGTTGGTGGGCTTCAATCTATTCTTCGTAGTTCAGGTACTCTCAGGGTGTTAGACACCATCCGTATGCTGAAGACTCTCGATCTCCATCTCCAATTTACATCTCTCTCTGGAACTTCATTCATGATATTCACTAGCTCAGTTGTCTTTATTTGAATCCTATAGACACCAAAAAGTCAACAGGTTCTGCCCAAATTGCATCCACAAACCAGTTCTTCCGCAGGTGTCTCTGTTTCAGGGAATAGCATCATCCACCCTCTGCTGAAGTCACAAGCTTGGGAACCATTCTTGCTTCCCTTACTCTTTGACCCACCCTACCCCATCCAAGTATCTTTAAGTGCTGCTCAGTTTACTCCTGAATAACCCTGGATTCTATCCCATTTTCTGAACCCCCAATATCTCTGCCCTAGTTTAGACCCTAGTCATGGACTATGCTTAAGCCTGGATCCAGACATTGGCTTTCCAGTTGGTCTTCCTACCTCTATCCTGACACCTCGATCTAATTCTCCCACTGCAAATCAGAGTGGCCTTTTCAAACTGCAAGTTTGATCATGTCTTTCCCTGTATCGCCATACACATGATTCTTAAGATGCTTTTCTCACTCCCCAGTGCTGTCATGAGAAAGTCCCAAACCTTAACCTGGTTGCTCCCACCCACCTCCCCAGTCTTGAGTCTCTCGCCACTTTGTTCCTTCTCACCCCTCCCTTCCTCTGTCTTTCCCTCTGTCTCAATTCTTGGCAGAAGAAGTGGAACCTCACTTGGTTCCCTTGGTTGGCTCTTTCCTCCCAGGGAACCACATGCCAACACACTCTCTGGGTGCTGGCAGAACTACTTTTACCAAGGGTGTCTTTAGACTTGCCTTGCCCAGCCTTCCAGGGCTTAAAGAAATTGCTGTTGGGTCCAAGAAAGAAAAAAAACATCAAAAAATTCAAAAAACTTCAAGATAATTGTCACCAAACATTTTTCCAGAAGCACCACAGGTAGCAAGGGGGCTCTGAGAGAACTAGGGACATCTTTTCACATGATATATATGGGAAGTTTCCTCTTTGCTCTCATCATGGTGTGATACTGCTCATTCCTCATGCCTAGCTCTAAAAATCAGACTCCCTAGCATATGATACCAAAGTACAGGATATGGATTTATTTTCACACACCTATTTGGAGCAGGATAATAAATACTTATCTATATTATGTCTGATTTCTTAAGCACTTTTCCCTTGGAGGATGACAAAGAGCTACATCATTCCCATTTTTACAGACCTTGATTCCAGACCTTTCCCAGAAGGAGCAAGAGTCATATCATGTTCTGGAACATAATCCACATCCCATTCATGGAGAAGACAGTTTTGTGGTTTGGAAAGTCCTCTTTTCAGCCTCTCCTTTCACTCTTCAGATAATAGTACATCCCCAAGTTCAGAATGCTTGGGTTTTAATTTTGGTAGCATGGAGAAAACAAAGAGGGGAAGGGTGGTAGCATTTGGCCGTTTTGCCCTCTGTCTTCTGGTGGACTTCTGCACACAAGTCATCAGTGGTTGGGATACCTCATGTCTCTGTTCTCATATGCTACTTTCAATACTGGACTTCCCTACTAATTCTAGTAGAAGATCCAAGATGGAGGCTCAACATGAATTTATTCCTGTGAGAATCACTTCCTTTGGTATCTCTTGACCTTCTTCCAATGGCCCTCAACTTCTAGGATTCGCTTTCCATTGTGGTTTGGATCTTAAATATACCCAAAGGCCCATGTGCTAAAGGTTTGGTTGCCAGCCCATGGTTCTCTGTGATAGAACCTTTAGGAGTGGGATCTAGTAGGAGGAATTGGGGTCATGGGGATTATGCCCTTGAGGGTGATTTGGAAAACAAGCTCCTTCCCCTTGTTCTCTTTGCTTCTCAGCCACCATGAGGTGAAGTTTTCCTCCATGATGTATTTCCAGCCTGATGCACTGCCTCATCCCGGGGACAAGAGCAACAGAGCCAAAAAAAAAAAAAAAAAAAAAAACCCTCTGAAACCATGAGTCAAGATCAATCTTTTCTCTTTTAGGTTTTTCATCTTAGGTATTTTGTTCCCTTGCTGGAAAACCAATAAACGCATTTCCTCATGAGAATTCTTTTGCACAGCTAAGTGTGGTGGCTCACACCTGTGGAGAAGGGAGGCTGAGGCAGGAGGATCACAGGTTCAAGCCTCAGCAGCTTAGTAAAGCCCCAAGCCACTCAGTGAGACCCTGTCTCTAAATAAAATATAAAAATGGGTGCAGATGTGGTTCAGTGGTTGAGCACCCTTGGCTTCAATCCCCTGTATCAAAAAACAAACAAAAAAAAATCCTTTACACACTACAGTGCACCGTAACAGTCAATTAAGCTGAATGTATTATTTATCAGAGAAATTAGTTCCACTGCTTCAGTAGCAGCTTTCAGAGAACCTAAAAAAGAGCAGACCACTCCCACTTTCCAAAAAGCCTTCAGGCTACAGGTAGTATCTTTGATGGTTAGGATATTTTTTTCATCTTGACCAGCCCTTGAGACCTTGGCCAGAACCACGGCAGTACCTGTTTATGAGCAGGACTTCTGTCCCTTGTGAAGGGAAGGCTATTTCCTCCTCATCCTCTTCCTCCGACATTAGTCACGTTGGTATCTGGGAAAAGTTGAAAGTTTGGATGTCGTGCAGAAGAGTCTCCATCTATCCTTTGAGCTCCGCTCTCCATTCTCTGGGTGACACAAGGACAATGACCTGCAGACTTTATCAAGAGTTTCCTGGTCCTGCTGCTTCTGGTTAGGCTCAACGAATGGGAAGCACTGACAGGAAACTGAAGGGTACAAAAAGAGTGAGCCTGGGGATACTTCTTCACCCATTTCTGCAAATCTCTGGTAAACCACTCAAATGTACACCATGTCTTTCCAGTCCAAAAGTACTATAGTATACCCTACTGATTCCTGGCCCAAGGGTTGCAGGCTATGCCCTACTGATTTCCCTTAAGCCTGCTCACAACTTTGTAAATATGTCTTTGCTAAACCCTTTTCAATTACCCTCCTTAATTGTACCATCCCTTTCCCCTTGGGACCCTGACAAATAAAGCAATTGGCACTGGGATTGGCCCCAGAGGAAAACAACCCTGAAATGATATTCTAGGATCAGATTGCTCACCTATTTGAGATGTACCAGGGTAATCCCCATGCCAGAGGGACCTAGAATTCATGGGATTTATTAAATATAATGGCATCATAGTTATTCAAGTTATAGCTAGTAGTGGTATTAGGAAAATGCAGATGAAAAGCAAGGTTTTAAAAGATTAAGTGGACTAGTTATGCTGGCTATAGTGACTACAAGTCTGTGGTGTGGAATGGCTTCTTTGACAGCCCTAAAGAATTTGTACAGAGAAGAGACAAATTGAGGATATGATTTCTGAACTCATGCTAGCCACAGAAGATCAAATTGCCACTGTAGTCCACAAGTCTGAAAGAGATCTAGGCTCAGAACATGGATAGAAAGCCAGAACTCCTCCGTGGTAGTTTTTGGGGGAGTTCCTTGTCTCCTGTAGGACATATATGACTAAGGTCAAGGCCAGGAACTGTTTTAAAAGGTGACAGATATGCAGAGCCCCACTAGATTTTCAACCTCACCAGATTTTTTTTTATGCTTTTCACTAGTTGCAAAAGGCAAGGCTCTGACTCATAAATTGGGACATGTAAGCAGACATAGATGTGGCTGCCGAGTCAATTCAGGACCTACTTCCAAATCCCTCATTGTCTCCAGGTCCATAATGAGAGCCATATTTCCACACAGACCAGGTATAGAAGGACAAATCTTGGTACAGGAGAAAAGAATCTATACTTCAAAAGACTGGCAAGAAAACCAACTGGAGTCTTCAGAGGAGGGAGGGAATTCTAAGAGCATTGGATAGGGATAGATAAAATATAAAATTTGATCAGGGAAAATTTATGATACAGGTGTGCTCAGTCAAGAGTCAGGATTTAGTGTGCTGGCTTGCGTGCCTGGGAGTGGTATACACAGTTGGCCAACAGAAGCCTGGACTCTGTGGCGGTGGGAGTTCACAAGGACTTTTCTAACATTCTGGAGGAAAGGGAACTCTAAGGCTTGGGAAATCAGGAATGTGGGAAGGGATCTATTCTGTAAAATATGCTTAGCCCCACCTTAACCACACTCCCCAAGAGGACCAGAAGATACTCTCTTCAAAGGCCATAAGAATTTCATTAGTGAAATGTTCACAGGCATCCTGGAAAATCTTTTTGGCTGTTTTCTATAAGCAGGAAATGGAAGTGGGAGAGGCTGCTATGGAATTGGGCTCCCTGATTTTTATGGCAAAAACGGGATCTGAGAGTGGTAGAGGTCAGGTGTCTCAAAAGCACAATGGGCACAATTACCCTAACGAGCTGCAGGATGGGTGTGGAAATCGGAGCGCCTTGGCTGTAGGATCTGTGGTTGTAGGGATCTGTGGCACTCGTTATCTAATAAGGAGGTCCCTAAGACTGCCATGGATGTGCAGATCGTTAAGGTGCTTCCTGAAGTATGTCAGCAGAAAACTTCTGGGTCTGGTGGGCAAAATCACAACAGAGAATCAGATCTTAGTATTCAGACACCAAAATCCAAATGTCTCAAATCCTTTGCGTGAAGGGACAAGGAAGGAGGGGGACACAGTATCTTTGAGCAAGCCTCCTGCCATGTGGCCATAGATATATACTGTGAATCTTCCACTAATCCTTCTCCAGAGTGGCCTCAGGTCATTTAGCAGAATGAGGATTGGGAAATATCCAAGTCTTTGGAGGCAATGTGAGTTATGATTTCTGAACTCATGCTAGCCACAGAGGACTCAAATTGCCACTGTAATCCACAGTCTGATGGAACTTATTTTGATCAGGTGATGAATGAAATGGTGGTCCAAATCTTTGCTAGAATGGGTCCAAAAGAACTTAGGATCTATTCTGTAGTTACTTCCCCAGTCTCAGAATGTATATAAATAATAGATGTTACCAACTAGCAGAACCTCACTTGGAATGGTAGGAAGAGCCAAGAGGAAGCTGCCCACTTCCAAGTAGAATTACCCTTCTCCCAGTGCCAAGATTGTGACGCAGAAGACACATCACAACAGGGAAATGACAGATCAGTGCAGCTATCAGGTACTTAAAAGATGCAGGAATGGTGATTCCTACACATTAACTTTTTTTTATATACTAGGGATCTAATCCAGGGTTGCTCTACCATTGAGCCACATGCCCAGCCATTGTTTATTTCTTATTTTGAGACAGAGTCTCACCAAGTTGCTGAGGCTGACCTGGAACTTATGATCCTCCTGTTTCAGCCTCCTGAGTCACTCGGTTCACCTGCATGAGCCACTGTGCCTTACCACATTACCATTTAACTCATGAGTTTGGTTGGTGCAGAAGCCAGATGGATTATAGAAAATAACTATAGATTATAGAAAATTCTATTACATGATGATGTCCGTGCAACTACAGGTCCAGATAGGTATCTTTACTAGAGCAAATGAAAAATTCCCTGGCACCTGGTATGCAGGTCTCATTCTAGAAAATGCTTTTTTCAATTAGCATTAAAGCCAGTTGCATTCAAATGTAGGAAAAACCGTGCACATTCACCTGAGCTATAGCAACTATCATGTTCTGTGTTGTAATGTAGTCCATAAGGACTCAATCATCACAATATCTTAGAGAATATCACTGTGTTTCATTGGTGATATGCTAACTGGAACTGGTGATCAGGAAGTAGCAAATATTTTATACACCTTAGTGAGACACATGCCTTTCAGAGGATGGCAGATCAATCTCATGAAAGTTTAGGATTCTTCTATATGGTGAAGTTTCTAGAAACAATGGGGTCAAAAAGATGTCAGGAATAAGTGATGAACTGCTATATCTTGCACTTCATACTACAACAACAGAGACACAAGGTTTGGTGGACCTGTGGATTTTAAAGATAACCAATGGCACTTGGATATGCTGCTCTGACCCATTTATGCTGCCGGTTTTGAGATGCACCAGATCAAGGAATTCTCTGGATGTAGTACAAGCTGCTTTGCTTCTTGGAGTCTATGAATAAGAAGACTCAATGATTGTTATGGATCAAATGTGAGGTGTCCCCCAAAAGCTCAGGTGTGAGATAATTCAAGAAGGTTTGAAGGAGAAATGATTGGGTATAGCCTTAACCCAATCAGTGAATTACTGTCTGATGGGATTAACTGGGTGGTAACTGGAGGCAGCTGGGTTGTGGCTGGAGGAAGTGGTTCATTGAGGATGTGGCTATAGGTATATATTTTGTGTCTGGGGAGTGGAATCTTTCTCTCTTTGCTTCTTGATCATCATATGAGCTGCTTCCCTCTGCCATACTTTTCTGCCATAATGTTCAGCCTCACCTCAAACCCTGAGGAATGGAGCCAGCCTTCTATGGACTAAGACCCCAAATAAACTTTTCCTCCTCTAAAATTGTTCTGGTCTCTTTTAGTCACAATGGTGAAATAGCTGATTTAAATAGTGATGGAGAAAATATTTATATGTAGAGTATATGAAATACTATCTGAAATGTCTCTGCTGTAGAGAACTCTAATAAAATTACACGAAGATCCTCAGGTATTCAAGTAAGGCCTTTTTTGCCGACAACTACTCTCCACTTGAAATGCACCTCTTTGCTTGTTACTAGGCTCTGGCAGACACTGAATCCCTCGTTGTGTAATACAAAATGGCTGTGTGAGCAGAATCACCCACCATGAACTGAACATTACCTCATTTACAAAATTAGGCATAAGCAATCTACATAAATATGTTGTCAACTCAACTGGGTCATAGTACCTAGTGGTTGTTCAAATATTATTCTAGTTGCTTCTGTGAGGGAGTTTTTAGATGAGAATCACATTTAAATTGGTAGAGTTGAGTAAAGGAAATTGCCCTCTCTAATGCAGGTAGGCCTTGAACAATCAATTGTGAGCCTGAAGAGAACAAAGGACTGACCTTCCCCTAAACAATAGGAAATTCACCAGCAGACTGCCTTTGGATTCAAACTGCAACTCTTTTCTGATTACCAGCTGGCTAACCTACCCCGTCCGTTTTTGGACCCACCAAGCCTCCACAATCATCTGAGCCAATTCCTTAAAATGTATCTCTCTCTATGCATATCCTGTTGGTTCTGTTTCTAGAGAACCCTGAAAACACAAGTAGTCAGCTCAGACTCTGGGAACCTGCTCCTATTGCTCCACTACCTAGCTCACAAAACACATGTCTGGCTTCATGGAGAATCCTCTATCTAATTAATGAGAGAGAGAGAGAGAGAGAGAGAGAGAGAGAGAGAGAGAGAGAGAGAGAGAGAAACAGGCCTGGTTTAAGAATATACAAGCATCAAGCACAAGTAGATACATGGCCAGTGTCATTCCATCTGTATTCAGAGGTGGATCTAAAACAGAGTGGTGATGGGAACTCTTCCAGCAGACAGCACCTTGGGAAGCACATCATTCCTGCAAATGGAAAGAGAAATAGTCTGGAGGACAGATTTATGTTAGTTCAAACAGAGACTCATGAAATGGCCAATTGGTCAAGAGCTCAACACCATCAAAACGTGAAAATTAGTGACAAGGAGGACAGGGAAGGGGTATGTGCATAGACTTCACAGAACAGGCACAGATAATGAAGATCTCTACAAGCTACATGAATGCCTACTAGAGGGCATACCTGGCTTTAGCCCCTGGAACTACGCACAAACCAGTCTGTCCCACCCTCCCCTCTGGGATGGACTATTATAGTCTCAACAACACACAGCCAACAGCAGAGGTCAGTGTTGAGCTCCCAGTGTGATATTCTTCCCTGAGCTAAATAATTTAGCCAGCCACCTGGTGGCAGGTTGATAACACTGAACGTGTTCCATTATTGTAGGACATAATTTGTCCTTAGATGAGTAGATATATATGCTACATGTTTTTGCTATCCCTGCTCATAGCACTCTGCCAGAGTCACCATTGCTTACTGTGTCTTGTCTATCACTGTAGGTCATGTTGCCTGTGACTAAGAAATGCATTTTAAAGAAAGTATAGTAGAAGGTTGATTCTAATAAAATTAAATTTGTGTAGACTTTCTGCATGCCTTGCCATCCAGAAGCAGATGGTCCGATTCCACAGTGGTATGGTCTGTTGAGACTGTTTTGGTGCCTGTTGGAGGTCAACATTCTGCAAAGCTAGATGTTGTCCTACAGAACATGGCACATCCCTTAAACCAATAGCTATATGTAGTATTGTCTCATCATAATGAGAATACCCAAGTCTTCTGATCCCTATTAAATCTTCTTGAGGGATTCATGCTTCTGATAACTACTTGGCTCAGTGAGTTTGGAGGTCTTGGTGTACGAGGGAAGAACAAGGAAATATGGCCAAGGTTCTGTTAAAGTAAAAGTTAGGATTGCCTTCTAATTGTCCCAGGCCTCTCATTCTAGTGATCCAACAGGCAGAAACAGTGTTTGACCCAATTAGCAAGGAGGAATTGAGTTACTGCTACATAATGAGGGCAGGGAAGACCATGTACAAAATCCAGAAATCCACACACCACCATTTGGCGTTCTCTTACGAGTTTACAAGTGAAAAATCAAGGCAACCCCCAAAAGACAGAACCATCTGGGATGCTGATTATGAAGGAATGAGGGGAAAGGATCATGATCAGTTTAGGTGTTAGCAAAGACCAAGGGAGTGTATAAAAAGTGGTAAAAGAAGGAAAGCTCTGGTTATTGGCTGGGGCATGATAAGCAGGTGTAGGAAGTGGGGATTATAGCAGCTTGCATGTTAATTACTTTCTCTTTCTTTGCCATTATCCCAAAACCTTGTGTGAAGAGCATTGTGGCTAATATATTAGGTTTCAGGTTGAAGTACCTGTCATCATTCAGTAACAGATGATGGGGACTTTGTCATCAGCAACCTGTCACCATTCAGTAACAGATGATGGGGATTTTGCATGTCTGTGTTGGGGACACAAATTCTTCATCTGGACAAGGTGGGTGGTGGAAGGCAAAAACTGCTAGAAGGTATCTTTTCTCCACTCTGTGCTGTGTTTCCAAGAGACTGGCCTCTAAAGACTAAGCCAAGGGGGTCCTTTGTCTTTCGCACCCACTGGGTTTGGCCAGTAAGAGGCACTGGCAGGAGATGGGAGGCAGAAGGATAATGAGGTCATTTTTTCCACCAGCTCCTTTCCACCAGGGTACAGGTCTGTGGCAACATTCCTGGACCTAAGGGTACAGCTTCTGCTGCATAGTGCTTTATTCCTTGGTTTCTAGGACCCACTCCCCCCTCTTGCTTCTTCTCTTCAGGCCTATGGGTGGTAAAGGTTTCCCTACTCCCAAGTGCTTCTCAAACTATTGTTGATTTCTCTTAACCAGCCTGTTCTCTTATAAATAGTGCCTCTTAAAAACTCTTCTCTCTTACTCCATTTGAATCGCCTATTACAAGCTTCTCTGCTGTAGCCAAGTTTAGTCACGCTAAGTTTAGAATGATTTTTTTTCTTAGATGGATGCCAGTCCCCTCCTGTTCTAAGTGGGCCTGATTCCTAGTGAGTCTATGATTCACCTACCTGTATCTGTGTAAATATCTTCATCCCCACACTTATTCAGACGTCTTTTCACCACCAGCCTTCTGAATAGATGAGCAAGAAGTTGTTGAACAAGGGTCTCCAAGTCTAAACTGGCTCAAACACTAGCTTACTTGCTGGAGGGGTCTAGTGCATTTGGTCCCAGACACTAAAACATTTAAGAGGAATGTTCCAAACAGAGAGCAAACTGGAGAGCTACAAATAGTTCCAGGCATGTATGGGAGATGATTCCCTTGTCCTCTGGGGCAGCTGAGAATGGCCTGGAGCAGCTGGAGCAGCTTGAGCAGCCTCACCTAAGGCCCACTGGAGGACAGCCAGGAGCAGTGGGATCTAATGGCATGCCCTGTGGCCCTGCAGGCCTCATGGACAATGAGCAGCATCCCACACCTGTTGTTCTGACCCTACCACTTGGCCATGGACCTCAGCAGCCAGCCACAAAGTCTGCAGCTGCTATCACAGGCAAGGAGCCCCCAGGCTGCTGGAGGACTTTGTGTTCCATGTGCCCAAGGAGCATGGCCCAGAGCCCAGTGAAGGCCACTGAGGGGTGGATGGACATTTTCAGCGGGCACAGCTCTGTTTGTTTTCAAATATATTGGGTATTCCTGTTGCAGTTTGGGTTGATGTGCCCTTTAGTGGTGTCCAAGATAGTTAATGAAGCACTGCTCTAACAATGCATGTTTGTCCTGAAAGTTAGAAACTCTCTTTCCAAAATAATTGAGGTGAAATAAAATAGTTTGGATTTAAAATTCTATTCATATCGTCACACACGCAATAATCACCATTGTATTGCACAGAGGAAAGAAAAAGATATTGGATTCCTTAAGTACAAGTGTATAATAAACATATTTGCTAAATATATTTAAATGTACATACATTATTCGTTTCCTATATAATACTATCTCTACATTGCTATCTAAATATAAGTATTTGAATGATTGTAAAACATTGTCTTACAAGGTTTCACCTCCTGCTACAAAAGTGTCTCCTCTATTTACTTCAGTTTGTCATGTTACTGATAGGATCATTTTCTATGGTGCCATGTATGGAAAAGGTCACCACTCTGAGGTACCAGCATATTTCATTTCTCTGCCTCTGAGATCTGCCACTCCTACAGTCTAATAGCAGAAACCACAACTAAGGATTAAACACTGAACTGAACACCTGCATTGTAGATTTCCCTAAGATAGCCACAACTCTCAATAATCATAAGAGCAAAAATAATTTCCCAAAGTGCCAAAGCAATAAAACACGTTCACACACAATTTATGTCTTTAGAGACTACACTGATATAAGAGCATGAATTGACCTAGGGGAAATGGTTGATTTTGAGGGATAAAAGGAATACAATATCCAGTAAATGGTTGAAGTAAAAGTCAAACTCTGGGATCATGCATGTCACAGGGACTAGATTACATAGCCAAAGTCAAAACAGTCAAGACTTTGGCTAAAATACCAGGATTCTTCAGTTTTCAGGCTCGCTAACAAAGAGGGGAAGTTTAATAAAGAAGAGTGGAAGTAAATAGCAATGTAAATGAATCAGACACAAAAGTAATGCATACCGTGTGACTGCAATTTTACAAAGAATAAAACCAGATGAAATTAATATGTGGTATTAGTTCTCAGGGGAGTGGCTAACCTGAGGTGGGGGTGGGGGATGGCAAAGGAACATAAGAGGGGTTTCTGGATTGTTGATAATGTAATGCTGCTTAATCTGAATGTTGCTTATACTGGCATTTTCTGATTGTAAAATTTATTAAGTTGTATACTTATGATATGTATATTTTTATATATGTTTGTTATACTCCCATGAGAAAGTTTTAAATAAAATGGCAAGAGAGCTCATACTAGCCCAGAGACTTTGTAGCTAGTCACAGGTATAGAAAACAAACACAAAAATCAGAGGCTGCCAATGGCCATGAGCTGAATATGAAATAAAAAATTAGTGTTATTCAGAGCAAAGAAAGAGAAGTAGCCTGATAACTGGGCTGTAGCAAAGGACACTTAAGTGACTCATGGAGATTGGAGAGTAATTCTTGTATGATATAATATAGCAACTCAAGTTCTGATTAGAATGGAAAAAATCTTTTTGATTAATGCCCTTTATGAAGGACACTGAAAATTAGAAAGAATTCAGAGAAGAGCAATAGAGATGATTAAGGAGATGGGAAAGAGGCCCTCAAAAAATGTTAAAAGTAACACATTTGGGAAGAAATAACGGGTGTTGGTCCTCTTATCTTGATAAGTGGTTAAATGACTCTTTTACCTTTCCCTCTAAATCTTGGCTTTTTTTCCCTTCGCCTTTATTTGCAAATAGACTTATAAAGACCAAAAAAAAGCCAGTTGATGCTAATTTATTGAGCAGATATGTCAATGTCATTCTAAAAGAAAAAAAAAGATGTTGGTCATTAAAAAGCTCTTGCTAAATTAGGTTGAGTTGCTTAGCTTCATGAAAAGAAGGCTTGATTGACCTTAAAATAGCTGCAGATTTCTGAGAAAGAAGTTTATCACTCCATTTTTCAGCTCAGTCAAAATAGAAGTAAATGATCTTACAAGAAATTTCAGTAAAACACCAGGCCAGCACCCTCTACCTAGCACCTGGTGCCTGACACACACAAATTTCAGTAAAGACTGGATAAATGAGTGAATCACAGCACCTGGGGGACACTCAGGAGGAGAACTGGGATATTTTGACTAGGTTAGGTTCTTTCTTTCTTTTCCTTTTCTTTTCTTTTCCTTTTTTTAAGGGGGGGGGAGAGAGAGAGAGAGAGAGAGAGAGAGAGAGAGAGAGAGAGAGAGAGAGAGAGAGAGAGAGAGAGAGAGAATCTTTTTTTTTTTTTGTAGATGGACACAACACAACGCCTTTTTAAAATTTTTTTATGTGATGCTGAGAATCGAACCCGGGTCCCGCCCGTGCTAGGCAAGCGCTCTACCGCTGAGCCACAATCCCAGCCCAAGGTTAGGTTCTTTCTAACATGACAATTTTTATTATCTCTTAAGTAATGGATTTTATTTTATTTTATTTACAACAACAATAGCTTACATTTGTAATGCCTTATTGGCCTCCTCCAGGGGCACTGCTCTGCCCATTTGCCTCTGCTTGGAGCCCTGTTATTAAACTGGTGCTGCCAGGGGGAGATCTGATGCTCAAAGGGTGCCCTGAGGCGGCCGGTGGGCAGGCTCTGACCTGCAGTCCCTCTGCTCCCAGGGGGCTTGCCAGGCCTGAGGATGCAGGCAGGGAGTACAGACTGTCACCAGTCACCATGGTGACCTCACAGCCCGCAGCTGCTCTCCCTGCTAGGGTGAAGGTGTCTGAGTGGTTTCCGAGGCAGGTCAGCGGGCGGTGGGCAGCTCCAGCTGAGGCCGGAAGCCTGGGGAAGTCCTGGCCACTTGCTTAGTGGAGCCAGTCGCCTATCCTGGGGCTCCCAGCAGAAGTCAGTTTTCACTTGAGAGCAGGTTTTGCCAGAACAGACGGGGAACTGCCTTCTGGAATTAACACGCCCCTCTCCCCATGTCTCATTGCCCTGGGAAAGTCTGGAAAAAAAGACGTCAGGTGGACTAAGCCTTATTTTTTTCTTCCCAGTGAAAATGAACTATGGACTATGTGGAATGATAAGTTTGGTCCAAGACTTTTATCTCCTCGTTCAGCTGGTATTTTGTAACTGTTGCTCTTGGGAGACCTTCCAGAACCCTCCAGACCCAAACCCAGAAGTGGTAACTGCCCTTCCTCCTAAAAAGCATCCTCTCAATACCAGCACCCTGTATATCAACCCCTCACCACAAGCTGCAGGGCCAGCACCCCCTACCTGGCACTTGGCGTCTGACACACACAAAGCCGGGCCAGGGCCAGCGCCCGAGGGAGACTAACAGCTGGTAGGCCATCTCTCAGCTGGCCCTGCTGGGCCTCAGGGAGAAGGGGAAGCCAGCTCAGAGAGGGGGCTCTTGAAGGGGAGTCTCCAGCAAGACATCTGCTTCCCTGGCCACGAGATCTGAAGGGCGGATACAGGGGCCAGGGGCGGGGGTGGCAAGACAGCCCCTACCAGGCAGCTTTGCCAAGCACCAGCTCCTACTCTAGGAGTTAGCCACAGCCTGTCCTTTTCAATGCCTGCTTCTTCTCCCCTCCCCCTCGTCAGCTGGCGTCTCAGGAAAGAGAAGTATCACAAGCAAACTGCCACAGAAAACAAAGCTGTCTGCTGGCGGCCAGCCCAGCCCATGCTGCTGCTCCTGAGACCTGCCCGGCCTCCTCCAGAGAACCCCACTCGGGGCCCACAGGACCTTCCCTGACATGCTGGCTCCCACCACAGGCAGCCACTTGGCCCTGCCCACGTGGGGGTAGGACACCTCCTTACTCCTCTGGCCTAGTCTGATGCCTGTCAGATGCCAGGAGGACTGATGGGCTGAACCATTGTAGGCCAAATGCCCGCCTCGGGAAAGGAAGGGACAGACGAGCCAGGGGACTTGGGCTTGTCGTCTCACTAAATCACGAGTCTGGAGCCTCCCTGGCAGCTCCTAAAGAAGCAGCCCCTCCACTTTGTCAGTTTTTCTCTTCTCTTGGCTGATGCTTCTGGACACTAGAAGTTTCGATTCCTGTGAGCTGGGGGAATTGGTTTTAGAGTGACATCCACTTTAAGGACCCAAAGCCACTTATACGATTGGTTAGAAGTAAGAAAGAAGCTCTTTACTCCCTGATCAGCAGGAGGATTTAAAATAAAACAAACAAGCAGTCCTGGCCTTGGTCTCACTAGAGAATAGCTTATAATGCAAAGGGGTCCAAATATTTATATTGCCCAAGGCTCCCTGGCAACCTGGAATTTTCCTTTCTCTAGGTATGCTGCTGATTGTGCTGGGGATATAAAAGCCATGATCTCCAGGGGGCAGTGGTAGGTAGCACTAAGGGTGACTTCCTGGCCCAGTCACTGAGAAGACATTATCCCTGATAAGCAAAGAAACACATGTCTAAGAAAAGCACTGTCCTGCTGGCTAAATACACTGAAAAGGCTTTGTTCCCCCAGGAGATTCATTACAGAGTAGAATGGAAGAGATGACCAAAGAAAAAATAAAAATATAAAAGCAATGAAATCTCTCTTTTTCATCACCCCCATTGCCAGCTCTTCCTTGGACCTCTTAGACCTCCCCGGGCATTGCCCTCAGTCCCTGGAAGCTGAGGGAAGGAACACAGTATGCACAGCAGGTGTCCAGTGTGGCCAAGGAAAGGACACTATCTGGATGCCAGGAAACCCGGGTACTGATCACAGCATCCTCAGGTAACCTCCTGAACTTCTGTTTTCCTGCAAGATAACAATAAATCCCTGCCCTGCTTGCCTCATGGGATGGTTGTGAAGAATCAACGGGACAAGAACCAAGAAAGGGCTTTGGGAAATGAAGTGAGTCTCCCTTCTGAGCACGGTGGCCATGAGCCCTCAGAGGCTGGAACACGGGGAAGGACTGGAGACAGAGGAAACAGGTGTGACACTGCCCCTCTCCCTTCAGTCTCAGTGTCCCTTGTCTTTCCCATATTGCCCCTGTGTGCTGAATTTTGTCATTCCCTGCCCCCCCCCAATTCATATGTCAAAGTGCTGATTCCCAGCACCTCAGAATGTGACTAAATTTAGAGATGGGGCCTTTAAAGAGGTAATTAAGTTAAAATGAGGTCAGTATGGCCGGTGTGTTCATAAGAGATGAGGACATAGGCACATCAGAGAGACCACCATGTGAAGACACCAGGACAAGATGGACAACCACAAACCCAGAAGAGAGACCTCAGGAAACTCACCCTGCCCACTGCTTGGCCTTGGACTTCCAGCCTCCAGAACTGTGAGGAAATGAATGTCTGCTGTTTAAACCACCCAGTCTCTGGTCCTTTGTTATGGCAGCCCAGCAGCCTGAGCCAAAGAAACACACCCCTCTTCGTCTTTCAGCAATTCACTGCTCCTAGAGCCAACTCTAGGAAAGCAACTGAGAACCAACTTCTGGACACCTGATTGCTGTGCTCTCAGCAGACAAGGCAGAGCCTGTCTGGTGAACAGACATGGGGAACTTTCCATCTCAGGTGTCCTCCTCAGACATTCAGGACACAGGAGGGCTGCTCCAGGGTGTCCCAAACATTTGTCTTTATGTAGCTCTGGATATCACCCAGGCTGACTGATAAAAATACTGACTCATGAGCTCATCGTAGAAATTCTCCATCAAGAGGCAGGTCTGAGAATCTGTGCTCTTAGCACCCAAGGACTTGAGCACGGCCAGGCTCAGGAATCGCTGACCCACTTGCCATAGGATGAGGATGTCCCTGCATTTCATTGGTCTTACATGTGGGCGACGATGATAGTCAGATGTTAGCAGAGCTCTCAGGGGGCACTGCTGGCGGCATGCATACACCCACCGAGGCTGTGGAGAAAACACATGAAACCCCTTTCATGATGCCTTGTGGGCCCTTGTCTCAGAGTCGCTGTATTTAATGGAGCCCAGTGAAGAACGATCTCTGCTCAGAGTCACAAATCACAAGACATTGGAGCTGAAAGTGTCTGTTAGAGGTGACCGAGTTCAAGCCCCTCCACTTACCTGTAAGGAGACCCCAGTGGTGAGGGTCACCCACATAACTGGCAGGAGCCAGGGCCAAGCCTGTATCTCTCTACTTCTTGTTTCCTTCTTGCTTTCCCAAGGGCTTTATTAAACATCATTTCTGTTTCTGAACATGACCTCAACAGCAAAAACAAGAAGACAGTAAGGGCTACTGAGAGCCTGCATGACAAGCACTTCAGATGCAGTATCTCAGACAGACCTGCCCTGAAGTCATTCATACAAGAAAGGTGCAGTTTGCAACCATCCCAGGTCGGTCTAACCTCAAGTCCCACACAGCCCATAATGAGATGCCTGTACTTTCTTAAGAGCTGGGAGGAGCTGGAGAAGACTTGGGGACTGTACCGCTGGGCTGATACTCCAAGAATTTATCACATTGTCTATGCAGCCACAGCTCAGCCTGGTCAGGGGTCTTCCTGGCCCACTTCATGGCCTTCTGGCTTCCTAGACTCTGGGCGGGGCCGGTAAGAGACTGTCTGGCTTTCCCAATGGCTCTTCCATCTCTCCTGGCAGCCCTCAGATAAAATCAGCTGGAGTGTCGGGGACTGGGGTGGCCCTGGCCCAGGAGAAGACAGCTCCTGTCCTGACACCTTTGCTCTCCCTGGACCTCTTGTTACTTGAGACAAGGCCATTCATCCCAGGTGTGACAGTGGGAAGTCCGTTTCACATACTGAGGTCTCCAGCATGTCCTATTTTGTTCCTGGACCAACAGGGGGCTCCTATGGGGTCCCAAATAGGTAATGGAGGAGATGTGAAAGGGGTTCCCCCATATCCACCACCTTCCACAGATCTTTGTCTTTACCTCCCAAGGTTGTGTCCTTAACTTCTCCTGCAACAATCTTCTTGCTCTCACCACTTCCTGTTCTGCCAGAAGATTCTGGCTCCTTCCCACCACATGAGGTAAATTGTGGGGCTTCCTTCCTTCCTTCCTGCATCAAATGTCTATTATGTTTATAAACTGTGCTGGGCACTGGGAATACCACATTAAATCAAAGAAGCCAATTGAAGCTGGGTGCAGTGGCACATCCCTGTAATCCCAGTGGTTCAGGAAGCTGAGGCAGGAGGATCGCAAATTTAAAGCCAGCCTCAGCAACTTAGTGAGGCCCTAAGCAATTTAGTGAGACCCTGTCTCACTAAATAAAACAGGATGGGGCTGGGGCTGGGGCTCAGTGGTTAAGCACTCTGGGTTCAATCCCTGGCACCAAAAAAAAAAAAAAAAATGTGAATAAGTAACCAAGTGTAAAATAAGCTAGTGATAGCACCAGGAAGAAAACAAAAACAGAAAATGGAACATTTGAATTGTCAGGAGTGGACTATTTCAGATAAGGAGGTCAGGGAAAGCCTCCCTGCAATTACTTTTGAGTAAGAACATGACAGAGTAAGAGAACAGCCATGTGGCTGTTGGGGAAAAGGGTAGCCTTCTAGACAAAGAGAATGGCAAGTGCAAAGACCCTGTGGTGCTAGCAGAACAAAGAATGAAGACTGTACTAGGAGATGAAGGAAGGCAGGTGTGGGGGCAAGGGTGGGAGAAAATTCATACAGAAGAATTCCTGGACCATTTGGCAGAGGAATGCCGAGATCTGACTTTTTGGAGAATAATTCTGGCTGCTGTGTCAAGAACAGACTGAAGGAGGGCAAAAGCTGAGGTCTGGAGACAAGGCAGGAGGCTGTGGTAATTCTGAAGAGGTTTGGGGTGTCCAACTCCCACAATGGAGGCGATAAGGAGTGGTTGAAAATAACTTTGGAGGGTAGTGTCAACATCAGCTGTTGACTGGCTGGCAGAACTTGTTTGTTTCATTTCCCTCCCACCCCAAACCCTTCATGTTCATTCACAGACACACCCCAGCCCCCAGACCCACATTCCCACTCTCCTGACAGATCCTCACCTTCCAGAACTTTTCTGGCTCCTTCCCAGTTTCCAAAGCTTCCCTGTTTTGTCACAAGGAGTCAAATCCATCTCTGATATTTACCAGCAGGATAACACTGGGAAAGTTATTTTCTGCCTCTGATGCCCTTTTTAACTGTAAAACGAGAAAAATGATCATATTTTCTCTTGAGGGTTATGAGGATGATGCCTGGTACCAGATGTGTGGAGCACACCTTGGTCATTCCTTCCTCCGCAAACACTTTGATCCTGCAGGGGACCTGCTCCCAACCACAGCTGCATCCTGGAGACCTTGATGTGGGCTACACTTGCAAAAACCTAGCACACACTGGTCAGCAACCTCACACTAAGTGTTGACCACCAGGGGACCCAGAGCTGATGTGACCCAGACTCTACCCCCATGTGCACAGACCTAGTAACGAGCTTGCTTTGTGGTCTTCCTGGGTCTTTGGACAGGAAGACAGAGGCGGCCAAGATCTGGCTGCCAAGGAAGGAATGGACAGCAGACACCAGACACAGCATCCAGGGCAGTGGGAAAATGTGAGGCCTCTGTTGTGGGGAGACAGTGCTGGAGCCTGGTCCCTGGCCAGTGGGCCCCAGCTCTCGGCAGATTCTATTCCACCAGGCTGTTTTCTGCATTATTTTGTCCTAGGCCTTATGGTTCTCAACCTTTAGAGTTTCCCAACTCTGCCCTTTGGCAAAACTGCCAGATGGGGGGCGGGTAGGGGAGGTTGGAGTGTCTTCCTGCTTTCCTCCCTGAGAATGGGTTGCAGGGTCAAATCATCCCCCATACCATTTGTGAGCTATGTGGATTTGGATAAGTCATTTAACTTCTCTGAGCCTCCAATTCCTTTTCGTGAACCTATGTGACTGATATTAGTACTCACTGCATGGAGCAGTTGTGGAATAAAATTAAACTACATATACAAAGCACCTCTCCCACATCTGCAACCCAGTAAATGCTCAAATGACGCAGCATCATTAAAATGAGTATCATGTAGACTCTCAAGACCTCCCACTCCTACTCTGTAAACAAAACCAGGATGAGAATGAAAAGACACCCTATCCCCTGGATGACCAAAAAAGGTAAATGAGTTTGTGTCCTTTGACTTTCTATTAAGATTCTCAGCCTTTGCAGAGAGCACCTACTTTTCGGGTAGTTAATGCTCTGTCACAGAAAAGGCGGGCAGCCAATGCTCAGGAACACTGTTATGTCATTTTCCATGATTTGGCTGAAGGATTTGCCTTTGGGGGTCTGCAACAAACTCAGAGTGTGTAAATCTCCCCCTGATGCTGAGAAGCTGCAGGTCTCCAGCCTCTGAAGGCCCGGCTTCCCTGCACCCCAGGCAGCAGGCACTTTCCAGAAGCAGGTGAAGATGGATGATGCTCCCCCTTGTCCTGGCTGGGTACTCCCAGGTCTATGAGCCAAGGAGCTGTCTCAGGGCTGTCTGGGTAGTGCTAGGGGATAAAAGAGACAATAGAGAACAAGCTCTGAGGACATTTTCTTTTCTAAAGAGATCTTCATGTCCACGCTAATTGCAATTTCAGGTCGGCTTCAGTTTCAAACTCAGTCTTGTTTGCCGAGTTGGCTGAAGAGTGTCGTTTCTGGCCTACTTCTTCCTCCTCCTTTTTCTTGGCCAGACGTGGCCAGTTCTAAATTGACAGGGAAAAACACCGCCCTTCAAATTATTTTGAAATCTTGTGTAGGATTATTATGGGGCTTAGGACAAATCCCAAACAGGCCTCAGTGGCTGTAGACACCAATCTGAACTAGCACCTCTCAACTTCCTTTCTTTACCTTCCTGTTTGTTGACTGTTATGGTTTGATCTTAAGTGTCCCCCAAAGGTCCATGTGCCAAAGGAGCATCCCCAGCTGCTAATGCTATTGGGGGCAGGAGTGGAACCTTTAGGTGGGGGGGAGGAAGTTAGGTCTTTAGACCTAACTTATCTCCCTTAAAGGAGATAGTATAGGGACCCCAGCCTCTATCTTTTCCGTTTTGCTTTCTGGCTGCCATGAGATAAGAAGCTTTGCTCCTCCATGTGCTCCCTACAAAGTGGTGGAACAAACCAACCATGGACTGAAATCTCTGAAACCATGAGTCAAAATAAACATTTCCTTTTTAAGTTGACTTTTCTCGGGTAATCTGTCAAAGTAATGGAAAGCTGCCTAATACACTGATTACAAATGAATTCCTTTTCCTCAGACTTTCCAGGCTGTTTCACAAACCAAGGACCACATGAGGTCCAGAATCAGGCTGGGTTTGCTTGGTAGGAAGACCTGTGGAAACCAGAGACCTCCTCACCTAGAACTGAACTAATTCTCCAGTTTGAAAGGCCTTTATTGTCCTCACCCATGCAAAAGCAGTAGGGCTGTACCAACCATATGGGAATGGAGAATGGGGAATTGGCATGCAGATGAATTTTGAGTGATAGAGGGTATATGGAGCAGGACTAAGCATAGAGGTGGAAACAACATAACACATCTGACAGACAGATTGGTTTCATTAAAGTCATGTTCCATGTCTCAGATTGTTTTCAGTACTTCAAGGTGAAACCAGAAACCATCTTAGGTTTTAAAAGCACAGAAGTAGTCGGGAAAGAACTTTTTTTTTTTCAAGGGTGAGAAAGGGAGGAGATTCATTTTACTACAAGGCTCACAAAACTTATCTGAAAGACACTTCTCAGGGGTGCATTCCTACCCCTTCATCTTTACAAAATTGATGTATTTCAAATGGGTCCATTTTCTACTTGGTGCAGTTCGTGGGTATGCGTGATGACAGCTAAAGGGAAAAATGCAATTATTTAAAATTATGAGAAAGCCAGGGATGGTGGTACACACCTGTAATCCCAATGAACAGGAGGCTGAAGCAGGAGGCTGGCAAGTTCCAGACCAGCCTCAGCAACCAATGGAGACCCTGTCTCAAAACAAAAATAAAACAGGGACTGAGGGTGTAGCTCAGTGGCTAGGCACCCTGGGTTCAATTCCCAGTACCTAAAATAAATAAAACTTAAAATAAAAATAAATAAAATTATGAGGGAAAACAAACCTAGAATGCAAAAGTCCCAGACCAGTGTATCCCCATGTCAGTGCTCTCTGTTAACACTGGAGACAGGTCCTAGGTGAGAAGAATTTTATCCACTTAAAAAGAAGACTCTAACCTCTACACTATAATAAAAGGGTTAACTAACAGAAGGATTAACTTTATTCTGCGGGTTGACAGAAGATGGAGGGTGAGGGGAGGAATCACTAAGTGCCGGAAAAGAAGGCAGCAGGATTGTGAAGTCTGTGAATGATCTTGGGAAATGTATATTACCATGACCTTTAGAGATGACTGTATCCTGATTGGCTAGCTGTGCTGCCCTCTCCCCCGGGGGTCAGGAGGGTCATAAATATAGAAGAAATGGAAAGGCAGGTAATCAAACAAACCCGCGCAGTACGGGGCGGGCGCTGGGAAGAGGGAAGGGAGGACGCTCCAGGCTTGGTTAAAGTCCTCTCAGTTCGCCGGATCATAATCCGGGAGGGATGGAGTGTGCAGGCCGGAGAGAGCGGGCCCAGGGTGGGGTGGGTCAGGTGAGGGTGGGCGGGGCTAGAGTGGGATAATGACAGCTGACCTGCCTGCTTGGGGGTGTCCCCTGTGTTCTCGGACAGGACAGGTGAGGCGGTGGGGTTCTGGGGGAGAGGAGTTCGAGAACCCCGGGTGGGGACAGGGCTAGAGGTGGGGGGCGGAAGCCCGGCAGCTGCCTCGCAGGCTGCGTGCACGTGTGGACAGATTTATGGGGCAGGTGGCATAAGTAGCCGTGGCTGTCCAGGTGGGCGATGACGGGTCTTCACAGAGGCAGAGGCGTTCCTGCTCCGCTGACCAACGGCCCCCGAACACACTGAGTCAGTTCCAGGCAGGGCTCTTCCCTCCAAGGACTCGGTCGTGTGACCGGGAATGCGGCTCCGTTTCGGGCGATATTCATCATAGTCTTTGCTGGCAGCCGCGGCCGGGAAACCTCGCACGAAATACTAATGCATTAGGGAGGAAGCGCAGGTCCGCGAGCGCTGTAAAGTGACCAATCACAGCGCAGCCTCGGGGTGGGGCCGTGGCAGCATTCAGCCTCCAAGGCGCCACTGGGCATCTGGAGGCGGGGCCTAGCAAGCGTTCACGACGGGACGGCGCCTGTAACCACGGTAACCACTGCGCCCCGCCCCTCCGGCCGGTAGCCTCGCCTCGCTGCGTCCCCGCCTCCCCGCGTTCCCCATTGGCCGTTGGCCCCCGGTACTCCCACAAAGCAACCAATCATCGGTCGCGTCTCCTTACAAAGGGTAAAGAGACACCTCAAGGCAGAAGCCGTGCCGTGCTGGAGAAACCAGGCTGATGGCTTAATTGAGGTTAACGTAAACTCCAATCAGAGAAGCAAAAACGCTCACAGCATTACCTAATCGTGTATACTTAAGGGAGCACTACCAGAGCCCGAGCGGCCCTAATAACCAACCCTGGCAGGTTCCTATGGCAAGGAGCCATCAGATTATGCCTATCCTGGCTATCTAGACTCTGTGTCGCATCCCATCTGGGTGTTCCTCAACTAAGAAGGACTGGATAATCTGTCCAGACCCTTCCGACTATATATATATATATATATTTTTTTTTTTTTTTTTATTAGGAGCTGCAGAGTCTGAGTCACCCCCTGGAAAGCTAACACTGTTTTAGCATTCAGGACTGAGTCCTGAAACAACGAATGGGAAGCTGATTTGACTTGGCTTTTTTTCTTTAACTCTGCAGAGAAAGAAATAGCTGTCTCATTCGCCTTTACCGGAGGGGGAAAATCAATAGGTGTTTAATCTGCAAGGGAGATGAATTTCCCATCTAACGAAAAGAGATGTGGGACAGCTCTGGGATGAAGATTGATAGAACTGTCAGATGTCAAGCCGGAAGGAGCCATAAATAATCCAGTCCGACCCCTTGGTTTTACAGATGAGCAGCCAGACCCAGAGACTCAAGGGGACTTGCACAAGGCTGCCCAGCTGTCAAGAGCCTGCATAGAAATCAATTCTCTTTCTACTATACCAAGTAGCTTTGACTACTTGCTTTCCTAGGGGACTTCAGTTTTCTGTGTCTCCTCTCCCTCTTTTTCCTCCTCTCACAATGTCCAATAATAATCACTAATGTGCAAACTCAGCCCTCACAACAAGAGACAAGGACCAAGCTGAATTTTCTGATTGTAGCAAAGGTTGATTCCTTGAAGAAAGTTGCCTTCAAGTTGGCCACAATCTGAGGCTCTGAAGTCCCATGGTGCTGCAGCCTGCAGGCTTTGACTCTGAAGGCCACAGCTGATTTCACAAACTTTTAAAACCTTAAGGACAAGAATGATGAAGCATTAGGTTAGCATGTCATGACTGGTAACCAGCTTTTCTTACTTCCCAATTTACCCAAACCCCACAACACAGAACCTGCTGGGCTTGGTATCTGTAAAGACATTCAGCAACCAGACCATAGATTTCCTCATTTTACCAAATCCTTCTCCTTCTCTATACCTGTTACTTGAACAGTATCCTGTACCCTAGCATTAAGCATTTATTGAACTCCTATAATCTCCTTAATTGATGTAGGCATTCGTCAAGTTTGCAAAAAAATAGTTGCCTTCAGAGAGCTGACAATAAAATTCATCAGGCAGAGCACATGTATTTAAGGACACCCAGGACAAGCCTAACTGAAATGTTCCCACATACTCACTACTCAGTGTGTTCAAACAAGTCTTCATCAGTGTTAATGCTCAGGCTTTGGTAACTCAGAACCCCTATGAGCAAAACTGCTAGGGATCTCAGGTGCCTCTCAGCCGTCTCAGAGTCTCTCTTACCTGTGCTCATTGAGTCTTCCTAGGTTCTTTTTCTGTAGTCACATATGATCGAGGGCCTAAAAAGTCATTTAAAGCCTTCATTTCACCATTGTCACTAACAGTTCTGGGGATTAACATCCCTTCGGGATCCCTCCCATTATTCTGAGACTATTTCATGTTTCTTGGGTATCCCGGCACTGAACTTCTTTTATTTTTTTATTTTATTTATTATTATTATTTTGGTACCAAGGATTGAACCCAGGGGTGCTTAACCTCTGAGCCACATCCCCAGCCCTTTTTATTTTTTTATTTTTGAGATAGGATCTTGCTCAATTGCATAAGGCCTTGCTAAATTGCTGAGATTGGCTTTGAACTTGCAATCCTCCTGCTTCAGCCTCCTTTACTGCTGGAGTTACAGGTGTAATCCACAGCTCAGAACTGCTAAATTTTTAAAGAATATAAATGTGGTTTTTGCAGGGCAGGCTCCCTGCAATGGAGACACAATGGGTTCCATGCAGTGTTCTATGAGTCCTGCTGTCAACAGGCCAAACTTTTTCCCATTCCCTAAGGGATACCAGTTATTCTCTCTGTTCCCTTGAGGGTATTCAGTTATTATGTCAGTCCTGAGGGGAAAAAAAAAGAGAAGAACTAAAATGACTTTAATGCACTTTCTTCCATCCTACACAAGGAAGTCCAAAAGAGTACACTCCAACATTAATTAGTTCTGGCTCCATTTAACCAGTACTTTGAGCTCCCACCCTGTCCTGGCACTCGGGATGCGATAGTGGACAAGACAAGAAAGATGATGGTCATGCTCCATGGAGCCTACAGATTCCAGTCTGTAATGAGAATTACAGGCAGTGTTAGGATAGTTCAAAGCCATCAAGTAAAGGGAAGTAAAGAGACAGCAAGGAAGATGCTAGGGCCACAGAAGTGTTAGGGGTGAT
The DNA here is from genome assembly GCF_045843805.1 of Urocitellus parryii. NCBI lineage: Eukaryota > Metazoa > Chordata > Mammalia > Rodentia > Sciuridae > Urocitellus > Urocitellus parryii. Next base: position 51,648,078 of record NC_135539.1, read on the forward strand.
AGAAGGTGAAGTTGGAGAGAGAGGCAGAGCCAGATCTCAGCCAGCCTTGTAATCAAATATAAGAAGCTGGAATTTTATTTGCAGTTTGACTGAAAATGTTTTAAGCAGGGGAGCGGCATGACCTGACTAACATTTATAAACACCATTCTGGCTTCCAGATGACTAATGGACCTCAGTATTATCTAAAGAGGAATCTTCAAGGCATGAGGAAGAGAAATCCATCCAGTTATCTTGAGAAACTATTCCCCTTCTAGATTTTAATTTGCTCCAGGAAGTGACAATGGTACTGGTTATCTCACCTAGTCTAGCTTTATATATAATTGATTTGGGGTCTTCAGGTTTATAAATAAGTCTCTTATTACCCTATTACAATGAATCAGTCCCTCCAGAACCTCTGAGTGAATGGGTAAAATTGAGTTTCACCAAAGTGGTGAACCAACATCCTGCCTACTGTAGGATCCTATGAGCAGTAGATCAGAACCATCTCAGAACTCTCTGAGCTGCAGCCACTGCAGCCAGCCACTATCTGTAATAAACCATTTTCATGTTTATTGAGTGAATGGATGAATTAATAATGAACATATGAAAATACAAGGGACTGGCTGGTTGGCTAGATGGACATAACCTAGATAGAACCCAGTGGGGCCAGAGACAAAAGTGGAAGCAGGACACCAAGTTGGTCTGATCCTCAAGGCCTCACCTTGCACAAAAGTAGGGCTGTTGGGTGCCAGCATGGTGGGGGCAGTGCCAAAGGCCCATCAGACCAAGTCATTAAACCCCAATCCCAACATGCCTCTTCGTAACCAAACACAATGGGCCATGGGCTCACTGCTTGGTGAGTCAAAGCTGTAGTTAAAAGAGTGAGGAAAGTGTTATTTTGCAGCAAGTGAAAAGCACACCGGATAATTCTCAAAGTAGTGTGTCCCTGAACAAAGACAGTAAGGGGCTTTTATGGGGAAATACATGCACATTTCATATAGGAAAAGCTGGTCATCACATGTAGTGGCAGGCACATTCCTGAGCATGCTTCGTTGTCAGTTGGAGATCATATATTGATTTTATTTTAAAGGTGAGTAGGACCACCTCCTGGGCAGAGAAGTTAATATTATAATGAACAAAGTTTTTTTTTTTTTCTTTTCTAGGCCACCTAAAATAAATGTGTCAGAGTGACCGGTTCCTTGTAATTTTCTTTGGAGAGCTTTATCTGAAACAAACAAACAAACAAACAAAAACTTTGAAGGAGCATTAACAGTAATTTAAAGGGACAACAGCTTCTTCCCACCCCCACTACACAAGCATAGGTGATTGCCCCTGAAAGAACCTGCCTAGTAGCTAACACCTTCAGAAAGGAATCCAAGGCCAAGTGCAAATGCACCTCTGAGGTTATCACCTTCAACCGAGAGATCCCCATCTGAATTCCTGTGTCAGGTCAGTCATTCACTTAGCAGGGCTTTGATGGGCCTCCAGACAGAGAAGGTGTCAGGGATAGAAGGAACGATGCCTGTTCAGGGAGAGCAAGAAATGAAGAACAAGATGCTATCATGTTGCTGAGAATCCCCATTGCTTTGGAGACCTGGCTTTTCTGAGTCTAGTGGAAGTCCCACTCTGCTCTCTTAGCAAAGGCTGAAAGAGCCAATTACAGACCTTGACACAGGGCCTGAAAGCAGTCTTCAAGGGATTGTTTTGTTCTGCAAGGTCTCCAGTGGAGACAAATGTTTTCCACATGGCCTGAGAGGAGGAGGCTTCTTTCCACTTGCTTTTGATCCACAGACACTGCAGGAGGTAAACAATCCTCATCCCACACACAAGTCTCCAGAATCAGAAGTCTCTCACTGAGTTCCCATCCCCACCTCTGAGTGGGATGACCACCTTCCCACACCAGCCTGCACCTGACTGCTGCCCAGCAACCAGAGGGCCATGTGCCCAAGTCCCCGGGGAGCTTATCCTCACAGAAAGGAAGGAGCAGAAACATAGGCTGCTCCTGGGTTTCTGCACAGGCCATCCTCTGTGGACATGCAGGCCTCCGCCCAAAAGAACCTTCCCCAGGGCTCCTGGGTCCCATTACTGCTCCCAGACAGACCAACTAACAAACCCCAAATTAGAGGAAAACACTCTCATGGCTGCTGCTGGACAAGTCAAATATTACAATCTCTCTGCAGGAAAACTGTAACATATGTAAATAAATGAGAATAAATATTCTCTTAAATAATCATAATCTGATTAGACATTCCCACTCCCAAGAATCTACCCCTAGGAAATAAGCTGGGTTGTGGGTTGTGGTAAAGGATTTACACACAAGGTCCTTACCACATCTTGACAGGCTTTATGTAACATTGCACTGCACTCTTTGTATCAATAAAACATGACATTGGAAATCAAAATACTCTCACTATCTCTTTCAAAAGGCATTATTTTACTATTGATTGTTAAATATCATATGCCTTGAATGGACAGATTCCAAAGCATTTCTTAAAAAATTTTAAAAGTTAAGTAACGTAATATGGAAAGTTGTAAAAATCCCTAACCCATCTTTATATGTATTTATTTCAAAATTTGGTACAATATACACATCCAAGGTTTGTATAGATGAAAGATTTTTTGCTCATGCTCTACGTCCTCAAAAAATATTATAAAAGTTCCATTGTATATTAAAAGCTGTATTTTACAAACTGAACCATATCACTGATATTCACTGCAGAATTAGGATCTTCCAGCTTCCAACTCTTTTCTATAGTACTTTGCCTGTAAATTAATTTCTATTGCAGTGCAAACTACTAGCCCATATTTGTTGAGCACTTACTATGTGCTAGCCAGAGTTTAAGCACTTCACCTATATTAATTCACTTACTTTTGCAACTATCCCTCATTAGATATAATCAGATACAATTATGGAATACAACTATTATCCCCATTTCATAGTCAAGGAAACTAAGGCATAGGGATTAGGTGCCATGGTTTGGATACAGTTTGAGTGTCTTCCAAGGCTTCATGTGTTGAAATTTAATCTGCACTGTGAGGTGCTAAGAGGGTAAAAACTTTAATCCAAGTATGGTGTTTAGAGGTGGAGTCTTTGGGAAAGTAGATAAAGTCATTAGAATGGAACCCCCATGAGTTTGATACTGGTAGCTTTATATGAAGAGAGAGCCAGGCATGTGGCACACGCCTGCAATCCCAGCAGCTTGGGAGGCTGAGGCAGGAAGATCCAAGTTTAAAGCCAGCCTCAACATCTTAGCCAGGCGCTAAGCAACTCAGTAAAATCCTGTTTCTAAATAAAATATGAAAAAATGTGAACTCCCTATCTGTTGCCATGTGATGCCCTGCACCACCTCAGGAAACTGCCACTGAGAAGGCCATCACAAGATATGATTTTTCAACCTCGTACCTCCAGAACTGTGAACCAAAATGAAACTCTTATCTTTATAAAGTTGCCGTCCTCTGGTATTTCCTCATAGTGATAAAAAAATGTATTAATACATTAAGTAACTTGTCCAAGATCTTGTACTTAACAAGAAATAGTGCTGGAGTTTAAACCATAGCAATCTGGGTCCACAGTAATCTGGGGCTGGTGATGGTGCTATTATAGTCCATGGTGCTACAGTGTCAGCTTTGTGATAATGTTCAAGAATCTTAGTATGGTCAAAGCCAGTGCTCAGGTAGCACTTATACCTTTGTTATTTTTAAACTATTTGCTTTAGTTTTGGATCCTAAAGTATCCCCCAAGGGCTCATGCTTTAAAGGTATGGTCCCTTTAAAGGGTGGTGCTGCTCTATTGGAAGGTATTGCAGCCTTTAAGAGATAGAGCATAGTAGGACGCATTGGGGGTACACCTTTGAAGGGGACTTGGCACCCCTTTCTCCTCCTTACTTTCTATTGCTTCCTGGCCATGAGGTAAGCAATTTTGCTCCAACATGAACATGTGCTGCTACCTCACCACGCCAGCTGATCATGGAGTGGAACCTCCAAATCTATGAGCCAGAATAAACTTCTCTCTTTATACATTAATCATCTAAGGTATTTTGCTATAGTGGTGGAAAGCTGACAAACTTACTCTATTGAAGATGTTGTTCATTGTTGAAAACATATGTCCTTCAATTGTCCTTCCCATATGGCTTACAAAAACATACTTCATGGGTTTCATTTTTAAAAAAATTTTTTAGTTGTAGATGTATACAATACCTTTATTTATTTATTTTTATTTTTATGTGGTGCTGGGGATTGAACCCAGTGCCTCGCGCATGCTAGGCAAGGGTTCTACCACTGAGCCACAACCTCCGCCCCATGGATTTCATTTTTAAAACAGAATTTAGCAAATGCTACAACCGAATCATGTTGGAAACCTGTACTGTCACCCAACTATGGAGCAAAACTCCCTATTGCATTATGTAGTCTAGTATTTGTTTCTTCAAATATTCAGCAACTGCTTTCTTTGCATATCAGTAGTATTTTATGACAAAAAGTACTTTTCAGTACATCCCCATATTTTTTCCACGGGTTATTTTGCCCAGTTTTACTACATTTATTATTATTGTTTTTGTAAAAATGTTTAAGTGCTACAATATCGTACCACTTTAAAGATTGGTGGGAAAATGTTGAAATTTTTTCTGTATATTCTCCATATTTTGTTTTTTAATGTCTTGCCTGTGGGGACATTCTCATTCTCTTAGATCTCACGGTACAACATACACTTAAGGAAATACCTTAATGAATGAAGTGGTTCTATATCTTTGATTCACATAATCTTCCCAAGACTTTAATATATTTTGGCTAATTTCTTTTCAGGTCTGATTATATTGTTGTTTTTACATCTAATGAGAATTATGATGAGTTCACACTGGAAGTTGAAGAAGAATCCACTCTGCCATCAGTTCTCATCTCATGCTGTACATTTTCTTTGCAGAAAACTTTTCAAGCCACCTATCCATTTTCTGAAGATTGTTAGTTAAAAGATTATATTCTGGCCGGGTGTAGTAGTACATGCTTATAATTCCAGCAGTTAGGGATGTTGAGGTCCGAGGATTGCAAGTTCAGCCTCAGCAATTTATTGAAGCCCTATGCAACTTAGTAAACTCTTGTATCAAAATAAAAATAAAAGGGCTGGGGAATATGTCTCAGGCTAAGCACCACTGGGTTCAATCCATAGTGCCATAAAATAAAATTAAATTAAAATATTCTGAAAGTTCCTTTAGACAAACACTGAGAAACTTCAGTAAATTGAAATTTGCTAAAAGCAAACAAAATCATGCAGGTAGGGAGTGCTCTGCCTCCCCTACCCAGGATCCCACAGATACCACAGTGTTGTGATTTGGATCTTTATTGTCTCCCTCAAAATTCATGTATTAGAAGAATGGTTCCTAATATAATAAATAAGGTTCAGCATTCAGGCTTTAGGCAATGCTGGCTTTGACCTCATCAGTGGATTCATCCAGCAAGTAGATTTAGCAGTTTAGCAAATGCCACAAATGAATCATGTTGGATATCTGTAATTTCATCCAACTACGTGGCAAAATTAATCCACTTGCTGGATTAATCCACCGAGAGCCTAATGGATTACTGGATGGTAATTGAAGGGAGGTAGGGAGTGACTGAAGGAAGTAGGTCACTAGGACATGGCCTTAGGGATTATATCTGTCCCTTCCCCTTTCCTCTCCCCAGCCCCCCACCCTCACCCCCACCCTGCCATTCTCTAGCTCTGTCTCTCCTTTCCGTTTGCCATGAGATGAACGGCTTTCTTTCACCACGCTCTTCTGTCATAATGTTCTGTCTCACTCAGGCCTAGAGCAATGGAGTCTATGGACTGAGACCTCTGAAACTGTGAGCTCATAATAAATTTTTCATCCTCCAAGTTGTTTTTGTCAGGCCTCTTGGTCACAGTGATGAAAAGCTGCCTAACACATTCAGGTACCTGAAGAGTGGCTGTAACCCCAGGGTGGACCCAGGTATTAGAATATTAATCAAGCTTAATTTATTTATTATTTTTGGATAAAAATAAATATGAAAGGAAATTGTAATGTTTTCTTCCCTTACCCTTTGTATCATCTTGCATGTCCCTCATTTTGAGGACAACAAGGGAATACTCTGTAGTCAGAAATTTTTTTATGAGGTTGCAGGTATAGCTCAGTGGTAGTACATATGCTTAGCATGAGCAAGGTCCTAAATTCAATCCCAGAATTTAAAAAAAAATGGTTTTTTTTAATATTTATTTTTTTAGGTATAGATGAACACAACACAATACCTTTATTTTATGTGATGCTGAGGATCCAACCTGGTCCCTGCCCATGCTAGGCGAGCACTCTACCGCTGAGCCACAACCCCAGCCCCCCCCAAAAAAAATATTTTATAGAAGATTAAGTATAAGGACATGGGAAAATATTTACAATATACCAAAGGGAAATTTTAATTTCAAAACTAGGAAATTCTATCTAAAAGAGATAGACACCATTTATTCATATAAATGGCAGGAAGCAAATAAAAATGTTTATCTAACAATACTTCATGTATATCATCACCTGTGCTAATCTAGCACACTGTTTTGGTCCATTTTCTATTGATATAACAAAATTCTTGAGTCTAGTTACTTTCAAAGTAAAACAAGTTTATTTTGCACACAATTCTGGAGGCTCACAGTCTAAAATCGGGCATCCTCATGGGTTCGGTTTCTGGTGATGGCTTCATGATGATGGAATCACTTTGGTGAGAGAGCATGCAGAGGAGACCATGTGGTAAGAGAAGAAGCCAAAGGGGCTCAGGAGTCAGGTTTATGCTTTTCAAACAAACTATTCTTACAATAGCTAATTAGGTCTCTTCAATCCTGGCATAATCCCTTCCAAAGGTGGTACCCCTCTCAGTGACCTTGGACCTCTGTGGGATATGCTCAAACCATTCTCAAACCCTGGCACATCCTTTTAAGTTAAGTGGGTGTGAGGTACACACACTGTCATGGTTTGGATATATAATCTCTGCCAATGGCCTTTGTGTTAAAGACTTGGTTGCCAGCCTGTGACATTACTAGGAGGTGTGGAACCTTTAGAAGAAGGGCTGATTGAGCAGGTCCTAAAGGAGATATTGGCATCCCAGTGTGAAGTGACTGTGAAGTGACCAGTTTCCTTCACCAGCCTTTCTGCCATGATGTACTTATTTGTCTACTACAGAACCAAAGTGAGGGGGCCAAGCAGCCACAGACTGAAACCATAAGCCAAAATAAACTTATCCTCCTCATAAATTGATTTTGTCACAGAAACAGAAAGGTGACTAACACATACACCATCCTAGAAAAGAGAGAAAGAAGACGCATCTGCAGAGATGAACTTATCCGACTCAGGGATGGGAGTGGGAGTGGCCTCAAATCAGGACTCAGCTTACAAACAGCCTAGGTGAGCCATGGGCTATGTGAAAACTGGGTGGGTACCAGGAGCAGTGAGGTGGGGGCTGGGGCAGAAAGCACATGCCAGAAGGTAAACTTCCAAGCTTCCAGCTGAGTCCAGTCCTGGGGCAGCCTTTCTCTTAGTCTGGTCTTAAGCAGCCACCTCTGTTATTATACATGTCCCTCCAAGGGACCATGTCAGTCCTGTCTCCTCACGTGCCAGAGGCTGTGGGTGGCGTTCTCAAGTCAGGAGAGTTTAGCTCTTCATGTGCTGAAAATACATGAAAGGATCTAGCATCTGGAAACACTCAGCCATTGGCCTGAGGCTGTGGGTCCAGGCTGCATGGGGTCTCTGGTGCTGCTCAGCCCTCAGGTTCCTGTGGCCTTCATCTCTACACCTTTCCTTCTTTGAAGGTGGGGATTTCTCTGGCCTCTTGCCAATGTTATTCAGCACACATGGCCTCTCTGATAGGAGCCTAGGCAGATCCCCGAGGAAACCAGGACCATCATCATCTGTGGTGACGGCCAGTCAGCATCATCATGATGACTTCTCCGGCAGTCATCGTAATGAGGCTCAGTTTCCCAGACTGAGTCATGCCAGTGCCAAGGAGTTCAGGAAAGCCTATAAAAGGAGGGGACAAACTGGAAGCCCTGGGTTGTCCAGCAGGCTCCCTGCCCTGGGCTTCCCTTTCCATTAGACACATGGCTAAAAGGAAAGGCTTTGCTGGCACTGTTGCTACGGCCATCCCTGGTTTCTCTGAGTCTGTCTCCCCTTCCTAGATCAAACCCTTGAACCAAATAGATAATAAGATCTTATTATTATTTCTGTTAGTTGCATGTATTGAGCCTCAGGTAAGACAATAGGCACTCCACACTCTCTCATAATCCTATCATCAATAGCTCCTCTGGGGTCAGTTCTTTTATCTTCATTTTACAGATGAGGCTCAGAGAGATTTAATAATAATGTGTCTGGGGGCTGGGACTGTGGCTCAGCAGCAGAGTGCTCGCTTAGCACAGGCGGGACCCGGGTTCGATTCTCAGCACCACATAAAAATAAAGGCATTGTGTTGTGTCCATCTACAAAAAAGATTCTCTCTCTCTCTCTCTCTCTCTCTCTCTCTCTCTCTCTCTCTCTCTCCCTCCCTCCCTCCCTCCCTCCTTTAAAAAATATAATTTGTCTGAGGTCTCATGCCCAGGAAGTGGAAAAGCTGGGACCTATTGAACCCAGCCGTATCTGGGGGCAAATCCCCTGTTCCTTCCTGGGGAGCACTATCCCATGTTCCTTCCTGGGGAGCACTGATGAAAGTTTGCCTACTTAGCAGGTAATTTTAGGGCTAGTTATGAACTCTTGTTCCAGGGTCCACTCTGTCATCCACAGGGGAAAGGGTCAGACAAGTCTGTTGGCACTAGGCAGCCCAGGGTGACCAGTAACTTATAGCAGCAGTGGGGAGGTGAGCAGAGCCCCCTGGAGCACCTGCCTGCCTACATGTGGAATGTCACAACACAACCCAGGTCTGAACAAATGATTCAGGATTTCTCCAAGATGTGGTAAGGGATAGGGTAGATGGCACTGAGATTTGAAAATAAAGGGGGAACTATGAGGCAGGGAAATGGGGAGTCAGGGGCCTGGACAGAAACATTCCTGAGCCCCTGAGTGTGCAATAAACTGTGGCAGCCCGTGTACCAACTTCCTCAGCCTCCAGAGCGCACCCCACTGTGGCCATGTGCTTCTGATGCACATGGGCATGTTTGAGCATGTGAGGATGGAGCTGTGCATGAGTGTGCACATGTGAGTGTGAATGCATATTGTATATTTGTGCACATGCATGTGTGTGTTGGGAAATAGATTCTCATCAATCCCGAGATGGGGACTGTGCTCTAGTTTGAGGCCCCAAAGGCCAAACATGTGCTCTGTACTCTTGCCAGCTCTGGGGCCTCTGGCTAAAGTAGCTTATTTTATGGATGAGCAGGAAAGCTCCACGCAAATTTAAGAGGCCACCTGGAGAGTTGATTATGATTTTTAAGAGCTAATGCTGCCACCCACGACTCACTGTTTATGAATGGCCTTTGCTCACCATTACTATCATAAACTGTGTGTAAGACACTGTATATTCATGGGCCACCCAAAGCACTTGGTGGGCAGGGGACAGTCAGCACTAATCAAGGTACTGGGAGGGGACAGGGCCCCATGCTGCCGCCGGATAAGATGAGAGCTGAGACCAAACAAAGGCAGAGAAGGCAGCTGCTCCTGCACGCAGCTGTGCAGGCGGCCTATTGAAGGTGACAGATCCCGTTAAGTTATGCAGCCAGGCGCACACAGAGGAGGCATGCCCCTGTAAATCAACAACAGGCTCACATCTTTGAGAAGGCTCCTGCAAGCCTGGGGATCCAAACATGCCTAAGGCTGAGTAAAGAAGGGGGAAAGAAGGAAGAAAGGGATCTGTAGCTATCCTGCAAGAAAACACTGTTGGCAAGGCTCCATGTCTCGGGCTTGGGTCAGGACCCACAGGGATCCCCCCAATCTCCTCTCTAGACCCCCAATACGTCTCTGTGGGTCCAACAGTGGAGTGGATGGTCTCAAAAGGTGCTTGGCTACCCCACCCTCCAAAAGAGATTGCTTCTGCTTTTGACAGCCTCAGCAAAATGATACGTCTTGCTGAGACCCACAATGGACTCATCTGTAAAATGGGGTTACAGAATGAGTCCCTTCCATCCTTCCTTCTCTGATTCCAAAATAGTGCTGAGTTAAGGTGAGTTTCCTGCCTGACTGGCAGATGGAAGGACAGTGGTCCTGCCACTTTGGAGCAGGGAGAGAGTTCAACAGACATGGAGGCCCCTCCCTCAGGCTGCAGATGGGGAGGCTGAGTTTCAGAGAAGTCATTTGCCTAAGGTCCGTGATGAAGGTTCATGGTCTCTTGGTGACCAGCCTAATGCTGGTCACGAGTGCTGCAAGTGAACAGGTGACATCTCTGTTTTGTGGCTGCAAAGTTTCTGAAATGTGACTTGCTCTCTAAAAATGATGATACTAAAATAAAACCTAACAGGTTCCCAGCTTAAAACAATGATGTTTGATGGAAAAAAAAAAATAAAACCTTCAGCTTCAACTCTCTGATTTTGCTTTGGTGTCCCCACCCCCCGCCCCCATCACCTACTGCAGACAAAAGCAGGAATTAATTACTATTATTCACAGAACAGCTCCTTTCCTGCAGGCATCGGCATCCCGTGGCACTCCCAGTGCTGTGGAAACAAAGCTGAGGAGAGTGGAGGCCCAGGAAGGAGACAAAGAGATGACCAAGGAGAAGGACCAGAGCCTGTGCAGCAGCGCTGCCTCTCAGTAGCCCAGCGTCCACCTTGTCTTGTTTGCAGTATTTGCAATGCTGTGCAAATTCATGAAAATCACATACACTGAGAGCTCTCTGCTTCCTTAAGGTAAAAATCCTCTTGGTGTTTGGAAAGGCAAAATCTGTTTTGACCATAAATAGAGATCTTTTTGAAACTCATGGCAATGCATGACATCCGTGAGAAAGTACTAGTGTCACTGAACTGGGCACTTAAAAAATGGCTAAAATGGTCATTTTTTAAATTATGTATTTTTTAACCACATTTTTAATGAAGGAGAAAAAAATTAAGGGGAATAAAGAAAAATGTTGTGCAATTGTTTCCAGAGGTGGCCTCTGGAGGGACGACACAAGGCCTATGACATCACAGGCATGTAGGAGAAACATCCAGCTCAGAGTCCAGCATCCTGAGTTGGCAGCACCAATCAGCAATGAGAGGCTCACATCAGTTTGGGGCACCTTGTTCCCTCCTTCGCCCTCATCCTCAGATATCAGGGCAGATGCTCAGCCTCCACAAGACCATAGTCAAAGTTCAGCTGAGCTCAGAGCTTGCAGACCACACTGTGTTCATCCTGGGTCTCATGGAAGGAGGAAAGGGTTCTCAAAAGCTGTGTTTTATGGCTACAACCTGCACAAGGCAGAGTGTCAAACAGCCATCAAAGGGAACACATGCAGCAGATGTTTAAAGAGCGCTCTGTGCTAGGCCTACACACACCATGTGCTGGCGGATCCCCTGGGAGGTGCACAGAAGCATTGCCCATGTGATCACGGGGCCCACCCACGTGCTCCAGGAGCTCACAGAGGGACACTGTCTCAGAGAGGATCAGGTGTGAGCGCTGTCAGTCAGCTTTCTATTACTATAATGAATACCTGAGATAATAAACTTTCAAAGAAAAAAGAATTGCTGTGTCTCACTTTTAGAGGTTTTGGTCCTTGATCAGATGGCCCTATTACTTTGGGCCTGTGTCAAGGCAGAAAATCATGAAGGAGAATGTGGTGGAATAAATCATTCATCTCATGGTCAGGGAGTAAGAGAGGAGGTGCAGGGGAGAATGTGGCCAGGAGGATTCACCTCTGAAAGGCTGTACTACCTTCTAGTAGTTCCATGGCAGAGGCCAAAATTTTAACTTATGGACTTTGGGGGACACGTATGATCTAAACTATAGCAAGGACTCATGATGGACCTGAAACATAAAGTATATGTCCAAAAAAAAGTGACTTCAAAAAATATATATATACATCTATAATTTTTTCCTCAAAAGAATAATCACAGATGACCATATGACCTGGCAATTCTAATACTTGGTATACACACACACACACACAATCAAGATCAGGGACTCAAATGTAATTGTACACCAAAGTTATTAATAGCATTATTCACAGTAGCCAAGAGTCAGATTCTCACTCTGAATGTCTACTGACAGAAATGAATACACAAAACATGGTATCTACATAGAATGAGATATTATTTAGCCATAAAATGGAATGAAACCTTGAAACTTGCTACATAATGGATGAACCTTGGAAACATTAATGCTAAGTGAAAAAGTAAGTCAGATACAAAAGAAAAAACACTGTCAGATTCTACTTAAATGAGGTAACTAGAGTAATCAAATTCATTGAGATGGAAAGTAGTTAGACGGAAAGTAGGTTACCCAGGGCTGGTAGAGAGGAGAGCAGGGAGTTAATGTGGAACGGGTACAGAGTGGACAGTGGTGATGGTGAATGTACTGAATGCTGCTGAATTGTAACACTTAAAAATGTTGAAAGAGCCAGGGGACAGTGGCACACACCTAGGATCCCAGCTACTCAGAAGGCTAAGGCAGGAGAACTGAGAGTTCAAGTCCAGACTGGGCAAGCTAGTAGAACCCTACCTCAAAATAAAAAATAAAAAGGGCTGGGAGTGGGTGGCTCAATGGTAGAGCACCCCTGGATTAAATCCCCAGTACTGCCAAAAAAAAATTTAAAAAGTCGATGTGGTAACATTTGTGTTCTATATATTTTATCACACTAAAAGGAATTCTTTATGTATTTAATTTCTTGGGAGGAAAAGAGTATCAGTTGAGTCCATTTCCTCACCCCCAGGTTAATAAGAATTCATAGGCCGAGGGAGACGCAGAAAGGTGAAATTTTAATTCCAGCAATTGCATGCCAGGTTTTCAGACCAAGCTTTGTCTGAAAAGAGATAAACCTAGATAGACTAGAAACAAACTCCTACATGTCAAGCTGACCAGATAGTAACTATCAGGTTAGAATCTAAGCAGAAGTGGGAGGGAACCTAGAAACAGAACGGAACATCCAAATACCAGAGCTGCTTTTACCCTAAGAGCTGTTGCTAAGAGGGGCAAACTTGAGTTTAGGTTTAACAGTCTTTTGGACAAGAAAACAGAGACCAAAATGTGGAGACCAGCCCAGGTTAGGGAACCTCACAAGAGACCCTCCACAGATTAGGACCACACTGTCAGAGTTAGGAGGAGTCATTATTAAAGCCATTCTCCCCCACGTGGACACATATCCAGAGGTCACACAGATTGTCTTGGTAACTTGCAAGGAAGGGGTAAAGGGAAGGGAACAACATGTGCTTGGCCATGTGCCCCATAATGGATTTGCAACCTAGATTCACAGTGAAACTCAAGCCAAGAATCTTGTAAGGTGGCCCTAGGCTGGCTCAGCCCACTTGGCAAGCACAGGGCCAATGAAAACTAGCTACTGCCACCACCATCCGTACCACCTCTGCCATCACCTCCCCCAAATTCACTACTTTGCCTCCTCTGTGACCTCCAACCTTATGGGTTTCTGTGCATTTCCTGGAATCAGCCATGTCTCCTGCCCCTGGGCCTCTCTCGTGGAGCTCTGCATTCTCTTTGAGACCAGCCACTCATCCTCTTTCCCTCCCTTTTGATCTCAGCTTCAGGGTCACTTTTTCAGGAGAAGCTTGCTCTGACCCCAAGTCTCAACCATGTCTCTTTGTAAATAAATTTTTAGACAACTGTGTTCCTTGCTTTCAGAGTGATTGAATCAGTTTTGAATTAAACATTTAAAAGTGGAATTATTTGATTATTATCTCTATTCTGTAGTCTACAGACCCTCTAATAGATGGAAATATTATATGGTAATATTCACCGTAAATCCCAGTGTCTAACACATTGGAAGTACTCAAAATTGTGTTTCAATGGATGTGCCGCAGGGGCTTAGAAGACTCAGTGTACACCAACTTTGGCACTTATTAAGTGCACTTTGCCTGGCCCTTGAACTTTCAAAAACTTACTGTTTTAGTCAGCTTCTTGTCACTGTGACCAAAATACCTGACGAGAACAATATAGAGGAGGAAAAAAAGTTTATTTGGGGCCAGCTCCATTGTTCTGGGCCCAAGGTAATAGAGAACACTGTAGTGTAGGAAAGCAGCTCAGGACATAGCAACTAGGAAGCAGGGAAAGAGCTCCTCTCACCAAAGACAAACGACAAACACCAAAGGCACATCCCCGGTGACCTACCTTGCCATACCCCACCTGCCTATAGTTAACACCCAGTTAATGCGTATCAGTGGATTCGTCCACTGGTTAGGTTACACCTCTGAAATCTAATCATTTCATCTCTGAAAATTCCTGCATCATCTCACACATGAGCTGCTGTGGGACACCTCATTTCTAAACTATAACAGTTACTCCTTTGTGTAATAAAATGATAAGACCTCCCCCAACTGCTTCCCAGGATTCTTATAAGGATCAAATGAAACCCAAGATATGAAAAATGCAAGGAATTTTATTATAGGATTGTAGCTAGAGCAATATAAACTTTTCTACATGACTTAGTTTTATTGGGTACTTATTATAAACCAGGCACTAAGCAAAGTGCTTTGCTTACATTTTCTCATTTAATCCTTATTTTAAAAACTGTGAAGTTTTTTTTCTTCTGTATGCTACATATAAAGAAACCAAAGTTCTAAAAGATCAAGAAATTTGCTTCTCCTAGTTAAGAAGTCTGGGAGCTGCATAGATCTTTCCCATCCCAGAGCCCAGACACTCTGAACTCTCTGAGTCTGCATGCCCTTAGGATTCCATTTCACCCAGCACTTCTTTGAAGCAGCCATATCCACCCTGGAGATGATCATCTTGTTGGCAAGGAGTCAAGTGGAGAAACATCAAAGTTTCTCTCCTATCTGTGTCCTTCCCAAACTTACTAGAACAAATTCAGAGTCCCTCAGTGCATAGCTTTCCATAAAACAAAGACAGTTTGGCAAGAACTGGATTTGGCAGAGAAAGCCAGTTCTGCAAAGCATCCTGTGTTAGTCAGTTTGTGTTAGTATGACAAAATACCTGACATCATAACTTTATAAAGAGAAAAAGATTTATTTAACTCACAGTTTGGGAAGTTTGTAGTCCGAGGTAGAGTGGTCCCATGGGTTTGGGCTCTGGTGAGGGCACATTAAGGCAGAAACAAGTGTTTGGGTTGTCACATCTTTAGCCAGAACAGAGAGAGACTGAGGTCCCACAATCCCTTTCAAAGACACACCCCCAGTGACCTAAGGACCTCCCACAAGGCCCTACGCTCAAAGGTCTTATAGCTTCCAGATAGTGCCACTCTGCAGATCAAGCCTTTAATTTAATGAACTTTTGGAGGTCATCCAAATTAAAGAATTAAATGATATCCAAAACACGGCACATCCTAACCCCTGCCATCTCATAAATTCTCCTGTGACTTTGATGACAGCACCTCTTGGCCGGTCTTGCCCATGATCTGCTTCAGTTCACGGTGGCTTCGTTCTTGCCTTCCACTCAAGGGCACAGAGGAGCAGTTCTTGAGTGTGTAAAGGTCATGCAAGGAGAGGCTATTACGAAAGAAAGTTCTTTTTCAATTAGCAAAAGGCTAAAAAATTTTCTTTCAACTTATCATTGTTTGGATCCAAAATGTCCCCAAAGTCCAGTGTGTTAAAGGCTTGGTTTCCAGGGTGCTGCTGTTGGAAGGTGGCGAAACCTCGTGGGAGGAAGTGAGGTCATCAGCCATAAGCCCTGGAATGAAATCGTGGGACCTCACCTCCTCTTTCCCTTTGCCTGCAGCCATGAGGTGAATGGCTTGCTCTACCACAGGCTTCCTCCATGATGTACTGTCTCCTCACAGGCCCCGAAGCAATGAGTCCATTCAATCATGGACTGAAATCCCCCAAAGTGTGAGTCAAAATAAAACTTCCCTATTTATAAGTTGATGATCTTGAGTTGTTTTGTTATAATAACAGAAAGCTAACATGCAACCTTAGGACAAAACCCAGTTTTAAATTTTTTCCCATTGCCTCCACTCTCAAAAAGAACTATGACCTTAATTTTTTAATAGAACTATACTTCAGTTATTATGGAGTTGATTTATGGTTTCTATTTTGTCTTTTGGAAGACCTTCATGTATTTGTGAAAAAAAAAATGGTTTTCAATTTCAATTACCCAAGAACAGAAGAAGCTTCTTGTGTTTGGTGCCTCGCCTAGTGATACACACAGGCGTGTCTTTAGAAATCCTTTGGACAATAAAGAACAACAGTGACAATTAGAAGGGTTTTCACTATTGCTTTCTTATACCCTAAGATTAATTATTAATTTTCAATAAGAAAACATCCAAGTGAAAGAGCTTGATGATTATTTTTTTGAACATCTGTTCAGGTTGTGCATGGGTGACTTTTATTTTGAATATATACATACTAAGTTTCCTTCTGCAAAGAGGCATTTCCAGCTACTGTTGTAAGCTCTGAGAAATTAAAACAGACACACAACCATCTCTGTATTTGCACCAAAGATAATGAACAGAGCAGACAAATCAATCTGACAGGTAATTTACCATTACAGCTTGAATTTCATCAGTCTAGCCACAGTGTATTATGAACCGGGAAAATTAGACAAGTCAAGGAGATGATGGTATCAGTGTTTAATGTTTATTTTTCGTTACCTAGAAGCATAATTATTCTCGATACAATATTTCCATTCTTTAAGAGAAAAACTTTAAGCAGTTCAGCTAATAAAAAAGTACTATTAAAGTTTCAAACAGGGAGCTGCAGGTGTAGCCCTGGGTTCCATCCCTAGCACCCCCACCTACCCCCCCAAAAGGTTTCAAACAAGCCCAGCAATTTGAAGGAGACCATGTGCCTTTTATTGATGATGAGTGTGGCATTAGAAAACCATGCAGATTTACCAACACATTTAGGAGAAATGAAGGGAAACAGGGCGTTTTCTATGCAAACAACCTTGATATTCACTCAATGAAAGATGTTTCCCTTCTTCCTTTCAAATGTTGTGCAAATTGTAGTCATTTTAAACTAAGTTGACAGTTCTGTGTTATCCCAACCCAAAACCCAAAGTTGTTGAAAATCTGATGTCAATATGGAATGTGTTAAGAAATGTCACACATACTCTGATGTCTCAAACCCAGGTATAAAGGCACCCAAAGATGACTGAAAGAAATTTTAATAGATCCTGCTGCTTGCCAGACTTTTTAGCAATTGAGTTTTTGAACACAGCCAAGTTGTTAGCGATAAGCCTCAGAAAGAATTTTTTTTTTCCATATGGGAAAACTTTTCCTCCCAATAAAAGAGTAAGGAAGTACTTACTCTGAAAAGATTTTAGATTCCTTATGCTTCAAATGTGACTTAAATGTTCCTAATTTTACCATCAAATCCTTTTTAACCAGCTACCAACCAAGTCATCTTCAGTTTTAAGATGGTGTATTCTTAGAAGTGAAAAGATGATACTTAAAACACCACCAATACTAGCCAGGTGTGGTAGTGCATGCCTGTAATCCAGCAACTCAGGAGGCTGAGGTAGGAGGATCATGAGTTCAAGACCAACCTCAGAAACTTAGAGAGGCCCTAAGCAATTTAGTGAGACCATATCTCAAGCTGAAACACTAAAAAGGAGGGTTGTGGATCAGTGGTTAAGTGCCCCTGGGTTCAGCCTCTAGTACCAAACAAACAAACAACAATGAAAAATCACCACTAATGCTAAAAGGGAAAGATGTTGCCATGGTGGTTTGGAAAAGTGTACCTCAAAGGCCCGGGTATTAAAGGATTGTTCCCTAGGTTGACCGGATTAGGAGGTGTTGGAAAACCCTAGGATGTGGGGGCTAGGGGGAGTCTTAGATATTTTGGCATTTGGATATGCAATGAATTTCCCCAAAACTCCTGGGTGAATGCAGGACTATTCAGAGGCAAAATAATTGAATTGTGAGAGCTGTAACCTAATCAGTCCCTCCTAGTTTGAATGAACTCACTGGGTGGTAACTAGATGGCTGGGGCATGGCCTGGAAGGGCCCCCATATACCTTCTTGCTTCGTGGTTGCCATGAAGTGAGCAGAAATCCCCTGCCATTCCCTTCCACCATGATGTTCTGCTGCAACGTGGGCCTAGAGCAACGAATTCTACTGACTATAGACTAAACCTCTGAACCTGTGAGCCATAAATAGACCTTGCTGCCCCTGGATACCACCTGGATACCACAGGTGCTAAGTTTTATGCCACCGTGCAATCCCTGCCATCATGTTATCTTTTTGCCATAGACCCCAAAGAAACAGGGCTAATTGATCATGGACTGACTAATATGTACAAAATTGTGGGCCAAAATAACCTTTTTTAAAAAAGTCAATTATGTCAGATATTTATTAGAGTAACATTAACACTAAAGCTATCACAGATGGATATTAGAGTATTTTTTAAAATTTTTTATTTATATATGACAGTAGAATGTATTTTATTTATATATGACAGCAGAGTCAATTCTTATTACACATATAGAGCACAATTTTCATATCTCTGTACATAAAGCATATTCACACCAATTCGTGTCTTCAGACATGTACTATGGATAATGATGTCCCTCACATTCCACCAACATTTCTAGCCCCATGCCCCCTCCCTTCCCTTCCCACCCCTTCCGCCCGATCTAGAGTTTGTCTATTCCTCCCATGCTCCCCCTCCCTACCCCACTATGAATCAGCCTCCTTATATCAGAGAAAACAATTGGCATTTGTTTTTTTGGTATTGGCTAACTTCACTTAGCATTATATTCTCCAACTCCATTCATTTACTACAAATGCCATGATTTTATTCTCTTTTATTGCTGAGTAATATTGTGTATATATGCCACATTTTTTTATCCATTCATCTACTGAAGGGCATCTAGGTTGGCTCCACAGTTTAGCTATTGTGAATTGTGCTGCTATAAACATTGATGTGGCTGTGTCCCTGTAGTATGCTGATTTTAAGTCCTTTGGGTATAGACCAAGGAGAGGAATATCTGGGTCAAATGGTGGTTCCATACCCAATTTTCCAAGGAATCTCCATACTGCTTTCCATATTGGTTGCACCAATTTGCAGTCCCACCAGCAGTGTATGAGTGCACCTTTTCCCCCATATCGTTCCCAACACTTATTATTGTTTGTCTTCATAATAGCTGCCATTCTGACTGAAGTGAGATGAAATCTTAGAGTAGTTTTGATTTGCATTTCTCTAATTGCTAGAGATGATGAACATTTTTTCATATATTTGTTGATTGATTGTATATCATCTTGAGAAGTGTCTGTTCAGATCTAGGCCCATTTATTGATTGGGTTATTTGTTTTTTTGGTGCTTAGCTTTTTGAGTTCTTTATATACCCTAGAGATTAGTGCTCTATCTGATGTGTGAGGGATAAATATTTGCTCCCAAGATGTAGGCTCTCTAGTCATCTCACAGATTGTTTCTTTTGCTGAGAAAAAATCTTTTTAGTTTGAGTCCATCCCATTTATTGATTTTTGATTTTAATTCTTGTGCCAAAAGAGTCTTGTTAAGGAACTTGGGGCCTAATCCCACATGGTGGAGATTAGGACCTACTTTTTCTTCTATTAGATGCAGGGTCTCTGGTTTTTATTCCTAGGTCCTTGATCCATTTTGAGTTAAGTTTTGTGCATAATGAGACTATTAGATGATTAAGCTTGAAAAGCTTTATAACGTTAGCCTTTGCACATTCTACTACAAAGAAGAATAAAGGATGATATAAAAATAATTAAAATATTAGTATTACTACTCATAAGCTGTTGTGAGGGATACAGTCTACAAAAAAACAAAGAACTTAATGAATTTGTCTTTCCCCCCTATACTATTGTCAATAGCAATAACCTACAATTAATTTTGTATCTCATCTACAGTCAGGGGAACAATTTAGGCAAAACTAAACCTTCCAAATCCTGAAAAGTATACTTGTGTATTTACTAATGTTCCCCAACTTACAAAGTTATGACTCAACAATTATTCTACTTTTCAATTGTGCAAAAGTGTACCTAAACAGCCTTTCCATGTTTTACTTTCAGTGTAGTCTTCAACCAATTACATGAGATATTCAGTGCTTTACTATCAAATACACTTTGTGTGTTAGGTGATTTTGCTCAACTGTAAGCTAACGTAAATGAGCACATTTAAGGTAGGCTAGGCTGTGATGTTTAGAAGGCTAGGTTATTACATGTATTTTTAATTCAACTTACAACCAACATTTTGGTATCTACAATCTTAAGTTGAGGAATGTCTGTTTGTCTGTGTGTGTGTGTGTGTGTGTGTGTGTGTGTGTATATATAAATTCGTTGGGAAGAGTAAAAGACCCAGAATAACCAAAGCGATTTTAAGCCAAAAAAGCAATGCTGGAGGCATCACAATACCTTGCTTCAAATTATACTAGTTCAATTTACTTATAGTATCAAAAACTGCATGATACTGGCATAAAAACAGACACATAGACCAATGGTCCAGAACAGAAGACACAGAGGCAAACCCACACAGATACAGTCATCTGATCCTTGATAAAAGTGTCCAAAACATACACTGGAGAAAAGACCGTCTTTTTAACAAATAGCACTAGGAAAACTAGTTATCTACATGGAGAACAATGAAAACAATCCCTTCTCTCACTCTGCAACCAAAGCCAACTCAAAATGGATCAAAGACCTAGGGATTACACCAGAAACTACACAACTCCTACAAGAAAACATAGGGTCAACACTCCAGAATACAAGCACAGGCAATAACTTTCTCAGTAGGACATCCTATTCGACATCCAAAATATCAAATTTGTTATGAAGCTCAGGAACTGATGCCAAGAGGTAATAAACGGGGTGCCATCAAATTAAAAAGCTTCTGCACAGCAAAGGAAACACTTAGGAATGTGAAGAGAGAACCTACAGAATGGGAGAAAATCTTTGCTAGCTACCCTTATAACAGAGAATAAATATCTAGAATATATAAAGAAAGCAAAAACAAACAAACAAACAAACAAACAAAAAAACCCTCAACCCCCCAAATCAAATAACCCAAATAATAAATGGGCAAAGGAATTAAACAGACACCTCTCAAAAGAGGAAATACAAATAGCTGACAAATGTATAAAAAAAAAAAGTTCAACATCATTAGTAATTAGGGCAATGCAAATCAAAACTACACTGAGATTTCGTTTCACATCAGTCAGAATGTCAGTCATGAAGAACACAAACAATCATAAATACTGGAGAGGGTGTGGAGAGAAAGGGACACTTTTACACTGTTGGTGGGGCTGTACGTTAGTATAACCAGTTCGGAAATCAGTATGGAGGTTCCTCAAAAGACTAGACATGGAATCTCCATTTGACCCAGGTATGCCACTCCTTGTATTTATCCTAAAGAATTAAAATTATTATACTACAGTGATATATGCATACCCAAGTTTATAGCAGCCCAATTCACAGTAGCCAAACTATGGAACCAACCTAGGTATCTGTCAATGAATAAATGGATATAGAAAATGTGCTATTGGGCTGGGGATGTGGCTCAAGCGGTAGCACGCTCGCCTGGCATGTGTGCGGCCTGGGTTCGATCCTCAGCACCACATACCAACAAAGATGTTGTCTCTGCCGAGAACTAAAAAAAAATAAATATTGAAAATTCTCTCTCTCTCTCTCTCTCTCTCTCTCTCTCTCTCTCTCTCTCTCTCTCTCCCTCTCTCTCCTCTCTCTTAAAAAAAAAAGAAAATGTGCTATTTATATAATCACTATAGTTTTTTATTCATTCATAAGAAAAATGAAATTATGGAACTTGGGAGCATTATGTTCTCAAAATCGACCAAACTCAGAAGGTCAAGGGCTTTATGTTTTCTCTTATATATATACAAGCTAGAGAGAGGAAGGAAAGGAAAGATGGCAGGGATCTCTTGAAAATCAAAGGGAGGAGTGGAGGAAAAGGGGCAATGATATTGGTCAAATCATATTGTTATATTATGCTCATGTATGACTATGTAATAACAAATCCCACCATTACATATAACTATAATGAACCAATAAAAATATGGAAAACATTTTATAAATTCGTACTATTTTATTTTATTTTTCTGTTTTTTTTTTATTATTAGTTGTTCAAAACATTACAAAGCTCTTGACATATCATATTTCATACATTTGATTGAAGTGGGTTATGAACTCCCATTTTTACCCCAAATACAGATTGCAGAATCACATCGGTTACACATCCACGTTTTTACATACTGCCATACTAGTGACTGTTGTATTCTGCTGCCCTTCCTATCCTCTACTATCCCCCCTCCCCTCCCCTCTCATCTGTTCTCTCTACCCCATCTACTGTAATTCATTTCTCTCTCTTGTTTTTTTCCCTTTCCCCTCACTTCCTCTTATATGTAATTTTGTATAACCATGAGGGTCTCCTTCCATTTCCATGCAATTTCCCTTCTCTCTCCCTTTCCCTCCCACCTCTCGTCCCTGTTTAATGGTAATCTTCTTCTCATGCTCTTCCTCCCTGCTCTGTTCTTAGTTGCCCTCCTTATATCAAAGAAGACATTTGGCATTTGTTTTTTAGAGATTGGCTAGCTTCATAATCTGCTCTAATGCCATCCATTTCCCTGAAAATACCATGATTTTGTCATTTTTTAGTGCTGAGGAATACTCCATTGTGTATAAATGCCACATTTTTTTATCCATTCATCTATTGAAGGGCATCTAGTTTGGTTCCACAGTCTAGCGATTGTGAATTGTGCTGCTATGAACATCGAAGTAGATGTATCCCTAGAGTATGCTCTTTTAAGGTCTTTGGGGAATAGTCCGAGAAGGGCTGGGTCAAATGGTGGTTCCATTCCCAGCTTTCTGAGGAATCTCCATACTGCTTTCCAAATTGGCTGCACCAATTTGCAGTCCCACCAGCAGTGTACAAGTGTACCCTTTTCCCCACATCCTCACCAGCACTTGTTGTTGTTTGACTTCATAATGGCTGCCATTCTTACTGGAGTGAGATGGTATCTTAGAGTGGTTTTAATTTGCATTTCTCTGACTGCTAGAGATGGTGAGCATTTTTTATTTTATGATCATTTTAATGATCTACATGATCAACTTTACTCTTTTGCCAATTTCCTTAATATTTGGCTTTGGAGAAGATAGCAGGGGTCTCATACCTATTTCACTCTCCCACCTATATTCACTCTATTGCTCTGGCTGCAGTACACGTGGGAAAACTGAGTATTTTTATAGTCTTTTTAGAGAACTCTGGATATTATTTTTTCATACTATCCCAAAATATGACAGCTGAAATATGAAACTGTATCAATAAAATTTTCTGACCTTATTAAGTTAAATGAACTATTTTACCTTGCAATTTAAATGAATATTTTATTCATTCATGTTTTTATAATAGTCATGACTGGTCTCCATTTGATAATATTGGTTCACTAAGTTGTGCTCATCTTCCAAATAGAGACCATTATTCGGCATCCAAAATATCAAATTTGTTAATAATACCCCCAATCTCACCAAACCACTCTATCAACACTCTTGGTAGTTATTAAACATCTGCATTTTTCTTTAAAAGTGACAGAAGCTAGCATTTTTTTTAAGAGAGAGAGAGAAAGAGAGAGAATTTTAATATTTATTTTTTAGTTTTCGGCGGACACAACATCTTTGTTTGTATGTGGTGCTGAGGATCGAACCCAGGCAGCACGCATGCCAGGCGAGTGCGCTATGGCTTGAGCCACATCCCCAGCCCAGAAGATAGCATTTTTTAATCTTGTTACTTATAAGATATTGTGGGCAATCTTGCCAAAGGCATTGCTGATTTCCAAATTGTATTTACAGTAGCCTTTTCATTGAAAAAAAAATTCATTTCTTTCTTAAGTTGGGAAAATCATGTTCACTTTGAGCCTTTCGGATATTTTCTATACTACCTACCTAGCAATATTGACCTAGGTTCTGGGAGTTTATCTGAAAGTTCTTCAAGAATTAGAAGCATACTGGGATGTAGTTGGTCATCGACATAAATTCATTTTAAACTTTTCCTTTCCTTCCATGGCTTTATTTTTTTTGGGTGGGGTGGGGTGGGGTTCTAGAATCTCATCTCCACATTATTTTATCCTGCCTATTTGATTCTGCTTGTTGGAGATATAAGGCTTTCTCGTACTTCTTGATATGAATATAGTTTAAAGGCACTTTTTGTTGACTAGCATTTTCTTAAAGCTTGTGAAGGACTGACTTCATGTTCCTAATAGTTTTACAAACTTGTACTCTTTATGATCGTTTTGATTATATATTGTCCTTTGGAGTCTGTGTTCATCGGAGGCTTTCCTATGCGAGCATACCACTTTATATTCAGTTTCTGACTATTCCCATTTTGCCTTTCATTAATTGCATACTTGAAATCTCACTTTTTATATACTTTCTCAAGAATTCATGGGAATATTCATTTTTAAATTCTTAAGCCATCAGATATTTATCTCTGACTTGAAGGAAACCAGACTCCATGCGTGGTTGATTAACCTGGTACTCTATTCCATTTCTTTGCTATTTTAAACTTTAGGACAAAGGTACCGCTGTCCCTCAAGTATCCAGACCAACACTAGCTCTTCCTTGTTTATTAAAATTCCCCACAAAACTGTTCCCCTTCTAAAAGCATCAGAAAGGTAGGTCTTTATTCCAGGCACTTTCTTTTAGTCAGGAAGGTTTAAGGCCTTTAAATCTATAGATTTGGACCTCACAGGTCTCTTGCTATTATATGGTTATGAATTCTGTAAATTCTTTTTTTTTCCAGTGCTGGCAATTAAACCAAGGGCCTCACACATGTGAGGTAAGTACTCTGCCACTGAGCTATACTCCCAGTCCTGTGAATTCTTTTTGTAAACCTCTGCAATGACTATAGGATATTTCATTAATGAATATGCCATTCATTCTATTTTATTTTAAATAGCCTGCATTTATAGATACCTGAAGGCAAGATATTGGTCCCAACATCCTTTATTGTAAACATTCTTTCTGTATATTGTACCACCATGAAATTTTTATAATAATCATGACTGGTCTCCATTTGATAATATTGGTTCACTAAGTTGTGCTCATCTTCCAAAATAGTGACCATTATACGACATCCAAAATATCAAATTTGTTAATAACACCCCCAATCTCACCAAACCACTCTATCAACACTCTTTTTTTTTTTTTTTTTTGGTGTGTGTGTAGTGCTGGGGACTTAACCCACTATCAACACTCTTGGTAGTCATTAAACAGTTTTGATTTTTGCCTTTGTTTTTAAATGATACCCAAGTCTCAACTGAAAACAAAACGATGTACACATTTATAGGATCCACCCTTTCTTTTTGTTACAATGTTATCTACTGAAGAAGCCAGACCCTTGGACTTAAGTCACAATCTGGATTTTCTTGATTTTGCACTCATGTTGTAGTTCTCGGTCTTCTGTATTTCCTGGAAGCTGAATCCAGAGCCTGATCCAAATTCAATGTTCACTGTCTGTGACAAGATGAAGATGTCTTGTTTTCCTCCACCAGAAAGCATAAAATGTCTAGTTATTTCTATTTGTATGATGCTAGCTATGATTGATGCTTTTATTAATTCAATGGGAAACATAAAATGGGAAATGTTACATAATTTCCTTTTCAATTATAGTTGGAGGTTTTTGTAACAAGGTACTTTCCTTCATCTGCCATTTGCTTTCTCTGTGGGAAAATGCACTCAGAAAGGCAGAAGAAATACTTGATTCTTTCCCTTATCAGTTTTCAAGAAGATAGGAATTGGTTCCTGCTCATTATCCTAGGGTGACCAATTCTGGCTTTAAATACCATTATAAATTCAAGGTTTTAGCCTGGTGACCCAGGAGGCTGAGGCAGGAGAATCACAAGTTCAAAGGCAGCCTCTGCAAATAAGCAAGACCCTGCCTCAAAATAAAAAGAAAAAAAAAAAAAAGCCCTAGAAAATACCCCTGGGTTGAATCCTTATACCAGAAAAAAAAATTCATGGATAAAAAAAAAAATTAAAGTTAACATCCTTTAGTGATGCACACATACCCAGGTTCATGGCAGCACAATTCACAAAAGCCAAGTTATGGAACCATTCTAGGTGTCCCTTAACAGATGAATGGATAAAAAAAATGTGGCATATATACATAATGGATTTTTATTTAGCCATAAAGAGAAACAAAAAAAACCATGTAATTTTCAGGAAAATGGATGGAACTGGAGAGGCTCATATTAAGAAAAATAAGCAAAACTCAGAAAGACAGGTATCTCATGTTTTCTTTTATATGTGGAAGCCACAGTAAAGGGAGAAAGAGGTGGGGATATGTCATGCATGTAAAAGGGAGACTATTAGTGAGAGGAAGTGAATGAGGGGAAGGGGAAGTAGTAGGAACGAACTGGTCAAACTGTTTTAAGTACGTATAATATACCACAATGAAACATAAAATTGTATAAGTAATATGCATCAATTAAAAATTCATGGGGTTAAACATATCAATGGCTTCAATTCACTGAAATTATCCTTATTACTGATGCTCAGACTGTTTCATTTTTAGTCAGTGGGCTCCTCTTCAAGTTTTCTAAAATCCTTTTGACAAGGTTCTAGTGATATTTGATAGCTTCCTTTTTATTATAAGCTCTTCCTGGATCATCTTGTTCATGTCCCACACCTGGAATCTGCCTCACTCCAAAAGCCTTGGTATCTTTTAATGAGAAATTATATTGCCAGGTCAAAATTCAGGTGCTAAGGATCTCCCGCAGTTGGTCATTTTTTTCTAGGTCTTTTCAGGGGATAGGGTTCATATATTACACAGATATACAGACAGATTCATAGATAAGGTAGTTCATGATGTCATATTGATACTCTCAACTTATAGCTGTAATTCCTTTACTCCATTCTAATAATTCTGATTCTCAAGGACTGAGGGCATGATAGGATTGAAATATCTCATGTGTATACGTTTGTCTAATCTTATATTACACATACACCAGGCAGAACATTAATATGATTCTTGAAAACATTAAAATTTTGCATCTCTTCTCATTCTCCCATTGCCAAAATAGTATACAATTTTCATGTCAGGACATGCAGTCATTATGGACTTTATTGTCTCCCTGTTGATTCTCACTTAATTCTTATTTCCATATAATCTATTAAATATCTAAGGGTCAACTGCTATGGTTTGAAAGAGTGTCCCCCAAAGGTTTAGTGGTTGAAGAGTGGTCCCCAGAATGGTACTATTGGGAGTTGGGGCCTAGTGGGAGGTCCCAGTGGGACGTGTGCCTTGTGGGGGACTGTAGGGTTCTAGTCTCTCTGCTTCCTGGCTTGAGCAGCATTTTGCTCTGCCACGTGCTCCTGCCATGCTGTACTGCTCTCACCAGAGGTCCAAAGAATTGCGCTGCCCAATCTTGGGTTTGGAACATTCACAACCATGAGCCAAAATAAATCTTTACAAGTGAAGTGCCTCAAGTATTTCATTATAAAAATGTAAAGCTGATCAATACATCAACTGTCGGTTCTTATGTTGATGTCTCTTCAGAAATTTGGTTCTAGTTCTGTAATGGATTCTTGAAGAAGGGCTCATTGGAAGAGTATTTTTCTTAAATGTTGATAATACATTATGTTTTTGTACTTAAAATTCATTTTTTTGAATAGAAAATCTTGGGCCGACTTTCTTTTCTTGAGAATTTAAATATATTGCTCCATTTTCACCTGGTATACTTACTGTTGAAAATTCTGATGATAATCTAATACTTTCCCTTACATATAGTAGTACTCTTTTTTTCAAATAGATGGTCAAAAGATAAGCTTCTGTTTCTTTATCAGCAGTAATTTTAACTAGAATGTGTCTTGGTATTGTCAGTTTTAGCTCTATTAGTTTCTTGGTGTGCCCTTTCAATATACAGTTTATTTTTTAATTTCAGGAGTGTTCTTGAAATAAAAATTTTAATATTTCTTTTGCTTGTTTTGACTTTGTGCAATCCTAGTTTTTTTTTTTTTTTTTTTTTGCCTTTCTTCAATGTCATTAATCACTCTGGATCTAGAATCCTTTTGACAAGATCCTAGTAATAGTTGAGAGCTTCTTTGTTATGACAATATCTTCCAGGATCATCTTGTACATTTCCTGGCCCTCATCTGAAATCTGCCACATCTCCAAAAGCATATGTCCTCATTCATTATATCAACCCTTAAATCAGTGAATCTTTCATTTTTGATTTTTAAAATGTTCCCTTTTGCACCTTCTATTTCCTTTATTTATTTTTTTAGAGAGAGAGAGAGAGAGAGAGAGAGAGAGAGAGAGAGAGAGAGAGAGAGAGAGAGAGAATGATTTTTTTTTAATATTTATTTTTTAGTTTTCGGCGGACACAACATCTTTGTTTGTATGTGGTGCTGAGGATTGAACCCGGGGCGCACACATGCCAGGCGAGCGCGCTACCACTTGAGCCACATCCCCAGCCCTCTATTTCCTTTAAATCATTACTTACTGTGTTTATCTGTTCTTATGCTTCTTCTATTTCACAATTCTGTAATATTTTTGTCTTTTTCCTGAGTTGTCATCTAACTTACTTCTTTTTCTGGGGGTGGGGGGGTGCCAGGATTGAACTCAGGGGCACTCCACTACTGAGCCACACCCCCAGCCCTATTTTGTATTTTTAGACAGGGTCTCACCAAGTTGTTTAGCGCCTTTTTGCTGAGGCTGGTTTTGAACTCATGATCCTCCTGTCTCTACCTCCCAAACCACTGGGATTACATGAGCGCACCACTGCGTCCAGCTCATCTAATTTACTTCTAATTTTGATTTATGTTGTTCTTGCACATCTTGTATTTCTTAAAGACTTTCAGCTCATTTTGAAATAATAAATTGCAGTTTTGTGGGTGTGTGTTTCTAACATGTTTCGTTTTCCATTGGGATGTTATTCTACTTCCTTTTCTTAAATGTCCTTTACATGAGAGTTGACCTTGGTACTATTATTGCACTCAATTTTTTATGCAAAATTACATTTACTGAAGTTTTTGGAATGAGGCAGAATTAAGAAAATTTGTTTATCTCTAGAGTTCATTTTTGTGTTGTTTGTGCATGGTGTTAAAAACTGTGGCAGCTTGCATCCCAGTTTCTGACTGTGTCCCTTCCCCACTTTGATCTAGACCTCTCTGGTCTACTGCCTCTATCCTGTTCAATTTTTATTCCACTTTAGCAACTTCTCACTCATTGTTAGGATTTGTTTTGGAAGGGAGTTTTGGCAAGTTGGATTTGATACATTTTAGGGGCTGAGCTGATGGTTAATATGGTGGTTTTCCTGTTCTCAGGCCCATCCTATGCTAACCTATTGCTTCCTTCTTTTCTCTCAGAGAAATATAGGAGCTGTCCAGTGTTTTGCTCCTATCTGCTTGTATTTTGAGGGTTTGTGAAGATACCTTATCACCTTATTTTGTTGCCAATGTCATTATGTTGTATCAATATGGGAAATGAAAAATTACGCTGTCATCACCGTCTCCCCAGAATCTTTGTCACATATTTAGTTTCAATACAGGGAGAAGTATAGTATGGATTACTTGTAAGGCCACTATTGCTGTTAAATTCATGCTTTTTTTTCTGACACTTCAGAACACACTACTTCACATTTGACTGCTTCACGCAAAGTTGATACACCCGCTTATTTAAAACCAGGACTCATCTACTGAAACTATGTTTCATTAAAGTTTTCAGTATTTCTGGTATCCATTTGACAAACTTGCCTTAGCATAGCAGTATGCGAGAATTACATCGTTCTCAATATATGCTGCCCAACATAACTCTAGTGTCTGACTTGTAAGAAATACTAAAGAACTGGTGAGATGAATCATTTTGAGTTCATACATCAGAATTGATAACTGTCAAGACTATAAATGTGAGAGCAGAGATTATATTTTGCTCACTATCGTATCTGCAGAGATGAACACAATCCTTGACTCAGAAACACCTAAAACAAATTCACTTGGTCACTGAAAAAAATGGAAGCTACTTCTAGTAGATTGTTTAATAAACTCTCTTCCTGTGGAAGAGGTTTATATTTTCCCTGTGGAAAATGTTTCAGGAACTACCCATTATTTAAAACAGCAATTGTATATTGTGTAATGCTGGTTTGGGGACCTGGATGCCAACTGAATGTGAGACAGGCATTGACAAGAGTGATATGATAAGGACATCCAGTCATTGTTGCTGGCAATGCTCAGGCAATCAGTTTGGCTAATATTAAGAGGTCGGGAGGCAGAGACCTGACTAGAGGGTGTCTGTGGGATGTATACAGGCATCAGAAATATTACATCCCATCTGGTACCTTTGTACAAGGGCTGCATTCAGGGAACCTCATAGTCACAACTTTCCATAGTCCAAGGACATTAGGATTCCCAAATGTGAAAGAAAGATGCAGTTTCCTTCTCCAACACAGGAAGGTCAGCTTCCCTAGAGACCTCTGATTTTTCTTTAAATCCACCCTCTCCAAGAAAACTGGACACTTTGAATACAAGGGCCTCAGTAAGTCAGTCCACTACAGCTTCTGTTGAGAAGCCACTCAAATGACTGTCAAAGGCAAATAGTAACTGCTGAGATGGGGCCGAGGGGGAAGGGAAAGGGAAGAAAGAAGACCCGACACAGAGAAAACCATTTCATGTTTCAATGCACTTAATGAAAAGATGGGATAGTTTGGTGAGTCAATTTTACTTCGAGGACAAAGCTTTTTCTCCCTATGATTTACTGAAGTCTGAACTGAAGCTTTTTGTCAACGCGTTGGGTTAGTGATGGTAACTGACACACTATTATACACTCTACATAGAAAATTTAAGATGTTTATTAATAGAAAACCTTTATAGCAGGATTGAAAATACATCAGAAACAGCTTCTTCAACTACAGCACTATATATGTCAAATATGCATATGACTAACAGCTCTGAGAGAATTTGGCCTGGAACTCTGAAAATAAATCAAATACTATTTTGGAAAAAAAAAAGAATAAAAATGGTAATTACCACCTGCTCCAAGGGCTCCATGTACCAAGTCATATTCCAGAGTTTAGCAGGCAGCTGGTGAATCATGTGTAGACCTACTGACTTGTTTTGAATCTACAACAATTTCGCTTCATTCACGGCTAGATGTCAACTCATAATTAAAGAGGACTTTTGTTATTTAGGTTTTCTGAAATCTTTACTACTTCATATAGAGCATTGTTCGAAGTCAGAAATAAATATAAAGCAATGGTAGCTTGAAGCCCAAGGGAAAGCTCCTGTTAGAATCATTTCTGTCTAAGGATTCTGTGTCCAAGATTTTCAAAATTTTTTTCTATCAAAGTGGTGATTTCTAAAATTTTAAGTGTAACACTATTGTGACACAAAATTCTGAAATGTTAGTTATCTCCCGCTATAGCATTTGTAAACTTCTCAGTGAACAACTGAGGCTTTGTTAAAGGCAATTTCAGAATGGTTTTCACTAAATTGCAAGTCCTTTCTTTTTTTTAAAATTAATTTTACAGTAGAATGCATTGACACATTGTACACAAATGGAGCACAACTTCTCATTCACAAGCACTTTAATGGAGCTGTAATTGGAAATTAAATCACATTTGCCACCCTTTCAACCCCAATATATGGGTATATAGTGACAAATATTCATTTGGCAGACCTATAGTAAAAATGTATTTCTCTCCATAGCTTTGAGTGCTTCTAGTATTATGCACTTGAGACAATTATAAATTATGAAACATGTTCCTGGCCTTGTATTTTTCAAAGAATTCTGTAAAACTCACATTTTGCCATTGCTTATTTCTTATAAGCAATCTTCTGGCATAGCACAGCCAGCCCCGCAGAATTTTCTGAGGATGGTACTATTCCATATTTGCACTGTCCAAAATGGTAGCCATTAGTTCCATGTCACTATTGAGCATTTGAAGTGTGGTTACTGTGACTAAGTAATTGCATTTTTAGGTCTTATTTTAATTAAACTCAAATCCTTTTGAGTGAAACTCACATCATATAGTAATTTTACTGTTTTAAACAGTGGCTGTACCATTTTACATTCTGACCAGCAAGGCAATGTAAATTGTACAAAGGTTCTTTCCAATTTTTCCACCATCTTTACCAACATTTACTATTTCGCTTTTCAAAGCTCTAGTCATCCTAAAGGGTATGAAGTGGTATCTTATAGTTTTGATATGCATTTTTCTAATACTTACTGATGTTGAGGATCTTTCCATGTGCTTACTGGCTTCTTCTTTGGAGAAATGTCCACTCAAGTCCTTTGCTTACTTTTGAATCAGGTTTTATTTTGTTTTAGTTCTCCTCTACGCATTCTGCATATCAATCCTTTTATCAGATATACAAATTTGCATATATTTCCTTCCATTCTGTGAGTTGCCTTTTTATTGTGTTGATGTACTTTGATTCACAAAATTTTAAAAACTATCATGAAATCCAACTGGTCAACTTTTTATTTTGTTGCTTTGCCTCTGGTATGATATCCAAAAAAATCAGTCAAATCCAATGGGTCTTGAAAAGATGTTTTTCCATACTCGTTCACGGCAGCATCATCCGCAATGGCAAAATATGAAGGCAATTCATGTCCACTGATGGATGAATGGATTGGAAAATGTGGAATATACATGCAATGGGGCTAAAAAAGTCTTAACAAGGATGAAGTTATGCAATAGGCTACAACATGGAGGAATCTTGAGGACATACGCTAAATGAAATAAACCTGTCACAAAAAGACAAATATGATTCTACTTATAAGAACTAATCAAAATCATAGCAACAGAAGGAATTGTAGTTGCCAGGGGCTCAGCGGGACTGGGGATATATTGTTCAATGAGCACAAAATTTGTTTTACAGATGAAAAGAGTAATGGACACGGTCATTGATGATGGTTGCTCACATTATGTGTGTATTTAATATTGTATACTTAAAATTAAGATGGTAAATTTTCATGTGTATTTTACTATACACACTCAAAAATTAAATAGCCACAATGTAGCTACAGCATTTAGACAGAACTGTATAGAACACAAGTGAAAGCAGACATCCACATTAAACAAAGATTGGTGTACACTGTGGCCTGTCCAGCAATGTCATTAGACAGAACCACTAAGGTCTGATTATTTGCCAGGGGAAGGAGAGGGATGTTGGTTTACTTTGTACACAACTAGGATGAGGGCATACCAGCAGAAATCACTATGTACCCGCTGCTACCTCTATATTCATAATAGATGTACATGATATATACAAGAACAGAAGTTTCAATATGTCATGCAAAAACAAGCTTAGCTTAAAAAGATGATGACCAGTATTACCAAAGCAACATACAAATTCAATGCATAATCCCTATCAAAGTATCAATGATGATCTTCACTGAACTAGAGAAAAAAAGTTTTAAAATTCACTTGGAAGAATAAAAGACCCAGAATAGACAAAGCAATTATAAGCCAAAAAAAGCAACTGAGGAGGCATCACAATACCTCACTTCAAATTATACTAAAGAGTTATAGCAACAAAAACTGCATGATACTGGCATAAAAACAGTCACATAGACCAATGGTCCAGAAGACACAGAGGCAAACCCACACAGATTCAGTCATCTGATCCTTGATAAAGGTGTCCAAAACATACATTGGAGAAAAGACAGTCTTTTAAACAAATAGCACTAGGAAAACTAGTTATCCACCTGGAGAAGATTAAAACCAGACCCCTATATCTCATTCTGCACCAAAGTCAACTCAAAGTGGATCAAAGACATAGGGATTACACCAGAAATTATACAACTCCTACAAGAAAACAGGGTGAACACTCCAGCATATAGGCACAGGCAACAACTTTCTCAGTAGGACCCATAAAGCTCAGGAACTGATGCCAAGAGTTAATAAACGGGGTGCCATCAAATTAAAAAGCTTCTGCAGAGCAAAGGAAACACTTAGGAATGTGAAGAAAGAACCTACAGAATGGGAGGAAATCTTTGCTAGCTACTCTTCTGACAGAGAATTAATATTTAGACATACAAAGAAAGCAAAAATCTTAATCTCCCAAATCAAATAACCTAATTAATAAATGGACAAATGAATTAAACAGACACTTCTCAAAGAAGACATACAAAATGGTTGACAAATGTATGAAAAAATGTTCAACATCATTAGCAATTAGGGCAATGCAAATCGAAACAATATTTGAGATTTCGTCTCACATAGTCAGAATGTTGGTCATCAAGAATATAAACAATAATAAATGCTGGAGAGGATGTGGAGAAAAAGAAACACTTTTACACTGTTGGGGTAGGACTGTAAATTAGTATAACCAGTATGGAAATCTGTATGGAGGTTCCTAGGCATGGAATCACCATACAACCCAGCTATACCACTCCTCAGTATTTATCCTAAAGAATTAAAGTTATCATATTACAGTGATACAAGCATACCCAAGTTTAGCCTAGGTGTTTGTCAATGAATGAATGGATAAAGAAAATATGGTGTATATATGTATATATATATGTATATATATACACAATGGATTTTAATTCATCCATGAAGAAAAATGGAATTAACAATATTTGCAGGAAAATGGACAGAACTGGAGACCATCATGTTAAATGAAATATGTCAAACTCATAAGGTACTGGATTGTATGTTTTCTCTCACATGTGGAAGCGAGAGAGAGAAAAAAAAAAAGAAAAGAAAGGTGGGGTGGATCTCATGGAAATCAAAGAGAGATTAGTAAAGGAAAGGGACCAAGGGGTGGGAAATGGGGAGGAGGAAAGTTCTGGGGAGTGATATTGGCCAAATGATATAATTATATTGTGTAGATACCAAACAAATCCCATCATTATGTAAAACTATAATAAATCGACTAAAAATGTGGGAAAAAAAGAAAATAGATGACCAGAAAGGGGGAAAAAAAAAAGGTACTTATTTCTTCTTCAAATGATGTTACTGACTGAATGTGTCAGAACATGCTTCACCCTTATCAGCAGTTCTGCTTTCCATGGTTTCAGTGACTCATGGTCAAATGTGGCCTTGGTACAAAAATTTTAAATGGAAATTTCTATAAATAAACAATTCATAAGTTTTAAATTTTCTTTTCTGAGCAGCACGATGAAATCTTGCACCACTGTACTTCATATCACTCAAGACATGAACGATCCTTTTGTCTAGCACACCCACACAGTACACACTACCTGCCCGGTAATCACTTAGTATCTGCCTGGGTTGTTGGACTGACTGTTGTGTATCACCGTGCTTGTGTTCAAGTAACCCTTATTTACTCAATCAATAATGGCTCCAAAGTGCAAGCATCATGACTCACAGGGAAGCACCAGGACATAAGACATGGAAGGACAGATTAACACTGGCACTATGTGACAATGCTGTTATCCCTCAGTATTTATGGGGAATTGGTTCTAGCTTCTCTACTACCAGCAGATGCAAAATCTTCAGATGCTCAAGTCCCTTATATAAAACAGCACATTTGCATATAACCTATGCACACCCTCACACGTTTAGAATCATCTCTAGAGCATTTATAAACTTATATACACAGATAATTGTTATGCTAGATTGTTTATGGAATGACAAAGTCTGTACCTGTTTAGTACAGACACAATCTTTTTTTAAAACTTATTTTTGATCCATGGTTGGTTGAATCCATGAATGCAGAACCCATGTATAAGGTGGGCTCGCTATATATATTATATTGGGATCAGTATTGTGAGTACATAAGAGCTGACAGCTTAAACAGTGATTTTAAGCATCTACCAGGGGTTTTGGGAAGTGTTCCATGTGAATAATGGAATACTATTGTACTTAAATTGATCACAAACTCTAAAAGTAACATAACTAATCAAAATATTAGCTCCTTTTAGTCTCACGCTTACGGCAATGACTAAGCAAATGACTAAGCAAATGACTTTAGGTATTTGCAATCAATCAGGAGCTCAGTTATTTCATGTACAAAAAATTGAATATGAGGGGTCTTATTGGTCTTTTCTTGCTTTATCAATCAGGTGAGTTTTACTTGAGCGTCCAAGATTCCATTTTTGCCTAAACTCTCAGGAGGAAAAGGAGGCCTTAAATGCTGTGCAGAATTCTGATTACAGAACCATGACTTTGATCTCCAGTGACTCTGATTTCCACCTCTGCAAAGACCTCGTTGATAACAGCCTCTGCTACATTGCTTGTCATTCTGATGTTTCTGTGGGTTTCACCAACATTATAAAGTTCACAACAATATTACAAGTTTTAATGCTACTTGCCTGTATGAGCCACAACTTTCAGAACTACCTGAAAGATTTGGCTACCAGCATCAATAATTAAACATCTTTACCAAAGACTGCTTTTCTGAAACACTGAGAGAGGAAGTAAGGGAAGAGAGAAGGAGAAACCAGACTTTCCTAAATGCGTATTGTAGTGGTTTGTTAAACAGTTACCTTATTCTACAAGTGCCCTTTTTGAGAGTACTTTGAAAGTGCTTTTTTCTTTCCTCTCTGCAGCATCTCCCCACCCCCACCCCACAGCCCCTGTGTGAGAAGGGAAGCAATGAAGGAAATGAAAGGGTTCATTTAAGTGCCATATTCACATAAGGCTAATTTGTAAAAAGCTCCCAGCTGAATATACTAACAGCCACCACTGGTCCACAAAACTTCAGTTGAGAAGACTAATTGAGATTCTTCAGAAGAACTCCCTTGTCTTAGCAGTTGCAGAATGTCTCATTAAGC
The DNA here is from genome assembly GCF_045843805.1 of Urocitellus parryii. Classification (NCBI taxonomy): domain Eukaryota; kingdom Metazoa; phylum Chordata; class Mammalia; order Rodentia; family Sciuridae; genus Urocitellus; species Urocitellus parryii. The sequence goes on from NC_135539.1 coordinate 51,684,775, forward strand.
ATTCTGTGCTTTCCCCTTTCTTTGGAATACTAAGTTTGACTCTGCTCGGCCTGAGTTTATAGCTTGCAAATCTCTAATAGATTCAAATGCACCATTGTTGTGAAGCTGTTGGTTTTGTTTTGCATCCCTGTTTGCTTGTTTTTTTCTTTGATCTCAAACTCAAGTTGCATTTAAGTTTACTAGAACACTGTTTTTAAAACAAAAGAACTATGCCCCACCTCCAACACTATAAGGGCTAGGCTGAAGTTCCATTGAACACCTTCTCTAGTCAGACACTAGAGAAATATGTTCTATAAATGAAGACTATCAGAGCTGAGAGCTTAAGTTCAGAAACAAAGATGAACTCCACAAAAATCTGACTTTCTAACTATTTTCAATTCTCTATATAGATGTAAGATTGTAACATTAGACTTATTAAATCGTTGAGGACATGATGCCCATTTGACTATTTTCATTTTCTGCTTTACCAAAATGATATGCTACAGACAATTCTGTGTATTCTTTTAAAAAGCCTAAGGATTTAATGAGGGCCTCAGCAACTTAGTGAGATCCTGTCTCAAAATAAAAAAATATGAAGGGCTGGAGATGTAGCTTAGTGGTAAAGAGCCGCTGGGTTCAATCCCCAGTATCACCACCAAAAAACAAGAAAGCCTTAGACGTTTGAAGTAATGGTGGTGTCATAAGAAATGACCTATTTACATATTTAATTAGAAGCCTCTCCCAAAATTGGGAAAAATTTCTTGGTACAGTTATGGGATAGCTTTTCCTTCTTACTACTATCTTAATATCCAATATTATGGGCTTGCAAAGAAGAGTGGGCTCAAGCTAATATAGTACAAAGGTCTTCAGGCATCTGTCATTACTGTTGTTGCTGAGCTGTCACTTGTATGTAAACAATGGTATAAATATACACACATTACATACATATGTAAATGTGGGTGTGGGTGTAAATACTTTAAACACACATATAGCCCATATTCCTCTAACCTTGAAGTTTGGCTGAATTATTCCATCTGTCTTTTTCATACAAGAACAGATTGTTTATAGACCTGCCTCTATCTAAAACATAACATTATTTTTCAGAAACACTGCATAATTAATTTATATTCTCCAGAATAAAAAGTAAAATTTTATTGCTATAAAATTTAAATAACTATTTTTCTCCCAACTGGAAATATAAAAGTGCATTTCAATATGCTTTTTATTTCCAAATACTATTTTTATAACATTCTGAAGAAAGTCCTATTAGTAAATGAAATCCCACTGGTAATTTTATTTTTAGCTTTTAATATATTTTCTACTAAAAAAAAATCAAGCTGTCAAGACAAAATATTACTAGATTTGTTATTACAAATACAACTGAGAATTTTTAATTCACAAAGGATGAAAACATAAGACACTGATCTCATTGTACATATAATATCACAATAAAATGATTAGCTATAGACTATTAAAACATTTAAGACTTCACATACACATACATACTCTGAAACAAGAAACAGGACATTTTAACCTTTGATATGTTCATGACCACTGAAGAGAAAGAATATCACAGATCACAGATTTGTATCTAATTGTTTTCCTGATATACAAACAAGATATAAGCCAGTCCTAAAGCACACTGTGTTGTTAATAACATCTGTAAGCAAATATAAACATTCTGACTTGGGAGTTTTTCCTTCCCACCCCAAACGATCTGCCTTGTTACCCATTTAACAAGATCACAAAAACAAATACAATATTTTATCACATGACTCGGGAGAGGTTTTTAGATAGATCATACAAACAATTTTTTTTTTGTTCCTAAGGAAGGCAATCTGTAAATTGTAAATGCAATCCTAGGAAAAAGAATCTTGGTCACAAATCATCCACTTTCAAATAATGGCGACGAAAAATAAAAAGCGTATGTTGGGAAAGGGGATGTGCTGGTATGGTAAGGAATAGAAAGGTATGAAATGAAAAAAATATATTTGCCACAGGAAATATTGGATTCAGTTGATTTTTTAAAAATGAGGTATAGAAGTATGTCAGCAAAAGAAAAAATCCAAAAAATTAAGAACCAAAATGCACACTTCCAATGGAAAAATCTCTAAACCTCTTATAGTTTTCTTTATTAGACATTTCATATACAGCAGTTAATCTAGAAAAATACATTTAAAAAAATTTTCAACAGACCATGCTCCCTGTAACAAAACCTTCCAAACCCTGTTTTATTATACAAATCAATTACATTAGTAATGTAAAAAGAAATTCTCAAATTTAGCAATGTTATTTTCCAACCAAGATACACCTAATTTACACATGAGTTTCCACTATTCAAACTGGAGAGTTAGAATTCTGTAATAAATTTTTATAATGTAGTCTGTACATATTAAATAACCTAAAAGGTTCCTCTTGTAGTGCATTTACCATTTAGCAAGTCTTTTCAGTATTTTTCCAGTACCATTCGCATTACAGTGATCTGCCTGTAAATGTTATTAAAATCTAAAAGTGCACACAGTTATCGTTCCCAAATAATGGTCTACTTATGGAGGAAACCTAATATTCACAGAAAGATTATCTATATCATGATTACAAATGTAGGGTTAGCATGTATTCTGAGACTATACAACACAATTATATACATAAGCTAAAGGACATTAAATCTTTAGCCCATATTTACATCAAATAATGTCTGTTTCCACAGGGTCATACCAAGAATTCAATATGGCACTAGATATAATTAGGATTGTTAGCTACAATTCAGTATGGTGAGGAAGTCCAAAATACCCTGAACTGACTTATGCTAAATGAAACTCCAGTATATCACAGTGTTTTAAGCAATATTAGTGTGCTGCCAAACAAGTAACTAAGATATCCAGTAAGGATGCTGTGCAACACAGGAAAAGACAGCAAGCCTTCATTGAGGGACTATATCTGAGTTAAAATTAATTTTAATATTTAGACTGCCACTGCATGCAGAAACCCTGAAAAAGAAATACACAGGTTTCAAAATGGATATACTTCATTTTGTTTTAAATGCCCAAGAGTGTCTTTAAAATAACTCCCTAGTAAGTATTATTCTACCAAGTGAAGAACTTAAGGTTATGAGAAGAAATTCTACATTATCCAGTTTGAGGGGGAAAAAAAGTAGTTTTTCTTACCAAATTATCCAGTGTATTTGACTGGTTATTTACGTTTTCATTTTTACTAAAATTCAGAGTATTAAATGCAATCAATCAAGATAAAATGAATCCAAAATTACACACAGTTATATCACCTTGCAACAAAGCAGCAAACATGAGGGTCTAACAGGCATCTTCGCTCTGCCACTTCCCTTCTGATCCCTCAAAAAAGTGCAAAATCAAAGAGTCACTGCTTGGTCCAAAAATAAAATACATTGTGTATAAAGATGTGAAATTTGATGGAATCCAGCTTCTATTCCACAGGTTGTCTTCCACAAAATCAACGTCCAAAGATGGAGTTTAATTCTAGAAGAATTAATTCTACAATCTGATTTTGGTAAACAGTATGAACTGCTATATTACCAGTCTCTTTCTCTGGCTTTAACAGAGTGGGACCAAAAACAATTGCTATACTTTGATAGGTCATCCGGTTTTTTTCTCCATTTTCTATAACTCTAAGGGGGAAAAGAAAAGTTGTTAAAATAAAATATGAGGGGAAAATTTCAAACTGTATTACAAACCTAACACTCTGCATTTTAAAAAAGAGAAATAATGCTCACTTTCCTAGGTTGACACACAAACTATTTCACCAAGTAGAATTCAGTGTGAATGTCACATGAAGCTTGTTTTTGGATAACACAGCTGAACTGGATTACATACTGTAACAAACTTCAAGTGTTTGTTCAAATACGATATTTTAATTTTTTTTTTGTTTGCTTTTTGGGTACTAGAGATTTAACCCAGGGGTGCTTTAACCCAGTGAACCATTATCCCAGCCCTTTAAAATTTTTTTTTTTTTTTAAATTTCGAAACAGGGTCTCACTAAGTTGGTCAGTGCCTCACTAAATTGCTGAAGCTGTCCTCAGACTTGCAATCTTCCTGCCTCAGCCTCTCGAGTTGCTAGATTGCAGGTGTGTATGTCACTGTGCCTAGAGCTTTAATTTTGAAATAGGACACAGATGTAAATATGTTATAGTTCAGGCAATAATTTATCTCCTAGGTTGATGGGGAAAAACTTTCACGAGGGCACAGATTAAAACTCAGTTTTATGTTATTTAAAAAAAAATCTGAGATAATTTTAGTATTCTAAAGTTCTTTTTATAAGATGATGATGGCTTTCTTTTAGGGTAATAATAATATACCTCACTTAATAATCAATCTCACCTTCATATTTATTAACTTTAAAATACCTACCATGCACAAAGCATTATATAAATGCTTTAAATGCAGTATCTATTTTAATATAGTCTTCACACCAAATCATTTTACCTATGAGGAGTTACACTAAAAGAATTATCTTTTTCCCAGTTACAAAGAAAGTTATGGCATAGGTATAATCCAATTCTGGGTCGGACCCTGTGTGTGACCCTCCTAACTGTGCAGTTCTCTTACCTTTTGAGGTGTCTAAAAAGAATCTGCATTGTATCTTGATTTGGCTTTGGCAACTGTCTGATCAGGTCCTTAACAGCAGCAACACGATGTCTTGGTTCTTGTTCTGAAAAAGAGATAACATCTAGATATTTTGCAGCAAATTCTTATGAAACTGAAAGCAAGAACCTATTTTGGAAGCTCATATTTGGTAATACACAGTGACATCTGGTGGTCACATTTAAAATTTTTTGAGCAAAACAATAATCCATTAAAAAAAACTCGTTTAAAATATTGTACAAACAGAATGTGGTAGTTTAATCTGTGCAAAAGACTTTCAGAATCTAGAAAGAAACAGTTGAAATTATATACTTACTAATTGCATTAACAAAATCATTAAAATGATTAAATGTAAAAAGAGGTTCTGGTAATTCTCGAAAAAACATTTTGAGTGCTCCAGTGATGACATGAATGTCTTCCCATTTACTATCATTCAAGTCCAATTTCTCATCTAAAAAACAGTAGGAAGAAGACATTTAAAAAAAAATTACTTTAAACCAATTCTAAACATTATGAGTGATGCTTTGGAATATAATATGGAGTATAATCTTTTACCATGATTGACTGCAAATCTCAGCTTCTGGACCACTGCAAGGTTGCCACTCACTCTGTAGATTCCGTCAACATCCAAACCTACGGAATAATACTAATTACTTATGTTTAAAGTACTTACTTGCTGCCAAGAATAAAGATACATGCCTGTAATTCCAACAATTCAGGAGGCTAAGGCAAGAGGATCACAGTTTGAGGACAGCCTCAGCAACTTAGTGAGGCCCGAAGCAACTTAGCAAGACCCTGTCTCAAAAAATAAAAAGGGCTGGGGATGTAGCTCAATGGTAAAGCACCTCTGGGTTCAATCTTCAAATAAATAAAGAATTTGCCTCTTCTAAAGATGCTTGCGTGTCTTTTTTTTTTTTTTTCCCTTTCCCCTCAGATGGGGTCTCACAATGTTGCACAGGCTGCTCTTGAACCTGTGAACTCAAGTGATCCTCCTGTTTCTGCTTCTGGAGTAGGTGGGACTACAGAATACCACCATGGTTGGCTTAAAAATTCTTATTCATTAGCATCAGCTTAAAATCAAATGGACAAATACTCTCTTCCTCTAAATGACTTTTTATAGACTCTGGCAGAGGGAGAAAGATGGTGATTCATTCTGAATTCTGTTTAATAAGCAGCAATAATTCTACTTTGTTTATCATGTAGAATGTGGCTTAGCTCAAAGAAGCATCTCACTAAGCTTCAAATACTAACAAATTAAGATAAAATTTTGCAAACACCTGGGGATAGTTCAAAAAGTAAAGGAAGCCAAATAAAATTAACTCATTCACTTTTTTGCACATGATTATAATGTAAATGCACATACTACAGACCACTCTTCAAAGTGTATGTCATATTAAATGCTTACAATAAACTTAATACAAGCTAATAATGAAACCAATGATTCTACAGAAATAGGTCATTTTGTATAGTTTATTATTTTCTTTAATTTTTTTTGTTTTAATTAGTTATACATTATACATGACAGTAGAATGCATTTATGTACTTTGATATACATGCATATTGCATACTACAGTCCTTCTGTCCTCTCATCCACCATTTGAAATTGTAAATTGTTTTAGCAAATATTCTGTTTGTACTATAGATAGTTACTGAATTTTCATTTTGGTTTAATACGAGAAAGCAGTAGACGCTCTAGTGGGAGCTATTAGGTTTAAGGCTGTATATTGTGTACACTGGGTGCTGATGGTCTCACCAGTAAAGGCAAAGCGCTGGAAACCTTCAGGGTCATCACAGGACTACAAGGTAGAATTTATTCTGCCTTAGATCCACAGTTTTAGATGGGAAAACACACTAACAATATGAAAAAACAAGAGAATAAAGTGTCCCAAACAAACCAAGATGCTGCAACAACAGAAGCCACTGATAACATAGTAGAAGAAATGTCCAAGGAGGAGTTCAGATTGTATATAGTTAAGTTGATATTATTTTTTTATATATGAACAGAATCATTTGAAATTCACAAAATTAACTTGTAGGTATTCATTAAACAATAATGCTATATAACATGTTTAACAAAGCATATTAGCCAATGTGCTACATTCACTTAGTTTAAAATAAAGGCAAGTATGGATTTCACTAAGTAACTTAGGGTCTTGCTAGGTTGCTAAGGATGACCTGTCAAGGCCACTTCTTTACTGGTAAGCTTTCACTACAAAAACTAACTATAATTCAGGGGCTTGTTAAGGATGAGCTGCTTTCAAGTACACCAGTTATTTGATTTATTATAAAGTAATGTGGGGTCTCCCTTGTCATGTTGACAAGAACAGTCAATGAGACAAGGACAAGACAACCAGCAAAAGCTACAAATCAAATTATACAAAGTGTTTTAACTGTACAAAATGTTTCTGATCATATACAGATAAAGTTAATGTGATTATACTATCAACATACTGCAGATTCACATAAAACCAGCATAAATACTATAAATGTTAAAACAAATCAGTTTGTCTTATTTTCAGGAAATGACACAATGTCATTTAGTTACTTCATAGTTGATTTAACAGTTTTTAAATGTCATCTTATTATTATAAAACAGAAGAAACAGTAAATATAATCTCCTCAGATCTTTAACACTGCCACATCATTACTTAGTTTCACAATCACAACCTTCTTCATTTTTAGCAAATGGCAACTCCAAAGAGGCTTCAAAGAATGCCATATACTTAATTAATCTCAACATATTAAACATTCAATAGATGCCTGCAGAGGTCCTAATCTGAAACAGGTGCCAGCATGTAAGTGCTTTGTAAACAAAATGCTTTTCTTAACATCTTAGGACCATAAGGAAAACTTTTGGTTACCTCACTCAAAATCATAAACATCCTAGGGATTTTGATGATGAAACAATGAGTTCATTTGCTTTGTGTGGAAAAAAAAAAAAGAAACTCATTCTCTTACCGTGTTCTTCAACATGTTCAATGCATAACTTCACAAACTTTGGCACTGTGCCATTCTCTCTCTGACACAGATTAGCAAGATTGGATCCAAACACCTGATCTGAAAGAGATTTATTTTTAAGATAAACTCTTGATAAAATTTAGTCCAGGAGATCGCTAAACCATTCAGAGTGCAATGGAACATACCCAGTGTACCCCAAACATCACTTACCAAGACCTGGGCCTTATTTGATATAGACAGGTACCCTGCCTACTTCCTTAATTTCACTTCAAATAATGCTTCTTCACTAAAATTCCATTAACACCACAACCCATTTTTGCCTGAAAGCCTTTATATTTTCTACTCCTTTTGCAGAGAACCAGTCCCCCTACCTCCGCCACCTCCTCCTACTGCAGCTTCCCTATTTATTTGGTTCCTTCTCTTTACTCTTGATCTCAAGCTAAAATATCACCCCTTTATCTAAGATAAATCAATTTCACTCACTTTCTTTTATTATTATGTTAATTTCACAGTATTCATCACCAAATAATTCAAATAATCCTGTCTACCTCACATTTGAGTGTAAGTTCTCTGAGGGTAAGAACTTGTAGTTCTTAAACACCAATAGGTATTCAAAGCACCCAGTCTCATGCCTTTTTAAAATATTCAAATATTTATTAACTATCAAAACATGCATATGCATATCTAACATGTGATTCCAAAAAATACATTTCAAAAGCTGTTTATCTTTTACCCTAATAGCTTAGAAATTCCACATTAGTGCTAAACATTCGGGAAAACAAACAAAATATCTTAAGGGATGAATAACAACCATAAAGTGACAATGGTTTATATTTCTCAATGAAAAGGGCCTGATAAACAAATTAACAGCTCTTTCTATTAACTTACTTGTCAGGCTTTGTTTTTTAAAGGTGTTATGAGAATGGAAGACAAACAACAAAGAAGAGAAGTACTTGTTGTTTTTTTTTTCCCCTCCTACTTTGTTAGTGACTATTTACTCAAAATTTCTAATTTCTGGTCTTCACATTTCAAAACTAAAGCTCTTCAATGTTATGACTTCTAAGTAGGGGCCATGCATTGCAACTGCATTGCTCCTAATAAAAGGTTTCTAAAAATTTAATTTCTCATTTGTGTCTGTTCAATGTTTTAAGGTAAACTTTACATGTATGTTTAAAAAATTAACTTTAATTACTCAAATATTTTTTAATTGTTGCACTTGAAAACTATAAATTAAAGAATGAAAACATTTTTCCTGCTTGGAAATTTTAGTTTTTAATTTGAAATGTCTCATTTTCGAATTTTTTTTTTCCATTTTGGTACTTGGGATTGAACCCAGGGGTGCTTAACCACTGAGTCACACCCCCAGCTCCTTTTTTGTATGTTGTATAGAGACAGGATCCCAATGAGTTGCTGAAACGGCTTTGAACTTGTGACCCTCCTGCCTCGGTCTCCAGAGCTGCTGGGATTACAGGTGTGTGACACCATGCATGGCTCACTTCTGATTTTTACCAACATTCATTATTATAAATATTACTTCCCATACCTACCTTTAATATAACCTTTTTCACGAACAGCTTGCAAAGTGGGGCGTCGTGTAAGAAACTTCTTTAAGTTTTTCTTGGTTTTTTTCTGTTCTGAAGAATCTATGCTAGATACTTTCATGGCTTAAGACAAACAGATATTAAACATTTCATAAGATAACAAATTTCTGAAAATATTTCCACAGAGCATTCAAAACATAACTTCACATGTCAAAAACACAGTACAAATTCAATTATTCTATCTTTTACATAGTTTAAGTAAGTGAAGAATCAAATTAACATAGACCCAATTTTAAGAAAAACTTCTCCTTTTTATCACTAAAAACTGATCTCAAGTGTACTTTCTTTAGTATATGTGCTATAACATCTCTGTTATTCTAATTTATACTTGTTAATTCATAAATAATTCTACTGATCTTTTTTGACTCACTAATAGGTTTGGAAGATGAAATATCTACACACACAAATCCATAAAATATAAGACAAACAAAAATTAGGAATCTGGATAATATACTTTAAGCTAACTCTCATCATGATTATTTGTACTCAAAGAACAAGAGTCCCCAGAAAATGTTCTTCATTACCTTTGGTGCTAATGTATCAGGACAACAAAAATTTGAAAATAATTACATTTGGAGAAAGCTCCCTTTGATTTTCATGAGACACCTCCTTCCCTGCCCCCTCCCCCACCTTTCTTTCCCCTTTTCCTCTCTAGCTTCTATATATACTACCCTTCTTGACCTTTTGGGTTTGGCTTATTTCACCCACTTAACATAATATTCTCAAGTTCCATCTATTTTTCTGCAAATGACATGATTTCATTCTTCTTTATAGCTTCTTTACACAAAACACCATTGTGCATATGCATATGTATGTCACATTTTCTTTACCCCTTCATCTGCTGATGGACACCTAGGCTGATTCCATAGTTTGGCTACTGTGAACCGTGCTGCTATAAGCATGGGTATGCACTGTAGTAGGATGACCTTAATTCTTTAGGATAAATGCTGAGGAGAGGTATAGGTGGGGGTTTTATGGTGACTCCATTCCTAGTCCCTTGAGGAATCTCCATACTGATTTCCATAGTGGTCATGCCAATTTACAATCCCACAAACAGTATAACAGTGTTCTCTTTTCTCCACATCCTCTCCAGTATTTATTATTGTTTATATTCTTGATGACTGTCATTCTGACCTGTGTTGAGATGAAATCTCCATGTAGTTTTGATTTTTAATGACATATTTAATAACATACTTCTCAAGGGTCAGCATTAGAAAGTGCTTTTCTTAAAATTCTGGCTCAAGTTTTGTTCTTTCTGTATGATCTGGAGAAATGAGTGTGTGCACCTGTGTACCAGCACAGACATATCCTAGTCCAGAGATGGCTTCCTGTGTCTAATGGGAATGGAATATGGCATATATCCCATGACTTTGAATTTCCTAAAGTAGAAGATTCTATATGGAATTTTAAAGAGTATACATGTATTTTAAACATGAACGCAGTATCTTTATTTTGTTTACTTTTATGTGGTACTGAGGATCGAACCCAGTGCCTCACACATGGGAGACAAGTACTTTCCTGCTGAGCCACACCCCAGCCACCAAGTAACTACATATTTTTAAGTTAGTAAAGTTCAGCTTCTTAGAAGATTCAACAGAAGCGTACTATAATAAAGTATAACAATATCTTAAATTAATATGATACCATTGAGAGACATACGATGGCAATGAATGAATTAACAAGAAGAAAAAGCATACAGTATCGGAGCTGCCACTACTTAATCTTGAAATGTTTTCTAAATACAAGGTTGCACTCAGCGTTATATAGACATTTATTTAAATAGAATAAGTTCACTCAAACCATTAACAAAATAAGAAAAAGAAAAACTTACAACGAAGTTTTTTAAGATCCTTCTGGTCTTTTTCTTTATCCTGCTTTTCTATTCCTGGTGAATCTGGTACCTCCTCTTCAATTCCTTCATCAGTTTCTACCGCCTATTGGTTAGATGTTTTCCAAACACTTATTACCTCTGATATGACTTAAGTGTAATAACAAATTCTCAGAATGACAAGTAATTGACTTTACTAGTGATTTCAGGAAACCAATTAGTACAGTATGAATAACTTAAGATAGATATTTGATAAATCCTTTAAAGTATCTCCCCCACCCCGAAGTGGCATTAATTTTGATTTCCAAAAGAAAGGGTGGGGGGGACACCAAGAAAATATTGCTGATAACTCACAGGATAAATAGGTATATACTAAAGATGAGGCTATTTGCATATGAATGTCAATAATAGCAGTTAGGAGGAGGACAGGCTAGAATACATGGTGATAAAATATAATGCAGCTATATTCTCTTGACAACAGGTAAGACTTACATTTAGGGATATGATAACCTTATTATCTAAAACACTATGAGACGATAGTATTGTAGCAATGTAAGACTTACACTAATAAACACATAGATATTAGGAAATGAAAGAAAATCTAGAACTGATTTACAGCCTAACCAAGGTAACTTTTACAGGTTAAAAAACTAAATTATCAAAGCTAAAAACTTTCTTTTGCCTCTCATATTGAGGTCTTTATTCCATTGATGTTTACTTTTGTGCACAGGGTAAGAAAGGGTTCCTGCTTCTTCTTAGATATCCATTTGTATCAACACATTTACTAAAAAGCTTATTCTTTCTCACTGTTCTACAGTGCTGGATCTGGCAGGAAGTGTCCATAGGTATGTAGGTCTGTGTCTCGGCTCTTTATTTGTTTTCATAGGTCTGTTTGTTTATCCCTGCCTGGATATGACGGTCTATTAGTTAATATAATTCAATAAAATCTTGATATATGATACAGTGAGTCCTTTTACTTTTTTTCAAGAGTGTCTTGGATGTTTCTTAGCCCTTTGTCTCTTTATGTAAATTTGAGAACAATTTTGTCAAGACCTACCAGAGAAACAACTGGATTTGAATAAGATTCAAACATCTAAAATCTATGAATAAATAAATCATTTGAAAAAATGTTATATGTTGACGTGACTGAATCTTTTAGTCTATGAACTTGATATATTTTTCATTTAATTGGGGTTTTCATCAATGTCTCTCAGTGATAATTCTTCCTGCAGAGTTCTTCCACATCTTTTGCTACATGTAGTTATCAATATCTTTTGACACTTTGGAAACAATATGTATTTTTAAATATTACAGTAAAAAATATTCCTTTCTCTTTACTTGGTGCATTTCTTGATCCCGCAGGCCTCAATGAAGAAATAAACAAAACACCAAGGGCTACAAGGCCTTCAAGGCCGTGCCTACTACACTAGGTTGGCCCCTAATTACATTTTTAAAATATATTGTATACCTTTACTATCACAATATTTATCACATTTTATTATATTAACTTCAGTTACCTGTCTTTAGTATTTTTGTCTTTGACAGTAACCCCCCCCCCAGAAAGGTATGGTATCTGCCTGCATGCTGGTATATTCCCAGTATACAAGGCACTCATACATTTGTTAAATGAATGCATGCACATGCTTTCAAGGGACAGTGAACAGATTACTATGATTACAGCTGAAAATTCACATTGTGTCGTGTAGAAGGCACAACAGAACAGACAAGACTGAGCTTATACTGGTGAATTTTAACGGGATTCACAGGTTTCTGACCAGTAGAGGATTATAAAAATGATACCAGACAGTTTCATTGTTATATGGCACTAAGAATAAAAGATGATATTAAATGTAAAAATTATTTAGAAGGCTATTCTTTTTGTGGTATAAAGATATTAAAACTTGTTTGTCCATGGTTTCAGGAATAAATGGAAAGGAAGGGACAGGATTCAGAAATATCATATAACATTACAAATTGCAAAGGAAGTATTTATATCTAGCTTCATGACTAAAGTGCTAGAAGAGGTAAAAGTTCTATTCTACTTCCCATAAGTATAACTTTTCATTTCTGTCACTAATATATGAACCTTCATGAGGAGCTATGTCTCCATATGATGCAAGGTAAGAATAATTTGAAGATGTACAGCTCCTTTCTTTTCTTACCTAGCATATAGGTTCAAGAGTACAAATTTGAAATTTTTTTGGTTATTATAAAAATAAGAAAACCTGAGAGTACTGAACATCTTCAGAAGGGAAAGGGCTGAAAAACGAAAGAGGTGTTAATAGACAAAAGAGCTAATAAAGAAACGAGTCGTATTCATTTCACAATTTTGTCTTGGATCTCTTTCCATCAAAATTTCCAATTTGTGCAGTCATTGAATAAATACTAATAGTAGGCACTATTTGTTCCTTTTTAAACCCTTTCTTTCTGGATCAATGCCTAAGATAAACATTATTTCAAATACACTGGCAGCAAACATTATATAAATGACAATTTTAAATCACTGACATCACCAGTACCTGGGATTGCTAAAGTGACCATTGTCTTTCCCACCTCTGTCAACATAAACAAAATGTTTTTTCATATATAAACTAGAATCTGGATATGCAATAAGCAATTGTAAAACCAAAAGAAAAACAGTTCTGCAATAAAAATTTTACATAAGTCAATCACATACCTGGTTACTGATAGTACTACTAAGAACTTTAAACCAATCATTAATAACAGCATCATTATCAGACTGAATTAGCAGTTCTGTTCCTTGACGAGTTTTCAGCTTTAGAGAAAAGTGGGGAGAGAAAATTATGGTCAATGCTTTCAACAAATTAAATAAATACATTTAATTCAAAGTTCACAAAACCACCAGTATATCAGTGATAAAAGATAAAAGTACTGGAAAAGACTTGTAATATATAGTCCAAGTCCCAGTAAGTTATATAAGTGAAGCTGAGTTTTGCACCACTTTCCCCCCCTTTAGATTATGGTACAAATTGACTGAACTATGTTTTAACTAGTCATAATGTATGATTATTTCCTCAAATAAGTCAAAAGCAGAATGTCCAATTATTATGGGTGAAATATGACTTATACTAAGAAAAAAATATTACCTCAAATACATTCTTTTTGCTGGATTTATCCTTTGATGCCATCTCAATGGTTGCCCCTCTGAGATCCACCGTGAACTCTGGTTTGGACTGATTACTCCCAAACTTAATTTTAGAAAAAAGGAAAAACCTTTATGTGATACTTATGCATATGTGTGTATTCAAAAAGAATTAAGAGCAACTTTGTTATTAATAAATCAAATAGGAGATTATCATGAATTCTTCTCTTTCTGTATTATAAAATAACAATTCCTGCTTTGAAAAATGTCTAGAAGTATGAACTGGCTCAATTTCCATAATAAAAATGTATATTATAAATAAATAAATAAAATAAAGCCACACTGAAATAGTCATTCATTATAGTGGGAAAATAATATGTTGGTGAGGCTATAAACTAATATACACTTATATGCTAGAGTGATATGAATTGTAACAGCTTCTAAAGAAGAATAATAGATAATACTATTATTTGTGAAATGACAAATAAGTATATACTGGCTCAGCAGTTTAAAATTTATCCTAGACTATATATGGTTATATAAAATAACATGTTGAAAAAGGCAAAAAAATATTCTTATACATGTACAAGAAATACCAGACAGATATCAAGTGCATTTTCCATCTAATAAAAATTTCGATTCTAATTTTTTGCTTTCTAGAGTTATTTCCTTATTGACTATTTATTCTGTCAAAAACTAACAATAATTTATGAAAACTGAAAATCCTAAGCTCCATTTTCTTTTATTCAGTTTTTTGTCAGAAATTATAAACTAAAGCCAGAAGCAATTTAATGAAAACTGTGAAAAGAATGGGAAGATAGCTAATGTGTGTCTGAGAAGAAAAAGAGCTTAGCTATTTATTATATTTGCTAGCTAGATAAGGAAAAGATTAGCAAATAGAAAATGTGTTTTATACTTATTCTGTATCTTGCCATTGTTAACTTACAATTTTGTTTAGTCTGCTAATTAAGAATAAGAATAGAAAATAGCATTCCTGTAATACTGAAAGGTTGGATGTTTTATTCTAATGGCTATTTAATGATAATTTAAAGGTCATGAAGAGTTACTGCAAATATTTCCTATATTTGATATAAGAAATTTCATTTGCTAAAATGTTTCCAAGTCAAATCATAATTGTCGTTGGAATTAGATTTGACCCACCAACCTTGTGATAACTTAATTCACTATGTGAAATACCAATAACTATTTAGTTGCTCCACATTTAAGAAGAGGTAAGGCTTCAACTGTTCCCTTTTGCTTCTTTTCAGCTAGCAGTATGGACTTAAATAATGTATTTGTTTTAATAAAATGTAACAAAATTCAGAATTTAAATGAAATTATTAGTGGAACCATGATAAAAATCAAAATTTTAACTGTTTTCTACAAAGTCATTGCTTTCAAAATCATTTGAAAAACATTTTGCGGATGAGTATATAACTCAGTGGGCAGAGTGCCTGCCTTGCATGTGAGAGGCCCGTGTTTAATCCTCAGTTTTGTAAAAAAACAAAAAAATTTAACCATAAAGTTGTGTAATGAGCACAGAGAACTTCCTGAATAGAAATGACACATCTCAAAAGTTATGAAAATTGAAAATACACTTAAAAATGGCAAATCAATTATTTATTGTCATCATACGCTCTGCAGATGTTCAGCTATAACCTACAATACAAATAACCAACCCACTAAACATAAACACAACGAAAGGACATGGAATGCCAGAAAAATGTGACTGATATGGTTGGCAATATGTTTTGTTTATTATTCTTTTCCAGAATTTAGTCCCATTTTACTATAACCACCTCCCACCTATGTACTCATGGCCAAAAAACAAAAAAAAGAAAGAAAGAAAGGGAGGGGAAAAGAATTATTGTGGCAAGGGGTATGTATGCAACAAGAACACATACAGTGACAGCTGAAACAGGATCTGACTTTACATATGCAACAGCAGGCCGACGCTTGACAGAGTTTTTCCAAGAAGAAAGCAGCGAAAACAAGAACTCAGAAACTGAGCCCTGTTGGCAGAATGACTTGATGGGGAAAGGGAAGAAAATGATGTCATAACAGTGCATAATGGCAAATGGCACACAAGAGAAAAAAGCATAATGGAATCAGAGGGGACAAGAACACAATTCTATAAGCAGACACAGCACAAGCAAAGCTAAAACTTACAAATATTTTTGCAGAAGCACTAGAATTTATCCCAAAGTATTTTCTGACTTTGTTATTGCACAAATTCCTGCTTTATAGGATTTATCTTCAACAGGCATGTCTTAGCCTATATTCACAACAGAATACTTGAGGGGTAACAGAAAAGACTCACATCTGGCCCACCTACCATCTTGCTCAGCAGCCTGCTCAGAAACCCCTGAGCTTCCTCCTCATGACAGGATGAGCAATTTCCCTTGGTCCCCTTCCAAATCATCTCTTGGGAATAAGTAGTCTTACCATCTAGCCTGCCTAATCCTTCCTCTAGGTCAGAGGTGATTTTATCCTTTGTGTGACATGTGGCAAAGTCAAGAGACAGTTTCAGTTCTCACAAGTAAAGGTGAGGTTGTTAGGCATCTATTAAATACCCTATAATACAAAGGACTGCCCCTCAATAACAAAGAATTATCTGGCCCCAAAAGGGAACTATTTTTAGAAATTTGAAAGTGTGTATAAATGAATGTACGAGTGACTACTGATATTTGTGGGATTATTTTTAATTTTTAAGAGATATAATAAGCCATAACTGAAAGGGAGAATATATTCTGTGTTATAACTATTTACTTGCCAGTTTTCCCCACTGCAATATAAGCACTGAAGACAGAGAACATGTTATTTACTTATAAACCCCCAAGTTTAATACAGCACTGAAGACTTTTACGCTTGCTGTCTGAAAAAAAAAAAAAAACCTACATTTCTAAAGTGAAATGACATGAGAAAAAACACATCTATAAACTTATGTTACTGATAAAATGACTAGAGGAGTAACTTCCTATTTTTCAGAAAACTATTCCGAAGGAGAAGGAAAGGTTCTTGGGTAATACAGCATCTGAATAAAATTTATCTTATAAAGTAGAATTGGAGAAAAGAGTTGTGTGTTTCATTTACTCAATTCTAACTATCCATTCTCTGAAAAAAAGCACTGTGTTAAAACATAGAATTTTGAACAATGTGGCTGATTTTACTCAGCATTTCATTATTGAACATGTGTCCCAGAGTGAGCAGAAGATTTGAACCTGCTATTTCTTGAAGTGGATCTCCTAGGCTTGCTTTTTTTTCGGGGTGGGTGGGGGTGGGGAGGGTGGTGGTGTTACCAGGGATTGACTTGACCCCAGGGGCACTTAGCCACTGAGCCACATCCCCAGCTCATTTTATATTTTATTTAGAGACAGGGTCTCACTAAATTGCTTATGGTTTTGCTAAGTTGCTAAGGCTGGCTTTGAACTTGTGATCCTACCCTGAATTGCCGGGATTACAGGAGTGTGCTACCAATGCTTGACTACACTCATATAGTTTTTATTCAAATAATATTACTTGGCTTTTATAGAACATTTGGTTTTCATTCCCTTAATATGTGAGAATGGGTAAAGCAAGGCAGTCTATGAGTTTTAAAAATAATCCAAAAAAAAGAATTGACTATAGAACCTAGTGTTTTACCATATCCTAAGTCTGTTTTGTCTTTATTGAGGCTATAAAAAACAGTGTAGCTGTGTTTTATTTAATTATGTCTACCTGAAATTATATTTTAAATAATATAACAATATTAATAAAATTTCATAAAATATTCTACAATTTCAAAATTGTGTACCTTAGTGAATTTTAAACTTTGTTTCACTATTGCCACATGGTAAAACAGTAACACAACTTTCGAAGATAGATCTTGCAACTTAATCAACATTAATGCTGTTTAGGAGGTCTGAATTATGTAAGGAGTTCTAGAATGAAAACTTAAAATATTTTATTTATGCAAGTGTTCAGAATAAATGATTATGTGCTAGATATTAACTCTGCATCTTTATATTTAAAAAGAAGTTTTCATTATTTAAATCACAACAAACCTGCCTATCTAAAATGATAGGCCTCATTTACCACACTGATCTACACACCATAACTTGCTTTATCTTACACACCATAACTTTCAATCTTTAAATATTAGTAATTATCAAATAAGTGACAATTACACAGTTTTAGGTATTTTGTTTTTACTTATTAATCTCTAATTCTTCATTCCTTTTCTTTCATCCATTTTCTCCACTCAATTTCAAATAAAATTTGAGCCACAGGTAAGAAGAAATAATTACACATTCCTCTAGAAGTGCATTAACAAACAAAAAAGCACCATATGCTTTACTTCAGAAGAAAAAGGAAAAAAGATATAATTATTCATCTACTTTAAGATAAATCAAACCAAAATTTCAATCTTTTAATATGGAAGTATAATGTAGTTCATTTCTACTGTACTGGTCAAATTGAGAGTTAGTAAAGCAAAACAGAAGAAATATTCTAGAATATTCACACTCATGATCAATGTGTATTTTTAGGTTGCCATGTCAGAGTAGCTGAGAACTAGCATGCTCTATGGCATTCATAGTTCAGAACAATGCTATATGGTTGCATTAAAAATGCAAGTGAATTTTACAAATGGATTTCTCTTTTATCACCTTCTGATCTATTGGTCATGTGTCAATTTTAAAGATACTCAGTAATTATATGAAAGTGTTGGTAAGGTAGGATATGAAGCAAACCAAATACATTTAGAATACTTTCATTTTAAATTTTATTTTAACATTTCAAACTCAATTACTAAAAATTTTTAGAAATATTCAGAACATGGACTCTGGAGACAAAATAGCAAAGTTCTAAACCCAAATTGCCCACTAGTTTAAAACCTTAAGCAAGTTACTTATCTTTTGATACCTCATTTTCTCTTCTATGGAGGGACTTAAGAAAAACAAAGCAAAACCAAAACAAAAACAGAGCTGTCCCAGAGTTAAGAGGATAAAATACACAAAATCTTTTCAGGACATGATACACATCAAGCATTCAAAAAATTTTTGCAATTATATGTCACAAATTATTATTTTTAGTATTTGTATTAACAATGAACTAAGTATAACAATAGTAAACACTCAAATATACAAAAAAGTCAAATCCCAAAAGTAAAGGTGACATTTCTTTTTCTTCTAAAAGCTAGCTGACTTTATACACAGACACTAACGCCCAAGTCAATGACTGATGTACAAGGGTCAAGTCACAACAGAAGGTGGGACTTGCCACATTACTGCTTATTTTCTGACTAAACATCTCAAATAGAGACATAAACACAGAAAAGTTTAACATTCTTACAAAGGTTCAAAAAACATCTTTGTTCTATCACCACCATCTTTCTGCTGGATAAATGGATAAAGATAATGGATAAAACTGAATCCATTGATTTAAATAATATAACTAATTAGACTTTTCTAATTAGTCCTCTTCTTTCTCTTACAAGTCAAAATGCAACTTCTAGAAAACTTAATTTAGTTTTATACGCATATTAACTGTAACTAGAAGAACTCTGGAAGTAACTTACTGAAATTCAGGCATAACACTATTCACACAAATTTAGAGAGAAAAACTTACCCAACTTGTGCTACTTCCTTGAGTTTTGGTAAAAAGTAAAGATGAACCCTGCAATACTGCCCAAGAAGACAACCAGTTCTTTCTGCAATTACAAAAATGACCAGTTAAAGCACCAATGTCTGGTTCTTCTAACCAAATTCATTATTGACATTCTAATATTGAGGATATAATGCTAACAGAATTTACAGTCATTTATGGTCTCAACCTGATCACAAAGGCCTCTAAGCAAATGAATTTGATCAGAAATTTAAATCATCAAAATAACTATGACCAAAATATCTAATTAACGGCACAGTGTATTCAAGGACATTATGTTTTTTTTTTAAGTCACAAACTTAGAACATCATACCTAATAAGAACTTTTTAAATATAATTATAAAAATCAGACATGTTTAGTAACTCATTCACCTAATTCTTTACAGATACAGACTATTTTATGTTTCTTGGTTATCTCCCTTTTCCTAAAAGGGGCAGTAGATACTAGTAGATTATAAACACAATAAGTACTAGTACATTATAAACAATAAATTATGCCTTGATTAGTCACTGAAATTTTATTTTTGAGATTTTTAAAAAATATCCTAAACTACAAAGATAACACAGCTATGCAAAAACTCTGAATCCAGACATATATAAAGGAAAAGACCTCTGTTTCTTCAATACACATTCCTAAGGTAACCAACATTAAGAGTTTGGTATATATGAAGCTTTTCTAGAAATAGACCTATATCTAGTACTCAAATAAGACTCATACTGAATAGGCTATTACCATTGTTCTTATCTAGAACTTTAAAGCTGATCAATGTTATACCACTCAACTTCCACCTTCAATATCTTTAATTCTGTATTAGAGATTTTTACTTAAATATCTCACCCACTGGAATTGTAAATAGTGTTTCACTTATTTTATCTATTGTAAGCCTAGCAAACTACTTTTCAAACAGTATGTATGTTTGTAAATGGAAAAATAATTTAAAATTAGCTTATAAAGAAATTCAGTTGCTGGATGGGTAAAAAAAAAAGTGTGAAATTCATCAACATTAAGAATTTATTAGTGCTTCCTTATAGAGAAACATGGTCAGTTTTGTAAAAATTTCATATGCACTCAAAAGGGTTTATTTTCATTTTCAGAATGTAGAATTTAATACTGTCAATTAGACCTACTTCATTATTTTACTACTTTTGTATCTATTTGAACATCATGGGTTAAGAGGAGTGAAATAAAATTAATTACTCCTCTATTTTTCCATTATTTTCCATAGTTTGTGCTGATGATTGTTGATGCTACTTTAGTTGGTAAATGATTATTCCTTATGATTAGATCTTGATTGTCAATTTAGTATGATGCTCTTTCATTTCAAAGTGCTCACCTCTGTGATATTTAATGCTTTTCTTTCTAGATCTTAGAACTTTGTCTGCAATTAAGATCCTTATTCCTCCTTTACTTTCTATACCTTGACATGTCCTTATTTTTTTTTTAACTTTTCTGAATAGTTTCAGGTGTTTCTTTTATATATACTATTTAATTGGGCTTTTCTTTATGTTTCAATCTGAGTATTTTTTCATTTTGACAGATTAGTATTATTCATTTGCACTTATTGATATTGACATACTAGATCTATTTGGTGCTTACTAAGGCACAATTTTGTTACATTCTTATTTTATATTTTACTTTATGTGGAAATCTTGAGATACTTTAAAATGACTTGTTTTTATTTGTAAATTTATTTTACAGTCTTAGGATATCATCTACTGACATGCTACCATGAAAAATGCTTCAATTACTGTATTTCCACTATGAAGTGAGCCTGTAACCTCAAAGAGAACAAATCCTAATATTTGTTGACAATAAAAACTTAAAAACTTTCAACAACATAGATGAATCCCAAGACCATGAGGCTAAGTGAAATAAACAAGTTCCAAAACATACAAATATGATATATATCTACTCATATGATGTATCTAAAATATTCAAAATCATGGAAACAGTAGAAAAGTGCTCACAAAGGAATGAAGAAGAGGGTAAAGGGGTTAGAATTTAGTGGGAAGAGAATCAATGCTATAAAATGAAAAAGTCCTAGAGATCCATTACATAACCACATGCACTACTAAAATATACACTTAAATGGTTAAGGTGGCAAACATAACATTATGTGGGTTTCTTTCTTTCTTTGTTATACACACACACACACACACACACAATTAAACTTTAAATATAATTCTGGAGAACATGGCACATCTGCAATTATGAGTTTGATAATTTCCCAAAACGTAATGGCTTTTGTGATTCTTTGTACAAGATAAAATGTGTATACATTAGAAAATGAGCAACTCAATGAACCAGTATTTCCAAATGCCCAACAAAATACTATAAAATTATGCACAGGTTAAAATCCACTCAAATGCAATAAAGATTAATGGTTTTTAATGTAACTGAATATAAAAGTTTGATAAGTTTTTCAGTCTTCACTGAAAACAACCTTTAAGAAATTAATATTTGTAGAGTTTTGGTGTAACAAAAAACAGTCATAATTATACTGTGTAAGGGAGGATTATTTTCTTAAACTTTAACAAAAATAATACGTCACAAAAGACTTCAAGCAGAGAAGAACTGCAGAGAATTCTACCATCTTCCATTATGTAAAATACTAAAGATTTGCAAAAATAAAAAACAATGCCTCTCTTCTCATGGAGATATTTTTCTTAGAAAATGCAGGATTTTTTTTCTTCATAAAAAGTTGTTTGTATTAATTTTTAATAGATTATTATAAAAAGAATTATTATTCAAGATTTCTCATTTTAATCTCTCATGTAAGTATCTATACACATAACCTATACAAAGGTTCTTAGAAATACTCAAAAGAGTTTAAAGGGCTCTTCTGACCAAAAAGTTTGAAAACCACTAGTATATGGAAGATTAAAATAACTGTTTTACTTAACTCCATGTAAATACATTTGAAGATGATGAAATGGATGCTGGTTTTACAAAACAGTATTTCAAAAAAAGTGGGACATCTAAAAGACTAATTATCATACGAGGAGGAGGATAAAATAAAAAGCAGAGAAAGCGGCCAAAGAGTTATGTATACTACATTCAGTCAAAATAGATAAAAAGGAAAAATTCATTTCATAAATGAATTCGACCAAGGAACAGTCTGAGGAACACATACTGCTTATAAAGCTATTTCAGAGCATTTACAACTTCCAACTGCAATCTGGCAAAAACAGTTCAATTAAACCCCCAAAATTCAACTACTTGGAAATTTAAAACTCTTTAACAGACTGATTTCATTTTGACTATAAAATCACATCATTTTAGATGATTTCAACATGGGGGAGGGGCGTGAGTGTGGTGGCACACGCCTATAAGCCCAGTAGCTCAGGAGACTGAAGCAGGAGGATCTTGAGTTCAAAGCCAGTCTCAGCAACTTAGGGAAGCCTTATGCAACTCAGCAAGACCCTGTTTCTAAATAAAATATAAAAAATAGCTAGGAATGTCGCTCAATGGTTAAGTACCCCTGGGTTCAATCCCCAATACCAAACAAACCAACCAACCCTATATGAAACTGGCAAATTGTGTGGAAAAAATACACTGCTACAGGGGGTAGGAAATGATTCAATATCTCAGAGCACAATTTTATATACACTCTATCAAAATGCCCTTGCATATGCTATTTGTAAAAGGAACTATGCAAAATGCTATGTGTAGTCTTGTTTATAATAGCAAAAATTGTAAGTATCCTAAATGTCAACCAATACACATAGTTATTACGTTCTTGCAAATAAATAAAGGTTAAATTAACACAGTCAGATAACATAACTATGCTGTAGTTAAAAATAATGTGGCAACTGTAAATGCAATGAAATTGTCTTCAAGATAAACTGTAAAAAGATTATGTTTAAGACTTAATCTATATACATATAAACATCTACATACATATCCTATTTCTAGAGAAAAGCACTAAAACTCATGGGACTCAGAACTGGTTGCCTTTGGAGAGAGGAACTGGTGGCTGGATGACTGACTTTTCACAGGATAAAGGACCTTTGTTTTTCACCATGTGAATTTATTGCTTACTGGGGGGAAGACAATATTCAAAGAAAGTGATATTTCCTCATAATTCTCTTCCCTATTATCTCTGAATTTAATTACTTAAGAAATATTTCATGACAAAGGAAATGTTTCATACATTTCACAGCAATCTTAATTACCTTCGAATATACATGCTTAGAAATTCTTCTGAACCTTTTAATTATTTCTACTATAACAGAATTATAATTTTTCATTTATTTCAATCAGATGAATCATGTAAGAACATAAAGATTTGTGTACTTACCGAACCTTTTTCCCATGTTCAGTAATTTTTGTTACATTTAACAATCCATATTTCTCTTGACCCTATGGAACAGAGTAGTATTGTTTATATACCATTCACACAGACAATGATGTCCAAGTTCTAATATGCGACTGAACCAAAATGGTCTGGTAGTCTAAAAATTAGCTTGAAAAAAAAGGTTAGTCAGTTAAGATGCTTAGTTTTAGAATACATTAATAATATGGTTATCCTAATAAGTAAAGTTATTTTCAGTAATCTTATAATTAGACATTTCCTCTTTTTTAAGTCATAGAAGCCAGCAGGTGCTTTGCTATCAAGTTGGATTTTCACATGAATAAGTCAATACTTGGAAAACGATTTACATTTTCTTATTCAAAGAAAGTGAAACAATGCAGTGATGCTAAATACCACACACACACACAAAAAAAAAGAAAATCTGAAAAATATTCAGTTATGCTAACACATTGTCAGAATGTAAAAATAATTAGGTAGAACAAAATGCAGCTACTATTAAATTACCCAAAAGTAAGTGGTACTCTGCATAGAACTGGCTTTAATGTGGCATAAAAATCTCAGTGTTTCATTAAACACACCACATGGTGAACTGAGCTTTAAAAAAACTAGATTAGCTAACTGATGCCAAAAACGGTGACACAAGCTTTATCATCAGATTCTATAAAGGCAAAAGCCATTATACCAATTAAATGTTATCTTAAAATTCTTCCAGATTAAAATAAAAAAGCACCTTCTCACTGCCTTAGCATTTTATATTCAAATGAATTTAATCTAAATGAGTACTGGTGCCTATAGTAATTATCATTAGTAAATACTTATGTGCACATGTGACAATTTTAAACTGAAACACATTCACATAGAAAACACATTCTCAATTCAGAAATTGACTGATTCTTCAGCTATATTTTTTCAATGTTATCTTTTTTTTTAATTTTAAAGAGAGAGAGAGAATTTTAATATTTATTTTTTAGTTTTTTCGGCGGACACAACATCTTTTTTTTTTTTTTTTAAATGTGGTGCTGAGGACCGAACCCCGGGCAGCACGCATGCCAGGCGAGCGTGCTACCGCTTGAGCCACATCCCCAGCCCTATTTTTTTTAATGTATCTTAATCAGAAAATATAAATCTTTTTTTAATACAGGAGACAAATGTAATATTTGAGTATTTTCTCAATATATCTAAAGATAATGTTGAAAGTTTTCAGTCTTATAAAAATTCACTATCAGTAGATAAAGCTGAAAAATGGCTATTTTTTTTTTATACTAGAACTCATAAATAACCTATAGGTAGTTTTCACTAATTTTTTCCATAAAGCATAGTTATATGCTCTCCCTAGATACTTTTCATAAGAACTCTTTGTCTATCAACAAAAACTTCAGTTATACAAATTAAGTATGTAAAAGATATTAAATAAAAGCATTCTCAATTTACTGTTCCTATTCCCTTAGAAGCATGGGGAAATCTTCAATAATATGGGAAGTAAATAACAACATTAACATGAGTGGCTAGGCACTGGTTATGTAAACTGGAACTGGAAAGAGGCATAAAAAGTGTCACTGCTGGAATTGTATAAAATAAACAAAGGCAAGAAGGATATGCAGGCATCAAAACAAGAAGAAAAATGAATGACAATCTAAGGACAAGAGAGATTATCTACTTCCGGGGCTCTCACCTGGGTCAACAGATGAATGGAAAGCAGTGCAAAATTGTTCATGTATATGAACTGTTCAAAAGGGTAAAGAGCTTTCACCAATTCTCAACAAGGATCAAGACCCAAGTACTAATGCTCTCAATTAAACACTCTAACTTAAACATCAATTAAGAATAAAATTTGCCATATCTGAATGTATTTTAAAAAAACACAAAAAAGAATGCACAATGTATTAAGTGCTATGAAAATTACATAGAGAGAGAAGGCAATCAGACACAGTTTCCTAGAAAAGCAGACCCTGGAGCTAAGGAGTAGGAGTTAGCAAGATGGAAATGACAGGAGAGGAAAATAACAAAAGGCATGGAAGCTAGATAGCCTAACATATTTGAGGGCCTTTTTAATTTCCCTCAAAACATGGGGTAAGATGGAAAAATGGCAAGAAATGAGACAGTTTTGAAACAACAGACTAAGAAAAGAGTGGCAGGATTGGGAACCAACTAGAATGATATCTAATAATTACTATAAGAAATGACAAAGACCTGAACTAGTGCGATGACAGTGAGAGAAAAATGGGGCCAAATTTATGAGAAATTTAGAAAGCAAAGATGATAGGAACCGGATGTGAGTGTTTCAAAAAGGGAGGATTCTGGGGAAAAGGGAGGAACTTGGGGAAAACACCAAGCTTGAGCAACTAAGTAGATGAAGGGACCTTTGTTGCAATGTCACTTTTCCAAGAAACTTGACCCTTCTAAAGCACAAGTTCTTTCCCTTCTCTTAACTAGTAAGTAATCTGACGTTATTTACTACTGCCCCAGTTTGATTCCCTCCTTGCACTTTACCATAGACTGTATATTTATGTCCTCCAAATTCTGTACGTTGAAACCCAAGTTCCAGTGTGATGCTACTTGGAGATGGGGCCTTTGGGTGGGGGTTGGGGGGTGGGGGGGCCTCACTGGATCATGAAGGTAGAGTCTCATGATAGGAATCAGTGTCCTTGTAAAAGTAACCCCTGCCCTTTTTGCCATGGGACAGACCAAGACGGTACAAATCTAAGAATCAAGGAGTAGGGTCTTGGCAGATACCAAATCTACCAGTGATTTGGAATTCCTAGTTTTCAGACCTGTGAAAATAAAATTTCTAATTTTAACAAGATATCTTGTTTATAACTGCTTTTGTTACAGCAGCCCAAATGGACTATGACATGCTTAATGTAAAGTTTAGTATTGTGTACTATTGTGCACATATTTTTGTCCACTGTCTATTCTACGAGGTCATAAGTTGGGACCACATCTGTTATGTTCATCAATGTATGACCAGTGCTTGGGACTGCATCTAGCATGTAGTTTGTATTCAGTATATATTCCTTGAAGTAATTTTCCAACAAGTTAATAGTGCTGTAACATGAAACAAACATAAGAGAAGGTCAGTGACACAGTAAACAAAGCCTTAACTTTTAAACACCAAAGTTTTTAAGTTTGACAAAAATGCTTAAATTTGACATATGTGGATAATATATGTTGTATATACAGGTGAGAGATTTAGGGAAAATATTTCCTAAAATTACATCAATTTTTTAAAAAAATTTCATACTACCCTGTATACATTTACTATAAAATATAATTCAAAATCAACCAATGTATTTGTTTCTTACTGAAATAACACCATAAAAACATCTTAGAGCTTGTAAAATATGCCCAAATTTATACTTTAATATGGTAGCTATTTGATACTACAAAGTGAACTTCATATTAATAAGGACTAGCCAACTACAGTTAAATTTTAACAAACAAGTTTGTAATACTGGATCCCATGGGACTGTGCACTTTAAAATGGTTGGTGGTTAATTTTATGTGATTTTCAACACAATTTAAAAAAAAGTCCAAGGGCCAGTATTATAACAAGTTAAATATTCAAATCACATTTTAAAAAAAAGTCCTTAGAATAAGTAATATTCAATGAAAGAAACAGCAAATTTGTCTGTTAATAGTCTTTTTAAAAAAGTGTTGAAATGTGCTTTTCTCCAAAATGGTTAATACATTTTAATAGTGTAACTGGAAGGCAAAATCAAAAGCTCAAGTTTCCAAATTATTCAGTAGAACAAATTATCCAATTTTATCCAGCATTCAGTAATCGGGACCTTTTTAAGTGCACTCTCTCACAGGCACACTGGGACAAATAAAGAACAGCTTCTTAGGTCAGCCCACAGAAGCCTATTTAATCCATACTGTAGAAAAATAAACTATTAATATTTTAAGAAGCTTATACACTGCCTATTTAAAAAAGATTTTAAGAGACTATGAAAATAATAATGCTTATGTAAAAACCAAAAATACAAATTTTGTTTAATTAGAGGAGATTGATGAGGTACATGGACAATTTGCTTAGATTTTTAAGGTGACATCAGGTATTTAACTGGATAACTAGATATGGTACACTTTTCTAAATTTGTAATTTCCTTTTTCTTATCACTAAGCCTTTATCCAAAACCATATTTTAACTTACAAAGAAAGAGGAGGAAAATGTCTCCTTGTAGTAATTGGATAAGAGTAGGAGGGGCAAGACTAGGTCACAAAGCAAGCAGAGAGGAGGGAACTTGAGGGTACAGGGAAGAAAGACAAATCTAAGGGGCAAAAGACTCAATGAGGGAGGCTAAGACAAAATGGGGGAAAAGAAACATCCAGGAAGGAAACAATGCCATTTGTTTATGTGAAAAAGAATGGCCTTTGGCTATATAAGAAGCATTGGTGAGGTAGTTCCCAGTGATGGCCATCAGAGGGTACCATTAATCCAGGAGAAGGTCTTTAGAAAATGGATAAAAGGGTGGGGAAATAATTTGTAAACAGTCCTAGAAATTTCATATACAAGGTTTATAACTGCCTAGAAATTCCTTTTTATCAAAACATATCTATGAAAGAGAAATTGTATATTACCTTTGTTTAAAATAAATTATAAAGTATTTTTTGATTTTTTTCCCATATGAACTGACCAATTAAAAGTATTATAGTAACAGTGTGCCTTAGATTCATAACAGTAATTCTTGGCAAAACTAAAATCATGTTTATGTACCTAACATTGTGTTAGATAACACAAAAAATATAGAGTAAAAAAAAACATACCTTCTATCTATCTCGTAGAGAGACTTGGGGTACATAAAATAACTTGTATTTATTCAATGCAATACATGACTTAGAAGTTCAGAAATAAAGAGGAGACCATTTTTATTACATGAGACTAGTTTGGCATGGCCTCCTAAAAGAGTGAGTTTTTAAAGAGGTACAGGATTTGGCTCCATGTACAGAAAAGCCAATGTCCATCCCACACAGGGAGATTGCTTAAGCCAATCCTAGAAATGTGTGTGTGTGTGTGTGTGTGTGTGTGTGTTTTAAAGTTTGAGATAGATACGCTAATTAACCTGATTTGATCATTACTCAAAGTATACTTTGAACATCACACTGTATCCAATAAATATCTAATTACTAAGTACTAATTAAAAATAAGAAAAAAAGAAAATGTGTACAATGTGGATAGGGACCACAAAAGACTGATGAATTAAAAAAGAATGTGAAAGGTTATCTGGGAAAGCTTTACCTCTAAGAAATCTAAAGTCTGATTAAAAAATAATAGTCTATCATAATTTCATAAAATGGGAAAGTAAAAATAAAAATGTCTTTTAAAAAGCTTTAGTTTCATTTATTCATTCAATGAATGTTTACTGAGAAGTTATTATATAACCCTGTAGTAGGTAACTGCAGACACTGTGTTCCGAAAGATGACACTAACAGAGAGTCAGAGGTTCCTATTGAAAAGAGTTACTCCTTTTTTATGATATTAACTAAAGTATAATTAAATTCTAAAAGATAATCATAGGAAAACCTCATCTAATCTAGAGGATTAGAATAAAATTCTATGAAAAAGCAAAGTTTGAATTGAACCCTAATAAATTGATCAGACAAAGATGTGAGAAAGAAATGGTCAGTGGGCAGAGGAAACAACAAGTTTAATAGCCTGGAGATGAAAAGTAGGCTCCCTTGAGGGACTGAAAAAAGATAGTGAAGCAAGAGGAAAATAAGCAAGAAGGGAAGATGAGGGAGGGTACGAGCTGAGGCTGAAGAAGCAGTCAAAAGCCAGAGCTTGCACAGTCTTCTTGACCTAATTAAAAAATTTACACTTAATTCTAAAAGAACAGGGAAACCAACAAAGGGCAATAGCAAGATCAGCACGACAAGGCAGACTGTGAAGGAATGAAATGAGAGTTTGAGTAAAACTCTGTTCAAGTTAGATGGATGTCAGAAGAGAATTTGAAGGAAAATTTACAATAGAGACACATTATCAACAATATTCATCCAGCACAGACTGAACAATGAAATTTACAGCACAGAAAAAGAAGAGTGTCTATGCTCATTAGAAGTGGAGGAAGATGCATCTTACCTTAGACTGCTGGTCTGAGGTAAAAAGGGAGGGTGTGTGTGTGTGTGTCTGTCTGTCTTTCCTCCTCACCCCCAGTACTGGGGTTGAACACAGGAGTGTTTTACCACTGAGCTACAACTCTTTTTTAAGATGGGTTTTGCTATGTTGCCAAGGTTGGTCTCTAACTCGATCTTCCTGCCTCAGCCTTGAATTACAGGTGTATGCCACTGTATCCAGAAGAAAAGTATAATTCAATAGTATCCTCTAGGAATTTTTATATTTATTTTTAAAAACCAAATATAAATTTGTCACGTAAAAATATATATAAATTAATCATGGTTTATTTTGTACAAAAGGGGGCTTTCCTATCAATAAAATGCCAAGATACATTTAAACATTATATTTAGAGAAAACTGATTTATTGAAACTAATTGAAATAACTGAACTATATTATACTGTATGTTTCTATCATACTAACTGGATCTTGGTGCTTTGGTGAAGAGGGAGAAGATTCATTTTCAGGAAAGCAGGGTTTTGAGGCACTTGGAGATTCCTACAAGAAATAAGTAATGAAAAAAGTTACTCTATCTTATATAAATCTATTTTTCCCTGTACTCATAATGGGAGAGCTTAATAAAGCAGTTGAGAAAATTTTTTCCTTGTCATTTTACCTTCCTAAATTCAGCTCTAAAACTCATAGGATACTGATTTGAAAACTACAGGTATTTATGAAACACAGCAAAATTTATAGCAATTAGTTTAATTAATTAAAATAATGGTCAAGGAATTACTCAAAATAAATGATGTACATTGGCTTAAAATTATGATTTTACATACCAGTTTGAATTTTTTTCCCCCAGTACTGGAGTTGAACCCAGGGACCCACACATGCTAGGCAAATGTTCTAACACTGAGCTACATTTTCAGGCTTTTTAAAGTTTATTGTGAGACAGGGTCTTGCTATGTTGCCCAGGCTATCCTCAAACTTTTGATCCTCCTGCTTTCGCCTTCCAAGTAACTGGAGTCATAAGTATGCACTACCATACCCAACTGAATTAACTATATTTAAAATAACTAAAATCTAAACTCCTATGGATAAATATATATTGGTCACCAACCAACTTGATGTTGATATGGTAGGTGTAAATATCCATAGGAATACTTGGTAACTGCCAAAATAAAATTTTACTTTAGTCACTGATAGCTATATGAGAAATTAAATTAAATTCCTATTAGTAAAGTAATTTATAGCTAGTTTCCCAATGATTAGAAATGAGCAAGATTAAAAATAGGTAAAAACAAAATCTAAGACTGAAAGATTAATAACTCAAAAGGAAAAATATTTTAATGTCCAAGCCTACAAGAATATCTCAAGAGCAAACCAGGAACTGGGCATGGTGGCACACACTGGTAATCCGAGTGATTTGGAAGGGCTGAGGCAGGAAGATTGCAGGTGTCAGTCTAGCCTTAGCAACTTAGTGAGACTCCGTCTTAAAATAAAAGATAAAAAGGACTAGGGAAGTAGTAGCTCAGTGGTAAAGCTCCCTTGAGTTTAACTCCCAGTACAAACAAACAAACCTGTAAGGACATGTTTAATAAGAAAACTTGGTCAAAATTAAAAATAGTATGCATTTCTCCTACAGATGTTTACAGGATGATTCATGGATGATAAAACTGAAAACTTTTTTGGCAGTATTTAAATTTTCTCCTTTCTCATTTAGATGCTTTGAATAATTTTAGGAAAAAAGAGAATCAGAAAAACCATTTACTAATTTGTTATCAATTTTTATATCAAGCCAAACAATGCCTTCAAATATTCATCTCCAAATTTCTATCATTCCAGTTTTCTTATGAAACTGGAAAAGGCATGGATAACATATCAGAATTTGCTTTAATTAACAATGCAAAAACCATTAATTCCACACAGCAATGAAAGTTCACAGGGAAACCTTTGAAGGGACAATTTACTAACCAAGCCCAAGGCCCACACTATCAGTGGAGAAAATATTAAGATCTACAAAAATGTCATTACAAGAAGGAATTAAACTTATTGTCCAAATCTCCTTTATACTCATTTTTTTCTGACATTCTCAGATCAATTTCTTGCCTTCTACAAGAGTGTTTATTATTAAATAAGTCTGAGAAAAAGGAAAGATTCACTAACTAGAAAATAAGTAACTGAATAAAATGAAAGCTTATTTCTAATTTGTTTTTTTAAAGCATTGTCAGTCCTATAGAAATAAAACCCACAAATGAAGTAATGATGTATGCATAACAATTATAGCTATTATAAACATAAAACAATTCTACACTTATACATTTATGTGTGTGTATAAATGTCTTAGTTATTTACAAATAACAGTTTTAGTAATAACCATACATAAGCAGAAACAAAAAAGATCCACTCACACATACACAGTCATACACACACATACCTCCTCCTCCAAGGTTATCTCCCAGATGAATATACAATATTAAGCTTCTTTGATTATATTTCAAATTACATATACTCTCATCCCTTATTACATATCAGCTAGTTTGCTCTAGTTTAGTCCCTTTTCTCATAACTTCAAAGTCTGCCCTATTTTTAAATAGAAGAATTTACTTATTGAAGCATTTAGCTACAAATTTGTTTACAAAGTTTAAGATGGGGGGCAAAGACAATTTTATTAAAAATAAGTAATCTCTGGTCTCAAGACAATCACATTCTTGAAAAAGGAAATAGAATTTCATACAAGTTGCTTTAGTAAATAGATGGAAAAGAAATCCCAAGGGAGATTTAAATAAAGAAACTTATCACCAAATAACCATCTATCTTATTTCTTCTAGTCTGAAGAGGCAGTGGAGGTAGTTTAACCATGGCTTTTGCCCTCAAGTATTATATGTGATGTTTAAGAATTTCTATATACTCTGAATAGTAATCTGATTAGTTGACTGAATTTATCTATTACAAGTCTCCAGAAATTTTACCTGCCTACGCTAATCTCAATCCTAAAAATATTTTCAAGCCTGTGTTCAATAATATAGACTCAAGAAGGACATTCTTTAAAATGCCTTCTACATTCAATTGCATAACACAGAATGTGAATAGATTATTTCTGTAGCTCCACAAGTCTACTTTGTAACATGTAAAGAATAATTTTATATAGTCACTTGTATTACCAAAATACTACACTTGTTTTGACTGAGCAATTGAAATCAATTTTTTTTTATACAAGCAATTTAAAACTAGAAGTATCCAAATAAAAAGAAATACGCCTTAAGGTTTCTTTCTTTTTTTTTTTCACCTTAAAAATGCAGGGAAAAATACAGAAAACATGCCTACTCCATCCCAAAAATGAAACCATATTGTAAAGATTTAAGTCCTTTGCGTTGTTTGCACCAAAATTCATCCCCTATGTGAAACAGAAAACACCACTTCTCAGCAACAGAGGACATCATTTCTCAGAATGATAAAAGAAGCAAGCACTTTGTGCACACAGCATTTAGGGAAACAAAATGGAGTAGGATTCCAGTCGAAAATTAATATGAAACCACCTAGAGACTGAAGACATACAAGGGTAACAGAAGTTTGACCTGAAAATGATAGGATCAAAAAAATTTGTCACCTACTGGGTTCAAATGTGTAAAACGTGTGTATATATACATATATACAACTATTAATCCACAGAGAAGTCAATTCATTGCACAAAAATGTAAAAACTCAAGTCCAAAACCTATTCCATAACAAACTGATACTAAATATATGAAAATATTCACTAAGGCAGCCAATTTAGTTAAGAAGACGATAATACATTATCGTAACATTTTATCACATGTGCAGATCAAAAACTTAAGTTAGTTCAACAGAAATCAAATGTTCTAGCAAAAATCATATTTAACAGAAATATTACATAAAATGAAATATTAGTAAAAATGGTTAAACTCACTGCACAATATAATGCACAAAGATCTTGCCAAAATTCTCAATCAGATCTCCCCCTGAAAATCCTACCTTGTCATTGGTGTCCAATACAATGGTGCTATGTCTCCACTTTGTTAATACTATTGGTTCTTGCAGCCGCCTGTCCAAGCTCCTACTTTTAATTATTTCTCTTTGCTGCTGGGCTGAAGGATTGTACTAAAAAAAAGAAAATTTACTTCATAAATAGAAACAAAAGCAAAATCTAATATGCTGGTTCCAAATAACACATGACTACTAGGTGAACTTCAACATATGACACAACCATAAATTTTTCAGCTTCAGTTTTCTTATCTTTGACTAGCACTATAACACAACTGACAAGATTATAGATTTTGGTAGTGAAGAGACTCGGTTTATTGTTATCTTTTATAAAATATCTAATCTAAATTTTTTTCAATTGCAAAAACAGATTCAACAGAAACATCATCTCATTCATAGAGTTGTTCTAAAGAGTAAACAAAGTATAAAAATGTATAAATGTTTCCCTGGCAGTATATTCTCAATAAATATTATCTGTCATAATTTATAAAAGAATGTCACTAGACAAACTTATTTTTTAAGGTTACTTATTACTTGAATTTAACTTTTGGTTTAAGTTTTAAAAATCATGCTTCAATATACACAATAGTATTCGTATATTTAAGAGTTTGCATTAAAGCACATAATTTTATAAGACAAACACACAATTTTATAAAATATAGATATGAAGGGAAAGATAGGCCCCAAGATAGAAATAATGAATAATTTCAATACCCCACTTTAACCAACAAATAGATCAACAAAACAAAAGGTCAACAGAGAAACATAACAGCTAATTTGTACTGTAAAAAATGGGCTTATTAGATATCTACAAAATATTTCATCCAACAGCTGCAAAATACACATTCTTTTCATTAGCACATGGAACTGTTTCCAAAAGAGACCACATATTAGGCCACAAAGCAAGTCTTTAAATTTTTTAAAAAAACTGAAATAATTTCTTGCTATTTACTTATTTGATCACAGCGGAATGAACAATAGCAAAAGAAACTGCAGAAATTATACAAACACATAGAAACTGAACAACACAATATTAAAAATAGCAGGTCACTATAGGTTATTAAAGAAATCAGATAGGAAATTTAAAAATTCCTTGAATCAAATGAAAATGGAAACATAACATACCAGAACCTGATGGATACAGTGAAAGCAGTACTAAAATGAGAGTTTTATAACAATGAGTGCCTACAAAAAAAAAAAAAAAAAAAGAAGAGATAGATCTCAAATATATAATGTAATAATATATCTCACGGTCTTAGGAAAATAAGAACAAACCATTCACAAATTAATAAAGAAATAATAAAGATCAAAGCAGAAATCAATGAAATAGAGATAAAATTTAAAGCATCAATGAAACAGAGCTACTTCTTTGAAGAGATAAACAAAATTGGCAAACTTTTGGCTAAACTAACCAAAAAGAGAAAAAAAATTAAATCTGAAAATAACATACTACAACAGATACCACTAAAATTCAAAGGATCATTTGGGAATATATTGAAAAACTATAACAGATCAATAGCACGGAATGTGATTAAAGAAGTAATAAAGCTGCTCAATGAAGAAGAGACCAGGACCAAATGAACTCACTACTGAATTTTACCAGACTAACACCACTGATCAAAAGATATTTAGAATTGATAAAACAAATCGAATAAAGTAGAGGGATACAAAATTTTTCAGCTTCAGTTTTCTCATCTTTGACCTAAAACCTTGAAACCACTATGAAAATACTTCAAGATATTGGCACAGACAATAATTTCTTGAACAGGACTCTAATAGCTCAGGGAACAAAAGCAAAGGGTTAATGAATAGGATTATATCAAATTAAAAAGCTTTTGTATGGCTATGGAAACAATAGAGTAAAAAGACAATGTACAGAATTGGAGGAAACCTTTGTCAGTGTTCATCTGATAGAGGTTTAATAACCAGAATATATATAGAACTCAAACAACAACAACAAAAAAGGCCAAGTAATCAACCAAAAAGTGGGCAAATAATATGAACAGACACTCAAGAGAAGTACAAATGGCCAATAAAAACATGGAAAATGCTCAACATCTGTTGTCATAACAGAGATACAAATCAAACCCATAGTGAAATTCCATCTCACCCATTAGAATGGCTATTATTATTATTATTATTTTTAAAAAGAGTGAAAGAGAGAGAGAGAGGAGAGAAGAGAGAGAGAATTTTAATATTTATTTTTTAGTTTTTGGAGGACACAACATCTTTGTTTGTATGTGGTGCTGAGGATCAAACCCGGGCCACACGCATGCCAGGCGAGCGCGCTACCGCTTGAGCCACATCCCCAGCCTAAATGGCTATTATTTAAAAAACAAAAACAATGCTGGAAAGAATGTGGAGAAAAAGCAAATCTTATACAATATTGGTGTGAGGTTCCGCAGAAAACTAAAAAGAGAACTACCCTATGATCCAGTTATTCTCCTCCTGGGTATTTATATAAAGAAAATAATGTCAGCATACAAGTGACACCTACATACACATGTTGAGTATAGTATTCTTTACTATAAGCCAAGAAATGTAATCAGCTTAGGTGTCCATCAACAAATGAATGTATATAAGAAATATGGCATATATACACAATGTGGAATGGAATGTTCAACCAAAAAGAAAAATGAAATCTTGTCATTTGCAGGCCAATGGATGGCACTAGAGGTCACCCTGCTAAGCAAACTAAATCAGGCACAGAAAGATAAGTACCACATATTTTCTCATATGTGGAAACAAACAGACAAACAAAATAACCTGAAGGTAGAAAAGGAACAATTAGGGACTTTAGAACTGGAGGGACAACAGAGTGCAGAAGAGCAGGAGGGACATCATCAATGCATGCATGCCAAATTCCATTAATTTGTAGAATTAATGCCTGCTAATAAAAAATGACATATGCAATAAAGCGCTTAGACTGTACTTTGAAAAAAATGACAAAAAAGGGGGAATTGGGGTTTTAGGTTTTGTTTTTGTTTTCATTAAGGTCAGAATACATTTGTTTTTCTAAAGTGATGATACTACTTCTAAAAGTCAATTCTGAACACACTGTTTGCCTACAAAGATAGGTAATCATTACCACATATAAAACTAAAAACATTGCTACACATAAAATTAAAAACACATGACCAGTAAGATATTAAATCATGTAAGAATTGATATTACATGTAGATCACCAAGAAAAAAAAAAACATCTGAGAGACATAAGGCCTTAAGAGTCATGCTGTCTTATGTAGGAAATTTCAATAAATTATAATAAAAATGATAAAATATGGTGGAGCACACCTGTCATCCCAAAAGCTGGGAGGCCAAGGCAGGAGGACCGCAAGTTCAAAGCCAGCCTTAGCAAGAGCAAGGGCCTAAGCATCTCAGTGAGACCCTGTCTATAAATAAAATACAAAACAGGGCTGGGGATATGGCTCAGTGGCCCCTGAGTTCAATCCCTGGTACCCTCTACCCTCCCTCACAAAAGACAAAATAATCTACTTTTAACAGATAAATTCTTCTCCTCAAACCAAAGGATACCTGATATCCACTCCTCTCACCCCTAAAACCGTCCAGCAAATCTTAACTTGTAATGACCCTCATTATAATTTTAAAATTATATGTTAGGGATGTTTTACCACTAAAAAATCTTCCAAGATCCTCCTCTCCGCAATATGTCACTTATTAACACTCCAAACTAGTCCATCCAGGCCTTCCCAAATGTCTCCCAAAGCTCTTATTTCCTTCTCGACATTAAAATTTGCCATAGCCAGTCAATCACATACAGTTTTAATTAACTGACAATCAATAGTCTTAAGACTATCAAGTTCACAAAGGATAATTCTAGACTAAACAATGATGATGTTTAAAGCACCCCCTCTCCCCCACAAAATTCTGTGTCAGATGTCTCTAGGTATAAAAAGACACAATTACTATAGAGTGCTATATCTTCCCTGCAGTAGAATCATCACTAATGATAATTAAAATGTGTAGTTGTATGTAAGCCTGTGTATAAACTTTACTGGAAGCTAACCTAGCTTTTAAGCCTATAATTACTACAATTTAGAAATCCTTTCTATATGACAACAAAAATAATGTAAAATTAAACTGAGTAATTATTACAATTTTAAATGTGTTCATAAATTTATAAGCAACAACATATTTATAAAAGCAAATAAGGCATAAAGGAAGTAAATGTTAGATGTAAAATAACAGAAGCTAGTAGTAAGGAGCACATAATTTGAGAAGAAAATCCCCATAGTTAAAACAGACACAAAGACACACCTACTTTTTTTTTTTTTACATATTTATTTTTTGGTTGTAGATGGACACAATAGCTTTATTTATTTTTATGTGGTGTTGAGGATCAAACCCAGGGTCTTGGACGTGGTAGGCAAGCACTCTACCCCTGAGCCACAACTCCAGCCCCAAGGCACACCTATTTTTTAAAAATTGTTTCCCTTAGGAACTTCTATTTTTTTCTTAAAGAATTTTAACTGAGATTTTGTTTTAAATTATTTTAAACATATCTGCAAAAATAGAGAGTACAACAGGAACCCACCATTGACCTTTGTCATATTAAGAAATGCTTCAGGTATTTTTTTCCCTAAAGAAATAAAATGTTGCCAGGCATGGTGGTGCACTCCTGTAATCCCAGCAGCTCCGGAGACTGAGGCAAGAGAATCTCGAGGTCAAAGCCAGACCCAGCAACTTAGAAAGACACTGACTGCAAATAAAATATTAAAAGGGTCTGGGGAGGCCTGGGGCTGTGGCTCAGTGGCAGAGTGCTTGTCTAGCATTTGTGAGGCACTAGGTTTGATCCTTAGCACCACGTAAAAATAAAATAAAATAAAATAAAGATTTATCAATAACTGAAAAAAAAAATGGTCTGGGGATGTGGCTCAGTGGTTTGGTGCCCCTGAGTTCAATTTTCTTACCAGTAGCAAAAAAGAAAAATAAAAGAAATAAAATATTACAGACACACTAAAGGCCCTCTGTCCACAACATCCATGTTCCATTTTCCCCCTGCCTCCCCAGCTATAAATTTGTGTGTTCACACACACAAATACAGACACATATATTCTTTTCTTAAAGATATTTTTATTAGCTGTTGATGGACCTTTATTTTATTTATTTATATGTGGTGCTGAGAATAGAACCCAGTACCTTACACATGCTCTACCACTGAGCCACAACCCCAGCCCGATGTATACACATATATTCTTTAAAATTTATCCGAAGGGTGAAATACTGTCTCATGGTAATTAACATTTTTCTGATTACTTGTAAATTTGAACAACTTTTCAGATATTTATTGAATATTTCCTCTTCTGTATCATGCTTACTCATATATTTTCCCTATTTTCAACTGTGTTTTTCACTTACTGGTGTATATAGAGAGAACTAGAAAGGTCTTTA
Organism: Urocitellus parryii; assembly: GCF_045843805.1. Lineage (NCBI taxonomy): Eukaryota > Metazoa > Chordata > Mammalia > Rodentia > Sciuridae > Urocitellus > Urocitellus parryii. The sequence continues at coordinate 51,724,289 of NC_135539.1, forward strand.
TATATTCTGGTTTCTATATCTTTCTGTGGTATATAATCTTTTTTCTGGTCTGTAGCTCATTTTCTCCATTTGTTTATGGTATTTTTTTATGTGTGGAATTTTAGCCACTGTGTTTAGTTTTATCATGGTAATATTTGGCAATCTTTCCTTTTATAAGAGAGCTTCTAGGTTCTGTTTAAGCAATCCTTCCTTCTGTGAAGTCAAAGATATTCCTTGGTATATACTTCTATTATTCAACTCAGATTGAACTTCACATGAAGTAAGATCAAGACCTACTTTTAGTTTACATTTTTCAAATGAATAACCAATAATTTTAGTGACATTTACTGGATGGTCTTTGCCTTGCCCATTGCTTTGTACTGGCACATCTGAGTTTTCTATTCTATTCCACAGGTCTGTATCTCTATCTACACATGTGCCCTTACTATCCTAAGTTAAATCACTAGCAGGAACTCAATGCCCCCTGCCCAACTTCCAATTCTTCTAATCAGGAATATTTTAGCTCTTCACAGACCTTTGTTTACAAGTATAAATTTCAAAATCAGTCCCAAAAAGTAGTGAGAGAGGAGGTATCAAATAGGACTGCAGTGAACATGAAGACTTATTTGAATATTTTTAGAAAACAAAGCTCCTAATTCAAGGGTTTTAATGTTCTATAGAACTTTAATAGGAATATTCTTAGTTATATAACACTTATTGCTGTAGCTAAAAATGTTAAGTAGGATTTTTATTCCTATCACATTTCAAGATGACTTTTTACTGGAGAAATGGGTAATTTTTATGTTGGTTTTATATTTAGCATCTTTGCAGAACCCTCATCAGTTTTAAGTTTAGATTCTCTTGGACTTTGTAATAATCAAAAGTACAATTTTATCTCGTCCTTTTAAATTCTATTATTTCCTCACTTAATTGTTGAATAGAAGCAGTGGTCAAAAAATTCTTGCTTCTAATTCCTAGCTCTATGGGGAAAGCTTCTGTAATCTCACCATAAAGCATGAGTCTTATTGTAGATTTGAGAGATTATTTTTTGTTAGAATTTAAGTGTGCCATTTTATTATCTGTTAACCATTTACCTGTTTACCATTCTTGTTTCTTTTTCTTCCTATGAGCTACTTGAGCAATTTTTACTGCTATATTTTAATAAATCTAGCTTCTTAAATCTTTCTTGTTATAGTACTTGCTCTAGGTATTATAATACACACTTTATCACAGTCTAATAGTATCAACGTTTTACTGTTTCAAGTAGAATACAGAAATCTTACCAATAATGACATTTCTTTGCTCTTCCCCCTTTATGATATAGTTGTCTTACATATCATCTCTACATGAGTTTTACACTTTAGAAATGTTATATTTTTTGTTTCAAATTTCAAACATAATTTTAAAAACTCAGGATAACAATCTCCTCAGATATTCACCCTTTCTTTTATTCCGGACTTTCCAAGTTTTCTTCAGTTATCATTGCCCTCCCATTTCAGGACCTTCCTATATCAATACTTCCTCCTTGTCTTGTAGTTCTGTGCTTACCTTCATTCTGCTGCTCTATTCTGGGTGACCAGCACAAAAGAAAGCATATTCTTCTGCATCATGAGTTAATGCAGGATGGAGGATGGAGCCCTATCAGCCATCCCTAACCAGCACTAATGAAACAGCACCCTTCTAACCCGATGTGGGTGCTATGGAGACTGTGAGGAAAGAGCCCTGCTGACTAACCAACCCCACACTGAATGCAAGCAGCATGTGAATTATCCTCACCATGCACTAAATGAACAACAGCACAGGCAGCACCTCACCCATCCCAGAGTGGGTACAGGATTACAAAAAGGAGATTTATTATATATCCTAATCAGTATTCATGGTAGATTTTTTAGTTAAAAACGCATGCCTTCTTTCAACTTTAGAAATGCCCAGGAATATTCAAATATCGTTTCTCCACCATTTCCTCTACTCTCTTCTTTTAGAATTCCTAGTACACAAATACAGGAAAATTTCAACCCATAGCTCAATTCTTTTAACTATCTTTTCATATTTGTTATTTTCCTGTCCCTCTGTCTAGAGCTTATGCTATCTACTACATTTTTATTTCAATGACCATCTTTTTCATCTTGAAGATTGCTAATTTATTTATTACCATATTCATATTTCTTTATCATAATTTCTCCATCTTTAAAAATGAAAGCCTTTAACTCTGGTCATCATGTATACTTAAGTCTTTAAGTTATTAAGAAAATTACTTTCATCTGGAGTAAAATGTTCTCATTCTTAATTTCTTGTGACGGTAGCATTATATTTCTTCACACATTTTATTTGCAATTTTAAACCACAGACTTAATTTTTAGTGGGAGATAATTTTGGTTTTCTCTCCCCTCTCTTCATTCACCCTTTTATTTCTCTTTACAAATTCTTCCTCCTTGTCTAGTAGTTTTTGTGGTTCCCTATTCCTGATACTGAACTACATTATGTATGTACACACACGCACACACACATTTTACTTAGTAGTTATATGAACACCGTTCTTTCCAAGTTCGTAACAAACTTCTTTAAAGACAATAGCACTGAACACCGAGGATGAATTCCAGAAAATAGTAGTTAAATTAAATTTCTAGTATTTGCATTGGGCATTTTAAGCATTGCTGACAGAAATTACCTCAGGCTTTATTAAGTATAAATTTCTTAAGATACAGAATTTAATCTGCAGTTGTCTTTATTATACAGCCCAAACTGCACTAAGTAAAGTTTCTATAATATTTTCCCTGTTTCCTCATATCTCCTCTCTGTAAATGATTTAATTATGAGTTCATGAAATTGCCAAGACATTCTAATACTCTATCCTAAGTGCAAATGATGGCAGAAGATGAAATAATATCATAAAACTGAGGACTACACATTGATCACAAGACACCCAGCACTTGTTGCTACAGAACCATCCTTTGAGATTCTGATGTAACTCAGCTCCTTCCTCTCTCAAAAACTGAGAATCTACTCAAAGCCCTATAAGATCATACTACATGCTGCCTCTCTCAATTATAACACTGACTCAATTATAACACGCATTTACATTAAGAGGATAATCTTAAATATTTAGTCACTTTGGTTTCTCTTAAAAATTAATAAGACTACTTTCTTTTTTTAATATTTATTTTTTAGTTGTAGTTGGACACAATACCTTTATTTTATTTATTTTTTTATGTGGTGCTGAGGATTGAACCTAGGGCCTCGCACATGCAGCGAGCACTCTACCGCTGAGCCACAATCCCAGCCCAAGACTACTTTCTTGTAGAAAACTCAGGCCAACTAGATACAAGATGGCACTACTGGTACTGAAGAAAATTCTTCAGAAATAATGAAAGACCATTTCAAGCTAAACAAAAAGAATTTCTGAATACGAACAGTCAGTATTGAAGCATTAGTAATAATATTGCAGTAATAGAATTTTGAAGATGACTGAACATCTTAGAAAAATTAAATGAGATACAAGATTCTCAAAGAAATTTCAAAAACTTAAGTCTTCCTACTTTTTAGAAAGTTAAATAATAATTTAAAAACAAGTCTGCTGAAACTGTCTTAAGATATCATTTCATCTACTACTTGAAACAGAAGTTCACTATTGAAGTTATTACCTTTGGTAATTCCCATTCTGACCGAGATCCATCCGCACTGTAGTAATACTGTCTACCTTGATCGTCAACATGCTTGAGCCACTATAAAAACATAATAGGTTTTAAAATATTTACATAAAAGTGAGTTTAAGCTGCTACTACTAAAGATACTAGACGTTATTTTTTTAATGAATTTTATTTTACTTACTCAAGAAAACTGCAAAAAAATTAACAAAGTTATACCAATAGACTTGCATTTTAAGTTTGGTAAGAATGAATATAATACTCAATATTAATGTGAATTTTCTCTTTCCTCAAACTTTAGGCTAGTGATTCAAGCACTTCTTAACAACATAACAAGAAACATATGACATAAAAACATATGATGTACATATATACAGGAACACAGATATACTCCCATCCTAAAAACAGGTTTGAGACATTAACAAAATAAATTGTTTTTCAATGTTTAAGTATGAAAGCTAACAATGTAAATCTCACTTCACACAAACTCTTAGGCCCTGCTTCCCTTAGCCAATGCATTTTACTCAATACACTTTAGATATCAGGAACAGGAGAACTTCATGCAGTGTAATACAGGGAATATGAGGGAGGAAAGACACTAATGGTTACTGATACAATCAAATACAATCATATGATCTAGATTGTGATATAAATGAAAACTGCCACTTCCAACTGTTCTGGTGTCAAATAATTGAGGTGAGGAAGAAAGATAAAGCCCTACTCTGTTTATTTCCAAGAGTCTACTCTCTCTATAAACTAGCACCACCAACCAGTTACTTTCTTAAATGGTACCAGATGTAATATACACACAAAGCTCCAATATTCACTGCCAAATCAATTAATCATAAAATACTAGATTCATGGGTTTTATACAAATCTGGTTGTAATGAGAAAAAATATATAAGCAGTGACACTGTATAAAAATGGTAGGTTGAGAAAGCAATTTCCAAAAAATTACTCCTAAAGAAATATGCTTATTGAGAAAATCTAAACAAATAACAATTGGTCTATTCTTTAAAAGCTGGTCTGTATTGAATTATCAACACCACAAAAATCCTATCATCGTAGTAGTTTAAAACCATGAATCAGTATACTGTTTTCATGTTGTCAAGTGCATGATTATAGAATTACAATGGCAAACATTTTCCTGAATTTTTAAAAAACTATTAAAATTTCAGTATACAACTCTTTATGACATACTTCTGCCAAGAAATACCAGATGAGAAAAAAAGAAAGTACCTTTTCATTAGTATAGTCACTGGTATATAAGGTATGCCCACGTTCATCCAACTCTTCTGACCAACCCCTTGGAGGAGAACCACACTGACTATCTGACTGGCTGTAACAAATGCTGTGGTAGTTTTCTTCTGATGAAAGAAGCTATAAATAGTCAGAAAAATAAGGAGTTTTCTTTTTTGAATATAAATATTCAGCAACTGAAAACTGAGAAGATTGAATTTATTTGGCTATAAGTAATACTTGGCAAATATCTTAAATGTATTTGAATATTTAATTTTCAAAACAAATTATAAAGTCTTTAAATAATACATTGTAAATGGTGAGGTAAAATTGAAAATTCTTAGTTATTTTATCACATTAACGCAATCCTCGCAGAATTTACCAATAAAACTGAAAACATTGTTTTCAGACTGACGAGTGATAAAATGCTACTTTCTATTTAATGCTGCTTTCAAATTGAAATCTCATATTAAAAACTGACAGGGGTGTGAATGGGTATAAATGTCTACATGAAAATGAAGATAGAGATGAGGGGATTTCATTAGATTGTGTTTCTTAAAAATTCTTGCTCATCTCTATATCATGAGTACTGAAACAAATGCCTGGCAAATAAATATACCTTTAACTATTTTTTTTAAAAGTATATGGGAGAAGGAGATGGAAAAAGGCATTTTGTGAAAAAGCCTTTGTGACACTGTATTTTATGTTCTCATTTAATGGCAAATTATCCTAATTCACTCAACCAAATGCTTATAAAAGAATACTGTAAACTAAACTTCAAAATAAGAAGTAATAATATTCAGAAAATTCAGATACAACGCAGAAAGATTAGAAATTCGATATGAAGTAATATAAGCATGCATGGACATGGCAGAGAAGTTAGAGGACTGAGAAAACAACAATTTTTGAAGTTTATTAACAAACAAGAGGTACCACTTTATTAAACTTAATTCCTTCAACAATTATTTATTAGTGTGATGACTCTTCCTATTAACCTTAGCTAAAATATTTTCTGCAATTAAACCTTACTCAGGCTATCTTCTACCACTATAACGTGGCCTAAAAAACCATGCTGGACAGTTTCTCAATGTTGTAAAGATATACCAGCCCTTATGTCAGTATGTTCACAAAAACTGACATAGAGAATTGTGCACAAATACTACATAAAGTAAGCTGTGTTTTGCAATGATAACACTTTTAAAAAATGGAAAACAGGGCAGGGGTTGTAGTTCAATGCTCGAGTATTTGCCAAGCATGTGTGAGGCACTGGGTTCGATTCTTAGCACCACATACAACTAAGTAAAATAAAGGTCCATTGACAACTAAAAAATGCATTAAAAAAAAAAGATTCTTCATTCCCTACCCCCTCCAGTAATTTTTTTTTTTGGGGGGAGGGACTTTTAGATGGGGCTGAGGCTATAGCTCAGTGATAAAGTGCTTGCCTGGCATGCAGGAGGCCCTGGGTTCAAATCCCAGAAACACACACACACACACACACACACAAAGTTTTAGAAACTGAAAAAAGAAAAGTGTCATTTAATTAGTAAAATTAAGAGATAATTAAAATCACAAAATCAGTTTTTTAATGAACATAACTTTTTAGTTGACAAAATGCACATCATAATTTTCCAATTTTTATAAAGTAAAATATTATCTTCAGCCATAAAAAGTAACCTCTAATATTTTGGTATGTTTTATTACACTGTAGAATCAGGAGAAGCTTTAAGATCTTGATATCTACAGCTAGAAAACAGCTGTTTGATGACAGTTTATCATTTAGGTGGGTGACTGGCACAATAACTTTGGGGTATATTCTGCAGCAAATGTGCCCTTAAGAAAGATGAGGGGGCTATCATATGCATTTCATATAAAAAAAAATGGCAGGGATGTATCTCATCTGGTAACCTGGATGAAAACAGCTGATTTTCTTAAATTTTTTAAAAAATTATTAATGAGCTGGATAGGCACGGTGATGCATGCCTGTGATCCCCAAATTAGGAAGGCTGAGGCTGAAGGATTACAAGCTTGCGGTCAGCCCCAGCAACCTACTGAGGTCCTAAGCAACCTAGTAAGACCCTGTCTCCAAAAAAATAAAAAGGGCTGGGGATATAGCACAGTGGTAAAGCATCCCTGAGCAATCCCCAATATCTATCAATCAACCAATCCATTCAATCCAATTATCAAAGAGCACGAGGTTAAGAGTTAGCCATGGGGGTACACACCAGTGATTTGGAATGCTGAGGTAGAAGGATCTCAAGTTCAAGACCAGCCTCAGCAACTTAATGAGACCCTGTCTCAAAAAATAAAGAGTTTGGCATGTGGTTCAGTGGTTAAACATCCCCCAGGTTCAATCCCTGAGAGGGAGGGAGGAAAAATGACAGACTCAGAGGTCAAAAAAGCAAGAATCCAGAGTGTTAAATAGAATAAAAAGCCTGGCTGTCTCCTTGAAGGCATTTTCTAGGCCCCACATAAGAACATTAGTTATTGGTTTTTAAGGCGATGAAGAAGTGTTGGGGAACCAAAGTCAGGACTACCAAAGTTGGGAAACTAAAAGGATACCTCATAATTCAGAGCTGGGACCACTCCCTCTGCAAAGAATTCTACCCACAGTTTATGAGTGAGCTGGAAACAAATCCTTTCCCTTTATTCTACACTAGAGAAATCACAGAATCTTCCCCAATAACTGGGAGAGAAGGCAGAGTGCTTAAACACAAGGCAGTCTTATTACAATCCAAAATTACTACCACCCAGATGGTGTGTGAAAACTATAGTTCAAGATTTAGTTTTAAATATTCATGGGATACTAGGTTCTCTGGGCATCTGGCAGAAGCAAAAGCAAATCCTCTCTGAAGAAACTAACTTTCAATTCATTAAAGACTTCCTACTTATGAATTTCCAAGAACTATAATCTCAACTAAAAGACACACACATATTAAAAAACTCTCACAATGAAAGAGTAGGCAAAAAAAAAACCAGATGTAATAATTAGGCTTTCAAAAATTTTATGTACTAGGATTAACAAAATATATATATATAAGACTAAAGAGAGAGATGACAAATAAATGCAATATATGATCCATCACTGCAAAGAAACAACTTTATAGGCTAATACTTGACAAATGAAAAACACTTGACTATAATCTTTGCATTATAATATGCCAATATTAAATTCTGAGGTTTGATAAACGTAGTTTTTGCTGGAAAATATGCTTGCCCTCAGGGAATAAAAAACATTGTCAGCTTCAAATTGTTCAGAAGAAAATTATGCACGTTTGTGTGCATGCTGGGGAAATGGAGGAAAGGAGAGAGAAAGCAAATGTGACAAAATGTTAACAACTGGTAAATCTAGATGAACGTATGGTATATTGATGCTCACTCTATTATTCTTGCAACTTTTTGTAGGTTTAAGCTTTTTAATGTAAAAAAGATGGGGAAACTCTTCCAAAGAAATAAGATAATAGTTAAAAATTTTTTAAGTATTAGTTTAACATCAAAAAAGGAACAGATAAAAAGAAAATAAGTGAACAGGAGTGAGATCTGGGAACACTGAGAATGAAGCTCAGGCAAACAGAACAAGCACAATTAAACATTCATCTAACAAAAGTTCTAGAAGAAGAAGAAGGAGGAAAAAATGTGGCTGAGGTGATATTCCTCAGCACTTGCAAGAACTGGTGAAATATGGGACTCATTCAATTCAAGAGTTCCAAACAAAGTCCTATCATGAAATAAAAAAGATACCTTCACCTAAGTCATATCATAGTGAAACTGCAGAAACAAGATCATATATATAAACTATATCTATCTATCTATCTATATATATATATGTTTAGTTGTTAATAGACTTTTTTTTGTTGTTTATTTATATGCAGTGCTGAGAATCAAACCCAGTGTCTCACACATTGCCAGGTAAGTGTGCTACTGCTGAGCCTGAGCCTGAGCCTGAGCCTGAGCCTGAGCCTGAGCCCGAGCCCGAGCCCGAGCCCGAGCCCCAGCCCCAGCCCCCAGAAACAAGATCTTAAAAGCTACCAGTAAAAGAGAAAAACTACTCTGAAAGAATAAAATGACAGTTCCATTTTCAGCTCAATAATGGAAGCCAGAAAACATGAGAATAAAATCTTCAATGAACTAGGAAAAAACAAGACTTCAATGTGGAATTATATATCCATAGAAAATAGTCTTCAAAAATAAAAGCAAAACAAATTTCCAGAAAAAAGACAAAGATGCTCATGGGAGATTTTATGAGCATGTACAACAGACAGGAAAAAGTAAGTAAAGAAAATAAAGTAATAAAATTGAGGATTAACATCAAGAATCATCATGTATGACAATAAGAGGGCTAAGAATAGAAACAAAATATATAACAGCAGCAATATAGTTTTTGCAAGGCTTTAAAGAGTCAAGAGGAAATTGAAAAATGTTTAGGCTTTGATACAGACACTTATTAAAATATCTAGGGCAGAATTTCTCTGCACATTGCTGACACTCAGGACCACATAACCCTGTGTTATGGAAAGCTGTTATTTACTGTTGGATATTTAGTTAAATCTCTGGCCTCTCTCTACACACTACACAAAATCCCCTCACCAAGAGAATCAAACAGTCCCCGACCAATGCCAAATGTCCCTGGCAGGTAAAAATCACCGCAGGTAAGAACCATTGTTTTAGGATAACCACTACAATAAAAAGCTTCTGAGTTAAGATAAAAGTGAACGCTTGCTCCCTCCCAAACATCCCTAAAACACAAAGCCACACGGACAGGTAGGACACAAAAAGAGCCAAGAGTCAGCAAATGACCAAAAAGCTTAACTCTTCATGCAGGAGAAAGCAAAATCTAAACTGGCAGGCAGAGGAAATGGGAGCAAAGGCAACTCAATAAGTTTACAGAGCAGAATCTACAAACAGCTTAGGAACTGACAGTATTAGGCATCTAGGGAACAGATGGGTGAAGGCAGTGGCACTACAAAAAGTAGGTTCAAACTGCCAGAATCCCCTTCATCATGCCCAGCAACTAGGTGTGTACTCTTCCCTACCCCAGCAGAGGGTATGGAAGTTTATCCCATCTATGAAGGAGGGGAGGGGGCAACGTTCTCAGTTGAGAGACAATAGACACAAGTGGGACATGTGTGCCACAGAGACAGAAGACCAAGAGACCACCTGAAAACTGAATGCAGACCCCAAGACTTTGGCAGTGCTTATCTTCTAGGCAGAAGAGCTAAAGACTTCTATGGAGAATGATTAATCCAAATGGAAAGACCCAAAGATTTTAACCTGGGAGGAAACTTCCAGGAAATCAACTTACTCAGAGTACCAATCAAGTGAAGTTTAAAATGCTTTATAATGGTAAAAGAGTTTCAAATATTTCTAGTCTACAATTTGAATAAAATTTTTCCTAATTTTCTTATTACAATTAAGCATGAACAATTTCTCTCATGACTTTTGCTTTCATTCTTGAACACTGAAAGTTCGCAGCAAATCAAGGCTATAAATAACCAACTAAAAAATAGGACAAGAAGGGAGTTAATAACTACAAAGAGCTTTAGATTCTGCTAAATGCAGGACGTGTTACCTCACTGCTACAGCCCCTGCCTTCCTGGAGCTACGTGTTTTTGTTCACTGTTTCCTGGAACTGCAAGTGTCCCTTGCAAGGGCAGGGCTCTGATCCATGAAAGAACAAGATTTCACTCCATTCTATCAATCTTACCAACCTTTCTCCTGCACATCTAAACAGTCCCAAGGCACCTTATCAGACCACTAAAACGAGGATTCCTCAAAATATATAACTAGCCATTCTCTACACCACCCTACAAGATATGTGGGGGAATGAGAAACAAGAGGGTGAAAACTCTATTTATTAGAGAAAATAAAGGTTTTAAAGTAAATTATACTTACAGAATGGTCTAATTGTAGCAAAGGAATTATCATTACTTCCCCACATAGAAATAAAAGATTTATTTATGACAAGAGAGTGAGCTTGATACCATACTAAACCAATAAAGGAAAGTATCAGTTTTGAATAGTTGAATAATTTGTTTCTATTTATCTGGCTAGGTACATCATTTATTTTCTTCTTTTTCTGAAAAATGTGACTGGTTTGTGCAGTAAGTTAGTATCTTCTAATGTAAAAGAAAGCATTGGCAGCAGACAACTTTGATTCAGTTCTAGAATCAGAAAGTACACTATAGTGTTATTTACTAGTTAGCGATTAGGACATTACTAGCATTAACACAATGAAGCTTGGAAAGAATTTTTAGTGTTGTTAGAGATTTAAGTTTTCTACCCTACTGATACCAAGAAACTAAACTATTCAATTATTTTGTTTCTGAATAATGAAAAGAGAAAATGTGGTGACTCACTGGTTGACTCCTTAATTACTCATACCTCTTGATCTCCTGGACTTTGGAAATCTTTGCTTATGTTTGCATCCCGAGTCCAGCGGGGTGGCTTCCAAGTTCTTTCCTGTGTTCCTCGGTTATAGTAGTAACAACGCCCTGAACTATCTTTATGAGTTTCCCATTCTCCATTAATCTGAATTGCTGGGCTCCCAGGAAGTGGGGGAACAGCAGACTGGGATATTTTCAGTTCTTGTAGATTAGCATACACAGGAGAGTCTGGCCTTCCTTGATTTGGAGGTGTAGTTGCCTGTAAAATAAAAATTTTAAATCTCATGTTTAAAATGGTATAACATTTACAAGGAGATTTATAAACAGATATATTAATTCACTTTAAAACACAGAAAGGATAAAAGTGGTAAATTAAAAAGGAAAAAGAAACAGACAAAAAAAGAAAAAACAGTTATGTGGGTATGTATATGTGTATATATCTATGTGTATAAACACATAAATTAAAAAATCTCCTAAGAAATAATGACTTCAGTTTTAATAATTATAGACTGACTGAAAATGAATAAATAAAAACTATAAGCAGAATCCAAAGTGTATTTAATATTTTCCTTTAGCCTGAAAGAACACTCGAGTAAGAACTTTGGATTCTAGTTCAATATCTGTCACTAAAAAATTATGATGTTGGGTAGATCACTTTGCCTCTCTGATAGTGATTTTTTAAATCTCTATATGTGAAAGAATTGAACTAAAACAGCAAAGTCTTCTTTGGCTCTAAAATAATTTTAGAACCAAACATTTTTGGCAAATTTTTAAAACATAAAAAAATCTAAAAAAAAAAATAAATAAAATGTCTTACACATGGGTAGCTCAGCTTTTATTTAGAAAACTCCTAAAAGAAAGATTGTATATTCTAAGTTCTAATGTTAAATTAGTAATAAAAGCAAAACATAAAAGAATAAAACCTAAGAATTTCTCAATTATAATTTCTCAGTGGCCATAAACAAATCATTTAATTTCTACTTAGTTTCCTTGTGAGTTTTATAACTGTAGAAGAAGAATTAGCAGCAATACTGATTAAGACATTTACTCTTAATGGGTTTTAATTTTTGTTTTTAAATATTTCACTAGATGTCAGTAAAGAGCAAAACACTTCTCCATACACTTTGCTTAAAGATACTGTACACAAACATCCAGTTGCTGAAAGGAAAAAAAGCTCAGATCTGAAAACCATTTATATTACACACTGGTATTTACGTATGTATCTCCCATTTACAACCTCACCACCATGGACATCTGGAGACAGATCTTTCTGTGCTGTGAGGACTATGCTGTACACTGTGATATGTTCACAGCACACCTGGCCTCTGCCCACTAGATGAGAGCGGCACATATACACTAACCTCCATGTGAAAACCAAAGTCTTTACTCACGGCCAGATGTTCTCTAGGGACAAAACTGGGGCTTGGTGAGAACTACTGCTTTACCATATAAATCCTAAAATTATATTCAAATGTTCCATTACCTTGGTCATGTATCTATAGTTTTTGAATGCTTAAAAATGCTGAATTTAAGGGTGGGATAGTTTTGTGGTAGAGTGCTTGCCCACCAGGCACAAGGCATTGGGTGAACCCCCAGTAGTGCCCCCAGCCTCCACCCCCCAAAAAAAAACACCCTGAAATTTAAAATGGAAATATGAAATTTAAATTTCACTGAAATTTAAAGTATTTCAACTTCTAAAATAGTCTTTGTGTATAAAACAGTTTTAATGAGTCTAAGTCATAGAACAAACTTTAGAAAGAAAAATAACTCAAAATACAAACACATGTAAAATGGATACTTTTGGTTTTTTTGCACATGATAGTTACGCAAGTATTACATTTGATGATGCAAATTAGACTATTTTCCTAAAAATGGTAGTTTTGAATTTACCACCAACTAGTATCTTTCTACAAAGAAAATATATTCATGAAGACACATATCCATTTATTTCTCTTACAGATTAACTTCATATTCTGGTGAAGTAGTCATAACAATGCTTTCTGACAAAAATATATTCTGCTAAAATAATAAATAACCCTATGTATAGTAATTCACCTCTCAGAACTTTTTTTTAGAGATTTTAATTCAGTAAGTGTTAAAGGAGTTCTTACTTTGCTCCTGATTCTTGATTAAAACTTGGAGGAACAACAGGCATTTTAAAAATTATGTTTATGGACAAATTCTACTAAATCTTTAGGAACAACTAATTCCTATGTGTTTTTTTTCCCTGTGTTTTAACCAGCTCAAACTGTTTTTCCAACTAAAATATTTCAGCATAGTCTATAAGACCAGCATAATTTTGAAACAAAAGAGCAGAAGAATTTAAGAACCCTATAAATGCATCTCCCTTGCAAATAAAGATGGAAATATCCTAAATAAAATACTAATAATAAACCCAACATTATATTAAATAAATTGGGGAAAAAAACGGAGATGTTAAGAAGATTGTTTTTAGGAAAGGAATCTCATACAGTAATTCTTTAGAATTACAGATTAACATGATAATCTCCACAGATGCCAAGAAAGCATGATTTAGGATAAAATTCTTAGCAAGTTAAAAATAGTGATGCTTCTTTAATTTTCCATTAAAAAAAATTAGTATTTAAAATAAGCATCATAGTTAAAAGAGAGAGGAAGCACTTTTAAGTACCGTGGAGTACACCTGTAGTCCCAGAAATTCAGGAGACTGAGTCAGAAGGCTCCCAAGTTCAAAGTCAGCCTAGAAAATGTGTGGGACACTGTCTCAAAATAAAATAAAGTAAAATAAAATAAAACAGGCTGGCGGTGTAGCCCATGGGTTAAATCTCCAGTACCAAAAATGATCATCATCATAATCAATATCTAAATTACCGAGTCCACGAAAACTACTAGAAAAGTTTAATAAATGGGCCTGATGCATACAATCCAATCAGCTTCTCATACATAACGAAAAATAAGAATACGTAACTGGGGGGAAAAAAAACCTCATTTGCAATAGGAAAAAAAAACCCAAAAAACAAACATGCTTTAAAAGAAATGTATAAAATAGAACAAGAATACTTATAAAAATTTCATCTGAGGTCTGGGGTTGTAGCTCAGAGGTACTGTGAGTGCTTAACATACACAAGGTTGAAGTGCCACCAAAACATTCCTCTGGAAACTAAAAATTAGACTTCAAGAGATAAGTTTTTCTCATTTAGAAACAGTTTAAATTTATAAACATTCTAATTCTCCAAAATTTAAACTACAGATTCTATAAATTCAATGCAAAATTCAGCTTTTGGTAGTGTTTGTATGTATTAACACAACAGTAGCAGTTTATAAAATTTGTTAATGAAAAAAGAAACAAATGTGACCAAAAGTATGCAAACACAAATGCTTCAATAAAAGCACTTGGAAGTGGTTAGCTATGATAAAAAGAAAAGAAACTAAGAAAATATCCACATTTCTAGTTTGGGAAAACCAGTAAAGGAAAGTGAAACAAACATCATTTGAATGCATAATAAACACAATGCTAGAGCTTCAATAATAAATAGGAGAAAAATGGAAGAGACCTGAAAACAAATGACTAAGCATTTGTAACAGCAAAGCTGGGGAGATAGGAGGCAGCATAAAAATTAAGGAAACAGCATGATACAGTCAGGGAGTAATGCATGTGAAAGGAGCAGCAAGAGACAGTTCTAAGTGACAAGAAAGAGTGTATATGCCATATTAAAAAGCATAGATGTTATTCTGCAGCATTTAGGGAACTACTAAGACTTTAAGCCAGAAAGTACATTATGATCGGAATTTCAGAAATTCTCTAGGTTTTAGAGGGAGACCCAACTAGAAGTAGAGATTAGTTGAGGGTTGGTACAATAAATAATACACACAGAAAATGGAAGACAGCTGCAATAGGACAAGATAATAGGAATGAAGAAGCAGGCCAGAGTAAAAAAATAATCAGAAGTTAAATTAACATGCAGGCTGGATGTTTATTTAAGTAAGTTTGTTAGGGTGGTACTTTTAACAACAGATTGATGTCAAGATAAAGAATAAACTGGCCATGTGTGTATAATGTGTCAAAATACATTCTACTGTCATATATAACTAAAAAGAATAAAGTGAATATGGTAGCACATACTTGGGAGGCTGAGGCAGGAGGATTAGAGCTAGAGGTCAGCCTCTGCAATTTAGTGAGATAAAGGACTAGAGATGTACCTCAGTGGCAAAGTGTCCCTGGGTTCAAAGTTCAAACCCCAATCCCAAAATAAATAAATAAAGATAGCTAAGTAAATATTCTCTCACTCTTTTCCCTGCATATACATGTGGAGTTTATAAAGAGAGGGATGAAGAGGGTTTTATTTAGATTCTATTAGGTTGATAAACCTTTTCAAAATCCAAGCAGAAATGCTCATAGATTGTTAGACATATAGATTTAGAACTCAGTATAGAAATAAAAAGTTAAATTACACGCAGGCTGAATAACATGAATGTAAAAGTCATGGGCTTATAGATAGAGGTCAATAACTTAAAGAATGAGAGCATACAGAATAAAAGGAAGATAAGATAACCTGGAAAATACTAAGCAATTGTTTTGTGAATTAAATAAGAAGTTTAAAGGTAGCACATGTTCTAGCATGATGATTTATATTGCTATTATAAGTATTAATGCAACCAATATAATTGAGGGTCCAGAAAAAGAAAAAGAATCCAGTGAAGGAGACAGAGAGTCAGAAGTAGAAGGTAGAAGTAGAAGTAGAAGGCAATATTTGAAAGTCAGTGAGAAGAAAAATTTCCAAAAAAGGGAGAACTGGACAATATTAAACTAAAAGACTTCAAAACAATCATTTGATTTAGCAATTAAAAAAGTCATTAAAGAATTCAGCAATCAGCCATGAGGACTGAAAAATGCCTTCCTATAATAAAAAACTAAAAAGTAAATAAAGAGTGGGAAACAAGTATTTTGAGGCACTGTATAATAAGCAGCACAGGACTGTGGTTCCTCAGAAGGGAAACAGGTGAATCCTACCTCTCCCAGGCTTTGTACCTGGAGGCAGTTTCCAGAAATTGGATCAGGAAGAGAAAATTCAGAGCCTAGCAACCTTCGCCAATGGACGGGACAGAGTACTTTATTATTTTAAAAGATATACTGGGAATAATATAACATGAAAAAAATTATGTAATCAGTGACTCCTCAAAATTGGAGGGTAATTCTTTAAAACTGATCCAGAGAGGTGATGTCTGTCTGAACTCTACACATTCATCAACAAGTCTGACAGCAATACATACAGAAGAGGTTTACTGAAAATGAAAAAAAAAGTTAGCTTTTTCATTTCTGTCCCTGTTAATAATTTTTTATAAAAAACTTTATTATTGCTAATAGTTTTTGAAATACTGTTTGTTCATTTGCTATTAGAAACAGTTTCTAGCAGAAGACTCTGTTAACTTATTAATTAAATAACTCTACACTTATAATCAGTTTACATCTAATTTTAAATGGGTACAGAAACAACAGAAGATTATTCAGTATCTGTACAATGCTATACTTTAAATTCTAACAAAAAGAAACTATACATGTTTATTATCAACTGCCCAAATCACTGGGAAGATTCAAGGCAACTGGCATTGATCACTCAACAATTTTCCTTGAGACACTTGAAAATATAAATTCTTGATATTAAAAAAAAAAACAGTGTTCACTACTTTTTAAATGTACACAAACTTAATGTAAATTACAATAGGAACAGTTATAAAATAAAGCAATATTTTCTCTAGAGAACAAAACACAACTTATTTAATGAAGATACTCAATGCTGGTAAAAAGTGGGATATAACAACTAGTTTTACTGCTGGTAACTTTAATTAGCACACTCTTTTTGAAAAAGTTGGCAGTGTATTTTAAGAACTCCTAAAAATATTTTTAGAACACTGAGAAAAAGGAAAAAAGTTATAGTTGCAAAAAATGTTTTCCTAACAAAGATGTTTATTCCAGTGTTATTTTTCAGAATCCAACTGAACATCCAACAATAGAAGAATAGTTAATACTTCCTTTTATGTAAGAATCAAAAAAAGGTATGAATGGTTTCTTAGTAACATGTTAGATAAAAACTTTTATGATGTTAAGAAATATAAAATATACAGTACAAGTCCAATTAAAATTTTAAAGTAAATGAAGAAAATCTAAAACATTATCAGTTTTGTCTAATATTAGGATTAGGTGTGATTTTTTTCCCTACATTTTTCTTCTCTTTCCAATTTTATTATAATAAGAATCAATATGTTTAGAGTTTGGTTAGGGATCAGAATCTGGGGCAAAAAAGGCACATGCCTAGCCCACTGGACTCATAAAAGTGACAATAATATTTTTTAACACCAACTAGTATTTTTAAAAGATGGTCGTTACATTATCTCTATTAGAGTCACCTGGGGTTCATATTAAAATTCTTGAGCCATATCCTAGAGTTACTTGGGGTAAGAAAGTAGTAGCATGAGGTGTCAATCTACATTTCTGAGTTTCCTATGTGATTTTTATGTATATTATTATTGAAAAGACACTGGTAAATGTAAAGTTTCTAGTGGACTGAAGGCAAACCTGTCCTAGGGACCAATAAATTTATATTATGAGAAATATAAAAGACAACTTTAAGTATTAAGTTCTCACCACAAGTTGCTCCTTACTTTGCAAATGAGTCAAAGGAAGGAGTTAAAACAAAAGAATAAGCAACAAGGAGTATTTCCAATAAATGAATAAAAAAATTTGCTTTCTAACATTTATGAAAAGAACTCTGTTCATGAATTGTCACCAACAAAAATAAATAAATTTTGCACACCAGGAAAAAAAAATGAACCTTTGAGAACAAACAAAAAAAGTTAATTTTATTCCAGTGTTATTTTTCAGAATCCAACTGAACATCCAACAACAGAAGAATGGCTAATACTTTCTTGAACTATATCTGTCATTAATTAAAATTAAATTGGGACTAGCACCTCTGCACATGTCCCAATTTTATATTTAAAAAAAGACTTGGCCTGTTCCACTTTAACTATATATAGATAGATCCAATAATCCTTCCACTATTTGCAGAAGGAAAAACTGGGGAAACTATATACATAAGAAGGTAACTGTAAATTCAGATTGCACCTGGATCCCTTCTTTTAATAATACCCCAAATATGGAAATTTGTAAACATTAAGAAACGTAAAAGCTTTGGCACTGGTTCAAGAATTGCTTCTGTAACAAACTTTAGAGAATGGCAGAATTCACATTAAAGAACTACACCTGTTGTTAATTAAACAAAATATACTACTCAATATTAATCCTTCAGATAGTCACCTTACTATAAATGCATTTGTTTATTTTTATATTATGCAATAGTATAAATCTCTACAGCCAATAAGCAGACTTTTAATTTAGATTGACGAGGAAAAAAAATCCTAAAGTGTTAGGCTTCAGTTTCTTTTGTGTGTGGGGGGAGAGGGTTGTGGTGGTGGGGGTGTGCTAAGGATTGAACCACAACCTTGTGCATGCTAGGCAAGTGCTCTGCCTCTGAGCTATGACCTTAGTCCCAAAATTAGATTCTATTTCAATTTGTGTTCTTGTAATTTAACTGCTTAGACAAGGTCTACTTCACAATCATTGTTTTTTATTATTGTAACTGGGCAAGTTAATAGCAATAATAAAGGGCAGAATGAAAAAAGCATCTCAACAAGCCAACATTGAATTAACATAGGACTAAAATTGTTTTACCTTCAAAGATACAAATTGCATAGCAAATTCAATTGGACACTTGAACTTTCCAAAGGACAGTTTTCACTTAAACCAAGTTTTTTTTTTTTTTTTTTTTTGGTGTGTGTGTGTGTGTGTGTGTGTGTGTGGAGGGGGGACATTATCCTTCCTCTGTTTAATAATTTTGAAATATTTATAAAAATTTACAAATTCTTATTATGTTCATATCTTAAAGCACTTACCCTGCTGAGGTTTCAAACCCTATAAAGTACAGTGCTATTTTCTTTGGTTTAACTAACATTGAAAATACAACAGTCCCTTTCTTTAAAGAGCCAATATCCTAGTAAAGAGGAAAGAGACAAATTAAAAAATCAGCGCCCTCTCACTTGCAAAAGAACCCTACTGCAGAGTAGTGTGGCTAAGGGCTACAGAGAGAACTGTGTATACAATGCTCTAAAAACAGAACCAAAAGCAGCACTGAAGTGAGCAGGGCATTCAGGAAAAGGTTCAGAGCTCCAGAGGCTTCAATAAATCTGTAAAGGAAAAAAGGAATATGCCAAGGGAAGTGATGAAGAGCATTCCAAGTACATGCTTACCTGACATATAAAACAAACACACAGACACAGACACAGACACACACACACACACACACCTAACAGTCTTTCAATCAGGAACCATAACTGTAACTAAATTCCACACTGTGATATCCTTAATGATGGTTTTCATGATAAGCACATGAATACTCAAGGCTGCCCAATATACTACAGGATTTGATACCTTAAATACATATATTCACATGCTGAGCCTTTGTTAGCCTTTATCTTTCAACTTGCTGTCCTCTCCCTCTCCTTGTATCACCTTAACCAACAACATGAACAATCTCTTTGCACCATTTCACCCTCTTCCCTTGACACAGATGATAATAAAGCAGGTCCCAAACGGAAAAGCTGTATGGCCTGACAAGTTATTTCTAGAAAGCCATACACAAACATACTCCTGAAGTCATTTCTCTGCTATCAACCCTCAATAACAGCTGCAAACTGACAAAAGTGCAATCATACCATGCTATAAACATAACCACCGCTGGTAGTTACAGACTTTCAGTACCTACAGGGTGTATAAGAGTTGGCTAACACCACAGCGAAAAGTCCTGGGTAACATGGACCAAAACACGCACCAGTCATGGAAGTGCATGGTTAGGAATTTCATCATAGGTAAAAGTTTTGCCAAAAAAGAACAAATAAAGAATTTCCCCTTCAAGATCAAGGCTACATCTTGGCAACCACATTTTCTGTTATGCTCTCACATGCTTCCTTTCTTCTACCCTTACTGCTCTGCCACTTATTATTAGAATACTTATAACACTATACAAGTAAAACCTAGGTTTATTTTTTCTACTTTTCCCTCTAGAATTTGATTATCTTTAAAGCAAAAATGTTTGTCTTATTTATCCCTTAATCTTCAGAGCCTGGTTTCACACCTGCACAAATAAGCCCTCCAATATGTTCCTGGATGAAAACTACTTTATTATAACTAAAAAAGCTATTGTGAATCCACACGCTAAAATTAATTCTCTCCTCTGGATTTTACAGTCTCCTTGGGAAATCTACTTGATTCCATTGTTTAATAAGGCCTAGATCTCCCCAAACTCCTCACCTTAATCCACAGTCAGGTATTCTAAAAAACCTACCAACATTGCTATTCCACATAAAACTCAACTCATTACATCCTCTGCCTCAACCTTTTTCCTTAACATACCACCCCATAATATTAACTACCTAATCAAAAATACTAGTGTCATTAACTACCTAATCAAAATCTGAAAGTCATTTTGGGTCTCTTTACTTTATCTAATAAAGTTGTGCTAATTCTCCACTATAATGTTATCTTGAGTTCCTTCTTCTTCTATCCCAAGATAACACTTTTCTTTTGCTAAGTGACTCCAATCATCTATTGAGGTCTAGAGCCCCCATTACTCTGTCGAATCGATCTTCTTGGTATGCTATTTTCTAAAAACACAAGCCTGGCCTTATTACTCACCTGCTTAAAAAACACCAATGAATATTTCACAAACTACAGAATCAGTACAAATATCACAGGGAATCTGAGACTATTTTTAAACACTCCAGTTCTAAAACAAAATTTTTTCTACCTCACTTATGGTCATTCTCTTAACATTCTTCACTCCCAAGCCCTAGGCTGTTCACAATTCTTTTATTCATTCACACTATTTTTCTTCCATACCTTGAAATTTTTACCTCTATCTGAGATGTCCCATCCCTAGCCACAAACCAGCAAACCACACTCATTTTGAAATCAACAAGATGGCTAGGCTTGTGTCTCAGTGGGTAGAACAAGTGCTTAACACACTAGAGGCTATAGGTTCCATCCCCAAAACAAACAAAATACCATGAACAGGAATAAAACAAAACAACCCCTGAAACCAGAAACAAAACAAAAAACAAAAGGAGCTGTCTCCAATTCTTTGAGATGCTCCCCAGAATTTACAGATTTCTTGTGCACCTAGAACAGTGTTAACAGAAATACAAATGAGCCAAATAATATAAATTTTTCCAATAGTTACATTTAAAGAGGTAAAATGAGGTTAAATGAATTCTACTAATAAATTTATTTAACACAATATATCCAAAATATCATATCACCACATAATCAACATGAAAGTTAATTTTTAAAAAACAGACTTTTGAAATCCAGTACGTACTTTGTAACACATCTCAATTCAGATACTAAATTTTCATCACAAATAATTTAGTTAGATTTCATAAAATTTATAGCTAAATTTATAGCTTAGTTGAGTGAGTTGGCACATGCCTGTAATAGGGGAGGCTGAGGCAGGAGGATCAAAAGTTAGAGGCCATTTAGCAAGAACCTATCTCAAAATAAAAAATAAAAAGGGCTGGGTACAAAGAGGCTCAGTGATAGACTGAGTGCACCTGGGTTTAATCCCTAGCACCTAAATAAATAAATAAATAAATAAAAATATAGATTCACATATCCAAACTATTCAACATTCTTTAAAGTCTACCAAGAAATGAACCACGTATTAAATGAACCACATTTTAAATTTTCAACTTATATAAAATTTAAACTTCAGTTCTTTAGTCCCACTAAACACATTCAGATGCTTAATAACCATACATGGCTAGCAGCTACTATATTGAACAGTACCAGTTTAAAGCATTTTGTATGCACATATACAAATGTCCCTGTAACACTATAATTATTTTATTCTCTCCCACCAAATTGAAAACCCCAAGAGTCAAGAAGACGACTATGTCTTAATCACTATGTATTCTCAAAGTCAAGAAACAAAGAATAAACTGAAGACCTTCTTCCAAAGCCCCGATTCAATTTCTAAAAAATTTTCTCAGTGAACTGCTTTCCTAGTACACAGAATAGTTTAAGAAATGGAAAGGCAACAGACATAGCTGCTAAAAACTAATATTTACTGATGAAACCTTTTTATTACCGTGTTAAAAGTATCCATCCAGATATGTTTGTCCTTGATCAGTAAAGCAAACAAAATTCTTCAATAGGACATTTTGCTGAGACAGCAAGACTGTTACTAGTTTATGCTGAAGAAGCAACATGCAATGACTTAGTGCACTGCCATTCATTTTTACAAATCTCCCTTCCTAGGGACTTGAATGGTAACTCTATCATCAGCATTCAGAGAATGACTAAAGAATACTCTACTGCTGAAACAGAGATTAAAAAGTTAACAGTAGAATTACAAATGAAAAAAATGCATCTGTGATTACTTGTTGAAAGCATGGAATACACACAGAAGTCTAAGTTTAGAAATTGAGATTTCTGGCAGCATAAAAAAAAAAAAAAACCTGTGGGCAGGCATAGGAGTAGATGCTTATAATCCCAGTGATATGAAGATGAGGTAGGAGGATCACAATTTTTAGGCCAGCCTCAGCAACTCAGCAAAAACCTGTTTCAAAATAGACAACAAGAAGAACTGGGAGATGTAGCTCAGGATAGAACACTGACTTCAATCCCATCTCCCTGCCAAAAAATTAATTCCTAAAACATCCAAAATTAATCCACAGTTTCATGGTACACATTTAAATGGATGACATGCCATCTTCCCTCTCTCTCTTCTCATTTTCTGATAATTAAACTGTTTTTTTTCAGCAGATTTTGAAACAAAAAGTTTTCATAAATACTAAGACTATACCCCATCGTCACTTTAAATAAACCCAACTAAAATAAATGGTTTCTAATGTATCCATGTACCAATTTGCTAAAAAGTTTGCATGAGAACATTACAACACAGCTGCTTGGATAATCTATTACTGTATTAAGTCTAAACTAAGTTTGGAGTTACAAGTTTTAAAGTATTTCCTTAGCTGTCTTGAAAATATATGGTTCTCATAAAGAAAACAGATGACTTACCAACATTTAATGTCATTTTTACACCAAAGCAAGACATACTTCAGCCCTGAATTATTTAAAAGATATTCAAAATAGGTATTAGATAATATAGTATGAATGTGTAAATTAATAAATTATATGTTCAAATACATTTTCACACATGCATACATATAAAAGAAGACCATTTAGCTTATTTCTGAGAATTATTGCCAGCGTTTGTATTTATAGGTACTACTGAAAATTCATTCTCAAGGAACGTATTTATTGTAAAATAAGATTTTGAAGAAAAAGGAAATCATTATGGAAGAGCAAAGGCCACTACTTTTAAATCCATGTAACAACCTGGAGTGATGTTTAGGAAGTTCTATGGCTATGTTATAAAGGCACAGAATACTTCAGACAGAACCCAGAGAGGTCAATATTCAAAACTTAGAAGTTTACCCAGATTACACGTAGTAGACAGGAGAAAGGGGTTATTGCAGGTCATGGATTTTTCTGGCTTCATTTTAGCTCAGGAATATATCCAGAGTTAAGATTTATAATCTTTATAACAAGCCAGACTGAAAATACAGTTTCAATTATTAAATTCTCCAAATTGCCAATGGGTAAGACTGAGTAGGAAAGGATAGGAGGGGTGAGACAGAAAAACTGTTCCATAATGACAGTAGTCAAAAGTCTAGCATCTCTCTGACAAGGCAGTTCTTCCTGAAGTTCATTAAAATGAGGCCTGTTTAGACACTAATCATTCTCTCCCTTGGGATTTTTTTGTTTTGTTTTGTTTTTTAGCTTTGGTTATATATATATATATATATATATATATATATATATATATATATATATATGTAATAATAAAATTTACCATTTTAACCACTTTTAAGTGTACAGATCAGTGAAGTGACATTAAGTACATTCATAGTTGCATCACCATTACTAACTTCTATACCTAGCACTTTTTTTATCTTGTGAAACTGAAACCACATACCCACTAAACATCAATAGCCCCTGCTCTCTTCCCCAGGCTCTAGCAACCACCATTCTACTTTCTGTCTCTATAAATTTGACTATTCTTGCTGCCTTATTTAAAAGGAATCATAATATTTGTCCTTCTGCAACTGGCTTATTTCACTTACCATCCTCAAGACTCATCCATGTTGTAGGATAATATTTCATTATATGTATATTCTACTTTTTTTGTTTATCTATTCATCTATCTTCGGATACTTGGTTAGCTTCTACCTTTTGGCTATTGTGAATGATGTCACCATGAACAGCAATGTACAAATATCTATTGAAGCCTCCACTTTCAATTCTTTGGGGAATATACCTAGAGTACTCCTCTTAAGAAGAAACTCTTCAAATCCTATCTTGCCAGGCAAGGCAGTGCAATCCCAGCAATTCCAAATGCTGAGAGAGAGGATCCCAAGTCCAAAGCAAGCCCCAACAACTTAAAAGGCTCTAAGCAACTTAGCAAGACCCTGCCTCAAAAGAAAAAATAACAAGGTGGTGTAGCTCAGTAGTTAAACACTCCTGGATTCAATTCCTGGTACCCCCCATATTAAAAATAAATAAATAAAGCTTATCTTTAACTCTAAAGGTCATTATTTTAAAATTATACTAATATTTCACATATTTTTCATTTCCCAACATGCATCAAAGATCCTTAAACCAAAGATGGGACAGTCAGCAACTAACTTTAAAAGCAATTAACTTTAAAAGCAATTTAATTTAACTCATCTCTACCTCTTTTCATATCTCCATTCCCAGTGAGTGAAATATAAATCATTCTACTTATTTTAAAGTGAGGAAATAATGATATTTAATAAAGGTACTCCAGCCCTGCAAAGAATTAGCACTGGTCAATACTGCTGTTTAAGCCAGGCACTGTCGCACATGCCTGTAATCTCAGCAACGAAGGAGACCCAGGCATGAGGATCAAAAGTTTGCGGCCATCCTGAAAGAATTAGCAAGACCCTGGTGTCTCAAAATTTAAAAAATTTTAAAAAGCACTGAAGGTATAACTCAGTTGTAGAGCACCATAGGTTCAATCCCCAGTACTATTTTAAAAGAGAAAGAAACAAAAGAAAAGAAATCTGTAATTTGTTTCTGAAGGATCTTTAATCTCTTTTTAGGGCTATTCTAACCTCTCTTCCTCAAACTAGCTCTCAGTTCACAATTTTAAGGACGGTTCTAAAATACCTAAAGGATGCTGTCCATTAATAAAACTAACTCCTATTCTTCATCTAAAAACTCACTATCCTCTTAATAGGCCCACTTAAAATATGTATCAACCCTCTTTTTGGTTCTAAATCAGTTATTTATACACTTGTTCCTTTGCATCAGGTATCGGAACACTCTCAAGAAAAATCAGATAGACGAATGAGAAAATCTATTAACAGAGATCTAAATTTGGTGGCACTTCTTGCCCAGCATTTCCTTATGGGATACTGTTGCTCTTTAGAATAAAACATACTGAAAGTGGCATAAAGATACATGGTTCCTTTTAATAGAAGAAAAGTGCTGCCCAGAGGAAGGAACAAGTCTGGCTATCACAGTTTCTGGTCAACATAGTCTATTTTAATGAATACATTAACATAAAAACTAGACATATAACATAATAATGACATTTATCAATTTCCATTTTAAAACTTTAAATCTAGAACTAAAAGTTGAAAAAAATGATACTTCTTTCCACTTGGCTAACAAATTATAACTGACAAATTACTTTCTCATTTAAACAACATCAACAAAACTGTCAATGAAGAAAAATTAACTGAAAAATGAAACAAAGGTTTTTCTACAAAAACAAGTTTTAATTGCTATGTATATGTTATATTACTTGAGTGTTTAGCAGTACCATTCACATGACATGGGACCCTGATAGTGTTTTTCAACAGCAGCATTCAAAAATAAATGAAGGAAACTTTGATACTTAAGGAAGATATTATCAGATAATTAATAAAATTTTAAAATGTCACATTTCCTACCTAGAAAAAAGAGAAGACATCAAGCTATGTAAAAGCTATGTAATATGCTCTTTTTAAAACTATGAAATGTAGACACAAAAAATAAAAGTAATCTTTTTCTTGAGAGAGAGAGAGAGAGAGAGAGAGAGAGAGAGAGAGAGAGAGAGAGATAGAGATAGATAGATATGGAAAAAAGAAAAGAATCAAAATGAAGAAAAAAAAATAGATAGATAGATAGATATGGAAAAAAGAAAAGAATCAAAATGAAGAAAAAAAAATCCAGAAATCCTCCACTCAAGTATAACTCATAATGTTGTTTTAAATGAAGTGATAATCATAGCAGGTATATGTTGTGATCATTTACAAAGAATTTTCAGCTTTCAAACATTTTGCACTTTCACAATTTCCTACTAAAACTCCTGTAATAGATAAACTCTAAACTGTCCAACCACTTATCTACTTCTTAATAACACAATGGCAGCATTTCTATTCTAGAAGCTTCAGGGACTATCAAACAGTGCTTCTGCAATTTTGCATTTAAATTATTTTACTATATTTAAAATATAGCATTTTAAATATATTAAATATACTATATTAAAATATAGTATATAAAATATATTTGCTTATTAAAATAAGGCAAAGTTTGAAAACTGGGAAGAGGGATAGAACAGTTATTTCCCTCTATATTATTCCCTTACATTACAATAATAACCTGCTGCTGGTCTTGGTAAAGTTTTATTGAAATGCAGCCATATATAGGTTCATACATTGATGTAACTGTTATGTTACTATGGCAGAGCTGAATACTTTAACATACATTAATATTAATAATAATAATAACATACATCAACATTAATATTCTTTTACTTTTATTTTTTGGTTCTGGAGGTTAAATCCAGAGGTGCTTTACTACTGAGCTAGAGCCCAAGCCCTTTATATTTTGAGACAAGGTCTTGCTAAGGTCCACTTAGGGCCTCACTAAGTTGCTGGCCTTGAACTTGGGATCCTCCTCCTTCAGCTTCCCAAGTCACAGGTATGCACCACCACACTTGGCTAACATTCTCTTTTTATAATCTCTAACCTCAGAAAAGATAAACAAAAAACATAGGGCAAAACTATTTCTCTTGTTTAACTATGGAAAAAATTATCACAAAAAATCTGAGTGATTTTTCTTTAAAAATGAAAAATTTTACTTTAGAAACATAACTATTTTTTTAAAGAGAGAGAGAGAGAGAGAGAGAGAGAGAGAGAGAGAGAGAATTTTAATATTTATTTTTTAGTGGTTTTTTTTCGGCGGACACAACATCTTTGTTTGTATGTGGTGCTGAGGATGGAACCCGGGCCACACGCATGCCAGGCAAGCGCGCTACTGCTTGAGCCACATTCCCAACCCGAAACATAACTTTATTTATGTTTGTTCCTAAAAACAACTTTGATAATTATTTTACTCAATATATTCTTTCCTACACAATCTTCCTTTCACTTCAAATCCCATACTATTCTATTCGTTGTCTCCTCCTAATTATCTGTATCCTGACAAATTACCTAACATGCTCACACTTATGCTTGAATTATAGTATATTTTTTAAAAAGGTCAATCTAGGCATTACGCAACCATTCCCCACCCCTGGGCATTATAGTTGTACATGTAATAGGATTTGATACATATCTGCACATGTGCACAATATAACAATATAATTCGACCAATATCACTCTCCAGCACTTCTCCCTCCCTTCCTTCCTTCCTCCCACCTTTTGGTCTCTTTCCTCTGTTGAGCGCCTTTTTATTTGAATGAGGTCCACCCCAACTTTCTTTGCCCTTTTCCTCTCTAGCTTCTGCACAGGAGAGAAAACACATGTGCCTTGACCTTCTAATTTTGACTTATTTCACTTAATATAGTGGTCTCTAATTGCATTCATTTTCCTGCAAATGACATAATAATAAATGCTGGAGAGGATATGGAGAAAAGCAAACACTTTTACATTCCTGGTGGGATTGTAAATTAATAACCACTTTGGAACTCAGGATGGAGGTTCCTCAAAAGACTGGTAATTTTTACTTATGGCTGAGTAAAACTCCATTGTGTATATCATATTTTCTTTATCCATTTATTTGTTGATGAATACCTAGGCTGGTTCCACAGTTTGGCTATTGTGAATTGTGCTCCTGTAGACAAGGGTATGATGTATCACTGTAGTATGGTGACTTTAATTCTTTAGGAGAAATACCAAGATGTGGTATAGCTGGATCATTATGGTGGATCTATGCCTAGTCTTTTGCGAAACCTCCACACTGATTTGCATAGTGGTTATACTAATTTAAAGTCCTACCAACACTGTAAAAGTGTTCCTTTTTCTTGTTATTCTTGTTGACTGCCATTATGACTTGTGTGAGATGAAATCTCAGTGTAGTTTTGATTTGTGTTTCCCTAATTGCTAATGATGTTCAATTTTGTTTTTCATATACTTGTTAGCATTTGTATTTCCTCTTTTGAGAAGTGTTTGTTTAATTCATTTTCCCATTTATCAATTGGGTTATTTAATTTTTTTGGTGTAAAGTTTAAGTTCTTTATATATTCTAGATATTTATACTTGATCAGAAAAGTAGCTAACCAAAATTTTCTCCCATTTTTGTGGGTTGTCTCTTCATATTTCCAATTGTTTCCTTTAAGTAGCTAGTTTTTAAATCAAGTAAGTCCCCAGTAAAATTGTCAATGCCTACATTACCTAATTCCTACTGGAATAATACTACATAGTTCCATAATGCCACATAAATACTTCTCTAAAGTAGGTCATTCTCTGCTGGTACCTTAGTAACCCAGAAGTCAGGAATGTCAGCTTCAATAAAAACTTTCTTATGGCAGGTAAGGGAAAGCAATAGAAATAATACACTATTTTCTTTTAAGTATCTAATATTGATCCCTAATTATGCTTCTGTCAAAAGATATGCTCCTTGCTCAGAACCTTGCACAATACAGGGTATATAGCTAATGCCCAATAAGTATTTATTTAATGAATATATATGAATGAATTATTCAAATAAACCTGAAATCATGGTTTTTACTTTATTTTCTTCTTTTCCTTTAGTGTTTCCTCTTCCATTCCAAATAAAAAATGATTAAAATATTTAGTTAATATGTATTTAAAGAAAAGGACTATTTGTTCACATTGGGTATTCAAAACTTTTCTTTCATTTGATGGGTGTTAACTTTTCTAAAACACAGGGAAGATACTGCAGCTTCTATTTGCAAACACCCTACCTTGTTATGGCCTCAGGAAAAAAGCTTATATAGATAGACAACATAGCTTCATATCATTTCATGCAATTAAATTTCACATTTACTATTTCAGACACATAATTCTATTTCTATAAATTTTACATTTCTATACTGAATTGCTAAGTAAATTATACTTCCTAAATAAATATTAAAACAAGTTTTAACCAATTTTCTTCTATTTTTAATAAAAAAGTAAAAAAATAAACAGATCTATATGTTGAGAACAAAGCAACAAGAGTACATCTATATATAATAGAAAGCATTTATATAGTACATTTTATGAACCAGGCACGGTTTTAAGAAGTTAGATTAATTCATTTAATCTTCATTAAAACTGCATGAAATACGTACTACTATTTTTCCCATTTTACAGATGGGAAAATAATTTCAGAAAAGTTCAGTTATTTGTCCAAGATCAGATACTAGAAAGTTATCAATCTGGACTTTGAACCCCGGCAACTTGGCTCCAGAATGTGTGCTTTCTGCCTCTCTTGTACTACTCCACCTCTATAAGCTACTAAAACGTTGAAAAATTTATTGAAACTCTAAATATACTATAAAGTTAAATATTTAATGTTTAGAAATGGTTAGCAGTTGTAAGTTATAAAAATTAAACCATACCAAAACTCAAACCTTTGGAAGTTCATTAAAGACTAGATTAGAAAAACAAGAAAAGAACTTGAGTTAGTAAATAAAATATTATTCCCATTTGAGCATGTTTATAATAATCAGAATGGAGTACTAAGAAGTCATACTCTCTAATGCCCAGATAGAAAAAAGTAACAGAAGGAATGGTCGAGAATGGCCATAGTCCCAGCTACCTGCAGGAAGATCACAAGTTTGAGGGCCGGCCTTAGCAACCCAGTGAGAACCTGTGCTATGGTTTGGATGTGAGGTATTCCCCAAAAGCTCATGTATGAGACAATGCAAGAACATTCTGAGGTGGAATGGATGTGAGAGCCTTAACCAACCCTGATAGGATTAACTGAGTGATGACTGAAAGCTGGTAGGGTGTGGCCAAATGAAGTGGGTCACTGGGGATATAACTTTTGGGTATATATTTTGTATCTGGCGAGTGGAGTCTCTCTAATTCCTGATTATAATGTGAGCTACTTCCCTCATCATACTTTTCTGCCTTACCACCAACCCCAAGGAATGGAGCCCACTCTCTAAGGACCTCTGAAACTGAGTTCCCAAATAAACTTTTCATCCTCTTCAATTGTTCTTGTCAGGCCTTTTGGCCACAAAAGCAAAAAAAGTAAACAACCTGTCTCAAAATAGAAAATAAAAAGGGGTAAGGGTATAAAGCACCCACAAGCTCATCCTTACTACTGAAAGGGGGGGGGGAAGTAACAGATGCAATCCCTTTCCTTGAGAAACTTTACAACTCAAATATGGAAGCAAGACACAAAAATGTGTATCAAGCTGGGCGCTGTGGTATATAGTTGCAATCCCAGTGGCTCAGGAGAGTGAGGGAGGAGGACCCTGAGTTCAAAGCCAGCCTCAGCAAAAGTGAGGCACAAAGCAACTCAGTGAGGGTGTGTCTCTAAATAGAATACAAAAATAGGGCTGGGGATGTGACTCAGTGGTGCAGCGCCCCTGAGTTCAATCCCTGGTACCTCCCTAAAAAACAGTGCATCAAATCAATTTCCATAAGAATATTAAAACTGATAAAGGACTAATCATAAAATAAATGTGACAGACACACCATATCATGTTAAAAAAACATGTAAAATAGTAATAAAATGTAATATTCTTTAACTGAAAAACAGGAATAACTGTCCTGGGCCCATGGGTACATTAGAAGTCCAAAATAGCATACAAATCACCAAACAAAAACAAAAATCAAACTAATCAGTTCTATAAGGAAACCGTACATTTAAGACTTTTTAATTTTTTTTTTTTTTTGACAATACTGGGGATTGAACCCAAGGGCTTTCTACCACTGAGACACCTCCTTATCCCTTTTGTTTTGAGACAGGAACTCACCAAATTGCCAAGGCTGATCTCAAACCTGTGATCTTCCTGCCTCAGCCTCCTGAGCAGCTGGAATTATGGGAGTGTGCCACACAGGCTTATTTTAAGACTTTTTGCTTACTTCCTTAGAATTTACAGGCTCTTCTAAAATAACTCAAATAGAAATCCACAAAGTATTTCTTTCAATGTAATTCCTTTAGCAACAACAAAAATAACAAATGACAATATTATTAAACATTTGCTGAAGCATCTGATTATTAATCTTGTTAACTATTTCAAAACTCTAGAATTTAATCATGCCTCTTCACATGAGGAAGTTGCTAAACCAAGATTAAAGCCAGATCTATTTGATTCCAAAGTCCAGTCTATTACTCATTACTGCCAAATGCCAATGTCTCGGCTTGGCACAGAATCACAAGCCACCACACAGCTTTGTAGGTTCAAACAGCAATTCTTTATTCCGGATCTCACACCAGCCTCCACACACGTTCAGGGGCAATCCCAATCTCCCGCACAATTCACGTCCTAAATACTTTCTCTCCAGGAGAACTCAGCGGGAACTCAGGCAGCAGGCACGCCCTACTCTCAGCAGGAATAATCTTCAACCTCCAACTTCCCTAAAACTCCTATTGTCACGCCCTAAACCCAAGGACGGGGATACTTCCTGCAGGATACACCCTAATCCTGGATCCACCCTGGTCATTGAGCAGGGTCACCTTTCTCAAACACACAAGCAAGGTTGCAGCAAATCTCCAAGGCAAGTCCATTTAACATGGGGTACACTGGCAAGGATTACGATGCGTCATTCCTACTTGGCAATGGCTCTCAGCACATTAACCATATTGTTCCATAAATATCATAAGTATTAGTAATAATTTCTTAAGGCTGTTTAAAAACTGCTTTAGACCTGGGTGTGGTGGCACACACCTATAATCCCAACAACTCAGGAAGCTGAGGCAGGAAGATCACAAATCAAAGCCCAGCCTCAGCAACTTAGAAAGCCCCTGTCTCAAAATAAAAATGGTTGGGGAACAGGGGGTGAAAGGGAGATGGTTAGCTTATTGCTAAAATGTCTGTGGGGTTGGTCCCCAACACTGCAATAACAAGAACAACAGCTCTTGTTACCACAGAGTTTTAGATTAGAAAGTTAGAAATCATAAAATTTATAAACCCATTACATAATCTCCTCTTTAAATATTACTGACATAAATGACATTATTTGTATTTTTACAGATCTCTTTATTGCCTGGATTCTCTGCTTCTACATTCAGTCTGTTGCAATAGGTGGTTTGAGCTGAAGTACATGAAGAAACAATAGCCTTATAATGATATGTAGATAGACAAAAAAAGGTATTTTAATTGCCTTTTCATATAATTATGTTCATCTTCTCTGACATGCCACCATACTTGACAGAAATTACCAAAATTGGTAGAAACTACCAAATTCTTCCAAAATTGGTAGTTTCTTCAAGATTAGTTGCAATGTGGAATCTAAAATCATAATTACTTTGTCACATTAAAATCCATGCTCTGGTCATTTCAGAAATATTCATTCACTGAATTATGTTTATCTTCCAAATGTTGAAACATTTCATTACACAATATACCTTATCAAAAACAAAACTGAGGGCTGGGGATGTGGCTCAAGAGGTAGCGTGCTTGCCTGGCATGGGTGCGGCCCAGGTTCGATCCTCAGCACCACATACAAACAAAGATGTTGTATCTGCCAATAACTAAAAATAAATAAATATTTTTAAAAAACTGAAACAAAAAGACCCTTTATATTACCATTGCTTTCATCAGAAGTTTACAAAATTGTATCTTTCACTCAAAAGTTTAAATTTTACTACTTATAACAAAACCTGGTTGTTTTCTTTAAAGTGCTGGACTTATTTTGTTCTTTTTTTGGGAAAATGTTTATGTTCTAGTATGATTAACCAGTTTGTTGTGCTTTCAAGTAAAATTGGTATTCTATGTAAAAACTGACTGGTTCAGCTCAAAGAAGAATGTCAAAATTATAATTGTTTTTAAGGACATTTTAAAAGGTGTAACTACTTCCCTTCTTAAACTAGGAACATAAAAGAGTTTTCTTTCAATTATTAAAAAAAAAAAAAAAAAAGGAAGTAGTAGTAGTAGTATCCCTCCCTAACTTACAAAGCAGTTGCGAAGGAATCACATGTATAAATACCCATTCTGGCTCTTTTCCTTGCAGGGGTAGGGGCAACTGGGGGTTTAACACAGGGGCAAGTTACCACTGCACTACACCCCCAGCCCTTTTGTAGAAAGGTTCGTAACATAAATTTCTCTGATTTATAAGCCTATTCTTATACTTCTTTAATGTACATCAGTTATTTTTTTTCCCAAAAATTCGATCTTATGTGTCATATACACTAAGGCTTCAAAATAATTGTGATCAAATAATTTGTGTAGGGTTTAAACCATCTGTTTGGCATTTACTGAAGCAACTGCTAAAGATATTCTATGCATACAGATGAGATTTTTCTCAAAAAAAATGCAAAACGCTTTCCACATCTGTTGTTTTTGTTGATATGACACCTAGATTAGCAAATTCTTCCATAAGATGAAAACAGAGAATGTACACATTTTTAAATGACTCTTTTGAAGATTATACCATCTTTTCAACCACATTTTCTATTGCTAGGACTTATGTGTCTGTATATGAGTATACATACACATATATGTATATCTATATATCTATATAGATATATAGATATAGATATATACAGTGAGAAATTGCTGATACTCTGAGTCAACTGACACTGTGACTTTAGTCCTTAAACATTACCTCGGGTATTTTTTTAAATCACAGGTTTTAGTGCATGAATATTCCAGTCTATCAAAATGCAAAGGAAATTTATATGCAACTGGCTTTATATAGTACCAATAATTCTGAGATATAAACAGTATAATTCATCCATACTCCAAAAGATAACTATATCCCAATGTATAGCAAATAACTGTGCTATATGAACACATATTGTTTTTCTTTTCTTTTTTTGGTGGGGTGGTGGATACCAGGGATTGAACCCAAATTTGCTTAACTACTGAGCCACATCCCCAGCCCTTTTCATTTTTTATTTTGAGACAGGTCTTACTAAGTTGCTTAGGACCTCACTAAATTGCTGAGGCTGGCTTTGAACTTGCAATACCCTCTTGCTTCAACCTCCCAAGGTGCAGAGATTATAGGCACGTGCCACGATACCTAGCAAACAGGTACTGTTTTTGCCTGCCTAGTATTCCCCCTTTTCAGCACCACCAACACATCCTCCTGCTATCCCCCCCAACTGATATGATTCCTAGTCACACTACACTGCACCTTCTTTGTTAAGAAGACTGTCACAAAATACCATTCTGACAAATCTAATCAATCTATCTAAATGAACCAAAAATGATGAACACAACATTTGAACCAAGACGAGAAGTCTCTGCAAAGAATTTTACATATAAATTTCAGGGCTTTCTTGAGGTATTTTACTGTGATTATAAAAACCTAGAGAATTCAGTGGCTATCTATTAGAGTTCTCAAGACAGATCCAACAAAAGAAGAAAGGAAGGGAAGAAGGGAGAAATGGAAGAAGCAAGGGATAGAGAAGGGATGAGAAAGAGAAAGGGAGGGGAAGTAAGGCAAATTGATTTAATTTACATTTATTTTAAGGAATTGGCTCACATGATTGTGAAAGCTTGGCAAATTCAAAATCTGCAGAGTAGTCTGGAGGATGAGATTAAGGGACAATGTGCCATTTGAATCCAAAGGTGGTTAGCCAGCAGAAATCCTCCATACTCAGAGGTCAGTTTTTGTTCTATCAAGGCTTTCAACTAAATGGATGAGATCCACTCACATTAGGGAGGTTACTGTGTTTTACTCAAAACCCATTGATTTACATGCTAAATGTCATCCCAGAAACATCCAAAATAATGCTACACCAACTTGTTTGGCTCAGCCAAATTGACATAAAATTAACCATCACCAAGCTCACCACTTGTCAACTGTAGGTATTATATTAAGACTGCTTTTTTTTTAAATACGTATTGCTTTCACTATATAGTAGATGATCTACATTATTTGTTGTCAAAAGATTGCTGGCATAGGTAGGATAGAATTCTTGGCATTAAGGACTTCATAATCTAAAGAAAAACACACACAAACTCATTCAAAGAGAATATTATTTTGGTCTTCCTATTTTATTGAGCACATAGGACTCCTGAATAGCCTTGGGAAATCTATTCTTTGCCAGCTCCCTCCCTGGCCTTCACAGCAGTTGGTGTCGGTGCCTGGACTGCTACAGAATAGGTATAATGTAAGAAGATGTAGAGACTTGAAAACTCGGAGTATGTGGCAAAAAACCACTGTTTTGTCTGGCACTTCTCTCTTATTTGGGGAATACCACCTTTTAAAAAACTGTTTCTCTTCAAATTCCAACTATGAAGTTTGGATGAGATTCAATTATGCCCCTGGTCATAAGTGTAGGCACATCCAAACGCAAACTAAGCCAGATTGCTCCTTCAAGATTTCCTCAATTAGAGCTACGAAAAGAAAATGAGATTCTCTAATAGAAAAGCTAAGTGTATAATCCTAGCAGTTGTCAGCAACTTATCTACAGATACGTGGAAGACATATTTGGAAGAATGAAAAAACGATGGAGAGATGAAATGAGAGACTGAAAAGAATCATGGATAGGACCTATTTCTAATTACTCCATATGCCCAGATGAATAAACTTGTCCTTTAGTTTGGTTTCAAAAGCCAACAAATTCCCTATTGTCTAAGCCAATACGATTGTGTTTCTAGAACTAACAAACAAACAGGGATTAGAGCAGCAAAAAAGTAAAAAAAAAGATAAAATAAAGCCAAATGCATCTAGGAAACATGAGGTAAGAGGGCAGAGATTAAGAGAAAGGTAAAAAAGAAACCAACTTCTCTTAGAAAAGGAGGTGAGAGTCAAAGCAAGGATTTTGGAAAAGAGGTGAAAGAGAGGGTGACCATAAAAGAACTTCTATGTGTACTGTGACCCAATGAAACTGTATGCATGAGTATACACAGAGGCATTCTCATGGAACAATAGTCTATGGCTTCCACTAGATGCTCATAAAGATCACAACTGAATAATGTGAAGGTAGAAACCTGATAGCCCAATCTATGCTAAAATAAAGATGTCTCCTTGTTCCAGAAGCTATTTAAAATAGTTTCTTTCTAATATCAGCAGTTTCTGAGAAAAAACCCTTAGCCATTTTAACCCTAGGTTCTTTCCTTGGAGAGCAAGAAGTATGCTAAAGGAAATAAGACCACTCAATCCAAAGTGTTTCAATTTTACCTTTTAAGATTGATGCAAACATAATTTCAAACTGATCCAGCTCCTCCTTCAAATTTTCTTCTACCTGATCATTTATGCCTAAATTTTCTTGAAGTTTTATAATTTTTTAACCCATAATTACTTTGCCTAGAACACTCTCTTTAAGACAATCTGGGTTTCTGAACTTCTTGAAATTATACTAAAATATAGTGTAAATGTGCACTTTGTAAAAAAATATTTTTATCAAATTCAAAGAGTCATGTGACCTTCTGAATACACAATTAAATAAAATCCAATAATTATTTTCTTTTTTGTTTTAGTTAAGTAGAAAATTTTGACAAGAAGATGACCTTAGGAAGCAACAACAGAAAATGAAATCTCCCACATTATTATTCAGGGAAGAAAAATACAATAACAAGTAAGTTTAAAAACTTCACAATTTTGCCTAAATGTGGCTAGTCTTGCTAGTTACTTTAGGCATATGCTTAGATTATGCCTACATATATGTTAGGCTGACTTAAAAACCAAAAACAGTCAAATTAAAAATAACAACAAAAAAAGTGTTAGTTTTTTTACTCCCAGGGATTTTCCTCACTAAATTATTATTGAAATAAGATTAAATTTTAATATAACCAACTTTTTACTATGCAGAGATGATGATCAATTTTGTGGATCATTTGAACCATTTTTCTTTCCTTCTTACTTCCCTTCAGTACTTCCTGTGCTCAAATCAAAGGATAATAAAAAGAATGGAATGGAACTAAAATAACATTCTATCCATATTCATACTAAGGTAACATCAAAGAATAATAAAATGACTGATGATCAAAGTGTCAAGAACTAACAGCTATTTTATTATTCTATCTTCAGGTTTCATTCACATTAAAACATTACCTGTACACAGGCAGGTATATATTAAGTATTCACTAGAATTCCATACAATCTATTCTTATATTTTTCCCCTCCTCTTTAGTTACTTAAAGTAAATGATTATCAGCTTTTCATTTATATTCTAAAAACTAAGTCCACAGATACACACACAGTGGTTGTCATAAAATAGTCAATTGTTTTTTGTTAGTTTTGAACCCAGGGTACTTTACCAATGAGATACATTCCCTTCCCTTTTATTTTATTGAGACAGGGTCTTGCTGAGTTGCTAAGACTGACCTCTGCCTCAACCTCCTGAATGGCTGGGATTACAGGCTAGAGCCACCATGCCCAGCAAATAATTTTCTTTTTTTACAGAACCAAGTACTAGATAATACTAGGTAATACACTCTGGGCATAGGGATTTAAAAACTCAGCATCTGGCAGTAATTTAGCTACACAGCTTTCTTAAACAAAGCCAGTGAATATTACCTCTATCATTGCCTTAACTAATATTCTGCCAGCCACATGATTCAGCTTTCTGAGTGATTTTACTAGTTTCTGTGTTATGAAGCATTTATTCGTACACTACAACTTCTATTAAAAATTGTTAGAAAGCTCACCTTTGCACTTAAACAAGTAAAGGTGTTGCTTTCTTTTTGTAAAAAAAAAAAAGATTAATAACTTTGAAAGTGTTTACAAATCTACTTAATTTTATCTTCTTGAATTAATGGGTCAAAAAAGCAGTTTAGTATTTTTAAAAATATACGTAAAATAAAACCGTGAATTAAAAAACAAGCTGTGGGACCTAAAGAGCAGTGAGATCTTCAGACAGTTGTGCTCGGTCACTCTAAGACTACCAGTATCTATTATCACTAAGCAGCAAACAGTACTAACATCATGCCAATGTCACCTTTTATACCAGATTCACAGGTAGCTTCACACAGGATTTCATCTAAACCTAGCAACAATATGGAGTTCATTTTCTAAAAGTAAGAAAACAGGCTCAGAGAGTGTCTTGCTCAAGGTCATACAGCAAAACAACATTAAATCCAAATCTAAAAAGTCACATCTCTCTTAATCCAAGTTCAAATACCACATTGACTGAAATAAAAATACATACATATATAAATGGAAAATAAACAACAGTACTATAAGGGCTCAAGACACAATTCCAACCTATGAAGACACTGTGTTAGAATTCTAGATAAGACAACTGAAACTTTAATCACATTCTAATAAAAATTATGTTGAGTTTTCAGACAAATTCACCAAAACTTATTCAAACCATTATATAGCAGAAATACTACAGAAATGCTATAGAGCAATACTAAAAGATTTAGAGCCCAGATTTAGATTCCTAACTTTAGAACTGTGTTAAATAATAAAGGAGGAATAAAGAAGGATGTTTATCATGAGGCTGGGCAGGTGGCAAACAGCACTTCAGAAAGTTTTACAAAATCTAAGTAATGACTCCACTGGTTCCAAGAGCATGAAAGGAGGGGACCTCGTAAAAAGATTTATCAGCAATGAGTGAGGGTTTGGATAGAGAGGACATAACTAAGCTTTAGATACACAAAGCCCATTTATACTTGGTTCTAGATTCAGCACAATCTAGGAGAAAAGAGATGTGGGAAAAGCTCAAACAAACTCTAAAACAAAAGGGACTTTATACTTTATCCTGAATTAACCAGAAAAGCCGGCTAATCTGAAAAAAATCGCATCCCTCAAGCATTCTTTGGGCTGAAATTTGATTTGTACAATAGATTTTTTTTCAGCATTTCTTATAAAGAAACTGCACACACAGGATGATTGTACTTTGTATATATATGAATGTTTATATTAGTACCTAACACTTATATGTGTAAATACAATAAACATCTATATTAACAATACATACAATTTAAAAGATTAAAAGGAAATATTGAAATGACTTTGATTAGAATCAAAGCGTAAATCTGTAACAAATTAGAGAACTGGTTTTGTGAACCCATTATACTATGACAATATCACTTTAA
This sequence comes from Urocitellus parryii, assembly GCF_045843805.1. Taxonomy (NCBI): domain Eukaryota; kingdom Metazoa; phylum Chordata; class Mammalia; order Rodentia; family Sciuridae; genus Urocitellus; species Urocitellus parryii. The sequence continues at coordinate 51,764,036 of NC_135539.1, forward strand.
AATGTTAGGTGGTGAACTGTTCCATAAATAAAATTTTCCAGCCAAGCACATTGGTGCATGCCTGTAATCTCAGTAACTTTAGAGGCTCAGGCAGGGGGACTGTAAGTTCAAGAGCAGCCTCAGCAACTTAGTGAGGCCCTAGGCAACTTAGTGAGATCTTATCTCAAAATAAAAAATCAAAAGGGCTGGGGATGTGGCTCAGTGTGTACAGTACTCCTGGATTCAATTATCAATATCCCACTTCCAAAATACTTTGACTAAACATTTCTTGATTTATGGTCATCATCATAAGCACTCATTACACTTTAAAAATAATATGATTCTAAACTTTATAGTGTTTGACTGCCTCCTCCTCCTTCCTTTTTTTTTTTTTTTTTTGGTACCAGGGATTGAACCCAGGGTGCTTAGCCACTGAACCACATCTCCAGCCCTTTTTATATTTTAAGACAGGATCTTGCTAAGTTGTTTAGGGGCTCACTAGTTTCTTGGGCTGGCTTTGAACTTGCAGGTCTCCTGCCTCAGCCTCCCAAGTTGCTGGGATAATAAAGGAAAACTAAAGAGCACAATGGAAGTTTTTGATAGGATACCTCATATAATCCAAGAGCCAATAAGCCTATTAATAAATAAATAAGAAGAACTGCTGTTAAATACTTACTAAACACTTGCGATTCCAGAAAGGAGGAGTAAGTTTACTTTTATCTATTTCTCCCACCAACTTCAAGTAAAAACACTGGACTTAATATATGAAACAAACAAAAGAATTCTCTGAAAGGTAGAGAGAAGGCAGATGGACTAGTGATCTCAGGACTCGATGGATAACATGAAGCTGAGTTCTGTGAGTTTACTTTTTGAAAATATTTTTTAGTTGTCAATAGACTTTTATCTTTTTATTTATTTATATGTAATGCCAAGAATTGAACCCAGGGCCTCATATATGCTAGGCAAGCGCTCTACCACTGAGCCACAACCTCAGCCCAAGTTTACTTTTTGACTTCATATATCTCAGATTTATAGAAGATATCAGCAATACAAAAACACCAATAGAAATAGACGCCAAAAGCCTCCTAAAATCACTGTTCTACCTAGCAAAAGAATCAGAAGAGAGGCAGCCTAAACAGAAAGAAAGCTTTTACCTATAACCACTCCATTTCAGGCAAATGTAATAGAAAAAACAAAGGCCTCAGTCACACCTCACCAACAACGGCTAAGTGGGCATCTATATTTTTACACTCATCATCCTGTAACAAGATACCCCCATACTCCTACCAGTATGATGTCAGAAGGAACCAGGAGAGTCATTATCAGTGAGTTACAGAATATCTCCCCATACCCTAACCCAATCCTAATGCACAGAGGGAGCCTAGACTTCCCCAATTTGGCAGCAAAGCACAGCCCCTCTTCTCACTGGGATAGTGTTAAAGAAGCACTAATGATGAGTCAGATCTTTTGCCACCAACACTCCCATGTCAATGAAAGCCACATCATCATTTAATGAGGCACTCAGCTCCTACCAGCCAGGAAGGGTTGAAAGAGACTCAGTAGAAGTTAAGACCACATCCCTCATCCAACAGTAAAGAGAAAACTTGCCTCTCTGGTGTCAACCAACCTAGCAGCAACAAAGTTGTGTCTCCTTGCCCCTTCTCCAGGTTCCATCTAGAACAACTGCTAAACTATAAGGTTTAAACAGGATCTAGAGTTTTATAACATCATAAAAATGCCTATGTTTCAATCAAAACAATATTATTATAAACCGAAAACAATCTTGAATGAAAAAATAATCAATACATGCCAACTTCAAGATGATAGAGATGCTAAAATTAACACTTATGATTTTGAAACAAATAAATATAAAATCTCCATAAAAAATAAGAAGTTGAAGAAAAATAATATAAAAAGAAGAAACAAATGAAAACTATAGAACTGAAAAAGATATATTTAAAAATTCAAAAGGGCTGGGAATGTGTCTCAGTGGTAGAGCACTTACCTAGCATATGTAAGGCCCTGGGTTCAAACCCCAGCACCACCAAAACAAAAACAAAAACAAAAACAAAAAAACAAACACAAAACAAACAAACAAACAAAAAACTCAATAGGTATGTTCAGGAGCAATGGCACATGCCTGTAATCCCAGCAGCTCAGGAGGCTGAGGCAGAAGGATTGCAAGTTTGAGGCCAGCCTCAGCAACTTGCGGAGGCCCTAAACAATTAGTGAGACCCTGTCTTAAATTAAGGGAGGGGGGCTGGAGATGTTGCTCAGTAGTAAAGTACCTGTGAATTCATTCCCCAGTACCTCGACTCTCCTCAACCCCAAACAAAAACACCTCAATAGATTGACTGGACATCAGAACAGAGTGAAGAGACAGATGAATTATTAACAGAAATCATCCAGTCTCATCAATGGAGAGAAAACAAACTGAGAATAAAAACGAGTTCCAGGTACCTGTGGGACTATAATCAATGATCTAACTCATACCATCATTGTCCCAGAAGGAACAAAAAGGAAAAAGCTGAACAATTTTTGAAGAAATGTCAGAAACCTACCAAATTTGGTAAAATAAACAAACAAAAACAAACAAATAAATAAATAAATAAAATGGCTAGCTTACAGATTTGAGAGACTGAGCCAATCCTAAACAGGATAAATCCAGTGAAATCCACAATAAAACACATAATCAACCTTCTGAAACCCAAAGCCACATATCTTGAAAGCAGTTAAAAGAGAAGTAAGACTTATTTGTAAGGGAATAACAGTTCAAACAACAGCTGATTTCTCCTCAGAAGCCAAAAGGAACTAGAATAGTACTTTAATATGCTGATAGGGGAAAAACAAACAAACAAACACAGCCACTCAGAATTCAATGTTCAGCAGAAAATATTCTTTATGAATAAAGGAGAAACTGAAATATTCTCACATGAAAGATAAATAAAGACAGTGTGTATACACTTAAAAAAAATGATCAGAGGATCCTAGTTTTTAAAGTAGAAGAAACAGAAGGAGGAAACCTGGAATACCGAGGAGGAGGAAAGAACACAGAAAACAAAAATATGTGTATACAATAGACTTTCCATCTCCTCTTGAGTTTTCTAAATCATGTATGATAGTGGAAAAGCAAAACTTAGGACACTTTATGATGAGTTCTCTAATGTATGAAGGATTAAGACAAGTATAAATGCTGAAGAGTAAAAAGAAGTAGAGAGAGGTAACATTATTCTATAGTTCACTCCAATTGGTAAAATGACAGCAGCAGAGTAAGTTATGCATATATCACTATACCTAGAGCAAACACTATAAAGCTTACACAAACATCAAAAACAAGATCAATGATTCCAAATAGAAATTCTGAAAAATGTCCCAAAAGAAAACAGAATAAACAAACAAAACAAGAAGTAAAACAGTAGACACATAGGTTATTAAAGTTCAACAGCCTGAAAATGCTACTTAAAAACAAAGATGGCAGAATAGATTAAAAAGAAAAACGCAAACAGTATTCTACAAAACATTTGTTTGAAATATGATAATATAGATAGGATACAAGTAAAAATATTGAAAAATATATTATAAAAACATTACTGAAATAAAAAGGTAGCCATTTTATTCAGAGGTCAATCCTCCAATAAAATATAATCTTAAATGTTTGTGCACCAAAATTACAGTTGAAAATATGTAAAGCAACAGTGGATAGAACTGATGACAGAAATATACTCAACAATAATTATACTTGGAGACTTCAACATGACTCTTTCAACAAAGTGATACAAAAAGCAGATGTAAAAAATTGGTAAGGGTATATAAAACACCAAAACAATATCATCAACCAAAAGGGTCTCATCCAATATAGTTCACTATACCCAACAAAAATATAATAAAGGTGGGTGCTGCGGTGGTACACACCTGTAATTAGAGGCTTGGGAGGATGAGACAGGAGGATTGGGAGTTCAAAGCCAGCCTCAGCAACATGGAGACACTAAGCAACTCAGTGACGCCCTCTCTCTAAATTAAAAAATACAAAATAGGGCTAGTGATGTGGCTCAGTGGTTGAGTGTCCCTGAGTTCAACTCCTGGTACACGACCCCTTCAACAAATATAATAAAATTTTTTGTTGTTTAATAGTACTGGGAATTGAATCCAGAGGCATTTTACCACTGAGCTACTTCCCCAGTCCTTCTAACCTTTTTTATTTTGAAACAAGGTCTCACTAAGTTGCCCAGACTGGCCTTGAATTTTCGATCTTCCTGCCTGAGCCTCCAGAGTCTCTGGGACTACAGATGAACACCTTTGTGCTCAGCATACATATTATTTTTAAGTGTCTACAGAACATATACTAAGATAAAGCATGTCCTAAACAATTCTCAAAAATTTAAAATTTTAAAATCATGATTGTTCTCCAACATGGAATCAAACTATAAACCAATAACACAAAGATAAAATATCTAAATTCATTTCAAATGATAATGTAAGCAGGATAAAGTAAAAATGCAGAGAAAGATATCATGAAAACATTATTTAAATACAAAGGTAGGAATATCTATAACTAAAAAAGACATTTCAAAAAATTCCATGAGTCAAAAAAGGAAGTCCTGAGTGGAATTTAAAAATACACTGAATTTAAGGGAAGGAAGGGGAAGGGAAGGGGAATGGGGGTAGGAAAGATGGTGGAATGAGATGGACATCATTACCTTAAGTACATATATGAAGACACAAATGGTGTGACTCTACTTTGTGTACAGAGACATGAAAAATTGTGCTCTATACATGTACTATGAATTGAAATGCATTCTGCTGTCATGTATAACAAATTAGAATAAATAAATAAAATTTTAAAAATCCACTGAATTTGAGTTGGGGACAGTAGCACATGCCTGTAATCCCAGGTGCTTGGGAGACTAAGGCAGGAGGACTGCTCATTTGAGGCCATACTGGGCAACTTATCAAGACCCTGTCTTAATAAAAAAATTGTTTTAAAAAGGGCTGGATATGTAGCCTAGCTGGCAGGATGCCCCTGGGTTCAATCCCCAGTACCACAAACTACATAAACAAACAAATACCCCAAATTCAATAAAAACAAAATTAGAGCCTATTGTACTTTTGCCAAGAGTGAAATTTATAGCAAGAGTGAAACTTAAAACTGTAGAGTTTCAAAAAAAAAGTGGGGTGGGGTTTCCAATCATCTAAGCTATGACAAGAACCCAGTGGGATTAAAACAACAACAACAACAACAATACTACAACTAAAGAGAAGGGAACATAACAATGAATAGAAATCAATGAAACCAACACAGAAAATTTAATAAAATCAATGAAAACACACTTGGCTATTTGAAAATATTTATAAAATTGACAAACTTCTAGCAACACAAAGAAAAGTGAGAGAAAAAATATAAATTACTAATATTGGGAAGGAAATAGAGAATATCAACATAAACACTGTACTCACAGAAAGAAAAAAAAATACCAGTAATTCTACCTACATAAATTTGATGACTTCAAAATGTAATAATTCCCATAATATGAACTAGATTATTTGAACAGCCCAATAACTATCAAATAAAGCAAACTGGTGATATAAAAATTTCTCAAAAGGAACTGAGGGCTGGCATACCTGTAAACCCAGCAATTTAGGAGGCTGAGGCAGGAGGATTCCAAGTTCCAGGTGAGACTCAAGAGCTTTAGTGAGGTCCTATGCAATCTAGCAAGACCTTATCTCAAAATAAAAAGTAAAAAGGGCTAGAGAGGTAGCTACATGGTAAAATGTCTCTGGTTTCAATCCCAGTTCCAAAAAAAGGGAAAGGGTTGAAGTATAGCTCAGTGAAGAGTGCTTATAGCATAAGTACCTTATGGTTAAATCCCTAATACAGAAAAAAATAAATAAAAACTTTCAAATAAAAATCTCCATGCCCAGAAGGTTTCATGGGAAAACACTATCAAAAGTTTAAAGATTAATTACCACCAATTCTACACATTTTCTCACACAAAACAGAAGATAAAGAACACCCCATCTTGGTATCAGGGATTGAACCCAGGGTGCTTTACCACTTAGTCACATCCCCAGCTCTTTTTGAGACAGAATCTTGCTAAGTTGTTTAGGGTCTTAATTTGCTGAGGTTGACATGGAACTTGTGATCCTCCTGCCTCAGCCTCCCGAGTCCCTGGGATTACTGGCATGTACCATCATGTCTGGTTTCCCCATTCATTTTGTGAAGCTAGTATCCTGTTGATATTCTCACTGATCAACAACAAATGAAGTACAAAAAACAAAGCAAGCCAACATTTCTTCTAAATACAAACGCAAAAAAAAAAAAGAAAAAAATGGAATTCATTAATACATTAAAAAAATGACCAAATTAGGTTATTAATTTGACCATGAACAAATGAGGTATATTTCAGGAAAGCTATCAGTATTCAAAATCAATCAATATAACCCACATTTAGGCTAAAGATTTTTTAAAAATCATAATCATATCAATGCATGCGAAAATATCATTTGACAAAATTAATATCCATTCATGATTCAAGGAAAAAAAAACTCAAAAAACAGGAATAGAGGAAAACTTCCTCAACCTCAGGAAGAGGATTTCCAAAACACCTATACATAAAAGGATATTTAACAGTGAAATACAATGTTTTCCCATTAAAACCAGTAACAAAGCAAGGATATCTATGTTAACACTTTCCTATTACATTGTATTGAATGTTCTAGCAAATGCAATAAAGAAAAAAAGGAAGAAAAAAAGAAATACAAGGCATACATAACAAAAAGAAAGAAACAATGCTATCCCTATTTGCAGATAACATCATGGTCTACATGGAAAATAACCAAGAATTAAAATTAAAACAAAAATCAACTCTCCTGAAATCAATAAGTTGAGTTAGGCAAGGTATCAGGATACAAAACAAGAACAAATGTAGAACTTCCAATTTTAGTTCTGACATGAAGAAAATTTGGAAATCATCAACTAACATTCTAACATGAACACAAAGGCTGAACAAATGATTTCTGTGGACCCATTAGAGAGCCAAGGTCTCATGGCAAACCATTACCACAAAATATTGAAATGGGGCAAATTCAGTCACGGAGGAGATTTACCTACCTAAAGCAGAAACTACTGGAGCTAACAAACCAGTAGAAACACTTAAATAGTAATTTTAATGAACTCTGGAGGCTGAATAGAGACCAGGGTAAGAATAACTAACTTATGGGAACCATCTTAAGAGGGACCCTACATTTTCCGAAACACACTTGATTTAAAGAGCCAAGAAAGCTACTCCCACAGCTCTGATGAGAGAGAGAAAAAGTAACCAAGTGTGAAAACCTCAAATAGTTCTCACAACGAAGACCTACTTTCCACAATATAAGATCTTACCAAAAGCCTTATCCAACCTGGAGAAAGGGCATTTCCCAGACTGTAGTCCTCTCTAGCGTTCCCGTCTCACAAAATGGAAAGAAGGAGGGAAGAAACACTTGTGAAGTTCATAGTCCAAAGACACACTAAAAGACCTGAAATATAATCACAGATACAGAATAGTTTCCCTTCCCCAACACTTTCTTACCATCACACCAACAGGGCTTTAGGGTAACAATACTCAATTACAGGGGAAAGATCTCCAAGAAACAGATATATAAGAAGGAAGGAGCTCTTTGAGAAGCCTCCAAGACAAACACAGTTACTTTAGGAATTTAAAGCCTCTGGTACCTGCAACTACAGCAAACTAAATACAATCTAATCTTTAGCCAGATTAACCTGATGTCTACCTGAGAGGTATATTTAATTCAATTCCTGTTTACTTGATACAACACATCTGGCTTTCAACCACAATTATTAGGCATGTCAAAATGTAGGAAAATACACCAAGAAACAAAGCAAGCATCAGAATCAAACTGGATACAGAATAGATATTAGAATTATCAGATAGGGAATTTCAAATAATTATTATTAACAGATTAAGGTATAAAAGGAAAAGGGGACAATATACAAAAATAAACGAGGAATTTAAGCAGAGAAAATTTTTTTAAAGTTTCATGAATCAAAACGACATGCCAGGAATTAAAACACTGTAACAGAAACAGAAAATTTATTTGATGATATAAGCAGTAGACTGGACACGGTGGAGAAAGAATCAGTGAGTCTGATTATATGCCAATACAAACGTTCCAAACTGAAAGCAGGATAAAAGTCCCCTAAAACTATACATATGCATCAGTATATAATACTTGAATTACTTCAGAAAAACCAAAGATCAAAGAAAATTCTGAAAGAAGTAAAGTGGGGTGCATCTTTACAGAGAAATGAGGATGAGAATTTCAATGAACTTCTCATCAGAAACCATGCAAACAAAATGGAGTGAAATAATGTAAAGTGTTGAAAGAAAAGAATCGCCAACTAGAATTTTATATTTTAAAAATGATGCATCCAAAGTAGAAATATTTTCTTGGGTCAAACAAAACTGAGAGAATTCAGTGCTACCAGATCAGACCTTCCCTGCAAAAAATGTTAATATTGTTGAGATTGAGGTTATGGCTTAGGGGTAGAATGCTTGCCTAAATTGCAAAAAACCCTTGGTTCAGTCACTGCAAAGGTAAAAATTTAAAAACTGCTAAGGTGGCATTACTCCCCAAATTGATCTATATACTTCAAACAATACCTAACACAATTCCAACTGGTTTCTTTGTAGAAATTGACAAGCTAATTCTAAAATTTATATGGAATTCAAAAGACCTAGAATAAATAAAAATACTCTTGAAAAAGAATAAAATTGAGCCAGGCACAGTGGCACATGCTAGTAATCCCAGAGGTTCAGGAGGCCGAGTTGGGAGAATTTCGAGTTCCAAGCCAGCCTCAGCAACTTAGCAGGGCACTAAGCAATTCAGTGAGACCCTGTTTCTAAATAAAGTACAAAAAAGAGCTGGGCATATGCCTCAGTGGTAAAGCACCCTTGGGTATTGAACCTGACTCCTGTGTGTGTGTGTGTGTGTGTGTGTGTGTGTGTGTGTGTGTGAGAGACACACACACACACACACAAATTGATAGTATTTTAAAAAAAAATTAAAAACCAGTCCATTAAAAACTGAGCAAGCCAGGCACTGTGGTGCACACCTGTAATCCTACCGGCTTAGGAAGCTAAGGCAGGAGGATTGCAAGTTCAAAGCCAGCCTCAGCAAAGCAAGGGGTTAAACAACTCAATGAGGGTGTGTCTCTTTTTGTATAGAATACAAAATAGGGCTGGGGATATGGCTTGGTGGTTGAGTGCCCCTGAGTTCAATCCCCGGTACCAAAAAAACCTGAGCAAAAAGGAAGAAACACTTCACCAAAGAAAATCGATAGCAAAATAGCATATAAAAAGATGCTTTAACAACGTTTCTCATTAGGGAATTTGAATTAAAACATAAAAACACTACACATCTATTCAAATGTCTAAATTAAAAAAATGCCAATATTAAAAGCTGGTAAAGATATGGAGTAATAAATATTCTCTATCACTGCTAATGGAAATACAAAATAATAAAATCACTTTGCAAGACAGGTTTGCAGTTTCTTAGAAAGTTAAATATAGTTGTACCATAATGTCTAGGAATCACGCTTATAGGTTATTTAGCCAACTGATCTAAATTTACATCCACGCAAAAGCCTACATATACAGGGTGCAATGACATACACCTGTAATTCCAGTTACTCAGAAGGCTAAGGCAGCAGAATTGCAAGTTTGAAGCCTAAGTGATCAAAATAAAAAAATAAAAGGGTTAAGGTTGCAGCTCAGTGGGTTCAATCCTCAGTATGCGTGCGTGTGCGCGCGCTCGCACACACACACACACACACACACACACACACAGAGAAAAAACACAAATCAATTTTTATGCCACTCCTATTCATAAATGACAAAAGAAGGGTGATCCTGAAAATTAAAAACTAAAAGAACTACACATAAGCATTATGTTCAACTGAATAAAGTTTTATCTCATTGGAGTACAATTAACAGTTCTGATATGTATAGTGGTAGAGTGCTCTGAGAGAGTACTCCTTTTTTGCCTCTTCTAGCTTCAGCTGGCTGCTAGCATTCCTTGGCTTGTGGCCACATTACTTTTGTCTTCACAGAGAATATCTTCAAATAACTTCAAATACCTCTCTGCTGCATCTTTGTGTGTGTGTGTGTGTGTGTGTGTGTGTGTTTGAGATTTTATTGGCTGTATTGAGAATCAGTACACAGACATTTCACTTTGTACACAATTCTTAACACATGTACCAGAAATCTAAAAAGCCTTATACTGTGATTCTTTTTCAGTTATTCCAGTGACTTTCCAGCTTTTAATTTGGAGGCAATTTTTTCTTAATAGAATATCAAGTACCAGTATCTTTGAATGCTGTTGTTACTTAGATCCCACTAATTCAAAACTTTGTCACACACAACAAACTCAAATTTTTCATCTTTCACAGCACATTAAAAATATTAGGAAAACTAGACTTCCACAACCAAAGATGTTACAGAGTACATACGATTCTGACAGCAATGATCCAGTAGTGGTCTTCTTTAGGAAACAATTCTACTAAAAAAGACAGGAATAGAAGTAATTTAAAATATTCAAGACATTAAATGCAATACTGTGACTCCAAACTGTCATTTAATATGCTTTGTATTGTAGGATATAAAACTAACCCCCCACCTATGGAATGTTAAGCTGACACCAAAGACAGTCCAAGCCTCTCATAATTCAATATCCCACTATTTTCTGATTGTACCCAAAAATAAACAACCAGCAAATGATTTCACTTCTAAAAAAAAATCATTCACACTTAAAAAAATGGGATGATTGGGATTCCCTCCTTTTTTAAAAAAAAATTTCTAGAGCTACTAAAAAACTTGCATTTACAAAATAGTTGATGAAAATATTCCTCTAGATTGTACAAGAAGGGAAACGGGACCACTGAAAAGACATGGTGTATGATTAATCAGACTTGGCTTCTTTCTCTTCTGCTTCATCAGAGGCTGGACTCTCCTCGTTTTTCGTTTCTCCATTTTCTGCAGGTAAATTTTCTTTAGTTTCTTGGTTAGCCACTTCAGCCTGTTTTCCCTTTGCTCCTCTTTTCCCTTTTTGAACTTTTTTGTCTGATGATTTATCCTTGCCCGCCACCTTCGGGGCTTGGCGTCCGCCTTGGCAGGAGCAGGCTTAGCTGACAGGCGGGCTGACCGCCGCTTGGGCTCCTCCTTCGTTGTGCCTTCGGCTGAGCTGACCTTCTTCTTGGGCATCCTGGGGGCGCATGGGGCACGTGCCAGTGCTGCAAGCCATGGCATGCGGAAGCCTTCTGAAGCTGCGCTGCCTAGCTGCTGTTGCGACCCCTCTGCTGCATCTTCATATCACACTTTTTCTGTGTGTGTGATGCCTCTGCCTCTTATAAAGACATTAGTGACTACATCCAAGTACCCAGAATAATCTCTTCATCTTAAGATCCTTCACTTAAAGACATTTGCAAAGACCTCTTTTCCATATGAGATAATATTGATAGGTTCCAAGGAATAGGATCTGATATTTGAGGTTGATATATTCAGCCTACTACAATTGCTAAAATAATCATGAAAAGAAATAGTGGTAGAAATCAGCATTCCCAATTTCAAGACTTATTACATAACTATAGTAATTAAGGCTACACAATATTAACTCACCTCATAGCCTCCTTCATCAGTGTTTTTATTTTTAAATCAGCCTATTTGTCTTAGTCCTCTTTCCAATAATTGTTCTTATTATTTAAAAGAACAGGGAAGAATGAAGCCGAACCATATGAACCAAAAAACAGATCCACACAAATATGACCACTTGATTTTTTTTTCAGGGGGGAAGTGATGGGTGTTTATGGGGTATTTTATTGAACCCACAGGAGCTTAACCATTAAGCTACACCCCCAGTTCTCAGGATTTTTGTGACAGCATCTCACTAAGTTGCCCAGGCTGGCCATCAGACCTGAAATCCTACTGCCTCAGTTTCCAGAGTCATTTACAAGCATGTACCACCAGGCCTGACAAAAACATAAAAAAACAATTTGTTGAAGGAAACACTGTTTTTTCAACAACTGCTACTGTAATAACTAGATATCTATAAGTCAAAATAAAAGAACTAGGATCTGAGTCTCAAATCTTATCAAAAAATAAAATCTGAATAGATCACATATTCAAATGTAAAACATTGACTTTTAAGGGAACAAAAACATAGAAGGAAACAAGATTTAGAATTCAGGGCTACTGTGATAGTTACTTTTGTGTCAATTTGGAGGGGCCACAGGGACCATATATTTGGTCAAATGTTATTCTGGATGTTTCTCTGTTGGTATTTTAGAAAAGATTAACATTTTCAAAGCAGTTTTTTAGTAAAGCAGGTTGACCACCATAATGTGGGCAGACTTCATCCAATGATAAAGGAACAAATAGAACAAAACATCTCCTCAAAGCAAAGGGAAGCAATGCCAATAAATGGCCTTTTGAATTTCAATGCAACATCAGTTCTTCACTGGGTCCCAGACTGCAGATCCACTTCATAGATTCTGAACTTGTAAGCCACCATATTTACAAGAACCAAATGCTTAAATTTATCATTCTCTCCCACCATATATAAATACATATATGAATATGTATACAACACATCCCATTGGTTCTGCTTCTCTAGAGAAGCCTGAACGAGATATGCAAGGAGTTCTTAGACTTGAACTGAAAGCATGACTCATAAAAGGAAAAATTAATAAATTGGAATTCATCAAAATAAAAAACTTCTGCTCTGCAAAAGACCCCACTAAAAGGATGAAAAGACAAACTATACGCTGGGAGAAAATATTTGCAAATAATTTTTCTGACAAATGACTAGTATTCAGGCCACATAAAGAGCTAAAAACTCCAGAGCAAAAAAACAAACAATCCAATTAGAAATTTGACAAAAGACATGTAAAACCTTTCAATAAAGAGGATACATTATTTATGGAAAATACACACACATAAAGATTTCTGAGGCTGAGGGGCTCAATAGTAGAGCACATGCTTGGCAAGCATAAAACTTTAAACTCAATGTCCAGCACCAATTTAAAAAAAAAAAAAAAAAACAAAGTCACGTATGAACAGCCATTCAGGAAATGTAAATTAAAATCACAATGAGATATTACTACACGCCCATCAGAATGCGTTACCAAAGAAAAGATGACATTGCCAAATATTGGTGAGCACAGAGACAAACTAATTCACCGCTGCTGAGATATAACATGGTACAGCCACTCTGTAAAACAGTTTGGCTGGTTCCTAAAAAACTAAACATATAAACTGGACATGGCAGTGCACACCTTTAGCAACCTGGGAGGCTGAGGCATGAAGATCACAAGTTTGAGGCCAGCCTCAGCAACTTAGCAAGACCCTGCCTCAAAATAAAAAATAAAAGGGGCTGGGAATGTACTTAAATGGTTAAGTGCCCTGGGTTCAACCCCCAATATCAAAAAATAAACAAATACATAAAAGTAAAAATTACTAAACATGAAACAACTATACAACTATATTCACCAGCATTTATCCCAGAGAAAATCTACACACCAACCTGTACAAACATGTTTTGAATAGTTTTGTTTTTTTTTTAATGAAGCCAAAAACTAGAAGGGAAAAAAAAAAAAACCCTAAACATTCTTAAATGGATAAATGGTTAAATAAACTATGGCATATCCATATCACAGAAGACTGCTCGACAATAAAAAGAATGAATATTGATAGACACACAAACCTGGATCAATCTCCAGAGAATTACAGTGAATAACAAAGCCAACTAAAAGTTGGTTCTTTGAAAAAATAAATAAGATTGATAGACCACTAGCCACGCTAACAAAGAGAAGAAGAGAGAGAACCCAAATTACTAGCTTACGGGATGAAAGAGGCAACATCACAACAGACAATTCAGAAATACAGAAGATAATTAGAAATTATTTTGAAACCCTATACTCTAATAAAATAGAAGACAGTGAAGGCATCGATAAATTCCTTAAGACATATGAACTACCCGGATTGAATCAGGAAGATATAAACAACCTAAACAGACCAATATCAAGTGAGGAAATAGAAGAAGCCATCAAAAGACTACCAACTTGGGGCTGGGGATGTGGCTCAAGCGGTAGCTCGCTCGCCTGGCGCGCGTGCGGCCCGGGTTCGATCCTCAGCACCACATACAAAGGAAGATGAAGATGTTGTGTCCGCCGAGAACTATGAAAAATTAAATAAATGTTAAAATTCTCTCTCTCTCTCTGTCCCCCTCTCTCTCTCACTCTCTCTTTAAAAAAAAAAAAAGACTACCAACCAAGAAAAGCGCAGGACCAGATGGATATACAGCAGAGTTTTACAAGAACTTTAAAGAAGAACTAATACCAATACTCCACAATCTATTTCAGGAGATAGAAAAAGAGGGAGAACTTCCAAATTCATTCTATGAGGCCAATATCACCCTGATTCCCAAACCAGATAAAGACACCTCAAAGAAAGAAAACTACAGACCAATATCCCTAATGAATTTAGATGCAAAAATCTTCAATAAAATTCTGGCAAATCGTATACAAAAACATATCAAAAAGATCGTGCACCATGATCAAGTAGGATTCATCCCTGGGATGCAAGGCTGGTTCAATATACGGAAATCAATAAACGTTATTCACCACATCAATAGACTTAAAGATAAGAACCATATGATCATCTCGATAGATGCAGAAAAAGCATTCGACAAAGTACAGCATCCATTATGTTCAAAACATTAGAAAAACTAGGGATAACAGGAACTTACCTCAACATTGTAAAAGCTATATATGCTAAGCCTCAGGCTAGCATCATTCTAAATGGAAAAAAACTGAAGGCATTCCCTCTAAAATCTGGAACAAGACAGGGATGCCCTCTCTCACCACTTCTATTTAATATAGTTCTCGAAATACTGGCCAGAGCAATTAGGCAGACAAAAGAAATTAAAGGCATTAAGATAGGAAAAGAAGAACTTAAATTATCACTATTTGCGGATGATATGATTTTATACCTAGAAGACCCAAAAGGGTCTACAAAGAAACTACTAGAGCTAATAAATGAATTCAGCAAAGTGGCAGGATATAAAATCAATACACACAAATCAAAGGCATTCCTGTACATCAGCAACAAATCCTCTGAAATGGAAATGAGGACAACCACTCCATTCACAATATCCTCAAAAAAAAAAAATAAAATACTTGGGAATCAACCTAACAAAAGAGGTGAAAGACTTATACAATGAAAACTACAGAACCCTAAAGAGAGAAATAGAAGAAGATCTTAGAAGATGGAAAAATATACCCTGTTCATGGATAGGCAGAACTAACATCATCAAAATGGCGATATTACCAAAAGTTCTCTATAGGTTCAATGCAATGCCAATCAAAATCCCAACGGCATTTCTTGTAGAAATAGAGAAAGCAATCATGAAATTCATATGGAAAAATAAAAGACCCAGAATAGCAAAAGCAATTCTAAGCAGGAAGTGTGAATCAGGAGGTGTACCCATACCAGATTTCAAACTGTACTACAGAGCAATAGTAACAAAAACAGCATGGTACTGGTACCAAAACAGGCGGGTGGACCAATGGTACAGAATAGAGGACTCAGAGACCAATCCACAAAATTACAACTATCTTATATTCAATAAAGGGGCTAAAAGCATGCAATGGAGGAAGGATAGCATCTTCAACAAATGATGTTGGGAAAACTGGAAATCCATATGCAACAAAATGAAACTGAATCCCCTTCTCTCGCCATGCACAAAAGTTAACTCAAAATGGATCAAGGACCTTGATATCAAATCAGAGACTATGTGTCTGATAGAAGAAAATGTTGGCTCCGATCTACATATTGTGGGGTCGGGCTCCAAATTCCTTAATAGGACACCCATAGCACAAGAGTTAATAACTAGAATCAACAAATGGGACTTACTTAAACTAAAAAGTTTTTTCTCAGCAAGAGAAAAAATAAGAGAGGTAAACAGGGAGCCTACATCATGGGAACAAATGTTTACTCCTCACACTTTTGAGCCCTAATATCCAGAGTATACAAAGAACTCAAAAAATTAAACAATAAGAAAACAAATAACCCAATCAACAAATGGGCCAAAGACCTGAACAGACACTTCTCAGAGGAGGACATACAATCAATCAACAAGTACATGAAAAAATGCTCACCATCTCTAGCAGTCAGAGAAATGCAAATCAAAACCACCCTAAGATACCATCTCACTCCAGTAAGATTGGCAGCCATTATGAAGTCAAACAACAACAAGTCCTGGTGAGGATGTGGGGAAAAGGGTACTCTGGTACATTGCTGGTGGGACTGCCAATTGGTGCGGCCAATATGGAAAGCAGTATGGAGATTCCTGGGAAAGTTGGGAATGGAACCACGATTTGACCCAGCTATTGCCCTTCTCGGACTATTCCCTGAAGACCTTACAAGAGTGTACTACAGGGATACTGCCACATCGATGTTCATAGCAGCACAATTCACAATAGCTAGACTGTGGAACCAACCCCGATACCCCTCAATAGATGAATGGATAAAAAAATGTGGCATTTATATACAATAGAGTACTACGCAGCACTAAAAAAATGACAAAATCATGGAATTTGCAGGGAAATGGATGGCATTAGAGCAGATTATGCTAAGTGAAGCTAGCCAATCCCTAAAAAACAAATGCCAAATGTCTTCTTTGATATAATGAGAGCAACCAAGAACAGAGCAGGGAGGAAGAGGAGGAGGATAAGATTAACATTAAATAGAGTCATGAGGTGGGAGGGAAAGGGAGAGAAAAGGGAAATTGCATGGAAATGGAAGGAGACCCTCATTGTTATACAAAATTACATATAAGAGGTTGTGAGGGGAATGGGAAAAAAATAAGGAGAGAAATAAATTCAGTAGATGGGGTAGACAGAAGATGTGAGGGGAGGGGAGGGGGGATAGTAGAGGACAGGAAAGGTAGCAGAATACAACAGTTACTACATGGCATTATGTAAAAATGTGGATGTGTAACCGATGTGATTCTGCAATCTTTGTAATGTTTTGAATAACCAATTAAAAAAACCAACAACAACAACACTCAAGCAGCTGTAAAGAGGCATAACTAGAACCACTGGACTAAATCATCTTCAGAAGCAGCTCCCCCAGGCCAGTCAGCCCTGTATAATACTGGAGCAACCCCAGGAGAGACCCCAAGCGTTCGCATCTATTCAGCTAAGTTGCTGATTTACTGGTCCACAGAAATCGAGAGATAATAAAATTTATTAATCATCAGTAGATACCTAATGTATTTACTATGTACTCAACAACTCTATGATCCTCATTTTAAGATGAAGTTAATTGCCACATGGAGGTTAAGTAAGTTTTCCTTGGGTTGAAACTCAGTGGTAGAATACTGGCCTCACATGTGTGAGACCCTGAATTCTACACCTACCACCACAAAGAAAAATAAAAGTAATTTTTTCTGATTATCACATGGCTGGCAAGTGATATGGAACCAGATTCAAATTTAAGGCCAAAACTATTAACTACTATGCAAAATGTGCTCACCAAAGTTGAAGTAATTCTGATAACATGGCTTTTATTTTTTGCTATGAAGTAGAAGGCAACAAAGTTATCTAGTAAGAGCACAGGAAAAAGCAAATGAATCAGTGAAATTAAGAAAATGGAAAAGGTTTAAAACAGCTGTCTCAGAGTTAGGAAGACAGCTGGTCAAAGAAATCTGGTAGTACTTCCAAACAGTACTGCGACCAAGTAGAAGTTGGGAACCATGAACTTCCAGTGCAGTGAACTTAAGATGACCACAATGAAAAGAACACATAATTGTTCATGCACGTAAATACAATGGGTGAAATATGCAGATAGCTGGTTGGAAAAGAAAACATGTATCTCCCAAAGCCCATTAGCTTGATAAGGAGCTAGCACAGAAAAACGTCAGGAAACACTATATATTCTATGTCAGAGTGTCATATGAAGATTAAAGGAAAGTCTACTGAGACCCACAATGATAAACTGATCTCAAACACCTGAAGTTTTTCTAGAGAATCTTCCCTTTTCCTATTTCATTCAAAACTATTACAAGAAAAGTTACAACCTACAAAAAGAATATACTTCCATAACAATGAGACCACAACTAAGTAACCTTCTAGTCATACACTGACTTAGCTTGATGAATACCCTACAACTGAGCTTCACCCCCAAACTTAATAATTTTTAAATTTACTTAAAATTAGACTTTCCTAAATGCACCCAAATTTTAATTTCATCCATATTTGGGGGGCAGTGGAGTAGTACTGCAGACTGAACCCAGAGGCAACTTTACCACTGAAGAACATCCCAGACCTTTTTATTTTCTTAAATTTTGAGATAAGGCCTTGCTAAGTTGCTGAGACTGGCCTCCAACCTGTGATCTTCTTGCTTCAACCTCCCAAGTAGCTGGGATTACAGGTGTGTGCCACTACTCCCAGGGCTTTGCACAGCTGAACAAGCATTCTGCCACTAAGCCACATCGCCAATCATATGAATATGCTTTTAAAATGGCTTTACTTCACATGAAAAATAAACTGGCATACACCTGGCAGCAAAAATAGGAGGCAAAACAAAATTAGGTTAAGAGAAGAGGGGTGGGGAGAATCAACCCTGAAATCAACAACCTAAAATTTTTTGTAGGCTAAAGTTCCATGTAGTCAAGAGTGGATATTTAGATATTTAAGTCACAAAAGTATATTAGTGGAAGTAAAGGTTCCTTTGCTCTACATTTTTTGGTATTTAAGGTTAGTAAACTAGTTTCAATGAGCAATAGCTAGTGGTTAATACTCCAGTGACATCTCATGTATCTATTATTGTCTGAGATTTATTAGAAATAAGTCAAAAATGAGCAGAGAAAGGAAACAGTAAAAGTTTTTCTATTAGAAGAAACATTAAGCAAGGTGTGGTGGCACACACCTGAAAGCCCAGCTATGTGGAAGCTAAGACAGGAGGATCACAAGTTCAAGGCTAGTCTGCATAATTGAATAAGACCTTGTCTCAAAATAGAAAAACAAAAAGCAAGGTCTTAGCTCAGTGGCAGAGCACTTTCACAGAATGTGAGAAGTCCTGGGTTTGATCTCCAGATACAAGAAAATGGTAAAAAGAAATATCATCACTGCCTAAAATAAGTAAATCCCTTCTGCCTTAGGCAATACAGAGAAAAAAATAACTTTCTCAAATTTAAAGTAGTCCTAGTCCTGAAAGGCAAAGAATTATGAAAACCATAAAGTGACATATTTTCTAACTCTTTATATCAAGACAGAATCCACATATTCTGAAAATATAAAGCAAAACAAATAAGTCCTAAATCTTATATAAAGACTTTAAATAAAATACAAAATTAATTTTTAATTAAAGTAGGACATGTGTTTCACCATTCTATTCTAAATCTTACCCTTATCTGTTCAGTGGAGCTGCTGCTAAGTTCATCTCCAGATTCAGAATCTTGATGGATTCTTTCCGAGCCTTCTCCTACTGAATCACAAGACTGTTCCTGGGAGAAGCTAGTTTTCTCAATGTCCAAGAACTCTGGACCAGGAAAGTGACCAAATAAGCGCGTCCTGTTCTGGCTACAAACTTTAGGAGAATGTGAGTCACTGTTAAACTTTCCATTATTATGGGTCAGGTCCAGGCTTAGATTGAGAGTGGGACCTGGATTATAATTGGGTCCAAAATTCTGATTGGCATCACGAATAAGACCTGTTCCTTGAACAGACGACGATGGCTTCCCAAAACTTGAAAGCTCAGGCAATTTGTTCACATTTTCTGTCGATCTCTGAAGGTGTAGACTCTGCATCATTTTCATAGAATTATTTGGCAGTCCAACTGCCTGCTTAATAGGCGGCATTAGAGCTTTGCGGGTGACCTCCTTAACATATTGGGCTGGCACATAAAAGGCTTTGGAATTCTCATCTGGTTTAACTTGCCACCAGTCATCATTGGTCTTTTTCACCAAGATGTAGCGCTCCCCTTGTTTTATCACAATCTTTCTGTCCTTGGCTTCATATTCATAATCATATTCCACTTCAATATACACTTGTCCTGGAACCATCTTCCCACTTCTGTCAGCCATTTTTATTCAATATTATTCACCTCTCAAAAAGGATGGCATGCCACATTATGGCTTTAGGACTTGCTGCATTAATATAGTATGTTACTTAAATGGAAGAAGAGAACAAAGAAAAAATTTAATGTAATCTGGATTTGCTATTTGTTCACAAACATCAATAATACAGGTAATACAGAACATTACCTTCAAATCTCAAACCCCAGAAAAGAAACAATACATAATATGTATTATCCTACATTTAAAAAAAATACTTTCATTTTAATTATAATCTAAATTTTTCAGTAATTCATGACCCAAACTAAAACTAATGACTGGAACAGTGAACATACTAACCAGTCCAACCCAACACTATCAAAAGTAAGAATTGGAAAGCACTTTCCTAATTTTCATGGCTACTTCAAACCTCCTTCATTTTCCTAGGAAGGCTCAATAATAATAATAACTAATATGTCTCGGGCACCTGTCAATGGCCAGATACTGAGCGAGGTTCACTATATGCAACACCTAAGAAAGCTTTTGAAAGTGGACTTCAATGACCCCACCTTAATATTTTACTTCTTATGTTTCGGGAAGATTTAAAACATTATTAGCAAGCTTTAAAAAGGTTTAAGATACACAACTAAAAAGAGTATGTTTCTAATATAATTTTTTTTTTAAATAATGCTATTACTAGGCAAAACTTACACATAGATAACCAAAAGAAACTACCTGTTTACTTGGTTTCCCTCTTACCACTACTCAATAGGGCCACAATCCTTTTTAGGCCAAATTCACAAATATTAACAGGTAACCAGTCTTTTTATTTATAAACGTTAAAAATATATACTTGTTCCTCTAATTCAAAATCTGTTAGAAATGGCCCAGCTACTTGAGCAGCTGAAGCAGGAGGATGAAAAATTTGAGGCCACCCTGGTCTTGGTGAGATCCTATCACAAAATAAAATAAAGGGCTGTGGTGTAGCTAAGTGGTAGAGTGCTTCCTAGCATGCATGTGACCCTGGGTTTAATTCCCAGTGCCACAAAAAAAAAAGAAAGAAAGAAAAAAGAAATGAAATAGCCCTAATCTGCCTTGAGAAATCTAGCATTTACTTTTATTTCCATTCCAATTCCAAAATATTTTGGTACCTCTAGAACCATAGGGCTCAAGATTCAAAATAAGCACAGTAGCTCAATTTTGCTACAACCTGAGTATGTCAACTCCAACTGTTATGGGATGAACTGTATACTCCAAAAAGATACATCAAAGTTCTAACCCCAGGACCTGAAAATGTAATCTTATTTGGAAATAAGGTATCTGCAGACATAAAAGTTAAGATGGGGTCATAGTTGATTAACGTGGGCTCCCAAACCCAATTACTGGTATCTTTATAAGGAGTAGATTTGGAGACAGAGAAAAGAAGACCAAGTGAAGACTGAGCAGAAACAAGTGAAAACCAAGAACCACCATAAGCTGGGAAGGGGAAAGGAAGGAGGTCTCCCCTAGAGTCTGTGGAGGGCATATACTCTGCCAACACTGATTTTTGGACTTCTGGCCTCCAGATCTTCAAGAGAATAATTTCTGCTGTGTTAAGTGACCCTGTTTGCAGTACAGATGGAGCATACCTCATCCAAAACTCCCAAATACTCCAAAATCTGAAACTTTCTGAGCACTAACATGAAGACAAAAATGGAAAAATATTGGGAGGCTTGAGACAAGAGGATCTCAAGTTCAAAGCCAGCCTCAGCAATGGCGAGGTGCTAAGCAACACAGTGAGACCTGTCTTCAAATAAAATACAAAATAGGGCTGAGGATGTCACTCAGTGGTCGAGTGCTCCTGAGTTCAATCCCTGGTACAAAAAAAGAAAAAAAAAAAGAAAAAATATCCAAAATATCTACACTTGTCTGTCCTCATTTGATAGGTCACAGTCAACCTGCAGCTATATTAAAAATACCATATATTCATTCTATACCTGAAACATAAATGATTTTCACATTCAGACTTGGGTCCCATTTCCAAGATACTATATAAATGCAAATATTCCAAAATTTTAAAATATCCAAAATCTGAAATATTTTTGATTGCAAGCATTTCAAATAAGGGATATTCAATCTCTATTTTTATTACAACAGCCTTAAGGAATTAACATACACAATCCCAAACTCAAGTATGTCAATGTTAAAGCAAACAGAGTTACCAAAAATGTATAAACCCCAGATTCTAAGACAACCTACCAATTTTCCTCAGCATTCAAATATTAGGTATATTAAATACTATATGTACAGAAAAGACCATTCTCCTGAGGATAACATTCTTCTCTATGATAAAATCTATAAGCTCAGGTGGTAAATATTTACTAATAGAATTTCAGCAAGTAAAATTCTAGACAAGCTACTTGAGTACTGAGTTTAAAAGAATACTGTAGTTTCAAACAAAATTAAAATAAGAAACTTACCTTAAAAGGAGATATAAATATCCAGCATTACATTTAAACCTACAAAATAAAAAAGTATATTAACTCTAACCAAGATTCCTTAAAGAAGGCAAAGCATTAGCTCAAAATTTTAAAATAGCTTCTTTATAATAGCTATAAGGAACAAAGGACAATTTTATATTTCATGATTGTGTTTAGCACACCTTCCAAGTATGCAAATACAATCACTAAGAGCCATTGAGGTCTGCTTTACCACTGGCCTCTCCTGCTTTACTTCCATTGTTATAACTTCATTTCTGTCCCTTAGGTTTTATTCTGGCAGATGAGAAAATCTTTTAAACTTCTGATTATATAAGAAACAGTTCTGGTAAATTGTTAAGAGGACAGAACAGATTTTAAAGTTTATGGTACTGAGTGGGCAAATAGAATAAAAACATATGTTAAAAGCTATTGGAAGGGCTGGGGGAGTGGCTCAGTGCTAGAGCACTTGCCTGGAGTGCACCAAGTCCTGGGTTCAATACTTAGAATGCCAATTAAATTTTCAATGAAAGTATTGGGAATCCTAACACCCTCCCATTACTTACAAGTTATAAAATATGGAAACTGACTTTTACAATAAAGATTTCTGAACTTAACCAAATGATCAAACTTAGCAATATCAATAGTGGGACAGTCTAATAATATATTCTTCCTAACATGAGAGGATAAAACATACACAATGTTACCTATGTTGTATTCTTGACAAAAGTATTTTCACATGAGCAAATTTTAGGAAATAAATCCAGAAAATGAGACATAAATTTTTCGTTACAACTTTTCAAAACTGTACACTGAACTATAGTTATGCATGGCATAACGCCATTTCTTTTTTTTTTAAAGTGTGTGTGTGGGGGGGAGAGAATCTTTTTTGTAGATGGACACAACACAATGCCTTTATTATTATTACTTTTTTAATGTGGTGCTGAGAATCTAACCCGGGTCCCCCTCGTGCTAGGCGAGTGCTCTACCGCTGAGCCCCAATCGCAGCCCTGCATAATGCCATTTCAGTCAAAAAAAAAAAAAGACCAATATACACAATGATGATCCCATTAAATTATCCTAGTAGGCTGGGATGGTGGCAAATACCTGAAATCCCGAAGACTCGGGAGGCTAAGACATGAGGATCCCAAGTTTGAGGCCAGCTTCTCAGAGAAGCCCTAGCAACTCAGTCAGATCTTATCTCAAAATAAAAAAATAAAAAAGGCTGGGGATGCAGTTCAGTTTAAAATGCCCCTGGATTCAACCTCAGTTCAAAAAAAGATCATACTAGTAGAATAGTTCAGTGGTAGAGCTCTTGCCTAGTATGTATAAGGCCCTGGGTTTGATATCCCCCACCAAAAATAAAATAAAATATTATAATGGAGCTGAGACATTCCTATCATTGCATACAAACATTACAGCACAAAGCATGTGGTAATGCCAATATACACAAACTAACCATGCTGCCAATAGTATAAAAAGTATAGCATATTTAATTATATACATTATATAATTGGTGAGAACAATGTTACTTGTTTATGTTTAATATGCTATATTTTTATTGTTTTTTAAAAAGCCTATTGGAAAGCAGCCTACTGTAAATGCTGTATTATGCTCGCAGCAGTCTCATAAATATTGCATTTATTTCTCTTTTGTGGGGGAGGGGGGGAGTAGTGGGGATTGAATCTAGGACCTCACACACGCTAGACAAAGTGCTGTACCACTGAGCTATATCCCCAGTCCTTTTTATTTTATTTTGAGACACAGTTTCACTAAGTTGTGAGGTTGGTTCTGAATTTGTGATCCTCCTGCCTCAGCCTTCCATGTAACTGGGACTGATGTGTGTCATAAAGCCTGACTACCACATCTCTGTACCCCATCAAGAGGCCACATGAATTGACTGACCATCTAGGTTTGTGTAAGTATAATGTGATGGTCCAACAGTGAGGAAATATCCAGTGACCAATAACTCACAATGTATTTTCCTGTTAAGCAAAACATGACTGTGCATATTTGGGGATGACTTGTGTTTTTTCTTTTTTCTCTTTTTCAGGGAAATAACAAGAAATATCTGAAGATATAAAAATGAGTAAGAGAATATGAAGGTAATATTCAGGTTACTGTAGTTCTGACATATCAATCGATCCACTATCCATAAGAATGAAGAAAAGGAAAGTACAAAGAATAATATAAGCTATATGAGTTCATGCTGGTGTGAGAGGGACTTTGGGGCTGGCAAACAACTATATAGGTTAAAGGCCAGTCCAAGTTTAAGCTCATTCATTGTCAGGCTTTATATCTTTCATAATGCCTACAAAGATAAGTATGAAAGAGGAGTTAGAGAGAACAATAAGCAAGTCAGTTCCACTATGTTCAACATGGGATATTCAATCCACAGTTTTAGTTAAAGCAAAGAGAAATGGAGGGCAAGGGAGACATCTATAGATGTTAAAAGACATCTATAGCCAGCGCCATGGTAGCCCACTCCTGTAATCTCACAAGCTTGGGATTCGGAGGCAGAAGGATCACTGTTCAAAGCCAGCCTCAGCAAGTTAGTGAGGCCCTAAACAATTTGGTGAGACCCTGTCTCAAAATAAAATGGGCCTGGGGATGTGGCTCAGTGGTTAAGTGCCTCGGGGTTCAATCCCCAGTACCCCAAACAACAATAATAAAAGATATCTGTATAGAAAAGTAGTTAAATACCAAGGCAGATCAAATGGGCCAGACTGGATACAATGAGAAGAAGAATAAGAGCTAAGACAGGTTATGAGATAAAGCCCGGATGAGAGTGGAGAATGAAGGCGAAAAACCCTAAGAGAAACCACTAAAATTATTAACGTCTAGGCCTAGGGCTATAGCTCAGAGGCAGAGTAGCTGCCCTGTAGCAGGCATGAGGCTCCAGGTTCAATTCCCAGTTCTGAGAGGGGGGAAAAAAAGAAAAAGAAAGGAATTTATAAATATCTTATATTTATATAAAGCCACATAGCAGGAATTAGGTATTGCAATCTTATGTCTAGAATAAGTTGAATAAATGAAAAGGTTTATTATAAATTATGGATTAAAAGAAAATTAAAATTATGAAATAGCTTTAAAAAATTATATGCAAATGTGTGAATACTCTATTTTTATTTTTGAAAATAAGCTCTATTAAAACAAAGCTTATAATTTTAATATTAGATTGTTTCTTCCTCTATTTCTGGAACATGTGAATTCTCCTCTCTAAATGAGGTTGAATATTGTTTATTCTAGTATCTTATTCTCTCAAGTATTTTGGTAGGATCTTGCTTATTCAACTGTAAGGCTCTCTGATCAGGACACTCCTCTAATTGAAATCTATGCTGTAATTATATCATTATACTCTTCCATCCATATTCATCCCACAGGCTTTCAACTAAGTAGGCAATCACCAATATACATAGTTTTTGCATATCTATTGCCCAGTACACCCCACCTACTTTTCTTAGCAGTTTCAAAAATATCCACACATATTTTTCATGACTCTTTCAAGTCATCCTCTACCCTTACTCTAATCACTTCATCCCCATGTTTCAACAAGAACAGAAAGACACTTACTCTGGACCCCAAGTCAGACTCAGAACTTTATGTCATACTATTTCACAAACTAGTAGCCTTTTATTTCCATTCGCTCATTTTAAAAATCATCTTTCCCATATAAACTAAAAGGAGGCTGCCATAAATTATCCAGCTCAGAAAATGCTATCTTCCTGCTATCTTCCTCCCCAAGGGCATCTGTTCTAGCCAACTACTCTAGGTATTTCCAATAAAAAAGCAAACAAATAAACAAAAATCTTAAGATACAGACAAGTATCCAAAATTAACAAGTTTACAACTTAAGACCAATCCAGTTTCTACAACCTACTCAGCATTTTTAATATCGTGAACAATAAAATATCAGTATACCTCAAATATGTAGATATTAAACTTAAAAGTACCAAAGCTTAGTTGGGTGAGGTGGTGGCTTGGGAGGCTGAGACAAAAGAATCACTAGTTCAAAGGCAGCCTGAGCAACACAGCAAAGCCCAAAGAAACTTAGTGAGACCCTATCTCAAAATAAAAATGGATGGGGATGTGTATCAGTGGTTAAGCACCCCTGGGTTCAAAATCCCTAATACAAAAAAAAAAAAAAAAAAAAAAAAAACCTTAAGCACTGATTATTAAGTTCTCCAAAATTAAAGTTCTTATTAAAAATTAATAATTCAGGATTGGGGGTATATAGTAGAGTACTTGCCTAGCATACATACTGTCCTGGGTTCAATCTTCAGCACTCCAAGAACAAACAAAAATAAGTAAAATAATAATCCCAGAACAGGTACCTTCTAAAGAATCAGTTAACCAGGCATGATGGCAAATGCCTATAATCCCAGCAATTTAGAAAGGGGAAGGCAGGAGTATTGCAAATTCCAGGCCAGACTGGTCAATTTAGTGAGAACCTGTCTCAAAATAAAATTTAAAAAGGACTGAAAGTGTAGCTAAAAGTAGTGGAACTGGCATGTGAGAGGCCTAGAGTTCAATTCCCAGTACAGAAAAAGAGAATAGAAAAACTTAAATTTAATCAGTATTTTTTTTAAAAAAAGTAACAATTTTATATTAATTCCAGAAGAAGAAATTACTTCACCAAATAATTTTCTCCTCTTTTAAGAGTGAAAGGAGTAGAATTTATTCAAGTGTGAAGAATAGGAACAGAACTCTACAAGGGCAAGAGGGGATCCTAACAGAGGTTGCCCACCACCAAACAATTTTTTAAATTGTACACTTAACAAGAAATCAAGTACTAAAGCTGAGCACAGTGGCACATGCCTGAATGCCAGCGGAGGCTGAGGCAGAATTGTGAGTTCTAGACAAGCCTCAGCAACTTAGTGAGGCCCTAAGCAACTTAATAATACCCTTTATCAAAATACAAAATAAAGGGACTGGGCATGGTGGTGCATACCTATGATCCCAGCAGCTGCAGAGGCTGAGGCAGGAGGATTCCAAGTTCTAAATCAGCCTGAGCAACTTAGCAAGGCCTTAAATTCAGCGAGACATTGTCTCTAAATAAAATATTTTAAAAAGGGCTGGGGATGTGGCTCAGTGGTAAAGCACCCCTGGGTTCAATCCATAGTAACAAAACAAAAAAAAAAAAAAAGAAAGAAAGAAAAGAAACGAAAGCAAGGTACTGGATAATGAAACATCAAATTACATTATGTGCATGTATGCTACAACAAATCCCACTGTTGTGTAATTATAATATACCAATTTCTTTAAAAAGGAAGTCATAGTGGTTGTAACCATTATGGAAAGTGATACGAAGATTCCTCAGAAAACTTGGAATGGAACCATCATTTGACCCAGTTATCTTACTCCTCGGTTTATACCCAAAGGACTTAAAATCAGCATATTACAGTGATGCAGCCACATCAATGTTTATAGCAGCTCAATTCATAACAACTAAACCATGGAACCATTCTAGGTGTCATTCAATAGATGAATGGATAAAGAAAATATGGTATACATTCACAATGGAATACTACTCAGCCTTAAAGAAGAATTAAATTATAGCATTTGCGGGAAAAAGAATGGAGCTAGAGAATATCTTGCTAAGCGAAATATACCAATCCTCAAAAACCAAATGCTAAATGTTTTCTGGGATATGCGGATGTTAATTAACAGCAGGGGAGGCTAGTAGAAAACAGAGTTACTTTGGATTAGGGGAGAGAGAAGGGAGGGGTAGGAGGATACAAAGGATAGTAGAATAAATCTGACATTATTACCATATGTACATACAGGACTACATGACCAGTGGATTCTACATCATGTACAACCAGAAGAATGAGAAATTATACTCCATTTACATATGATGTGTCAAAAATGCATTCTACTGTCAGGTATAACTAATTAGAACAAATTTTAAAAAGAAAAAAAAGGAAGCCATAGGCCACTATTAAGTATTTAAAATTTTTTTCTTAATACATGTCTGCTAAAAATAAAGATACACAAATTTTAAAAATTCTCATCTAAATTTAAATAAACTATCTAAAGAAGGGAAGGAAAACATAGCAAGGAAAATTAAAATATTATAATCCAGTCTGAACATAATGAAACAGCAAAATAAGAATATAGAAAAAAATGGACAGCTAGAAGGCAGTAAAGAATGCAATCAAGTGGAAACTGCTAAAGGAAATTTAAGGCAAGATTTAAGTCTAAAACAAAAAGGACAAAATAGTAAAGACAGCATTTAGAGGAGTGAGCAGGCTTTAACAAAAAATGAAATTTGCATATAGTATTTAAAAAAAAAAAAACTTGGGGCTAGGCATGTGGCTCAAGCGGTCCTCGCCTGGCATGCGCAGGGCGATGGGTTCGATCCTCAGCACCACATAAAAATAAAGATGTTGTGTCCACCGAAAACTGAAAAATAAATATTAAAAAAAATTCTCTCTCTCTCTAAAAAAAACAAAAATTTGTGTCATTAAGCATCATGAACAGGGTGGTCTCAATGACTTTTTCTTGCATTCTTTTAAGAACACAGACAATATTCCAATTCAAATTGGAAAGAAATATGACCTGGGGTTTCACAAGGAACTTTTTCAAATACCAAATTCACAATCCACAAAAGAAAAATTAAGTTGAAATTTATTAAAATTGAAAATTTCTTTGAATCCCTATGTCAGAGAAACAGCTGCAATCCCATCTTTCTTGCAGGACTATTTACAATATAGCCAAGAAATGTAATCAACCCAAAAATCCATCAACTAATGAGTGAATAAAAGGAAATGTGGTTATATGCCCACTGGAAGACTATTCAACCATAAACAAGGATACAATCCTGTTATTGGTGACAACATGGAGGACATTATTTTAAGGGACATAAGTCAAGCACAGAAAAACAAATATGCCATTATCTCAATTATGTGGAATCTAAAAACACTGATCTTGTAGAAGTTGAGAGTAGAAGAGCAGTTACCAGATGCTGGGTAGGATACAGGAGAAGAAGAGCTAGGGAAACATGGTCAATGGATAGTCAATTACAGTTAGATGAGAAGAAAAGTGAGTTCTGGTATGCTATTGTACAACAGGGTGGCTACAGATAATAGTAATGTGCATAATTAAAAAAAAACATGAGAAAGGATTTTATATGTTTTCCCCACAAAAAAATGATAAACATTTGATTAGGTAACTATGTTTACACTGATTTAAACATTATGCAAAGTATACTTATATCAAAACCAAGTGATACCCCATAAATGTTTAATTGTTGTACGCCAAATAAAAAATAATACTTAAATAATTAGATAAATAAACTGTAATGGGAGTTATAAGAAAATAGTGTTTTAAGCCAGGCACAGTGGCACACACCTGAAATCCCAGCAACTTGGGATGCTGGGGAAGCAGGATCTCAAGTTTGAAGCCTTCTCAGCAACTCAGCAGGACCCTGATCTTAAAAAGAACTGGGGATTTGCTCAGTAGGAGAGTGGCCATGGGTTCAATTCCCAGTTGGAGGTGGGTGGGTGGCAGGCTTTAAAGATCTAAAAGGAAATGTCACCAAATAAAATATGCAGACAGCAACTAAGCACATGAAACATGTTCAATATCATTATGAAACTGCATAGACAGCAATGAGGTATTACCTCACACCTGTTAGAATGGCTAAAACTCAACAAACTGACAATATCAAACACTAGCATGAATGCAGAAAACAAAGAACTCTCATTCACTTATGGAAGGAATGCAGAATTACTCAAATGAGTTAAAAATTTATGTCCACAAAAAAAAAAAACCCTGCATGCCAATATTCATACAGCTTAATTCGTAATTACCAAAAATGGAAAGCAATCGAGATATCCTTCAACAGGATCAAAAATAAACTGAGAGATCCATACAATGGAATATCATTCAGTTATAAAAGGCAATGAGCTAAACAACCACCAAAGACACACACATAGAGCCAGGTGTGGTGGCACACACCTGCAGATGCTGGGTAGGATACAGGAGAGGAATCACAATGGCTTGGGAAGTTGAGGCAGAAAAGTGAGTTCAAAGCCAGCCTCAGCAATTTAGTGAAGATCTAAGCAACTTAATGAGATCCTGTCTCAAAATAAAATTTTAAAAGGGCTGGGGATGTGACAGAGTGGTTAAGTGCCCCTGGATTCTATCCCCAGTACCCCCCAAAACAAACAAACAAACAAAAAAAAAAAACCAAAAAGCTACACAATGGATCACCTCTCCCACTCTCTTTACACATGTATGCAAATACACACACACACACACACACACACACACACACAAAAGAACATGTGAGCATGCAAGAGCACTAGTAAAAAAGCAAGCCAGTCTAAAAATGTCACAAAGCGATTTCAATTTATGGCATGCCAGAGACAGTGATTGCAAGGGGTGGGAAGAAAGAATGGATTCCATAGGTAAAAATATTTCAGATCAATAAACCTGTTTTGTATATGCTATAATGGCAGATTTATAACATTATGTCCTTATCAAATCCATTGCTCTTTACAACACAAATATGAACTTTATCATATCCAAATATTAAATCATTGTGGGAAGGAGGAGTCCTGGATGGACAAAATTTACAAGAGTTTAACTGTATTACAAACACAAGAAATAACCTCAAAGGAGTGGGTGTAAAATAGTGACCAAAGTGTTCCTTGCAAATAAGTAGTAAGAAAAGAACAAAAGGAACTATATAAAAGTTATGCTTGTTTTCCTGAGCGTACAAGTCAAAAATGCTGAACCTGGGGACTGGTAATGTGGCTCAGAGGTAGAATGCTTGACTAGAAAGCATGAGGACCTCGGTTCAATCTCCAGCACCACCCCCTCAAAAAAAAAAAAAAAAAAGCTGAACCTGGGCATGGTGGTACTTGCCTATAAGTGACTCAAGAGACTGAAGCAGAAGAATCACAAATTTGAGGCCAGACTCAGGAATTTAGGGAGATTCTGTCTCAAAAATAAAAAGAAAAAACTTTTAAAAAGGACTGGGAACATAACTCAGCGGTACAGCTGTTGTACATGTATAGTACTGTACTGTCATTCATGAATTAAACAATCCAATGGACCAGGGCAAGAACCAGGTTTCTCAATGAATGAAAGTTTAACAATAAGGGAAGGAGGCTAGAAAAATCCATGTGATAATTCAGACTTGACACAAAAATCAGAAATTGAAATTTAAAAATATCAAACAACACCAGCATGGAATAAAAAGATAAAAGATGCCAAAGAACTATATAGTAAAAACTGTAAACACTGAAATTTTAAAAGATCTATAAATGAAAAGATTTATTGTGATCATGGATCAAAAGTCCCAATGTTGCTTTCAATTCTCCCACAATCCACTTATAAATTCATTGCAATTCAATTCAATATCTCAGAATTTTTTTAATTGACAAAGTGATCCAAAAATTTACAGAGAAAAGCAAATAACTAGGATAACCAAAACAACTTTTAAAAACAGTAACAAAGTTAGAAGGCTACCTAATACCAAGAATTATTATAAGGCTACAGTAATCAAGATAATATGAAATTAGCATAAAAACATACACATAAGTAAAACAGAATAGAAAATCCAGAAATAGGTCGGTGCACATGTTCAATTAATCTTCAACAAAGGGAAAAAGCAATTCAACTGGTCAAGATCCACCTTTTCAACAAACCACGGTTAGAAAAGTGAACAACCGTCATGTGGCAAAAAGAGGAGAATTCATTAGTCCACACCAAATACAATTACACAAATTATATAACTTCTTTTCCATTTATTTTTTTTTAAACCCAGGGATAGAACACAAGAGGTCTTTATCACTAAGTTTTATCCCCAACCCTTTTATTTTTTAAAATATATTTTTAGTTGTCAATGGATCTTTTATTTTATTTATTTATATGTGGTACTGAGGATCAAACCCACATACGCCAGGTAAGTGATCTACCACTGAGCCACAACTCTAGCCCCCTCAACACTTTTCCCAGTTTGAGACAGGGTCTCACTAAATTTAGAGCCTTGCTAAAATGCTGAGGCTACCTTGAACTTGCAATCCTCCAGCTTCAACCTCCCAGTCCCTAGGATTATACTCATGAACACCATACCTGGCTAAAATTATATAACTTCTACAAGCAAAATATTAGTAGCTATTGGAAAAGATTTCCTTAAAATAATTCCAAAAACATGAATATATCAACTTGGATTTCATCAAAATGAAAAACTTGTGCTCTTAAAAGCTACCACTAGGGCTGGGTTATGGCTCAGTGGTAAAGTGTTTACCTAGCATATGTGAGGCACTGGGTTTGATTCTCGGCACTGCATATAAACAAGCAAAATAAAGTCCATTGAAAACTAAAAAAATATTTTTTTAAAAAAAGCCACCATTAAGGGCTGGGGTTGTAGCTCATTGGTAGAGCATTTGCCTAGCACATGTGAGGCCCCAGGTTTGATCCTCAGCACCACATAAAAATAAATAAATAAAGATATTGTGTCCATCTACAGCAAAAAAATTTTTAAAAAAATTAAAAAAAAAAAACTACCACTAAGCCAGGGACATCTATAATCGCAGCACCTAGGGAAGCTGGGGCAAGGAGGACCACAACTGGGTAATGCTGTCTTAAAGTTAAAAGAGCTGAGGATGTAATTCAGAGGCTGGGCACTTGCCTAGCATGTGGAAGGACCTGGTACTTGGATCCTTGTACTACCACCACCACCACCAAAAAAAAAAAAAAAAAAAAGTGGTCAAGGAAATAAATGAGAGGGTTAGATAATAGATTAATTATGTTGATGATGGTAATAGTTTCTGTACTAGCCAGTTTTCCATTACTATAACAAAATAACTGAGGCTATATAACAAAATAACTTTCTTATGTAGTCACTCATTTAGCTCATAGTCTGAAGGTTCAAGGCTTTGGTGAGGACCTCAGAGAGGATGGCAGCACAACGACACAAGCGCATGTGAGAAGGAAAGATCTCACACAATACAGGAAACCAAAGCAGGACCCAGAAAAGGACAGACTTTCTCTTTTATAACAAACCTCTCTCAAGAATCAGGTTCTACAAGAATTACATCAATTTCTTCTGAAGGCATCACCCTCAATATGAATTATTTCCCTCTAGGACCTACTCTTAAACGTCCCACATCACCTTCCAACACTGCCACACTGAGGATCAAGCTCCCAACACATTTAACTCTTGAAGGCTACACTCAAACTATATCTAAAGCACAGCAGTTCCACAAGTACATAAATAACCAAATTCATCAAACTGTACACTTAACTATGTTCAGTTTATTATGCAGCAATTAAACCTCAACAAAACTCTAATAATGGAGGCACAGGCCTATAATCCCAGGGACTCAGGAGGCTGTGACAAGAGGATGGCAAGTTCAGGGCCAGACTGAGCAACTTAAAGAGATCCTGTCTTAAGGGTAGCCCCTGGGTTCAATCCCTAATGGGGAGGGGGCAAATAATGCAGATTTAAACAACCAAATATCAGTACTCAATTACCAAAATGGCTTTAAAATGTACTAGATAGAAAAAATTGTAAGAATACCAGTAAATGGAATTCACATTCCTCGCTGTTAGAAATGCAAAATGGTACTTTCATTCTGGAAAACAATTTGGCAGTTTCTAATAAAGTTAAACATACTTACCATATGACCCAGCAGTCCTTCTTCAGGGTATTTACCCAAGAGATGGAAATTTAAGTCCACACAAAGACCTTACATGAATATTCATAGTAGTCACAAAATGAAAACAACTCAAAGGCCTACCAACCAGTGAATGAACAAACTGATACATCCCTCTGTAAAATAGCAATACAAACTTCAAAGGATTCTTGTGAGGACACAGGGAAATGTTAAAAAAGTACAAAGTAAATTATAAAGCATGATAAAGAGTATCACTTTAATCACTGCTTACTCAAGGAAGCAAAAGTTGTACTAGTAGAAAATACAAATTATACAGTATGTAGCCTTCTCTGTCAGGAATGTTTCACCCGGAATAATGCTTTAGAGATTTATCTACCTTTGTCATATGTATCTGTTCATTGCCTCTTTTTGTTTGGTGTTAGTATATTTTAAGATATGAAAATTATACCTCAATAAAACTAGAATTCTTAAATTCAATAATATATAGCAAAATACAGATAATTTTCAGCCAACTTTCATAGGCACCAATATAATCTCATATCCTAAATTGTTGTGGTATGAGAAAAAGAACACAGAACTCAAAATCAGAGTCCTGAAATTTAAATCTACCCTTTGCCATTTAACAGTTCTCAGATCCTGGACACTTTATTTATTGGTAAAACAAAGGAAATAATATAAACTTCACAAGATCCTTCTGAGAATGGAAAGAGAAAAGTTGTACTAGTAGAAAATACAAATTATAATGTAAATTATAAAGCATGACACAGTATATTTATATTAATCACTGCATGCTCAAGGAAGCAAAAGTTGTGAGTGGAAAAATATTCACAAATAATGCTGATCACTTAAGAAATTGTGAACATCCCCTATCTCTTATTAGCCGTGTGACCCAACACAAGTTATTTAATCTCTGAATCTCAGTTTTGCCATCTGCAAAAATGGAGCATATTAGCAGCACATGCTACATATAGAAAGAATTAAAATAGCGAATACGTGTAAAACACTTAATGTAGTATTTTATAAGTTTTCAATATTAGTGTGGTAAATTGGTCTCATTTAATGAATTGAAACTAACACATAATGATGTCCATATAGTTATTTAGATTTCCTTAGTTTTACCCTTCTGTCCTTTTTCTTTTCCAAGATCCCATCTATGATACATTCTATAGTAATTTCCTGGAGAGATTTTATTAAACTTGGGAGTACTGGATCCCAACCTTAGATATTCTAAATTCAGCAGGTATGAGGCAAAGCCCTGAAATTTACATATTTAACAAGTTCCCAAGGGTTGCTAATGGGGCCAATCTGAAAATACAACTAGAATTGCATTGATCTAGATTTTAGACTCCAAAACTGTTACTCAGTACAGTTGCTACTAGCCAAAGTGGCTATTGAAAACTTGAAATCTGAATAGTGTAAACTGAGTTGTACTGTAAGTGTAAAATACATGAGATCTCAAATACTTCATCCAAAAACCATGTAATT
This sequence comes from Urocitellus parryii, assembly GCF_045843805.1. Taxonomy (NCBI): domain Eukaryota; kingdom Metazoa; phylum Chordata; class Mammalia; order Rodentia; family Sciuridae; genus Urocitellus; species Urocitellus parryii. The sequence continues at coordinate 51,799,698 of NC_135539.1, forward strand.
TCCATACTGATTACATGTTAAACTATTTCAGATATACTAATTAAGTTAAATTAAATCATTAATTGATTTTACTTGGGCTTTTTTTAACTTGTTTACTTTTTAGAATATGAGTACTAGAAACTTTAAAATTACATTGTGGCTGGCATTGTGTTTCTATGAGATACAGCGTTATGTGTGGTCAGGGCAGAAGAATAGCATCCATATGACTTCAAGACATTAGAAGTTAAGGAGATTCCCATGTAAATTAAAGCTTAATAAAACCCATTATCAACAGGGGATAAAGGCTTCAAGCATTTGGCAGTTCTGTTCAAACATAAGTCAACTACAAAATTAAACTTCAGGATATTAAGTCAATAAAAGCCATATGAAAATGACTGAATCATGGTAAAGCCATCCCCAAATGGCACAATTACACCAGTTAATTCAAAAAAGGGCACAGAATAATGGCTGGTGCACCCATAATCCCAGCAGCTCAGAAGGCTGAGACAGGAGGATCACAAGTTCAAAGCCAGCTTCAAAAACTTAGCAAGACCCCATCTCAAAAATAAAAAGGGTTGGGGATGTGGCTCAGTGGTTAAGCTCCCCTGGGTTCAATCCTTTGTCCCAAAAAAAGACACAGATGGTGGCCCAATGAGTCCTCAAGTAAGAATTATTTGAAGTATAATGATGCTATGTGATATCATGAAAAGGTATCATGATACCTTTTCAAAACTGTTTCATTCTACAGAACAGTGAATAGTCACAATTATGACTAAAATTGTTAAACAGAGTATGATAAAACCTTAATTTTGTCTCCAACTATTTATTATAAAATGGTAATGTCCATTTTCTCACATAAATGCTACTGTTTAACGACTACAGATTACCACTATTCACTTTTAGTCACTTTGAAATCATGACCCTTATTATGCTCAGCATTGTCACTTGCATAACTTGAAGTACTTAAATCTATAAAGCTTCAGCCTACTTCTAAAAAGCACTGAGTAAATATTTTCAAATTAATGAAACAGAAGCCAAATGATTAACTACAAATAAAATACTGTTTTTCTACAGCACTTACATACATTCACCTTTGCATCACAAGTAGTATAGCAAATTTTAAAACCTAAAAATACATACAGTATTGATTATATAAGCACAACTAACCTACACAGGTGGCATAACATTAAGAATCAATGAGCAATCTTCAGCTTCTATTGATAGAACAAAAGTGTATCAATAGATACTGAGGCTTATACATAAACATACACATATAATCTGTCATATTATGCTTTATTTCCTTATTTACCCCCAACAAAGAAACACCTCTAGAGCAGCGGAACATAGAGCTAGCTTGGCTTGCTCTTCAGGTGGCACAGATCAGGGTTATGCCTTCTCTGCCTACTCTTAGGCACTGCTTTGAGCTTTCAAATCCTTGCTCCAAAACGTTTCCAAGGGAATTTTAAAAACAAAGAGACAAATATTGCACCAGCAGCCAGACTGGGTGCTCAGACGAGGAGAGGAGGAGCAAGGATGACCCTTTCTGTAATATACCCTTTTAGGGAGCAAGTTTAAAAAAAAAAAAAAAAAACTGGATATGGACAAATAAATACATCTCTGGGTCACCATTTCTCCACTTTTTAAGTAGGAAAGAGGCGGTATACTAGGGACTAAATACTTTTTAACAATATTTTTATTGCAACATTCTGAGTCTTCTAAGGTCTCACCTCAACAACTTGGATAGCAGATCTAAATAAGAACTTGAGTAACTCTTAGTTCAATATTCCTTTCCTCCACATTACCTGCCTTTTAGGAATGTGTGCCTAGTCAATAAAAGCTACTTCCGCATGTCATCATTAACCATAAAGTAAGACAAAACCAGTCGTGTATCCGTGTTGAAAGCCTTTTTACCCATAATAAACCTCACTTGAAATGACATTAGAACTTTCAATGAAGGTATACTTTAAACACTCCGCTTTCGTCTTTGCAAACGCATTTTAAACTGCTGCTGCAAGCAAAAGGAAAACATCACACGCTTCTAAAACCGAAGGCCTGTGCCTTTTTCTCTAAGGACGACAGTGTGGCCTTTTCTTGTCAGAGGGTCTGCAGTAAGACAAGACACAACACGTAAAGACACCCATTCTAGGAAGACCAGCAACTACCCCGGGATGGCAAGAGGGCAGCAGCCTTGTAAAGAGGGTTTTGTTGTTGTTGTTGTTTAAATTCAAGGACTTTGAGGAGATTCCTCCAAGCAGAGCAGGAGGGTAGCAAAAGCCTATCGAATAGGGGTGGGGCACCTCTTAAGACTGCAGAGAAGTGCGGCCCCGTTTAAGGTCAACGCTCCCAGGGGAGGACCCAGGTGGAAGGACCCAGGTGGGAGAACCCAGGTGGGCGCTCCAGGTGGGCAGAGAATTACCTACCCTACAGCAGTTAGGAAGCCGGCAAACAGAACCGCCCTCCAGGGAGGGCAGCTCCAGGCTGGCCATTTACACTTACACACACACACACGCACACGGAGACACCCTCCCTCCCGGGGGCGGGGCGGCGGGCGCTGCCCGCACACAGGAAGTCAGAAAACCCAGGGAGCAAAAGAGCCATAACTTAGGGCCATTTAAACCCTCCCGACCCTCTCGGCCAATCGGCTGGCAACCGCCTCCCCTCCCCGGACGCCCACCCCAAGCCCCGACTCCTCTCGCCGCGCTCGGCCTCACCTCCCGCCTTCGGCGCCGCCGCGCCTCCTGCACACGCCTCCCCCAGTCCTGCCGCCCGCCGCGGGCACTGCCCGAGCCCAGAAGCCTTTGTGCAGCGCCTCACCGACCTGCCCTCCGTCTGGGGCACCCGCACCCGGCTTCCTTACCGAGGGCCCGGCGGCCTTGCGGCGAGAGACTCCCTCCTCAGCCAGCACGGTGGGCGCGGAACACCTAGGCGAGCCTGGAGAGCGTTCCCTCGGCAGCCTTGGCCGGCGCGTCCCTGCAGCCTGGTCTCTCAGGGAGGGTAAGTTCCAGGGCACGTCGAAGCGCGCCGGCGCGGGGGCGGGGCGGGGAGTGGGGGCGGGGCGGGCGCGCTCACGTGACGGCGGGGGCGGGGCGGACTCACGTGATGGGCCGCGCGGTCGGGCGCGAGACTCCTGAACGGGCTCGGGTGGGCACCGGGTGGCGGCGCCTCGGGATCTGGGAGAGGAGGGGCCGAGTCGCGGGAGGGGCGAGGGACTGGAGCCGGCGAGAAAGCTGGCGGCCAAGTGGGCGTAAGCACTTTGTAAACATGAAGTGGGAAGTGTTGAGAAAACGCTCGCGGAGACAAGAATGGAAGGGCGCACGGGAAGTAGATGAAGTAGTAGGGTGGCAAGAATGGAGCCCAGGGAAAGAGTGGGGCCTGGACCCTGTCCGCTCCCTTGGCGCCCTGGCACCTACTGCCAGGCTTAGGTCAGTTGTTCAAAGGCCAGGAAATCCCACTGGTAAATTCAAAAATTGCTACACTCTGCCTTAGGGGAACCAAGTGGAACTCTGGGGACTTTGAGTCCATTACCAGGTCTGTGCTCAGCTATCCTTGGCCTAGACAACCAGAGCAGAGTGCTGGACCAGCTGTGTTCACTCAAGGCTGAGGAGACCCCTGGGACCCATGGATGGAGGCTCCAAGCTCAGCACCAGAGCAGTGTGACTGCTCATTAAGGGGTCCATGACCCCAGCCTTTAAGGTCCAGTATCATTGGCCAAACTCATTCCAGTTTGCAACATTTGCATAGTAGCATAGAGCCCGGAAATCATAGGCATTGAAGGTTTTTGATGGTGATTCTGTTGGAATGATGAAAGAGCTTTGCTGGAATGGGAATCGGAAGAGAGACCTGGCTTCCATTAATTGCTGCTTCACACAGTGGACCTCAACTACCAGATGAGAATGTTGACTTAAATTTTCTTTTGTCTAGCTGTAGAATTTAAAAACTGGGAAGAGAAACTGAGAATTATTGGGGCTTCAGAAATCACTCGTTCTTTATCCACTTGTTTATTGTGACTATTGTGACACCAGGATGAAATTTTAATAATACAGAAAGAAAAAAATAAAAACCAGGATATGGTTCAAGAGCCAATCTCTGGAGTTGCCTTTTTGCTGTGCTTCATTTTATAAAATACCGATTTATATATATACCCCCCCTTCCCAGGACTGGGGATTGAAACCAGGGGCACCCTACCACAGACTTATATCCTCAGTCCTCTTGTTTTGCTAACTTGCCCAGGCTAGCTTCAAACTTTTTGTTCCTCCTATTTTAGCCTCTGGAGTAGCTGGGATGATAAGCATATGCCACTGCACCGGGCCCCACTGTCATTTAAATGATGCAAAAAGTCCACTAAGATGAGACTGGAGATGTAGTTCAGTGGTAGTGTTTGCCTAGTTCATGCCAGACCCTGGGTGCAATTCCTTGTATTCCCCAGGGAACACAACTGGGATGTTGACAAGACTTTGACAGCTATAGCCAACAGCCTTCTACTAAATTAAATCTAATGGGTGCTAACTTTTCAAGAGATTCTCCTCTTAGAAAGATGCTTAAATTAAGAATTTAAAAAAATAACTCTGAGACTATACTGTATCTTTGCACTTGCTATTCCCTTCACATTTTTCGTCTTTTCTTAGTTTCTAACATGTTCCCTTTTCCATGCCCTTGTTCAGCATAATAGATCATCACTGCTGTCTGCTTCTAAAACTATTTTCCATGGAATCTTCTTGTGATCTCTTTCTATAACCTAAACAAGGACGGACTGCAAAAAGGAAACTGTGCCCTGATAGGAATGTGCTGATAACCTTGTCTTGCCTACTCCCCAAACCTGAATTGGGCGCCCTTAGTTTCAGCAAGATATAGAAACGAACAGTTTGCATACACTTGCAAATCTGCTTGTAACTCCATTTCCTATTTCACAACCTAATCTCAGATGATACCACAATGCCCACAGTATGCTGATCACTACCAACAGCAGATGGAGTCAGATAAAAAGAGCTCTCTCACCAGTGTGTTGTTTAAAAGGACCTGATGGAGAGTTATGAAATCATATGCAACAGTGCCTCTAGTTTTTAAATAACACTTGTAGCATATGTCTGGAACCGGTACTCAGGATCTCAATAGATCATTTTCAGGATTTTGACATTTAACTGGCTTCTCAGGAAGAAGCAGAGAGTTCCAAAATGTAGAACTCAAATGTAAGTTCCACACCCAGGCAGGAATGTGAGTCTGATTTGTTTGTGAATGTATCCCAAGTGCCTAAAAGCTCTTGGCACAGGGTAGATCCTCAAGAAATTCTGTTGAATGTATTTTTGAGTGAAAATGAGCTCTGCAAGTTGCTGGATAAATTTGTCCCACTTTCTTTCTAATTCTTTAATAGGCAACCTACTTTTTATTGTGTATTTCTAAATGGAAAACCATTAATTTATATCTGGCATCACGACTTTGGCTAGGCTTTAGGGAAAAGGGAATTTGGCAGTATCTATCAAAATTAAAAATGCATACATACTCAGAATCTCCAATTGCACTTCTAGGGATTTGTCCCAAAGAGACATTTCCACATATAAGAAATGATAAGGTATTCCTAAAGTGCTACAGTTTGGATAAGTAACCCCAAAGATCCAAGCTTGGTTCCCAGGACAGCTCTATATGGAGATAGTAGAATCTTTGAAAGTTAGGGCTAAAGTGAGGCCTTAAAGTCATGTGGGGGAGGAGGGATCACTGAAGGAGATTGTGAAACTCTGTTTATCTTTCTCTTTTTTGCTTCCCAGCCATAAGATAAGCAGTTTTGCTTTAGCCATGTGTTCCTACCATTATGTGCTGCAGCCTCACCAAAGACTCAAGTCAACAGGACCTACCAATCAGGAACTAGGACCTCGAAAACTGTGAGACAAGAATAAACTTTTTTTCTCTCTCTCTCTCTCTTTCCATCCCCCACTTAGTGTTTGGGGTTGAACCCAGGGACACTGAGGTACATCCCCATTTCTTTCTGGTTTTTATCTTGAGACAGTGTACCACTGAGTTGCTGAGGGACTTGGAAAATTGCTGAGGCTGGCCTTACACTTGAGATCTCCCTATTTCAGCCTCCCAAGTTACTGGGATTACATTGTACACCACTACACCCTGCTCTTTATGTTTTGATATTAAGATTTACAAGATATTTTTAAATGAAAAACAGCATAAAATGATATAGAATAATTTATTAGCTTATATGTATGTAAAACTAGGATAAACTTATATTAAATATGCATACTCAATGAATAGGAGGCATAGGAGGTGGACATTTCACTCCACTTATATTTAAATGTTTTGATATTTGAACCATGAGAATAACCTATTTAAAATGTTTAATTTAAAATTTTTCTAGCCCAGCTCTGTGACGGACTTGGGTACAATCCCCATTACCACAAATATTAATAATAAAACAAACTAAAAATTTTCTGGTACCTTTATTTTATTATTAAAACTATAGGTTTCCATTATTTTATTAAATTTACCTGTAGCATACACATATCAGGCAAACTATCACACATATCCAGCAAACTTTTTAAAGTTTAGAGTTCTTTACCTTTAGTTCAGATTGACACAATCTGTTCCTGACAGTAATAATTTAAGCTCCAAGTGTTGCAGTTAGGGATTTACCATACATTTTACCAAATGTATGTGAATATTCAAAGGTGCTTTATTTTTCTTGAAGTAGAACTTTGCCTGAAAAGGTTTTAATGAGTTGTACCCTCTGTTTTAAACAATAAAATTAGAATTTTATGGACCATTTATTGCCTGCTAATTAAAGTCAAGAAAAAATACATTTTGGCCAGGTGCTGTGGCACACACCTATAATCCCAGCAGCTCAGGAGGCTGAGGAAGGAGGATGGTGAATTCAAAGCCAGCCTCAGCAAAAACAAGGTGCTAAGCAACTAAATGAGAACCTGTCTCTAAATAAAATACAAAATAGGGCTGGGGCTAGGGCTCAGTGATTGAGTGCCACTGAGTTCAATCCCCAGTACCAAAAAAGAAAGAAAAAAATACATTTTGGAAAAAACACTAAAAGCATGTGTTTCTATGTGTAATGCACTTGCCCACTTTGTTATGTCAACTGCCTCCTGTTTCCAACAGTTACACAAATGCCCTGTGAATTATTTTGACTGTTATATTTCAGTATTTGGTTACATTTATTTGTGTGTTTAGTTTTCAGAAACCTCAGAAAGAATTTTGACTATAATACTACTCAAATTTTAAAAACATCATTTCTTTAAGGATTATTAATATTTTATTATGAAATCTCACTATTTTTACTATATTTATTCACATGATCAGTTTTATAAATTGCCACCCAACCTGATTTGCCCAAGAAAAGAAAATTAGTAATTGACCTTTAAATAAGTTATTACCAGTCAATAATTTTGATATATTTTAATTGTTAATTGTCTCTACTATTATCCTTTAAATTTAAAATGCACTGATATGGTTTGCAATAGAGCTCAGATACAGGCACTATGCAGTAATTGATAACTCATTATTTAAGACTATTTATCTTTCATAAAATCTATTTACTACTTGTCATAATTAGTAGAGCGATATTTCTAGGTAAAGAATATCTAAGATAAGAAATCATATTTTTTTATTTTTTAATAATGAAACAAGGCAAGGAAATAGTACTGGAGGTTCTAGAAACATCTATTAATTTCTATAAATGTATGTAATTTGTTATAGTAGATAAACATCCAAACAAATATCATTACTAAAAGCCATATGATTTGTCTATCAGGATGGGTGGAGGATTAAATTAAATAACATATCTCAGCACATTCTTATCAGGGTACAGTTTCCTTTTTGCAGTCTGTCCTTGGTTTAGTTTTAGAAAGAGAAAACAAAGAAATATACGGGAAAGAGCCTCAGAAGCACACAGCTAAAATAATGTCAGAAGAAAATCCGGGCAAATGGTAGGTAGTCAGTAAGTGATCAAGTTGAAATTCTATGGCGATTTCCAACTCTTAGTAAAAAATAATTTGTTAGAAAGTAGTGGAAGATAGACTTTTATAGATCTGTGCAAGTAGTAATTGAAACCGCCTTTCTTAATTTAGATTCCTCCACAAGTCGACCTTGAGACAAGAATTAGAATGCAAGAAATTTATTTGGGAGGAGAAGAAAGCACCAGTTATGGAAGTGAGGAACTGAAATAGGGAAGTATGCAGTCAATAAAGGGAGCAGAATCAAGTCACTCAAGCCAACTGAGCTTAAGCCCAATACGAAAATTCTGACAGCAGAGAGGAAATAACCTTTCTTCTGTTTTGAAACACAAACTTGATTTTGTGGGTTTTTTTGCAGGATGGAGTCAGGTATCCTAATTTTATTTTCCTGGAAATGCTGAATGATTTCTTCAACTCCACAATAGCAGAGGCCTATGCCACTTTTAGTTGAGCATGGGAAATTTATATTGCACACAATATATGTACTGCCAATTTGCCTTTATAATGGTGTACAAAATTGTATTGAGTAAGCAATCTTGGAGAATTTTCTCTATTCCATATTTAGGAAGAAACATTTGATTTTGTGCTGTCAGATTGATGTTAACAATATTAGAATATTAAAATGTATGCTGTCATCTTTATGGCTATATAAAGCATAACCTTGTCATTTCCCAATCAGTCCAAACGAGATGACTACAAAGCTCTAAGTCAGATATATGGCAATAGACTATCCAAATAGCTAAGAAAAATATAAATATATATGTGTGTGTTTGTGTGTGTGTGTGTGTGTGAGAGAGAGAGAGAGAGAGAGAGAGAGAGAGAGAGAGCGAACAAAGCATTAGTACTCAGAGAGAACAGAGTTCATGCATAAAACTTTTACTTACTCCAAAATTCTGATGGGTTCCATAGGCTTCAGTCATTCCCAGATCTATTTTCCACACTTCTCTGTGCTGCTCTGTGCCCTGGAGGCTAATTCCTAGGAACTGTATCAACCAGGCCATCTTAAGCTGTAACTTTTGATTGGGAGGCCTGATGGGAGATAGAGGTAGGAGGACAGAAAGCTTAGGGAATTTATTCCTCACCACTCCCTGCCTTGCCAAGCCTCTGAAAGTGGCTGTTTAACCTCTATAGATGCTGTTCCCACTGGGCAGCCCTTCTTTTATGATGTCTGTTCCTCCTGACTCTGTAACATTGGTCCTTCCTCTTACAACTGGAGGCCCAGGAGTAGAAATGGCTCCTGACTATCATAGCCTCTGTGTGCTTCACCATCCCGTTACTGATTCCTGTAACCATGCCCATACCTCTTAGTCCCATCCTTTAGTTCTCTTCCATTAAATTCATTTTGGTGGGCTTTTTTCTTGACAAGATCCCAATGGATGCATTTAGTTAAGTGTTTTTCAAACAAGGAGCAGTTCAGAAACATAACAGGTCTTTGATAAATGTTTACACAACTGAAATGAGTGGGATTCCAAGGAACACCTTAGCCAAAAAGTAGTAGCCAATGTCCACAAAAATTCACTAGGAAAGAATTCAAGAAATAAAAGGTGTAGGAGGAGACTCTATTTCAAAAAAGGAAACCAATTTGCAAACCAGGGAGATGTAGTCTTTGGTACAAAAGAAAAGGGTACTCAAAGAAACAGAGAGAGGGGGCTTATATAAAGCTCCCACCTAGGTTCTCATTGTGGTCCACTTACATCAATGTGGATGCAAATGTTTGAGAAGGGCTCAGTCCTGATTGGTTAAATGCAAATCACAGCTCACTGGTTAGGTGTCCAGTTGACAAAATAGGACTCCAAAGACTGTTTATCTTGCCAATTGAAACAAGAATATGTACAAGCAAGTGCTAAAAAGTTTACTTTGTGGTTCTTTCTGGAACAGAGTACTTGTGTGACTTCACAATCAACAAATGGCTACCAGAGTCCATTATGAATTCAGGCCCAGGAAGCCATGTAGGTTCCTTCTTGGAGATTCTGCTCTTTCTTTCTGTACTAGGTATTGAACCCAGGGGTGCTTAACCACTAAGCCACATCCCAGATTTTTTATTGTTTTATTTTGAGACATTGTCTTGCTAAGTTGCTAATGCTGGCTTTAAACCTGTGATTCTCCTGCCTCAGACTCCCAAGTTGCTGGGATTACAGACATGCACCACGGTGCCCAACTAGAATGGTCTTTAAAAGGAGGCAGATGCTTAGTCCTAGTTTAGGTGGGGAGAAACTGCCAGGCAGATTGCAGGAGAGAACCAATGCCGGGGTAGCCAGCTGAAAATATCTGAGAAATGGGAGTGTGTTCAGCTAAAAATGATGGTATTCTTTTTTCGAGGAGTTAGCCAATTTTAAGATTTTGGAAGTTTCCAATTCAACCTGGCTAGCAGTATTTATCTAAGTTCAACATGAGGTATTTGGGACAGCACAGACTCCATGCTGCACAAGAAAGAGGTAGCCTAATGCAACGTAGTTATCCAGGACTGTGTGAACAAAAGAATCTAAAGATCTTTGCTGGGTCGGGTGGCACATACCTATAATCCCAAAGACTTGGGAAGCTGAGCCAGAAGCATCACAAGTTCAAAGCCAGCCTCGACAACTTAGGTCCTAATCAACTTTCAAGACCCTGCCTCAAAATAAAAAACTAAAAAGGGCCTGGAATGGTTAGGTGCCCCTGGGTTTAATCCCCTGGTAGGAGGGAGAGAGAGAGGGTGGGGGGAGGGAGAGAGAGAGAGAGAAAGAAGAAAGAAAACAAAACAAAAAAGAAATCTAAAGACCTTTGCTGGGCTCTCATGGCCTCTGTGGTGTCATGGATGATTCTGTTCACAGCATAGGAAAAGTTTCTGATCATGTATTCATCCCAGGCTGTGCCAATTCCTAGCCAGGATCCCGACATTCTTCTAAATCTAAGCCAGCTCTAGAACTAACCTCTCCTGGTAAATCTCATCCTTGGGAATGCCAACAGCTGTCATTCTCATAATCTGAGAAGTTGTCTGGATAACAATTTATGATAGAATGGTCCCTCCTTTGACAAGAATGGGGATTCTTATAGGGTGGCACTGAGCCATTAATGGAAGAATGAAAAAGGGGGAAGTCAAGCACCCCAATAAATGTTATCCTTTTAATCTTCCAGGAGTTTAAGCAGTCACATGCCCAAGGGTATTTATTGTAGCCATATACAAAGATGTAACCAGAAGGACTGTATCTTTGTCTAGACACTTTCCAGAAGTTAAGAGCTCATTTTTAGATAAAATTATGGTGAGATTGTAAAACCAATGATCAGAATTAGAGATATCCCAGAGGTGAGGCAAAATTAGACAGAAAAATCTGAAAAGAATGTGAAGGTATTCCAGAGACAAGAACCTGAATGAGTTGTACACAAGGGGATTTGGTGTAATGGCTCTCTCCTATTAAGACAAGTCTCTGATAAGAATTTAGTGGAAATGAGTGCTGACAGGTAGAAAAATGTTGAGCAGGCAGATGAGAGTCCTCTGACTGTCACTCAGTCTTGCAATTTTTTGATTGTAGGCCATGGGATTGCTGCATATAAGGCATTCAGGAAGGGTAAGGAAAAAAAACACAGGGGATATGAGGGCATACAGATGAATTCATTAGGTGACCTCTTGAGATACATAAAAGGGGAAAACTGAGGAAAATTAGTTATAGGTGTAACATTTGGGTCATTATCCCTTGGGAAAGAATCAAAAGGCAACACATGACAAATCCAGCAATTGGTAAGATTGCTATGGAAGCCAGTGTTGAGATATTTGAATGATGATGTTGTCCTTCTATGAGTACAGACTGGTGAGGGAAGAACCAAAGAATCCTAATAGGAGCTGGGTTGTGGCTCAGTGGTAGAGCACTTGCCTACCTTGTGTGAGGCACTGGGTTCAATCCTCAGCACCGCATAAAAATAAATAAAGTAAAGTAAGGGCATTGTGTTCTTCTACAACTAAAAATATATGTTTTTAAAAAAGAATCCTAATTAAAAAGGATCAGGATAAGCAAAATCATTTCGGGGCCCTTAGGCTCACTGTCCCCCTCAACTATCATCTGCTTCTTATCCTCAGCATCTGGTTCTGTTCAACTTGAGTTTTTGTATCAGTGATGGGGTGAGGAGTTGACTTGGTGGGGAAATCAAGAGCTTTTTAAAATGAGAAGTGTTAGTCCCCAAGTCTGTACCCTTTAAATAAACTATATATAGGATAGTTAAGAGTTCCTACTAAGGTCCCTTCCACTGGAAATGAAGGGAATCTTTAAGCTAGAGTCTTTTCCAATAAATGTAATCTCAAGGCCTTGTAAAAGTCATCTTCACCTCTTAGGAGCTCAGTGTTGGGGGATGTTTAACAGAGTTAGCATTATGTTGTAGAATGTTAATGAATCCCTTGCAGTAATGAAGGAAGGTTTCTGTGTTAGTCAGCTTTCAGTCACTGTAACAAATAAATCAGATGAAAAATAAACTTAAAAATAGGAAGGTTTATTTTGACTCCTGATTTCAGAGGTTTAAATCCATGGTCACTTGTTTCTATTGCTTTTGGGCCTAGGACAAGGCAGAACATCATGGCAGAAACACATGGTGGAACAAAAGTAGCTTACCAGCAAGGGAAAGCTTCAACCCAATGTGAAACATGGAAACAATGACTGACATGTTTTGTGTTGTGAAGTAGGGAGTTGAATAAAATCTAATTGCCAGATTTTAAAGAACCATTTACCAAGGGAGAATAACCCATAGAAACATGAAGTCGCTTCCTGAGGTTATATTACAGACATTTTTTTTTTAAGTTGATATGTCTGTTTAGCAACAATGTGTGAAGGTCTCCAATAATATTGCTTTCCCCATTGGATTATCTTGCTAGTATTCCATTAAGTCAAGTCAAGAGTAAAGGATAATATCCGCACCACCACCAAAAAAGGGGGGGTGTCAAAATTCCCTTTTACAGGGTGGTTGAGAGGACAGGACAATTTGGGCCCACCCAAGGATATTAACTTTTATCAAATGAACATCCCTGTTTTTCCTATTTCCCCTTTTGGCCATCAGAGAAGTGGCTTGAGCCCTTTATAGACTATGGTATAAATCTGGAGTCTGGGAGGTGATAGAAATGGGAAACATTTTAGAGACCGTCACACATGGGCCTCTTGTAAGTTCTTTGGCAAGAACTTTACTTTCTTCCGTCTGCACAGAGGATTGACCCTGGACTTTAATCATAACCAGAGCCCTTGGAGCTTCTGCTTCCTTTGCTTTCTTCCATCTGTAGAAAAGTGACCCTGGACTTTAATGACAGTTATAGGCTTTGAAGCCTGGATGCTCTCCAAGAGGACAAGGACATGGTTTTATTTTATATTTGTTTTCTGAGAAAGTGAAAAACACTCTTTGCTTCCAGAATGTGCCAAAGCTCACGTGCTGCCCCAAAGGCAACCTATAGTCTGTATGAAGGTTGATGGTCTGTCTCGTCCTCAGCTAGGAGGCGTGCTCTGGTGAAGGTATGGAGATGAGCTGCTAGTGCAGATCTGGCTTCAGTAAGGGGCCTAGGCTCTATAACCTTGTCACAGGAGACTATAGTATATCTAACTTGATAGTGACCACTGTGTCCTCTTAGATAAGATCCATTTACAAACCAATTATAGACTGTTAGACCAGGGTGTTCTTGTAGATCAAGTACAGTCATGGAGAAGGTCATTTTCCAGGAGAGGAAGCAGGGTAGCAGGGCTGAACAATGTCATGGGTGTGTGTGTATGTGTGTGTATTCAAAACTGTAATTACCAAACAAAGTAAATAAACAACTCTTAAGTGAGAATGCAAAATGAAAGCACCTTCTTATTTTTGTTTTTGGTACTGAAGATTGAAACCAGAGTTACTTTACCGCTGAGCTACACCACCAGCCCTTTTAATTTTTCTTTTATGACAGGGTATCCCAAAGTTGTTTACCACTGAGTTGCTAAGGCTGGCTTTAAACTTGCAATCCTCCTGCCTCAGCCTCCCAAGTCTGGAGGCTGGAATTACAAGAGTGTGCCACTGGGCCTTGCAAGTACCTTATTGTTTTAAAGGTACCAAAGCAAGAAAATATAAACATATTCACCTTTTAAATTGTTAGTTTTGTGATGGAAAACTAATTCATAAATTTACAAAAGATTTTTAAAAATCAATATTTAATATCAACTTCAAATAACTAAAAGGGGAAAAAACATCGTCTAATCTTCTGTTTTCTTTAACATCCATGTCTTCTGTTCCTTGCCTTTTGGAGAGAACATTGCATTGTAAGGCTGCTATCTTTTTGGAGGAGGGCAAAGATCAAGATATTTCTTAATGTAATCTCTTTCCATACAAGTCTGTGTGAAAAAAAAACAATTTCCCAGAAATTCTCTGGTGTATTGGGTGGTATATAGTGAAATCGTTGTCTTGAGCAGGAAGCTAGCTTTTCTTTTTCTCCTGCCAGTATTTCTGAATAATAAATCTCATATTCCTTACATATGTGCCCAGGCAATTTTCTTCTCTCTTCTTCTTTCTGAATCACCTTGATATAAGGAAAGTTTCATAAGCTAGTCTGTCTTTCATCATCTTTAAAATATGACTCAATAAATGCTTTCTGCTTGACTTTATCTTGTTTATCACTATGGTTTGAATATTAAATGTCTCTCAAAGGCTCATGTGTTAAAGGTTACCAGTCTGTAGCATTATTGGGAGGTGGCAGAACTTTAGGAGTTAGGGCCTCCTGGGAAGGCGTGTCCATTAGCAGTGTGTCCTTGAAGGAGACCCTGGCTCTTTGCTATTTCTGCTTTCCGGTCACCATGAGCTCAACAGGCCTCTTCCACTATTCACCCCTGCCATGATCTATTATTCTGCCATATACTCAAAATAATAAGGTCAGCTGACCATGGAATAATACTTCTGAAACCATGAGTCAAAACAAACCCTTCTTCCTTTGAAGTTGATTTTCTCAGGAATTTTGTCACAGTGATGGATATCTGACTAATACAATCTGCAAACCAGTTTTATTTGGTATTAGACAAAAGAGTTTCAGGTAGATCTACTCAGGAAGCAAGGAGTTGATTGATAGAGGCAATCTACTCATAAGGAAGATCATCATCTGAGATACAAAGTAGGTTAGCCTGGTTAAGAAACTTTCAATGATTATTGTGAGTTGAAGTGAGGAGAGGAAGAGGATCTCATAATTAGTCATGCAGCTAGCAGGGAGGTATTGGGAAGTGAGTGTTAAGGAGGGCTTCCACAGAGTGAGGAACATACATGGTAAGAAAAGATCCCATGACAATCTTTGTTATGGCTTCAGTGAAAATAACAGTGGTAACACCTCCCTTAAGGGAGGGAATTTATCCTTGGACTTCTGTGTCTAGTTGCTAACTCTAGTACCATTTTGGCCTGTTCTGTTCTCTGGTTAGTTGAATTAGGAACCTAGAGCATTTCCTTCCCATTCATTAACAGATGGAGAGGGAGCTTATAATTGGAGTGTCCTACATGGGGGCTAAGGTCAATTGTTTTTTTTTTCTATATACTCAAAGGATTACCAGAGGTCCATTGGATAGGTTCAGGAGAAGAATTTTTTTGTAAGTTTTAAAGATGCTAAAACATCAAAGAAAAATTTGGTAGATAGTTCCAGTAGTAACCTGTCTTTTTAGCATGAGGACGAAGGAAAGCTCAAGTTCTTTGAAGTCAGGAAGGGTCAAGAGCCAGACCCTCCAGTGTTAACAGGTGACCCCAAAATTTGATATAAATCTGACAGAAATGAAATTTTCCTTTGAGACCTAATGCCCAATGGAGGACAGACTTTGGAAAAAGTGGATTTTGTTGACTGTTAGGATACTCTTGGGATGGGGAACATAAAACAGATCATCCACATATTGAAGAAGGTTGAATCATATTGAAGGAGAAAATAGCTAATTTAGTCCAGAGAATTTGAGAAAAATAGGTGGGGCTTTTTGAATACCCCTGGAGAAGGACTGTTCAAGTATATTGTTGACCTTTCCAGGTGAAAGTGAAGAGGCTTTGACTGTCAGAGTGAACTGGTATACTGAAAAAAAGTGCAACAGAAGTCAACAGCTGAAAAGTATTGGCTCTCAGGGAACATCAGAATGTCAGAAACACTGAATGTCAGGGAATTACTATGATGTTAATGGCTCTGAGATTCTGTGCAAATCTCCATCATCTTTCATTAAGTTTGCACACAGGTTGGATGGAAATATTGCAAGGGCTGGTTCAAAGAGCAAGTTTCTTTTTGGGGGAGCGGGGGAGTACCAGGGATTGAACCCTAGGGCCTTCAGATACTGAGCCACATCCCCAGTCCTATTTTGTATTTTATTTAGACACAGGGTCTCACTGAGTTGCTTAGCACCTCACTGTTGTGAGGCTGGCTTTGAACTCAAGATCCTCCTGTCTCTGCCTCCCAAGCCACTGGGATTACAGGCATGCACCACCATGCCCGGCCTAGGAACAAGTTTCTTACGTATAAAGTACTTCACCCTGGGTTATATGGCAGCCAACACCTTGGGACTTGAGGGTTCGTTGCTTGATTTGAGGAAGAGACTTGTTATGATCCACCTGGATTTTAACTGAAGGTGTTAATGTATATGGCTGAGGTCAGTGTTGGAATATACCACAGAGGTTCTTGGGCAATTCCTATAGGGTCAATGAGGCTGACAAATAGATGGGTGCTTGGAAAGGGAGTACTTTTATAAGTCCAGAGCCTTCTGGTGAGGTTAATTCTAGTGTGATTTCCCCCTTTGGGGAGAAAAAGATTTAGGTTTCATATACTTCCAGAAAATCCTTACCCAAAAGTATGGTACCCGACCAGATGAATAAGACAGTGACTTCCTGAGACAGGGCCTAATTGGAAAGAAGTGGGTAGAGATTTGGGAACTGTCATAAGTTGGTTAGAAGCCTAAACCATCTGGATGAATTCAGAGCTCTGAGGAGGGGATGTTGAAAGTGTGTCAAAGTTAAGGACAGAGTAGTCTTATGTCAATTCAACCAGAGCTCTGACTTGTTTATTCCCAATTTTAATATCTAATTCTCTTAGTTGGCTTGTTTTAAGTAGGTAAAATATCTTTTGATCACCCCTCATTTTGTATGAAAGGGAAGGATAAAGTAACCCTATCAGGTTTAGTTGTAGCCAGCATTTGTATTTAAGACAGTTCTTTCTTTTCTTCTTTTAAGGACATTCCTTTTTTTAAAAAAATATTTATTTTTTAGTTTTTTAGGTAGACACAATATCTTTATTTTTATGTGGTGCTGATGATCGAACCCAGTGCCTCATGCGGTAGTAGGCAAGCATTCTACCACTGAGCCACAACCTCAGCCCCAAGAGAGTCCTTTTTGATGCTGGGTGTGGTAGTGCACACCTGTAATCCCAGCAACTCCGGAGTCTGAGACAGTAGGATCTCAAGTTGAAGGCCAGTCTCAGCAACTTAGTGAGGCCCTAAGCAACTTCGTGAGACTGTGTCTCAAAATAAAATATAAAATGGGCTGGGGATGTGACTCAGTGGTTAAGCATCTCTGGGTTTAATCCCCAGTACAAAATCAAAGCAAACAAATGAATAAAAAGCAACTAGTCCTTTTTAAAATTGCCTGTATGTTTAACACACAGAGAGAGAGAGAGAGAGAGAGAGAGAGAGAGAGAGAGAGAGAGAGAAGGAAAAAAAAAAACACAACAGGCCCTTTGATTCTGAGATGAAGAATCAGTTGAGGTGTGTCCCTCTTAAATTGTTATAATCGGAGGACCGTTAGTTTGGCAGTTTTCTCCTGACAATCTAAGACTCAGGTGACTCTAGAATCTTCATCTTTTTCCAGGATCTTTAACAGTTAGTTACTTAGGAAGGCTGCTTCATTGGCACCTTTTGCTGCCCAATAGAGATTTGACCAATGTGCCAAGAACCTCAGAAAGTCCAGCCACAAAGATTGAGTTAAGTAAGTTAAGGGTTTCATCTTTCAATTCCTTAATGCCTTTTTGCTGAAAGGTTTACTCAAATCTATCAAAGTAATCAAGGACTGACTTGTCTTTGGTTTTGTTTTGTTTTTGGTACTAGGGATTGAATCCATGAGCACTTTACCACTGAACTACATCTGAGCCTTTTTGTTTTTGTTTTTAGACATGATCTAGCTAAGTTTTGAAGCTGGCCTTGAACTTGCGATTCTCCTGCCTTGACCCTTGCCTTCCCCAGTAGCTGGGATTACAGGTGTATATTGCTGCACTTGGCCCTGACTTATCCTTTTTTAGGTGCAACATTGTATGACTTTCCAGCTCATATAGCTTTCAAGGTTGCCTTTGGGGGGGAAATCAAAGGCCTTTGGTAAACTGACTGCTAGTCCTTGTGCCTTATCGTGTATCCTAGGCCTCCAGCTCGTTTAAAGTCTTTAATGGGGCTTTCCTGGTGACAGCTACCCAAACCAGTGCATTTCCTACAAACATACAAATGAGTTAGTAAAGATCTGAAAATCCAGGTTGGTAGGTGCTAAAGATGAGGCTGAATTGTCATTTGAACTCAAGGTAGTTAGTTTAGGGGTTCAAGAAATCCTGGAAAATAGCTTAGATGTCTGATTCAATGCAAGGAGTTTGGGATCTTAAAAGATATATTAGACAAGTACCTGAGGGATTGAAGTAAGGAGTGAGTGTGTTGGGGAAGCTAAAGAAGAGGAGCTTGGGGAGAGTGGAAGGGGATTAAGAGCGAAGTGGAGGTAGCAAAGAAGCCGCAGGGAAGGGGCAGATGACAAACAGGGAAAGCAGTGGCTGTGTACCTGTGGTTTTAGTTTTGTTATTACTAGCACAAGTTTCTTTTTTAATTTATTGGGTCACAATTTGGAATTATTCCCTTTGAAAAAGACAACACTTCCTGGAGGGTTTCCTTGGGCTCCTTTGGAAATTTCAAAATACCAATAAAGGAATGCCTCTCACTGCCTCTGAGAGTTATATTCTTTGTTGTAATTGTGAAAATAGACAAGTTTTTGGAATTTCAAAAAAAGCCCTTTGTTGGTCGCCTTGAGCTGGGTCTAGGCACTTCCAATTACAGTTTTTCCTACCATGATTTTTATTCATAAAGTCAGTTAGACTCTCAGGAGGTGACTGAGCCACAGAAGTCTTAGACCATGGGTTACCTATTTTGCACTCATCTAATGGAGAAGTCCCTTCCTGTGCAATGTAAGACAACTCTGAGAGTCCCCACCATAATCTTTATGGACTGAGCCTTATACCTTGAATAAGTGAGTCTGCTCCTAACTTGAAATAAAGTCTCTAAAACCTCTACCTGAGGGGAGGCTGGAGCCAAGAAGACTTTCCAATGTGCCCCAGCACTGATGGGGAGGAAATGGAGCTCAAGGGGCTCTGGCAGGCTTTGAAACCTTGTATAGGACAATACCAGGAAGAAACTAGAAGTTTCTTCAGATTCCACTTCTAACACTAGGGAATGTCCACTTTCAGATTCCACCTCCAACACCAAAGAATGTCCACAAAAATTCACCAGAAAATAACTCAAGGGAAAAGGGGTAAAGGGAAGGGGAGGCTTTATTTCAAAATAAGAAAATAATTCAAAAACAGGGAGAAGCAGCCTTCCCCACAAATCCAATGTATACTCCAAAAGAACTGCCTTATATAGAGAAAAACCCCACCCAGTTCCCACTCAGTCCCTTATATAAAAATGAAGAATGTAAGAGAAGCATTCAGTCCTAACTGATTACAGATCACAGCTCACTGGTCAGGTCCCAGTGGCAAAATTAGACTTTCCAAGGGCTGTTTACCTTGGCAGTTCAAACAGGAACATGCCCAGGCAAGGACCACAAAGTTTAGTTTGTGGTTCCTTCCAGAAACATAGTGTACATGAGGGACTCCTCAATGGGCAAATGGCTACCAGGCTCCATTGTGAATTAAAGCCTAGTTAGCCACTTGGGAACCTTCTTGGAGACTCAGCTTTTCTTAAAGTTCATACCAACATCATGAGGCCAAATGAAACCAAAAGGAGAAAATCACTATTTAAAAATCATCAAGTGTCAAGACTTGCCCAGTTTAAATAATCCCTGAGGTCATTGAATTTTTTGTGATGTTCATTTTGATGACTCAGCCTACTCTTCAGTAGTTGAGATATAAAGCAAATCTGCCTAAAAAGTACTGTAAACCTCCCTAATGTGGGATTTTCAAAATAAAAATAGTGGTTTTCTAGGAACATCTTCTTCTGCCCTGCCTCTGCTCTCACTGATGTCTGTAGGCATTGGAATGTAGGGAAGACCGGGACAGCACACCTTATCATAGGCAGATTCCCACAGGTAGTACTTGGCATAAACACTGGCACATACAAAAACAGACCTCTTACCACAAGATACTGACTAATGGCTAGTGCTTAAGGTGTTCATATTTTCCCCCCAAACTTTCACATTAAAAAAATAAAACTGTTAACATTTGCTGGACATGGTGGCACACGCCTGTAATTCCAGCAACTCAGGAGGTCTAGGTAGGAAGATCACAAGTTCAAAGCCAGCCTCAGGAATTTAGCAAGGGGGTAAGCAACTTAGACCTGTCTCAAAATAAAAAATAAAAAAGGGTTGGAATGTAGCTCAGTAGTTACGCACCCCTGGGTTCAATCCCCAGTACCAAATAAATAAATAAATATAAATAAAAACCAAAAACCAATTGTTAACTCTTTATTTTTCAGTTCACTTTTTTTCTTTTGGTACTGGGGATTGAACCCAGGGGAACTTTACTGCTGAGCCGTATCCCTACTCCTTTCTGTTTTTTGGGGTTTTGTTTTTGTTTTTTGGGGGGTTTTTTGTTTTTTTTTTTTTGAGACAGTGTCTCACTAAATTGCCCAGATTGGCTTCTAGTTTGTCTTCCTCCCTGCTGAGTCGCTGTGATTACAGGCATGCACCATAGTGCCTGACCATTTCAACTTTGATATTATTCATTTTAATTTCTAAAAATACAAAGCAATATCATGTGTCAATTTCCATTGACTCGAAGGAATACACTTTATGTAAAGAAATAAATTGTAGGCCATATCTTAATGTGGCAGCCTACCTACTTAAGAAAAAAGCACTTTACCATTCTTTAAATCAACTGTGCTTGGTTATTGAGGAAATTTAATTATTAAAATTATTGAAGTTTTGGAAAAGAAAATGTTCAACTTCCAGGGAACTCTGTACTACATCTGTTGATGTTATCATGACAGCATTTAGGTAGCTGTCATGGCAACCTTAATTTAATCCTCCCTTAGAGTCTTGGAACACCCAGGCACCCCAGGAAGCAAGGAGGGTGAGTCAGCAGGCGGCACACTCTTGTCCCTGTGAGTCAGGAAAATACCAATACGCTCACTCAGCGTTGCTAGAGGCACCATTATATGAGATGTTAAGACACAGCCACTAAGTGATCTGTGACAATTTCTACCACAGCATAGTGTGGGCTTCTTTAAATATTCCTGTGTTGTCTATTTGCATTGATTTTGAGATAAATTTTTGCTGTGTGCCTAATGTAATGACTCTTCCTTCTTTTGTCTTTTAGACAAATCACAATATAATCTTCACTTTCATCTTTTGGGGTAAAAGGTCAATGAGAATGTAAAACTTGTTCTTTTTACTACTTAACTGGTTTTGTTTGAAGGTTAGTGAGAGAAGAAATCAAAATGAACAGCTAAAATGAGATATATTTATTGTTCACTTTCTGGGGTAATGTCACAGAATGGAGAATTGTCAGGACTACCAAATTAAAATCTAGAGTTGTGAAACTCCTATACTGTACCTATTCTGTAAGGTCTGTGCAATCCAAGTGAGTTTTTTCTTGACTCTGAAGCATCTGTTGAGCATCCACAGTGTGCTAAATTAAAGATTTATTTTAACAAAAGTAATAAAAATAAGCAAATAATTTGGCTACTTTGAAAAAGCACTAGAAAAATTCTTGCCATGTAGAACTTTCTTAACATGTTTCTATTTAACTTTTTTGTACTATTTCATGTGCATGTTTACAGTGAAATAGAGAGGGCTTTGTGTATCTACATACATATTAAATTCTCCTTAGGTTGCAGGAAAATATATGAACGAAAGCAAAAGTTGGATAACAGCGAAAGACACTGAAGGAGTAAAGCCCTCATCCTTAATTAGGATGATTGTGTCAACTTTCCATGTGAACTTTTACACTTTTGAATTCTTAGCCATTAAAAGAACACAATAATTTGAGGAATACTGATGCAGTTTCCTATAGCTTTATGCAAACCAACTTGCTGCCTGTTTTCCTAGTCTCTTATGAATAAGATATTGTAATGTATTGATTACAAGTTTCCTTATTGCAATCCATATTATTTATATAGACAGTTCCATTCACTTTCACTTAAATGGTTAGCTGGAAAGAAGGGTAGATTTTTGTCTGTGATGAACTTCTTTTAAATTGCTAAGATTCCAGACCTGTCTCCTTAGTAGCTAAGAATTTCATTTTTGCCCATATTAATCAATCTGGTGAAATGAGATTGCACACTCTCTGTCAAACTGGTTCCACTTCATTTTAGTGACCTTCGTTCTGTGTGTTTGCAGTACACTGGCTGATAGAGTGATATTACATTGCAAATATGACTCTAAAACGAGGCTTCAGTTTGGTTAAAATCTGCTCTTGATTCTTCTCAAGCTTTTAAACATGTAATGTTTTAAGTTTTCATAAATTCACATTCTTGTCAGAAAACTTTCTGTATATGTATTGTTAAGCTTTTTTTTTTTTTTTTTTTTTTTTTTTTTGTGGTGGGGAAGGCAACCAGGGATTGAACCCAGAGGTGCTTAACCACTATGCCACATCCCCAGCCCTTTTTATTTTTTGAGACAGAGTCTCACTAAGTTGTTCAGAGACACACTAAATTGCTGAGACTGGCCTTGAACTTGGAATCCTCCTGTTTCAGACTCCTGGGTTGCTAGGTTTATAGGTGTGTGCCACCATGCCTGGCTCTCATACACATGCATTTTTAGCCTATTTAAAGAAGAAGTTAGCAGAGTATGGTGACACACACCTGAAATCCAAGCTATTTAGGAGGCTGAGGCAGGCAGATCACAAATTCAAAGCCAGCCTAATAACTTAGCAAAACCCTGACTCAAAAATTAAAAGGGTTGGGGATATAGGTCAGTGGTAGAATGTCTCTGGGTTAAATCTCCAGTATTGCAAAAATAAAGAAACAAAGAAGGTATTTTACTATAATCATGGAATAAAGGAGGAAGGTTTGCCCAAAGCAGTTTTTATTAAACATTAAAAAGAAATAACGTGGAGTTCTTTACTTGATGGTCCTTTCTAACTTTCCATTCACTATAGTCTTGGAGGGAGGCAGTAAAAAGTTTTTCTGAGGAGGGTTCAGGACTCCCAGATGAACATTCTAGCTCAGCCATTGCTCATCAGGGCCATCTTGGACAAGTATCAGCTTGGATGTCCTCAGTTTACTCCTTTGTCAAATGAGAAGATCGACTTGAGTGATTCTAAATCTCATTCAGTCCCAGTATTGCCTGATTCTCTTTATGACCTTAAGATGTTTGACAAAGGAGGTCATTTAGGTATTTAGCTTATATTTTAAAATAACATTAATAACAATATAATAATACTTAATACTCTTCGTCCTCAAACTATTTTTCTCTTAGAATACCTTTTTTTTTTTTTTTAAGGTGCTGAGGATCAAAGCCAGGCTTTACCACTGAGCTACATCCTAGCACTATAACATAATCTTACAAATATCCTTTGCATAGGAAGAAGTATTATTATTCCATTTACTTATTTATTTGTTTGGTACCAAGGATTGAAACCAGTTATACTTAGCCACTTTATTTTTTGTTTTAAGACAAAGTCTTGCTAAGTTGCTCTGGGCCTTGCTAAGTTGCTGAGGCTGGCCTTGAACTTGTGATCCTCTTTCCTCAGCCTTCTGAATCACTGAAATTACAGGCATGCACCACTGTGCATGTATCATTATTACTTATTTATTTACTTGTGTTGGGGGGTGAGGGGATAAAGGGTATTGAACTCAGGGGCACTCTACTACTGAGCTATATCCCCAGCAATTCTAGGTTTTTATTTTGAAACAGGATTTCGCTAAGTTTTCCTGGATGGATTCAAACTTGTGACCTTTCTGCCTCAGCCTCCCAGTAGCTAGGTATATAGGAGTGAACCCACTGCTCCTAGCTGACCCCATTTTGGGGGGTTTATTTTATTTTATTTTTTTTAATAGAGAAGCTTAGGAAAGTTCCTTAATTGATGAAATGGAACAAAAGCTGTCACAGAATCAGGGTCAGCACATGAGTCCTATTGACTGGTCTTATACCCTGCCACTGCCAGTGGAGCTTGTTATTTGAGCTTGAGTCTAGATGTTCACCAGTGCAGAGTGAGGGCACATCAGCCCATCCATCTCTACATCAAAGCCAGGGAGTCTGTATTTATGTATCCTTCTTGTGCTTGCTCTAATTGTATCCAGAAGAAAAATTACCTATGGAAGTACTACCCTTTTAGGAAGTGGTTACAGAAAAAAGGACGATGCTCCATCTTAATTAAATTGAAATCTCATTTAACCTAATTATTTTAAAAGATGAGCCTCGAATGGCAACATTCTATGGAATCGCCATGGCTTCCATGTGCCAACTTAGGCTCAGATGTACTCCTGGTATTACATGATATACGATGAGTAGTTTGAAAATAGTCCAAACTTAACAATGTGCAGTACTAAAATGAGTTTTGAGTTAGGAAAGAAATAGCTATTTTATCACAGTAACATTAGCTTTTTATTTCATTTGTACAGCTGAGAAAAATATGTCAATTATCTTTCTTGCTCTTCCTGGTTTCCCCTTCATACTGCTGCTTGAATGCTGAGTCTGGAATAACTTAAAAGGGGAAGAATTCCATGGTCTTGCATACAGAATGCCTTTCTCTGGGCAGTGCTTGTTAGCTCTTTATGTAAATAGGGATAACAAAGACCCCAAGAGATGAACAGACAAAGGACATACTGGACAATTTACAAAAGAGGAAATTCGGTTGTTTGACAAATAGTGGGAAAAGGTTCCATCTCACTAGCAAAGATGTGCAAATTAAAACACTAATGAGAGACCAGTTCCCAAAGTGTTTGGTGGTTTGTTTTTATGATAATGTTCTGTAATAGCTCCAGTGTGAAAGCTGTTTTCTTATACATTGCTAGTAGCCCTATAGAGTCAGTTCTATTAAAAGAAAATTTAAAGTGATATAAAGCAAAATTAAAGCACAAAGTTTAAGCTTTTTAAACTAGTATTTTCACATTTGGGAATTCATTCTAAGAAACTCTAAATATGGAAAATATTTTGTATACACTGAAGAGTTCATACAGTGCTATTTGTGATAGCAAGAGAAGAAACTAATATCTGATAATAAAATAATGTTCCTCCTCCTAACACATTGTGAAGCAATTAAAATTATTTTATCAAGTGTTTCTAATCACATAGGAAAATGCATGTTATTATGCAATGTGAGAAATCAGCTAATAAAAACCATGAAACAAACTTGAAAATAAAGTTGTTGTTTTTTTTTTTTAAGGTGAAGAAAAAACCCCACTTATGTTTAGAAATAATACTATGGGGGTGGGGGGGAATTGCACTAATATGTGAATAGCCTGTAATCCCAGGGACTTGAGTGGCTGATGCAGGAGGATGGCAAGTTCAAGGATAGCCTCAGCATCTTGGCAAGACCCCAAGCAACTTAGTGAGACCCTGTCTCAACATAAAATATAAAAAAGGTCTGGGAATGTGGCTCAGTGGTAAAATGCCCCTGGTTCAATCCCCAGTACCTAAATAATTAAAATAAAATAAAATTCTAATCTTTATCTGATGAGCTAGAACTTCTTTTTAAAATTCAATTGATGGGGCTGAGGCTGTAGCTCAGTGATAAAGTGCTTGCCTCAAAATCCTCAGCACCACATAAAAATAAATAAGGATGCTGTGTGTTCATCTACAACTAAATAAGTATTTTTAAAAATTTTAATTGAGTGACATATTGTTATTTTTCAAAATTAAAGAAAGGAAAATGGTAAAAAAAAAAAAATGGGGGGGGGTGGTTTTTAAGTGCAGATGGCCTTTATCAGAGGGATTCGTACTTCCTAGAAATAAAACCCAGAGCCTGAGAAAATGGCCAACAATTCATGGGAGAAAGTCCTTGTGCATAAAACCTTATCATAGAAAATATTCAATAATGTTGAGTTATAGTACACTAAATTATTTGAATGAGGTAGTGTAGCATTGGGTTGGATTTGTTTTATATTCCTATAAGCAAAACCAACAGGGTATACTCCAATTTTGAGAGAGAAGTGTGAAGTGTTTGTAGTCATGGTAGAGGGAAGAAAAATGACCTGCATGTTTCATCAGTAATTCCTCAGCTTTCTTTCCCCCTCTTTTGTCTTAAAATACTCTCTCTGAATTTATTACTTCTGTTAGGAACATGCAATGTCTTTTTGGTACTGAATCTGATTAATTCTATTTGAATATCAAAAACTTTCCATTCTAATCAGCTGTTCTGTAATATGTAATTCTAAAAACAAAACCAAGAAATGTAACAAATGGTGCAATCCTTTTTGCTCTTAACTTTTACATCAATAAATCAAAGATGAACGACATGACTCCTTTATGATGGATGTTATTAGTTCCTAGTGTGCCAGATTTAGCAATCCATTATTTATCCTCTTCTCCTGGGACTCATCATTTCCCCCACATTACCACATTGCGAGCTCATAGCCCTTTTAATGCTCACGCCCTGCACTTTTGTGCACATTCCATTCACCCTGCTCACCCTTTATGGGTTATTGCCATCTGGTGGAAAAACCGGGTTGACTTCCAGATGGTAGTTATGAAAATTTTCCGGAAGTGAAGTTAGTTTTTTCCTCCATGAAAAATAAAATAATTTATTTCTCTCCTGCATATCCCAGGGTTCTATAACAAGAAACATTCTTCCATTCCATTTCACTTAGGGAAGTACATAGCAAGTTCAGCTACTGAATAGATGACAGAATTGATTTTACATAAAGACCACACAAGAATAGCGCCTGTGAAAAAGTTGAGCCACATTTTTAAGCAACCCTGTTATCCTAAAACAAAAATGTCACCAAAAAAAAAAAAAAAAAAAACTAAAATGTCTCAATTGCTTCTCACCTTGCTGGGAAAAAGAATTCAGTATTAGGGGATGGGGTTGTGGCTCAGCGGTAGAGCGCTTGCCTAGCAGGTTCAAGGTCCTGAGTTCAATCCTCAGCACCATGTAAAAATAAATAAAATAAAGGTATTGTGTCCAACTACAACCAAAAAATAAATATTTTTTAAAAAATAATTCAGTATTAGCTATCTTCTACTTCTAAGCTTGATAATAGCACTCTTGGATCATTGAGCAATTTTAGATCTTAAATGAGTTTTATTCATATTCAAAATTTAGAATAGTCTTCAAAGTGATAGGATGAGTATAAATCCAAAATAATGAGTTTCTCTTTCCAAAGTTGTCATAAATTTACTAACAGAATCATAATGCTTTAAAATAAAAAATAAATAAATAAATAAACAAACAAGATAGCAGGCCAAGCTTCTGAAAACTGCCAACATCATAAAAAAGTGTGTGGGGGGGAGGCCAGTTCTTCTTAGCCTGTTCATACTATGACAACAAAATAACAAAAGCTGAGTAACTGATAAAAATAAGAAATTAATTTCTCAAAGTTCTAGAATCTCAGAAGTCCAAGGTCAAGGTGCTAGCAAAGTCAGTATCTGATGAGGATTCTTTCTGATTCATAGATGATGTTGTATGTACACATGATGGGAGGGACTCAAATGAGCTCTTTAGGGCTTATTTTATAAGGACACTAATTTGATTCATGAGAGCTTACCTTCAGGTTTAGAATTTCAACATATGAATTTTGGGGACTGACAAACATTTAGACCATAACAGGGATGGTTCCAGATAAAAATAAATTAATGAGACATAATTACCAAATAAAGTAAGTGATTCTTGATAGGACTGTGATCTAGAAAAAGAAAATATGGAGAAATTTTCATATAAATGGTATATTAGCTAATGTTATGATATCAATATTAGATATCTTGGGAAGAATAATGTTATTTTGTTATTGTATAAGAGAATTTCATCTTCATGGAAGATGCAGGATGAATATTTCAGTGTTGAACTTTTAATTGGTGGGAAAATGTAAAAAAGAGATAAGCCCTATGTGGCATAATAGTAATAATCGGTGAATCTAAGTGAAGGGCTTACGCATATTCCATTGTTCAATTTCTTCAAATCTTACATAAGCTTCCTCCTTTTGGAAAAAAAAATGTTGGGAGGAAAATACAAAAAGATAATGGTCTTTAAAAAATATTCAAGAGGGGTGAAATTCTTTGAACATAATATAAAATATTACTGGACTGGGATTGTAACTCAGAAAGTGTGCTTAGTATACATGAGTCCTGTTTTCAATCCCCAGCACCAAAAATAACAACATCAGAAATGTCACTGATATAAAATAGATAATTGACTCAGTGCATTACTCTAATTATAGACCTGTTTACCTTATTACTAGATGTCAGATCATGAATAAGGTCATTGAATAGGATCAAAAGGCATTAAGTGGTTTTTGCTTCCAGCCATGGCAGAACAACAGGAATTGGATTTACCCTCCCACCTTAACCAAGAAACTGATTAGCATATATGAAACACTGGTTTGCACACATGGGACAACAGGAAGCTCAGGATAGTTTTCCCTAGAAACAGGAATACAAATGAGTTGGGCCCTACCTCTGTCCCTGTTTACTAGTTAGAGAGTGTATGAGTTGCAGCTCATGGAGAGGAAAACCCAAATAGAGCCCAGTGGATTACAAGTTGAGAAAATGGAGTTGAAAATGATCTAGTAGAATTGCAGTACAGGAGAGGAAATAACTATACAGAAAGAGTTTTATAGAACTGCAGAGAGTTTTCCTTAGGTCCTCATCTGAGTACTGATCAGCACATACTTGAAAGAAACTACCTGAAACTAGAGAAAATACCATGAGAAGGAAGGAAGTGGAATAATCCTTGGCAGTCACATTAGGCTGGGAATAATTTGTGTGCTCACCAACAAGAATTAAAAAACATAACTATGAGACATTGAAGGGTATTGTCATTTGGAGGGGCCACATGAGTGCTAACCAAAGACTACTTGGGTTCAAACTAACATAGTTTCAAAGTAAACCTTGAAAAATCAAATGAAGCTGGATGTGATGGTGCATGCCTGGAATCCCAGCTACTCAATCCAGAAGCTGAGGCAGGAGGATCCTACAGCCTGGGCAACATAAGGAAAACTTGTTTCAAAATAAAATGAAAAGAACTGGGAATGTAGCTCAGTGGTAGAGCATTTACTTTTCCTAGCATGTTTAAGGCCCTGGATACAATCTCCTGTACCACACACAAAAACTTTGACATTACTTATTTGCATCCTAGTAGAAAGTTCAAAAGATATTTTAAAGAATACCAAACAAACAAAAATGTCCTCTACCAATCAAACAATATAAAATTTACAATGTTTGGAATCTAACCAAATTATAGCATGCAAAGAAGAAGGAAAACACAGCCAATACTGAGAAGAAAAGTCAAGTCAAAAGAAATAGACCTAGAAATGGCACATATGGTGATAGACAAAGATATTAAAATAGTTATAAATCCACTTCACATGTTAAAGAATCATGACCAAAAAAAAAAAGAAACAGAAGGTATAACCAACAATGAACTTCTAAATCTTTCAAATACATAAAAAAAAAATACATTATATAGGTATAACAGCAGACTGGACACCAGAAAAAAAGTAATTAGTGAATTAGCAATAAAAAACCATCGGAAGTAAGGCACAAAGTAAAGAAAGACTAGAGATAGAAATGAATAGAGTTGAGTGAGCTGAGGGGCAACATGGAACGATATAATATACCTATAAATAGAGATCCAAAAGTAGAGGATGTGGGAAGGTGAGAGGGTAGAAGCAGAAAGACTATTTCAAATGAAATATTG
Organism: Urocitellus parryii; assembly: GCF_045843805.1. Classification (NCBI taxonomy): domain Eukaryota; kingdom Metazoa; phylum Chordata; class Mammalia; order Rodentia; family Sciuridae; genus Urocitellus; species Urocitellus parryii. The sequence continues at coordinate 51,829,584 of NC_135539.1, forward strand.
ACCAACATTTTTCCATATTTGATAAAAATTATATGCTTACAAGATCCAAATAGTTCAATGAATCCCCCACATATACAATACAATGAAATTTATACCATCACATTTTAATCAACTTACTTAAAACTAGTTATATGGAATTTATATCATGATATTTTAATCAACTTACTTAAAATTAGTTATAAAGACAGAAATCTTAAAAGCAAGCAAGGGAAAAGACCCATTCAGTCCACTAATTTCTTATTACAAATAGTGCAAACCAGAAAAAAGCAAAACAATATCTTTAAAGTAAGAAATGTAAAACACAGCCAACCTATAATTATAAACCTAATGAAATGCCTTTTATTTCATTTTCTTGCCTTATTGCTCTGACTAGGATTTCTAGTACTGACTTGAGTAAAAGTGACAAGGATAGACAGCTTTCTGTCACTGTGACAAAATATCTGAGCTAAACAACTTATAAGGAGGAAAGTTTTCTTTTGGCTCTTGGTTTCTTAGATTTCAGTTCATGGTCAGTTTTCTCCTTTGCTTTTTTATCCCAGTTTTCTGCCTAGGATAAGGCAGTAGTGCATCAGGTTTGGAAGGCATGGCTGAGAAAACTGATTCCCTCTCATGGCAGCGGGGAGGAAAACTTCCTTCTACTAGGCCTCTTCTCCTGAAGGTTTTACCTTCTCTCAATAGCACCACAGGCCAGGTCTAAGTACTTAACTCATGGGCCTTTAGGGACCATATACAGACCCACTTGTTACTAATCACTTGTTACTAAAGATGAAAAGCTTTCAGTCTTTCACCATTGTGTTTGATGTTAGCTGTGGGCTTTTCACATAAGCCTTTTAATATTATGCTGAGGTCATTTCCTTCTGTTCCTAGTTGAGAGTTTTTAAAAAAGAGGGGGTGATGAATTTTGTCACATATCTTTTCTACATGGATTGAGATGATCATATAGTTTCCCCTCCTTATACTGGTATATTAGACTGATTGATTTTTGTATATTAATCCATCCTTGAATTTCATGAATAAATCCCACTGGATCATGGTGTATAATCCTTTAATTATGCCACTGAAATTCACATGCTCATATTTTTTTTGAGGATTTTTGTATCAGTATACATAAAGGATATTGTAGTTTTCTTGTAATATCTTTTTGTAGCTTTGGGATGACGGAAATGTTGTCCTCATAGAATGAGTCTTCCTCTTCAGTTTTTTTGAAGAGTGTGAAGAAGATTGGTATTAATTCTTTTTTTTTTTTTTTTGTATTAGGGATTGAACCCACAGACACTTTACCACTAAGTTAAATACCTGGTCCTTTTTATTTTTTGAGACAGGGTTTTGCTCAGTTTCTTAGTGTCTTACTGAGTTACCAAAGCTGGCCTCAAACTTGGGATCCTCTTGCCTCAACACCTTGAGTCACTGGGATTACAGGTATGTGTCACCATACCTGGCAGAATTGGTACTAATTCTTTAAATGTTTGTTATATTTATCCTGTGAAGTCATCTGGTCCTGGATTTTGCTTTGTTAAAAGATTTTGATTACTGATTCAATCACTTTATTAGTAATAAGACCATTAAGATATTTTGTTTTGGGCTGGGGATGTGGCTCAAGCGGTAGTGCGCTTGCCTGGCATGCATGGGGCACTGGGTTTGATCCTCAGCACCACATAAAAGTACAGTAAAGATGTTGTGTCCACCGAAAACTAAAAAATAAATATTAAAAAAATTCTCTCTCTCTAAAAAAAAAAAAAAGATATTTTGTTTATTCCTGATTCAGTTGTTTTGTGTTCCTAGAAATTTATCCATTTCTTCTAGGTTGTCCTACTTGTTATAGAATTTTATTCATGGCAGTCTTTTATAATCCCTTTTATTTGTGTGGCATTAGTTGTAATGTCCCCTGTTTTATTTTAGTTATTTGGGTCTCATGTATTTTTTTTCTCCTTAATCTAGTTACTGATCTAAGGGGAAAAATTGTTAATTTTGTTGATTTTTTTAAAAATTTAATTTTTTTTTCTTGGTAACAGGGATCAAACCTAGGGGGTCTTAACTACCGTACCACATCCTCAGCCTGTTTTATTTTTTATTTTGAGACAGGTTCTTGCTTAGTTGCTTAGCACCTTGCTAAATTATTGAGACTGGCTTTGAACTTGCTACCCTCCTGTCTCAGGCTCCTGAGTCGCTGGGATTACAGGCATGTGCCGTGGCACCCAGAAATTTTGTTGGTTTTAAAATTATTTTCTTATTCTCTAGTTTACCTGTGCTATAATCCTTATTCTTTCTTTTTGCCCCAAGACTTTTTTTGTTTGTTTGTTTTTGTTTTGTTGTTTTTTTTTTTAAGGAACTGAGCACAACACTGATGGCACAGGCTTCCGTGAGCCCTGTGGGAGCCTGAGACCCTGCCCTTTCGGCGCTGCCTGTGGCCAAGGTTGGATGAAACTGTGCAGTACTGGTCTCCAAGCTCCTTCTCTTCCTGCACACCGGAGCCTGACTCTGTACCCTGTGGGCCCTAGGCAGCCTTACCAGACAGCCTGGGGCCAGCGCAGGGGCTTGGCCTCAGCTCTGGACGTTTCAGGGGCTCTCAGGCTCCCCCATGGCCTTCCAGTTCAGCCCACCTGAAACCATACACTGGATCCTGGAGGCATAGGCATGAGGTCAAGTTCCCTGCTCCCAGGGGTGGAAGAGTCCAGCTGACTCTATTGGAGGAGACATTAGTGATCTCCAGTGACAGAAGGGGCTTCTGTTTCCAGGGGCAAAGTGAGAGCCAGGGAGCCAGACATAGTGATATTTGGCAGCCTGGAAGACAGTGTCCCTCTATTCATTCCTAACCTTCTGTTTCCCTCCTACCCTGCCCCAGGTCCCCTACCTAGTGGCGGAGGCTACTGGGCTGGCTGGACATCAGGCCTTTCATTGGCCAGTTCTCCTGAGGCATTGTGGATACATGGAGTAAGGTGCTCTTCATGGCATGGCAGGTATCCATGAACTTGACCGTGGAAAGGCTGCTGGTGGAGACTGCATCTAGCACCCGCATCTTGATTGTCCCTGAGGTGAAGAACCTGGTCTTGAGTTTATAAAAGGAGGGAAAAGAAGAATATACCACAGGTACAACGGGTTGGATTGCCAGGTAAAAGGCACATTTCTTGAAGGACAGCAGGTCCCTGTTTTCATTGCACATGCCCTTAGGGAAGATCCACACTTTGAGGTTCTCCCTGACCTTCCGCTCACCCAAGTTAGCTATTGTGGTGGGTTGGGGCAGCACTGGAGCCTTCGGTTGACAAAAAGATGGCCCCAAGGAACAGGACGAGGCCCTCTGCTTGAGGAACATCAGCTTCTGCTTGGTGATCTGCATACAGCACTTGGAGCTCTAGTCATTGGAGATGATGCTGCTGGAGGTAGGCCACACCTGTGTCATTGACTCACAGTGAAGGCGTAGGCCTGTCTGAAGAACTGCTGCATGAACAGCTGCTCATGTTCTCCACAGCAGGCGACTGAGGCCACAGCTGAAACAGAGCACAGAGCAGATGATCATGGCATAAAACTTGAAGGAGGGAGAGGAGGAGAGGGGGGAGGGGGGTTAGTTCTTATTTTTATATTTCCATTAGATGTAAAGTTAGGTGGTGATGTGAGCTCTTTCTTCTTTATTAACATAAACACTTGTAACCATAAACTCCCCTCACCCCCCGTTTTTTATTTAACATTCTTTACTGGGTCCTATAAGTTTGGGCATGCAGTGTTTTCACTTTCATCTATCTAAAGACATTTTCTAGTTTCCTTTATGATTTCTTCTTTTACCTGTTGGTTGTGATATCTTTTTTTTGAGTTGGCTCTTATCCATACATAATGTCCTACCTTTTTTCTTGTAGCACTGTTGGGTTTAAAATCTGATATTAGCCACTCTTGCTCTTTTCCTCTATCTGGGTCCTTAGATCTAAATGGAGCCACTGTGGACAGCATGTATTTGGATCTTATTTTTGTATCTATTCAGCCAATCTATGTCTTTTGATTTTGGAGTTTAGTTCATTTGTATTTAAGTAATTACCCATAAGGAAAGATTTACTATTGCCATTTTGTTCATTACTTTCTGTATATTTTGTAGCTTTCTTAGTTCCTCCTTTACTCCTTTTCTGCCTGCCTTTGTGTTTTATTGATTTTATTGTTTTGCAGTGAGATGCCCTACCTCTTTTCTCATTTCTTTTTTTTTCTCTTTATTTTGTGTATATTCTGCATACTTTTTCTTTGTGGTTATCATGAAATTACATAAAATATCTTAAATTATATAGCATTCAGTTTGAAACTGATAATCATTTCAACCACATACAAAACCTCTGTGTTGCCAAGTATCAAGACATATGCCTCTAATCTCAGCCACTGGAGAAGCTGAGACACGAGAACTGCAAATTCGAGGTCAACCTCAGGAATTTAGTGAAGGCCTGAACAACTTGGAGAGGTGCTAAGCAACTTAGAGATACCCTGCCTCAAAATAAAAAAATAAAAATAAAATAAGGGCTGAGGGTGGAGCTCAGTAAAGGACCCCTGGGTTCAATTCCTAATACCAAAAATCAATGAAACAAAAAACCTCTATTTCTTCATTCCTATACTCTCCACTCATATTATCAATGCCACCAACTACATCTTTATAATATTATATTCCCATTAACGTATATTTATGCTTTTAAAAATACTTTTTGTTATGTAAGTTCTGTATACCAAAATTACTATAATACAGGTTTTCTTATTTTTTGTTTTAAATAATAATCTGGTCATTGATTCCTATCTCATTTGTTTGTTTAGGGGTAGTTGATGTTCTGGGGCTTATTTGTTTCTTTGTTTCAGATTTTACTTTTTTGTTTTTAGTAAATATTATTTTTAGAACAGTTTTTCTTTTTAGGTTCATAGCAAAATTGAGTGAAAAGGACAGAAAATTTATATATATGCCTTCTCCCACAGGTGCCTAGTCTGCCCTACCATTAACAGTCCTCCGTTAGACTGGTAGAATTGTTAAAGTCTATAAAGCTACCACTCAGAGTACATCATTTACATTAGGATTCACTATTGATATTGTCCAAAACACCCAAACTTTTGGTTTTGACAAAAGATTAATGACATATATCCACCATCATAGTATTATACAGAATAGTTCCACTGCCCTAAAATTCCTCTGTGTTTCACCTATTCATCTCTCCCTTCCTCTAACCCTTGGCAATCACTAACCTTCTTTTTGGGGGGTGGGGGTTCCAGGGATTGAACCCAAGGGTGCTTAACCACTGAGCCTCATACCTAGCCCTTTTTATATTTTATTTTGAGACAGGGTCTCACTGAATTGTTTAGGGCCTCACTAAGTTGCTGAGGCTGGCTTTGAACTTATGATCCTTCTTCCTCAGTCTCCTAAACTGCCGGGATTTCAGGCATGTGCCACTGTGCCTGGCTGTCACTAACGTTCTTACTGTTTTATCTTTTCTTACTGTTTTATGTCTTATGGTTAGTATCCCATGTAGCCTTTCACTTAGTAATATTCATTCAAGTTGTCTCCATGTCTTTTCATGACTTACTGGGTCATTTCTTTTTAATACTAATATTCTGTTTTCTGGATGTGTCACAGTTAATTCATCTGTTTACCTGCTAACAGACATAGTGGTTGCTTCCAAGCTTTGGCATTTATAAAGTTGTTATAAAAATCCACATGCAGGTTTTGTGTAGACTTTTCAGTTCTTTTGATGGAATACCAGGAAGTACAATTGCTGGATCATGGGGAACTACAGACTTAATGTTAAAGTCCCCCCAAATTCATATGTTGAAACCCTAATCCTTTGTGAGGGTATTTGGAGATGGAGCCTTGGGAGGTGATTGGTTATTGATTTAGTCAACTTTTTCAATGCTGTAACTGAAGGACCCAACCAGAACAATTGTAGAGAAGGAAAAGTTTATAAGAAGGCTCACAGTTTCAGAGGTCTTATTCCATAGAAGGCTGGTTCCATTCCTTGGGGCTCTAGGTGAGGCAGAATATCATGGAGGAAGAGTGTGGCAGAGAGAAGCAGCTCACATAGTGATCAGAAGGCAGAGAGAGAGGACTCCACTTGCCAGATACAAATATATATCCCAAAGCCAAATACATATCCCTAATTCCTATCTCTTGCAACCACACCATACCACTTCATTAACAGTTAATCCCTGTGAGGGGATTATTGGGTTAAGACTCTCACAACTCAGTCATGTGTCCTCTGAATCTTCTTTCATTGTCTCACATGTGAGCTTTTAGGAGACACCTCACATCCAATCCATAACAGTCATGGATCAGATTAGTGCCTATCTTAGTCCATTTGTTCTGCTATAACAAAATACCACAGACTGGGTAATTTATAAACAATAAAAATGTATTCAGTTCTGGGGTTTTGGAAATCCAAAATCAAGGTGCTGGCAGGATGAGTATCTGCTGAGGACTGCTCCCTGTTTCCAAGATTGTGCCTGTTGCTACATCCTCAGGAAAGGAGGAACACTGTGTCCCCACTGGTCAAAATGGCAAAAGAGTAAGAGAGCACTTCCTTTGACCTCAAACCCTTTTCTAAAGGTACTTACTAATCTTATCTATGAGAACAGAGTGCTCAAGACTTGATCACTTCCCAAAGGCCAGACCTCTGAATATTGCTGCATTGAGACAGGCCCTCACCAGACAACTGTGTCTGCTAGCATCTTGATCTTGGACCTACCAGCCTCTGGAACTGTAAGGAATTCATTTTTGCTATTTACATGCTGCCTGGTATATGGTATTTTGTTGTGCTAGGCATATTTTAATGACCATATTTATTTTTATAAGAAACTACCAAACTTTCTTCCAAAGTGGTTTTAGCATCTTACATCCCACCAGCAAAATTCAAAAGTCCACGATCCTCTATGTAATCACCAGTATTTGGTGGTGTTAATGTTTTGGATATTGACAAAATTAAAGGTATTTTGTGAGAGCTCATTGATGTTTATACAGAATTCCCTAAAGACACATGATGTTGAACATCTTGTCATAGGCTACTTCCTATCTTTATAACTCTTTTGGTTAGATATTTGGTTTTAGTCCATTTTTAAAACCAGGTTGTTCATTTATATTCTTTCTTCCTTCCTTCTTTCCTCCTTTCCTTTCCCCTTTCCCTTTTCCTCTACCAAGGATTAAACTCAGGGGCACTTAACCACTGAGCCACATCCCCAGCCCTGTTTTATTTTTATTTTGAGACAGTGTCTTGCTAAGTTGCTTAGAGACTCACTAAAATGCTGAGGCTGGCTTTTAACTTGCAGTCTTCCTGTCTCAGCCTCCTGAGCCACGGGGGTTACAGGCCTATGCCACCACGCCTGGTTTCATTTTGTTATTGTTACATATTCAGTATTTTTTGTATATTTTCCATAGTAGACCTTTATCAAATGTATGTTTTGCAAGTATTTTCTTTCAACCTGTGACTGAAAACTCTCATTTTTTGGACATTGTCTTTTATAGAGCAGACTTTTTTTAAAAAATAAAGTCCAGTTTATTAATTTCTTATTTCAGAGATGATATCTTTAGTGTTGTATCTAAAAAAAATCACTGTCATACACAAGATTATCTATGTTTTTTCCCCATATTTGTTATCCTCTATGAGTTCTCTGTCCACCAAGGTGGGGCAGGATGATTAAAGGTAGCTCAAGTTGAATATTTATTTTACACCACATGGAAGGTTAGAGCTGACTGGAATTTCCCTTTCCCTGGTTAATTAGGATCTGATAAGACCCCAGAAACTGAGGACAGGTTTGTGAAGAACCAGAATTCTCTGATGTGTTCTAAATGGTTACTTTCCCCTTCCCCTTGCAAGAAATATGATGTTTTTATTTTTATTGCTGTTGTTACTTATTTGGTCTTATATTCACTGTGAAAACCTGGTAGAGCTCCTGAAGATAGAACTCACAAAAGCCTGAGACCCCTCTGTGGTTGGCTTCCTCTGGAGTTTATAACTCTCGACTTGTCAACATTGCACCTCTTGACCTCGAATGATCTATTATAATTATACTTTTGGTTTCTTACCCCATCGCTGGTTTATGCTAACGTTTGTGTATGTATGATTTCTATTAACAGTTCTCTCTATGTGCATGTCAAATGCATACCATTTTGCCTTACGTCCTCATTTTTCTGACAGATCTAAGAATTGTTGGTTCAGTTTGCTCAGGCTAAGCACAGTGACACACACCTGAAATACCAGCTACTTATGAGGCTGAGGCAGGAGGGGCAAAGGTTGAGGGCAGCCAGGGCAACTTAGTGAAACCCTGTATTAAAATAAAAATTAAAAGGGCTGGCCATATAGCTCAGTAGTAGAGTGCCCCTGGGTTTAGCCCCAGTACTTGAGGGGAAAAAACAAGTTTTCTCGCTTTTTATTCATTTTTAGGCTAGAGTGATGACTTTTAATGTCCTTAGATGCTTCTTTAGAAATCAAAAGACTCTTATTTCCTTTTGTGCCTATAGATATTTTAAGTCATTATCACTGGGATTATGTGTCCGTCTGCTTTTCATCACTATGACCAAAATATCCAAAAAGAACCACAAGTTTATTTTGGCTCACAGTTTCAGAGATGGGTTTGAAGTGAGGCAAAACATCATGGTGGAAGGGTGTGGAGAGGAAAGCTCTCAGTTTATGGCAGATGGGAAGCAGAAAGGAAGAGCAAGAGGATATAGGAACAAAATATATAATCCCTGTGACCCACTTCTGCCAGCCACACCTCACTCAATTACCACCCAGTAATCCATTCAAATTACTAACCCATCAAATAGATTAATTCAATGATTAAGTCACAGCTTTCGTGATCTAATCATTTCATCTGCTTTGGGGGGCCTCCTCATGTCCAAACCTAAACAGATTACATAAATCATTTTAATGTCATAGAAGCCAATATCATTTTATTTTTGTAACCCCATGCACTATAAAAACCAATTAAAACAGTTAACAACTTTAATCACTTACAGAAACTTGACTCCTTTACATCTCTACCTCATTCACTTTCTGAGGTTGTCACAAGTTCATGTCTTTATGATTGATTATATATATAAATAACTATAAAGCTGTTTATATATACATATATAAACAGCTTTATAGTTATTTTATGTGCTTTTGTCCTATAAATTCTATATGAGAATTAAAAATGATTTATTTATGATTTATGTACAACATTGTAATACTATAGGATTCTACATTACCAGGAAGTTTTTATGTTTTTCTGTGGTTTCATGTTGATGTATCATTCTTCATTTCAGTTTGAAGAACTTTATTTAAAAATTTCTTACAAGGTAAGTCTAATGGTAATGAGTTCCCTCAGATTCTTATCTTGGAAAGTTAATTTCTTCTTCATTTTCATAGGATAATTTTGCCAGATATAGTATTATTATTTTTTTCTTCCTTTCAGCCCTTTAGATATATCATTTTACTCCTTTCCAGTTTACGAGGTTTCTTCAGAGAATTCTACTGATAATCTGATAGATACTCCCTTGCATGAATCATTTTCTTTTGCTGCTTTCAAATTCTCTTTATCTATAACACTTTGTAATTTGACCATAATGTGTCTCAGTGTGAATCTTTTGGGGTTCATCCTATTTGGAATTTATTGAGCTTATTGAATTTATATGTTCATTTCTGCTCTTAAATTTCAGAATAGTTGGGTTGTTATTTCTTTATATAAGCTCTCTATCCCTTTATCTTTTCCTTCTCCTTTTATGACCAACAATGCATATATTGTTATGCCTAATTATGTCTCATAAGTCCCTTAGGGTCCCTTCACTTTTGTTCATTAATTTTTTTTCTCTTTGTTCTTCCAATTTAATAATTTCAAATGAACTGTCTTCAACTTTGCTGATTTTTCTGCTTGATCAAGTCGGCTTTTGAGTCCTTATTGTAAATTTTTCAATTTAGTTATTATATTCTTTAATTCCAGAATTTCTGTTTGGTTCTTTGTTAATTTTCTCTCTGTTGATATTGTAATCTTCTAATAATTTTTAAACATTTTTGTAGTTGGCAATGGATCTTTTTATTTTATTTATTTATATGTATTGCTAAAGATTGAACCCAGGTCCTCACACATGCCAGGCAAATGCTCTACCACTGAGCTACAACTCCAGCCCCAATCTTCTAATAATTTTAGTAATCATAATTTTGATTATTTTCCTGACTTCATTTAATTTTTTATGTTCTTCTTTAGGTCACTGGCTATCTTTTTTTATGGTACTGGGAATTGAACCCAAGGGCACTCTACCACTGAGCTCATTCATCCTCAGCCCTTTTGCAATTTTTATTTTGAGTCAGGGCCTCTCTAAGTTGCCCAAAATTACCTCCAACGTACCATTCTTCTGCCTCGGCTTAAGATAGATGAAATTGAAGGCATATGCCACCAGGCCTGGAAGTCATTGGATACCTGTAAAATAGTTATATTAAATTCTTATTTGGATAATCCATAGATCTCCATTTCCTTAGGTTGAAGTTCTGGAGATTTATTTTGTTTGTTAATTTAGCCATGTTTTCCTATTTCTTTGTATGCCTATGATCTTTTGCAAAATAGCTATCTCTTTGTCTTTATAGACTGGCTTCATTCAGGAATAGATCTTTCCTAATTAGCCCTAGAGATTCTAGGACCTCTTAAATGTTTTCTTGGCATGCATGCTTTCTGAGTTTGCACATGTAATTTCCCAGTTAGAGAGGATTGCCCATTTCTTTTCTTGATCATAAAATCTCTTCATCCTTTGGCTGTCTTTCTGCACTTCTTTAGTCTCCCTGGTGTGTAGAGTGCTATTGAGCTCACCTTTGTTTTGGGAAATCCTCAGCCCAACTATTCTGTTGTATCTCAGTGTTTTGAGCCAAGAAAGATGGACACCATTCCCTTGGGAAGGCCCCAATAATATCAGAGGCATATTTGAATTTTTTACTTCCCTCTGATGAAATAGTAAGGAGCTGTGAGTTTCCTCCCAATTACACAGCATTGCATTAAGAAGTTAGAGCAGCCAAAATGCAACAAATTTTCCTGAAGCTCTTTTTTTTGCGTTGTCACCTGCCTCTGTGCTGCAAACTCTTAACTGATTTGTGGAGTTTCCACAAAAGCAATTTGATCTGTGTTGTTGTTATGAAGTCAGTGTCTCTGTAAGAGAACAGGAGCTGGGGCCTCCTATTCCATTATCTTGTAATATTCCACCCTCTGAATATTTATTTATTTATTTTGGTGCTGGAAATTGAACCTAGGGGCAGTAACCACTGAGCAACACTCCCAGAACTTTTAATTTTTTTTTTTTGAGATGGGGTCTCACTGAGTTGCTTGGGGTCTCCCTAAATTGCTGAGGCTGGCTTTGAACTCATGATCCTCCTGCCTCAGCTTCCTGAGACACTGGGATTAAAGGTGTGTACCACCACACCCAGAAAACCTTTATTTTAAAATGTAATGCAACACACTTTTCTAGGTTGAGTATATTTTGCTAACTTTGCTGCATCTCAAACCTATTTAACTATTTCAATTGCTAGAAAATAATTGAATTGGGATATTATCATTCAATTTCATAGTGATAATGGGAAATCATGATTTTAATACAAAACAAACATTAAGAAAATTCAAGCCAGGTGCAGTGGCACACCCCTGTATTCCCAGCAGCTTGGGAGGCTGAGGCAGGAGGATTGAGTATTCAAAGCCAGCCTCAGCAATGTAGCAAGGTCCTAAGCAACCATAGTGAGACCTTGTCTCTAAATAAATTTTTTAAAAAAAGGACTAGAGATGTTGCTCAGTGGTTAAGCCCCCCGGGTTAAATCCTAGGTACCAAAAAATAAAGAAAGTTCAAGGGAAACTGGGTGCAGTAGTGAATACCCATAATCCCAGCTGCTTTGGAGCCTGAGGCAGGTAAATCATAACTTTGAAACCAGCCTACACAACAGAGCAATACAAAATAAAAAATAGAAAGGACTGGGGATGTAGCTCAGAGGTAAAGTACTTCTGAGTTCAATTCCCCTCCCCACCCACCCCATAAAAAAGGAAGAAAGAAAGAAAATCCAAAAGGAACAGAGCTCCTAGTCCTATGTATGTGTTTTTGTTGCTGCTGTAGTTTTACATTCCTACAGTCTTCTAAGGACAACCCTAGGCCCAGACTATTTTGCTCTTATCTAAGCTCTACTGCTTATTAGCTAAATGTAGTCTGACCTTTAATATAGAGATAATAAAATTACCTACCTTATAAATTGAGGATTAAGTGATTTCCTTAAAATAGTGCCTGGCAGAGATAAATACCATGTAAGTACTTTTTATTGTTGTTGATGTGATTCACATAGAAAAAATCATTACCTGAAACATGAATCAAAAATAGATTTTTTTTAATGTGGGGATAAATTAAGAATTTATTAAAATCATTCTTTTTCTCTTCTCAAGAAATCCTTGATTTTTCACTTAATATTAATAGAAATGAATAGCAATACTGGTCAAATTTCACTTATAGTAACAAGAATAATTTATAAATAGAATAGTGAGACAGCTGTGTATGCCCAATTATATTTTATGTAAATTAATCCTGAAATTATCTTGCTTTGCTTAGTATAATGTGGTGGAATGGAGTCACCAAAAATGATGTGTGAAAATGAAATAAAAGTATGGATCCTTTGGTATCAAGAACACGTCATCTAGAAGTAGATTCTACTATCATCTTCCTTTGGCAGATGAAGAAATCGAAAGCCAGACACTGTGGTGCATGCCCGTAATCCCCAGCAACCCAGAAGGCCAAGGCAGGAGAATCACAAGTTGGAGGATAGCGTCAGCAATTTAGACCCTGTCTCTAAATAAATGAATAAATAAGGCTGGGGATGTGACTTAGTGGTAAAGCACCTTTTCATTCTATCTCCAGTACAAAAAAGAAAAGAAAGAACTTGCCCTGAGTGGATAAACAAGATCATATGACTAGTCATTGGTAGATCCAGGATAACCCAGATGTGACTCCTTAAACATGCACACCTCATGGTTAAAAAAGCAAGAATGTCATTATCAAGGAATATTAATTCTTTTCAGTACTAGGAATTGACCTGAGAGTGTAATGCATGCTAGGCAAGTGCTCTACTTCTGTGCTACAGTCCCAGCATTTTTTATTTTGAGACAGAGTGTTGCTAAATTGCTGAGGCTGGCCATGAATTTGCAATCCTTTTGCCTCAGCCTCCCAAGTCACTGGGATTACAGGTGTGTATCAACATGCCTGGCAGCTTGTCTCAGGTATTTTTGTCATAGCAATGAAAAGCTGACTAACATATAGCCTAAATTAGACTACTTCTGAGTATGATTGTTTTCAATAAAAATGGGGAAAGAAATTGACTTAACTCAAGATGCAAATACAAAATGAAATTAAATGAAGGCAGGCATGGTGGCACATACCTAATCCAGCTACCCAGGAGGCTGAGGCAGGAAAATCCCAAGTTTGAGGTCGTCCTTGGCAACTTAACAAGACCCTGTGTCAAAATATAAAAGTAAAATAGGCTGAGGATATAGCTCAGTGGTAGAACACCACTGAAACATCACATTTGGAACTTTTTAAAATGATCTCTTCTAGTCCTACTCTTCCTATTTTGTGACTCTATGTTGTTCATCATATGACAGGGCTAACCTTATGCATGAGTGAAGCAGCATGTGGCAATTTAGAAACACTCAAAATATTTATCTCCATTATACCTGAAATTCTAGCAATTGACAGTAATTCTTTTGGGTTAGGCATTATGTCTTCAAAAATTCTTTACTAAAATGTAGATAGAACAGAGAGAGAGGGAATATGACAAAAAGTAACATTTGTAAAAGATTCTATTTTACATTTTACAGCTTTCTTTGGGGAATTAGAAAAGACATTAGATGACTTGGAAAGATATGGGGTGGAGCAGATTCCAATTTAAAAAATAGGAGGTGCAATATTGAAAAGACATACACCAAAAGACTCTAATGATACTCTGAGTGATATGATTATAGGTGATATAAATACATTCATTTGTTCATGAAAACATATAGACACAATGCATGCACTCATGTGTTTTGGGAGTTTTCTACTGCTAATGTGTCCTATTTTATAGTGTTATTGTATAGTGGTATTATATACCTATTATATGAGAGTGTGTGGGGTGGGTGGGTGGGTGTTTCTGTGTATACATGTGTGCATGCACACACTGAAAGTTAAACCCAGAGCTGTGCATGCTAAGCATGTACTCTACTACTTAGCGCCCCCCCCCACCGCCTTTGAGATTATATCTTGATATGTTGTCCCAGCTGGACTCAAATTCCTGGGCTCAAGTGATCCTCCTGCCTCAACCTCTTGAGTAGCTGAGAATACAGGCAACTGGGCCCAGCTTCAATTTTTACATAAGTCAAAAAAATAAAATTTGAGTTCTCAAGTAGGTTGGAGCACAAGCTGCATAAACAAAGTGTTCTAGAGATGGGGTGTGGGGAGACATTTTAGCAGAGGAGAACATATGCAGTCCACAAAGGATGCATAATGGAATCGCAGATATCTAACTCCTGACAAACGGAAAGTAAAAGTTTGACATTAATTTCCCCTAAGCAGGCGATTGATCTTAAACATGATATAATGCACTGTTTGACATTGTGCTGTGACTTTGTTTTGAGTGAGGGAAACGTTTCACTACATGGAAACAAAATGATGAGGATGTTTGCTTGGCAGTTTAGAGTTGAATTCTGCTCAGCATGACTGTCAGTACACAAGTCCTCTTTCAAAATCTGTGACACACTGAAAAGATTTGAAAAGATTTCATCCTCAGCATAAGTAACCAAAGCAAACTGTACAAACATATGCCCAATAAATCTGGAACCCTCCTAAAAGGAAAGCTACACATAAGTACTTGGTTCAGAATCATCACTTTTTCATGCCTAATGATTTTGCTAATGACATACTCAATTCAAAGAAATGCGATATCAGTAGTTGCAATACAGAATGATAAGTAAATTCAGCGGATAACCATTTATGAAATATTCTGAAACAGTAAAGATTATCCTCCATTTTAGTGTTGTTATATGTAATATTTCACCTTACAATTTTCTTTTTCATTCTTTTTTTTTTTTAAACTGGAGGATTGAACCCAGGGGTTAACTTAACCACATTCTCAGTCCTTTTATTTTTTGAGAAAGGGTCTCGCTAAATTGCTGAGGTAGGCTTTGAACTTTCAATCCTCCTGCCTAAGCTTCGCAAGCCTCTGGGATTACAGATATGTGCCACCATGCCCAGCTTATTTGTTTTTAAGATGAATTTTCACTATGTTGCCCAGGTTGTTCTTGAATAATCCTCACTGATCCTCCTGCCTGAACCTCCAAGTAGCTGGGACTTTAGCTGTGCACCACTTTGTCCAGCTCAATTTTACATTTAAGGAGTCCACTGAAGTCTAAGAAGTGATTCATTTCATCAAACGTATGTAGAAAACCTGTGTTTCAGCTACTGTGCTAGGTTGGGAGATGCCAGGATAAATGTATTATGACCTGTGCATACAAAGACTTAGGTTTTTATGAATGGAACAGAGCTTTACATCATATTGGGATTCCAGGTAACCCATGGGAGGGATGGTGAAGTGGGGATAGGGATGGGAAGGTTTGGGAAGAGATAGTGCTGGACCCAAGTCTTGTCAGACAGAGTGGGAGGGAAGGCATTTCAAGCTGACACAAAAGCACAGAGACATGCAACAGAGTTTAACAGAATGCAGATTGTTCTGAAAGACTGACCTGAATTTCACTCTGGCCAAGATGGAGTGACAGGGATTGGATTTATTCTTCCATCAGAAATAAATGAAAAGAGAAAAATAAAATGGATGGAATTTGAGAGCATGAAAATGAAATAAACTAAACTTGGAAAATCAAGGATCATATGTTTTCTCTCATATGTGGAAGCTGGAGGGGAGAAAGGAAAAGAAAGGGTTGGGGGAAAAGATCTTATGAAAATCAAAGTCTGGTCTCCATCAGTAGAGGAGAGGAAAGGGAGTGAGGGAAGGGAGGAGGGGACTGAAAAGAGAAATACTGGGGTACAATATGGATCAAATTATATTAATATATACCGTGAATGTATTAATACATATGAATATGAAACAGCAAATCCTACTAGTATGTGCACTTATAATGTACCAATAAAAATATGAAAAATGAAGAGAGACAAATATATATAAAACAATGGGTTTTGTCCCAGAAGCAGGGTTCAGTGATTCATGAAAGAGGGAAAACAAATGAGGTCACCTGTGTGATTCTCTTAGCCCACTGCCTGGAGAGAGCTTCCATGGTGTGGTTTAGAAAGGGGGAACTCAGGTGGAGCTTGGGTGTCTGGGCAGGCCATGGCACCTCAAGTTTACATGGCAGAGTAAGGAGAAGAGGAGAACTTCCTAGAGAAAAAGAGAGCATAATCACAGGTTCAGAGTGGAAGGAACAATCCTTAAATAAAGAACAATGTCACTCACAGGGCATTGAAAGAACATTGCTGCTAGAGTATGGAAAAATTAGCTCTAGAATAAAGGCTGCACTCATCCTGCCTAATGAAACTTTTTAAAAGCTTTGAAAAGATTAAATCATTTCCAAGTAATATAACTGCTTCCCAAAATAAAGCTCAAGAAAATTGCTGTAGGGATAGAAAAATATCCAACACCTCAGAAGGTGAAATTCACAGCAGCTGGCATCCAATTTAAAAGAAAAAATACAGGGCATGCTCACATGCAGAAAAATTCAATGACAATTAGGAAAAACAGACCAATAGAAACAACCCAGAAATGACAAACAAATTGGACAAAGATCAAATTAGTAGGAAAGACATGACTGTAATTTTTTTGTTTTTGTATTTAGTTGTCAATAAACCTTTATTTTGTTTATTTATTTTTATGTGGTGCTGAGAATCAAACCCAGTGCCTTACACATGCCAGGCAAGTACTCTACCACTAGGCCACAACCCCAGCCCCATAACTATAATTATAACTGTATTTCTAATGTTTTACAATCTAAAAGAAACTTTGAGAATGTTAAATAGAGAAATTGATGATCTATAAAAACCAATTTCAATTAAAAAAATGTAGTACCTATAGTGAAAGAGATGCTGGATGGAATTGTAACAGATAGACACAGCAGAAGAAACAAGTAGTAAAGCTGAATACTTAGCAATTAAAAAAATCCAAAATGAACGGAGGAAAAAAACGTCAAAAACAAAATGAAGAGAGCATCAGTGAGTTTGGGGGCAAGTTCAAGTCGCATTGTGGGTTTGTCATCTTTGTATCATTATAATGCAATACCTGAGACAGGGTAATTGTAACAAAAATATTTTTCCTTAGTTCATAATTTTGGATGTTCAGGTCCAAGATTGGGAGGCCAAACCTTTACACATATGGACCTTTGGGAGACATTCATCAAAACCATAGCACATTGGTCTATGGATAGATATGTTGGATGGGCCAGTGAATTTCTTCCTTGGGATTTTGAATTTAGAACCCAGAGGGAATAAAGCTAGCTTTGCTCTGGGAGACTGAAGCAGGAACATAAAAATCTTTGTGTTTCCCACCATATAGACTGAGAAGCAGAAGTCAGTTTGTAACAGGGGAAGTAGATAAGACATACAGAGGAAAGTAGACATATAGTCTGGAAAGATAAATCATTGAGTTTTCTGGGTCCTAGTTCCAGCTTTTCTAGAGCCCAGTGCTGTTAAGCTGCTCCTCAAATTCCATGAAATAAGGTTGTGGTTGTTTTTTTCCACAGAAAATAAAAAGGCTTAGTTTGTATAGAGATAAGCATTTAATTTTGAACATTGTTATACCTTGGGGATGTCCATGGCCTATCAATGTAGAAAGGTTCACTAGGCATCTGAAGTTCAGAGAACATACATGTACCCCAAGTGTACATTTGTATTCTCTTCATCTCTAGGTACCACCTAGGAAGTATGTGAAATGGACAGTGAGGGAAAATGACAATGTAGACAGAAACAGAGCCGAGGCTGGCACCTGGACAAAAGCCACATTAGAGAGACAAAAATATGAGGATCTAGGGACACAATCCAAGACAGAATGTCTTCAAAAGCAGGGTGAGAGAGTATAATGTTGAGGAAATCAAAAGAAGGGAAAATTTAAAAGAAAATCAATAACATTATCAAATACCTAAAGAACTTAAAACATTCCTGACCCTTGATTAGCAACTACCAACTTCATATACTTCTAACCTTACTTTACTTTTTCTATCCATATTGACCATATCTGAGTCCATATTTCTCTGTTTCTAACCTCAGAATGCTAACTTAACCATAGTTATTATTCCTTTTAAGAATTGATTTTGGTAATCTCCATCCTACACTATTCTACTGATTCTACTACATTATTCCACCAATTAAAAACCCAGTCAAAGTAGATCATCAGGGAAGGGCTGAGCCATTTTCCTGAAAAAGATAAATTTTGTGCCAATACTACATATGAATCAAGGAAGGAACTAGAAGAGAATGTATGGCTTAGGAAGAGGAAATTGAGCCTCATCAATCTACTAAAGCCCTTTTAGAAGGCACATGGGCATATGGACAAAGGCTTATGAATGGTGTCTATTTAGAGTTTCAAAAAGCCTTTCACAAAGTTCCACACAAAAGGCTGTTTTCAAAATTGAATCATCGTGGTAGGATGGGGACTGGTGTCATGCCTGGGGAAGTTGCTCAGAGACAAGAAACAATGGTTTAGGATGAAAAGGCTTCTTGGAGGGAGGCGTGTAAACTCTGACATTCCCCTGTGACTCTCCTTGTTTAGGATTTTTATGAATTATTTGGAGGAGAAAAGGCACAATGACACTAAGTTCTTCTGATTATGAAAAAGCCCAAGTATATGGGAATAACCCGGAGTGAGTATGATGCTATGTGAACAGACAGAAAAAATTAAAATGGTGTTCACATAAGCAAAATAAACTTAGGGAAAAGTAATCTAAATTATATTTAGAAGATTCATTTACTCATTCATTCATCAGACAGTTATTGAGGATCTACCATGTAATTCCATGTTGTGTTTCATTTTGGGAGGACATAAATAAGACAGCATTTCTCCCAGCTTATGGGTAACGTAAATTGGAACAAAAAATAATTTCAGAATCTTGAAAAAAGTAAATTTAAGGAAATTATTCACACAAAAGGAAATCTATCCCATTTAGTTTTCTAAGTGTTAAACTAATAAGGCAGAAAAACTGTAAATATACTTCAACATATTTAGATAATTTTATAGAGGGCCTTGCTCTGATAGTTTTATTAAGAAGATATATTCCTAACACCTGGATATATTAAAGGACCACTTTTGATATAAGTGATAAAAATAAAAACTAATTTAAAGATAAAAATGGCAAGATTAGCTTCAGGTACAACTGGGCACAGGTAGGCAATAGATATTATAAGAAATTGGTATAACTCACTAAATCTCCATCTTTCAGCTGTTTTATTTTATGTTGATTTCAGTCTAAGACTATTTTTTTTTCCACATGGAACAAAGATGGCCTATGTGCAAGCATGAAAAATGGAAGAAATTTCAGTTTTCTATGTTACATAGCAGCTGTGATATTGGGAGATCTTTTTTTTCCACTCAGTGCCCATATTAATTCCAGAAAAAAATACTCTGAATGGCTCATCCCTTACTTACTTTAGTCAGAAAGTTGAAGTATTATTCATGGGCAGGCCAAGGACACCCCAGTTGCTTACTCCAGGAGCCAGAATTGGGTGTGTTGCGGGGAAGTCAGCCTCCCAGAACTACATAAACCAAGAATCAAAGAGTCATTTCCCAAATAGATGGTGCTCAGACAAAAAAAAAAAAAAAAAAAGAAGAAAGGAAAAGAAATGACTAGTTTCTTCCTCTATATGTAAAACTGTCTCAGACTGACTGACTTCCTGTTGTGGCAGGCAGTCTATAAGATGACTCCTTATGTTACTGTCCCCTGGTATTCATGCCTTTGTATAACCCCCTCCTTTTCATTATGAGCACTGGACTAACTTCTAAAGAGAAGAATATGGCAAAAACAATGATATGCCACTTCTGATATTAGGTCATAAAGACTGTGGGTTGTGTCTTGGATGCTTTTAACTTTTCTGGCTTATTTTGGACAGTTCATTCTTTTGGGGAGTGGGATATTGGGGACTGAACCTAGGGTGCTTCACCACTGAGGTGTATCCCCAGACCTTCTTATTTTTTATTTTGAAACTGGTGTTGCTTAGGGCCTTGCTAAATTGCTGAGGGTAGCTTTAAACTTGCAATCTTCCTGCTTCGGCCTCCTGAGTTTTGGGATTATAAGCATGCACTACACCCAGCAAATGTTCATTATTGAATGTTTGCTCTGGAAAACATAAATAAGGCAATATTTATGGTTTTAAATATTCAAATCAAATATATTTTTAACTGATACATAAAATTGTATTTATGAGGTATGAAATTGTATTTATGAGGTATGATGTGATAATTTGATACATAGATACACTGTATAATGTTTAAATCAGGTCAAACCAATTTTCTCAAACTTTTCTGATTTCTTTTTGATAAATATTTATGTTTTTATGTAGAAATGACCCAAAATAGATAAATCCATACAAGACCAGACAAACACATCTATCAAAATGTCAGAAATTACTTGTGTGGTATGTTTGAATTTTTTCTCTATTGAATGTGATATAATTTTTCCTCCCTAGATGTAATTATTGGGTGTTATTTTATTTTTTATTTTTTTTTTTATTTTTTTTTTTATTGGTCGTTCATAACATTACATAGTTCTTAATACATCATATTACACGGTTTGATTCGAGGGTGTTATTTTAATCCTTGAGTAAACTCATTACTAACTAGCTGCATTGCATCTTACTAAATATAAATTTTAAATAAAGATACAGCAATCATGGCAGTTTGTAGCAAGGTAAATATAGACTAATGATGGCTGTGTTTAGAATTGTTTTTCTCTAATTTTTACTGGTTCAATGAGATTTTCAAGTGTAATTTGAAATTGTCACCAAGTTTACTTTGACTAATTGTTTAAAAATCCGAAACATATTACCATGAAGTAAAGGTCCATTTAGGAAAATGTGATTTTGTCTTTGCAAACTGTTTCTCTATGGTTGTAGATTACATGACTACAGCTCCCTAATGAAAGGTTTAAAAATACCTTCGAGGGAAAAAGAAAGCGGACTGCATCCAATGTAAGAAAAACGTTGTATAAAACCAATTTCCTTTAAAATCTCGTTTTTTGACAGCAGCTCATAATAAAATAAGGTATTTTTATATTTATAAATCATATCATCTGAGTATAAATAGCAGAATGATGTAGCTTCATAAAAAACTCAAGTTGTAACTTCTGCAAACTGAGTAGATGGTAGAAAAGCTGGTTAACCTCAACCAAAGTGCTCACACCTTGCTGCTGTTTTCAGAAATTAATAGATACCCTGGAGCATTTTTAACTTACATGTAATGTGAGTGGAATTTTTCTATGATAATTGCCCTCATATTTCAGATAAGTTTAATTAGGAACTAATTACTCTCCCACCTCATCGTCATACATCCCTTACACTGCTGCTGTCACTTTACGTCTTCTGATATGACAGTGGCAGCCTTCAACAAGTCCTGAGGGTGCTTTTGATAATTACATAGTACGGAGCAATATTATATTTGCTAGCATTTCTCTAGGATATAACTGTGTGCAGACAGTTTGTGAACTCAATGTAAAACCCAATATGCCTCTCTCCTTCTGGGAAGCTCCAGGTTTTCTTGCAAGGGACAGAAAGCAGAGTTTTTTACTTTGAATTTATTGGAATTCAGTAAATACTTAGAATACATTACCACTCATTGCCAGTTAATTCATCTGTATGTTAAGATTCCTTCATTTTAACCAATTCTCTCTCCTGTACATAGAAAATTCTGGCTTTAGCATATATTACATTTGAGTCTTTAATTTTCCTTTAATGTTTTCTACTACTGTAGAGGAATCTTTCTTTTTTTTTTTTGCCAGGAATTGAGCCCAGGGCCTGCCATCACTATCACTGACCTATATCCACCGCCCTTTTACAGATTTTAATTTTGGAACAGAATCTCACGCAGTTTCCCAGGCTGCCCTTGAACTTGTGATACTTCTGAATAGCTGGGATTACAGAAACTTGCTACCACGCCAAACAGGAGGAATATTTTGAAGCTATTTAGTTTTTGTTGTCAGTTCCTTGAAGCTATAAGTGAAAAACTGCATGAATATGCACACAAATATGTCCTTATTACCTAGTGTTTGGTTAAACCCAGAGTTATTGGCTGCAAGTGACTAAGGTAGTATCTGTGATAGAAGATGCTCTCTAGAGAATGTCAGAGCAGCCTACTGGAGCCAATCAGTTTGACGCCCCGGGCCTGAGTGGTTTTGATCACTCTGGAACTTTTGCAAAGCTTGTCTGGTGAAGTTTAGAATTGGAGTGCTTCCATATATCACGTCAAGTTTACATGGGAAAGTCAAGGTTTGTATTCTGATTTTTTTAAAATTTTTATTAGTGCGTTATAGTTGTACATATTGATGGAATTTGTTGTTATATATTCATATATGCACAAAATAAAGGTTTGTATTCTAGATCCAAGTAATTCCCCAAATAAATGTTTACTTTTGTGTACTTGTTTTTTTTTTTTTGAAAGGCATGGATGGATTTTATTTATTACCCTATATCTACAATTTAATTTGAGGTAAAATATAAGCAACACATAAAAATGCCTATTTTGCTACCGTGTATATGATTCTCCATGTGAACATCGTAATAAGTAAAGCGAGCGCTATGCCTCCCCGCCTTCAGCTCCACAGCTGGCATCGAGACCCACAGTCTGTGAACTCCCCACACACCAGGACTCTCCTACGTATGGCGCAGAATAGCAAGGGTGCAGAATCAATCAACCTGCTGGCCCTGCTGTCCACTGCTGCCTCAGTGTCCCACGCAGAATTAGAAAATGACAGACGGTGACAGCTCACGCCACAGATTCCGAGGCGCAGCTTGCCTAAGCGCTCAGACCCAACCCTGACTCCCAGGCTACGCTTTGGATAAAGCATAGAGGTGGAAGAGGGATCTGCAGGCCGTCCACCCACGCTGGGCCTCTCACCGACCGTCAGGCATCCACACGGTGGTTCTCTTCATTATGATAAAAACACAGGAACCATGATAGATAGCTTAGGAAAAGGTCTAGTCAAATGTACAGATGACTACTGTTCACTCGGCCTTCAAGGACAGCGGTGAACAAGGAGCATTTAAATGATTCTTCCAATAGAAAAACTAAAGAACTGACTATCACAGGAATTTTCTTCGCTGCAGAAGCTGAGATGTTCCCATAGGAGATATCTTCTCTCAACTGGAAAATACACTGTTGAGAGCCACAGCCAAAGGGGCCCCAGCAAACTTCCAGCTGCCAGCAAACTTCCAGCTGCCGGCTAATGATTGGCTCACAGTGGCCCCAGCAACATCTAGCTGATTGGCTCCTCTGCAGTGATGTTCATTGGGCTGTTTCCCTGCCCTTCAGACTGCCAGCTGATGATTGGCTCACAGCGGCCCCAGCAACATCTAGCTGATTGGCTCCTCCAGGGAGCTGCTCATTGGGCTGTTTCCCTGCCCTTTCAGACCACAGAGCTGCTTATTGGGGGACTTCTTTGGCTCCACCCACATGACCCAGCCAATCAGCCTCAAGAGCAGGAGGATTGTGGGAGGTGGGGAGGTTTGTGTGGGTGAGAGGCTTGTGGAAGCCAGTGGTGGCAGTTGGGCTCTGAGGGTTTTTTTTCCTGAGGAGCTGTTTTGCTTGGCGTTTGTAGTTCTAAAAATAAAGTTAGTTTCTTTTGACAAGTGGCTCCTGAATTGTGCCCAGCCAGACTGCGGCAATACACACCACGCCGAAGGCTCTGCTGGATACGTTCAAACATCTGCTGAGAGTCGTCCCTGTCATTTCCCTGTCGTGTTCCCAGCATTGCTGAAATCCTTAATATACATTCCAAAGTAAACCAGCCATTCCAAATCTACAGTCACTCTGCTCTTTAATTCAATTCACAGAACTGCTGAAAAAGTAGACATTTCTATCTAAAAGTAGAAAAAAAGGTTTGTATAGAAGGTATTTCTGTTATACAAGTATGTTACACAGCTTGGGGCAGTAACAGGTCCAAAAAGCTCTTCTCAACCACTGACACCTTAAGCCTGGGAGGGAAGAGGTCTACCACGTGGGATCTGGTTCTTGCTTGATCTGAGAGTTTCCGGTCAGTCTCCTTAATTTCTTCCGTTGCTGGTACTTCCAACTGGCTTGGCTCAGCTGATTCTTGGATCACAGGGCCTTCTGACTCGTTCTGATCAGCCAACTGGTTATTAATCACGAGTCCGGGAAATGGTCTAATGACTGTGAACTTGATGAACTCAGCAGAATCTAAGATCCTCCTCATGGAGCTTATCTCCAGGTAGCTGGGGGCTTTGAAGGACACCCTGGGGGGCATGCCATCCACCACCACGCACCCAAGGTTGATGATGATCTTCCTGTAGGGCACCTTCACAGGGAAGCCCATGCCGATAGCTTCGCCGAATCTCCGACTGAAGAGGTCGTTCACTTGCTCGCGCAGCTGTCTTGCTTTCTCAACTTTTGACAGTCTCTCATTGTCATCATCTGGAATTTTCACTTGAATGATGTTCAGATCCTCCACACCTGACGCAGTTGTGTTAACATTGGGTGACGAATTTATTTTTCTGGGCGGGCTCTTGGAGGAGGAGGTACTCTCCTTGATCGCCGTCTCAAACATCTCTGGTTTCTTAATGATGAATTTGATCTTGGCCTTGTTGCGCAGTATCTTCTCCAGCCTCGGAATGCCAAAGGTAGAGGGCTTTCGGAAGGGCACGCCCTCGGGTAGGCTTTCCACATAGAAGTCCTCCGGGAAAGACTCGAACAATGCAAACGGCACCTTCACCGCCTGCTTAAGGCCAAGAGCTTCACCGCATTTTTCATTGAAAAGATTCTCGACTTTCTGCTTCAGGTCCGTGATCTTGGCGTTCCAGGCCTCAAAGGAAAACTCTCTCCCACGAGGCTTCAAGGAAACGTTGGAGCCATTAGTCTGGGTGGCAGTTCGAACAGCGGAGGTCTGAGGGTTATTGTTGTTAGAGCCTTCCACCATGACCTCAATTTCAGGAATCTTTGAGTTACTCCCAGGCTCCGTGGTCTTTTGGGGGACTGCAATGCTTTAGTGTTTACTTTGCCGGCCATTCCAGGAGGCAGGTAGGAAACGACCAGCTCAGGTTTTTTAACAACAAACTTAATTTTATTGCTCCCATGGACAATCCTTTCAAGTCGAGGAATTCCAAACCAGGTGGGGCTTCGGAAGGGAATTCCTTCTGGCAAACCCTCCACATAGAGGAACTCCGGGTTGGATTCGAACACAGGGTATGGTACTTTCACTGCCTCTGTAAGTCCAAGAGCTTGAGCAAATTTCAAATTAAAAATTTCTTCTACTTCCGTAGCTTGGTAATTCTAACATTCCAATCTTCTTTGACTGGAGTGTTGGTTCTTGGCTGAGTGACTTCAGTTGTACTATGAATCAGCAGTTCTGGTCTTTTAATAACAAATTTTATCCAATTGCCCACTTGAATGATTTTCTCCAGCCTTGGGATTCCATACCAAGAGGGACTTCTAAAAGGAATGTTTTCTGGTAGCCCTTCCACATAGAGGTCATTAGGATGCGCCTCAAATTTTTGGTATGGTATAGCCTTGGCTTCAGTGCTCCCCAAGGCCTCAGCAAACTTTTTGCAGAAAAGTTGATCTACCATCTTTCTTAGCTTAGTGATTCTGGCATACCACTCTTCTTTGACTCCGGACGCGGGTTTGTCGAGCTACAGGTCTTCCCGTGTGGAGTTCAGGAGCTCGTGTTTCTTGATCACAAAACGAATCCTTTCCTTTGCAAGCAATATCCTCTCGAGTCGAGGAATTACATACGTAGACGGCCTTCTAAAAGGAATTCCTTTGGGAAGTCCCTCTACATAAAGATCTTCAACATGAGACTGGAAAAGAGGGTATGGGATCGTCACCGGACCTTTGGCTTTTATTGCTTGAGCGTATTTTCTTTCAAACAACTCTTCAACTTGTTTACGTAGATCAGTAATTTGCGCATTCCATTTCTCGAAGTTGAACTCCCTCACTTTCCACCTCCCGGCATTTGCAGGCTCTCCGACAGGCGGCTGTGGAGGCTCGTTGCTCTTTGGTCTCTTGGTGGGTGGAGAGTAATCATCATCTTCAATAGTCACCTCAACTTCAGGGTCCTCACTTGTTTCTGAAGGGACATGTTGAGTAGAATCTTCTGCAGGCACCTCCATTTCTGTTCCCTCGTTGCCTTCGGAAGAGTGATGGCTTCCTTGGACGTTGTACTGATAGTAGTCAGGGTCTTCTGACTCCTCCTTGACCGTCACAGCTGCCATTTCCAGAGAAATGCCAGAATCTTCTGTGGGCTCCGTTTTCACTTTGATGGGGCCACAACTTCCACCTGGAGACAACAGGGATCTTTCAGCATCTGTTACCATCACACGACCACCCAGGTGTTTCCTTGGCTCTAGGAAGGGTCTCTTGATGATAAAGGAAATCCCTGCTTTTTTCTCCAAAATCCATTTCAGGGTTGCAAGGTCATAATTTTCAGGGTGTTTGAAGGCGACTCCCTCTGGAAGGCCCTGCACTACCACAGCCGACTGGTCTCTAAGCATCTTCTCATACGGGACAGGCACCACGTGGATTTGCCTAAGGCTTTCCCATAGCAAAAGCAGAAATAGTCCTCAACTGTTTTCCTGAGCGTCTAGATCTCTACGGTGTCCACACTCATCTGGCTGGCCTGAGGTGTGGACTTCATCTTATGCATCTCGGCTGCCTTTTCTTCTTCTTCAACACAGTATTTTACAAAATCTTTCTGGAAATCCTTTCTGGAGTTGACGAAAGCATGACCCCTCTCCACTCCGACCACAAACACGTCTGACTCCTATACCGCGATGCAGGCCACTTCCGCCTTGGATTTGGCCAGTTCCTTACACATGGACTCGAGAGCAGACATGAGGAAGGTCACCACCATCCTGCTCTCCGAAGACTCCTTATCTTCAATGGGCAGGGTAGACATCGCTACCTGGGCCATGATCCCCTTCTTCTGCCTGCTCTCATCATAGCGGGAGACTGACTTTGGGTGGCATCCTCTATCCTTAACTAACTTTTCCCCCTCTACAGGGAATAGGCCAGCAGCTTGCTCCTGGGCAGACACAGTCGGAACCTGTTCCTGAACCTGTGCAGCCAGCCCTTGCTAGCCGTGAACGGCCTCCTGGCCTCCTCTTCAGCCTGCCGTGGCGCCTCTCGGGGGACACCTGGCTCAGGTCCTGGTACAGGCTCAGCGCCTTCTGGCTCAGGGCGCTGCCGTCCACAGCCACGCGCTGGCTGCTCATGTCCTCCACCCACAGGCTCAGCGCCTTCTCCATCTTCACCAAGCACTTGTCCCCCACGGTGGCCCTGACCTTGGCGTTCTGGGGGGCCACGGTGAAGCTGGCCCGGATCTCCTTCTCCTTCTTCACGATTTCCCGGATGGAGGATTCGTTCTTACCGAAGATCTTGGCCACCTCCACGTAGGACTTCTGCTCCTTCCTGACCAAGTCGAGAACCTTCACCTTTTCGCTCAGCGGCAGCACTTTTCGGCTCCTCTTGGGTGCTTCCTCATTGCCAGCCTGGGTGCTCTTGAGCTTGGGCAGCATCGTTAAAAGTGAAGGAGAATTACTGGAACACAAGGCCAGCGACACCTGGGTGACACTGGACAGGGGCCCAGGTGGTGGCACCGCCCCAGGTGGGCCAGGGCTGCCTCCCAACACCCACCGCTGCACCAGAGGCCGGACTTAACAACGGACTCCTTCTGAAATCTTCCATTTAACGAGTCCGGGCCATGGCTGGCCGCGGGTCCCTGGGACTTGGGGCAGGACGGCGCCCTCAGTCCCAGCGCTGCCTGTCCCGGTTATTCAATTGCCTCCGTTTTTCCATTACCCATTATTTTTTACTCCATGTTTTCTTTCCCTGCTTTGATTGTAATTCTCCTTTATGAGTTTTAAAGATGAGCCTGGTTGGCCTGCGGGCGCGCCATTCTTCATCTTCTGCTGGTTCTTCTGCTGGTGGCTAGTGTTTAATAGATGTGGTGACTTGTTCTATCTCTGAAACAGACTCCGGCCATTCTCCAAGACCTTCCTGGGTTTCTCGTTGGAGATCCATTCCAGGGATTAGGTTTATGGTGTCCTTGTTGATCTGATCCGAGTGCAGCCGCCTCCGGGCACCGCGGGGCGGAGTATGAAGGGCGCTAGTGGGGGCCGCGCGCTGAGGCCACCGCGGAGCAGCCTCCGCTGAGGGAGCTGTGAGCGGGAGAGAGGTGAGGGCGAGGGGCCAGTGCGTCTCCTGTCACCACCGCGCTCCTGTCACCACCGCGCTCCTGTCACCACCGCATGGCCGCCCAGGCAGGGCCTCACTCAGCACCTTGTTCCGCTCTCCGGGGACAGAGGGGAAAGGCCGGGGTAACTGCTGCAGGAGGGCGGCCCGGCTGGAGAGCGCGTGCCCGGGGAAGGGGGGGCACCGGGTGGCCCCTTTTCTCTGCTCTCGGAGCTTCTCTCTCACCCTCCTCCTCCTCCTCTTTTTTTTTTTTTTTTTACTTTTGTGTACTTGTTACTGACAGCACAGTCCTTGTCCCTGATGCCAATTCATGCCAACTTAATAATAAAGACATGGTTTTGAGAAAAAGGAAAAAGGTTTATTGATTTGCTAGCAAATGAGAAGCACAGGCAACTCTAGTCCCAGAAGCTGTGCTTCTTCCATTTAATTGTATTAGTACTGGAAGGCACCCTTATATCCTGTCTGTTCTACAGGTGATGGCATATTATTCAAATTAACTCGGGTTGTTTTATTAGGAGTACTACAAAACAGTAATAGGGAACAATTATAAAGATTACGAGGAATATACAAAATGAAATTAACAATAGCAAAATATCTTTAGTTTGTATAATAGCTATGAACCAAGAAACATAATGTTCATAATCCCAAACCTTATTTAAATGTGTCATATCCCATGTTTATTTAGAGATCATTGTAATCTTTTTTTTAAAATTTTTTTAACATTTATTTTTTAGTTGTAGTTGGACACAATACCTTTATTTATTTTATTTATTGATTTTTATGTGTGCTGAGGATTGAACCCAGGGCCTTGCACGTCTCTACAGCTGAGCCAAAACCCCAGCCCCAAGATCACTGTAATCTTTACAACAAAAATGTATCCTTTGGATATAACTTTATTTTTTTTTAATTTTTTATTCTGATTTGTTATATATGACAGCAGAATGTATTAAAATTCATATTACACATATAGAACACAATTTTTCATATCTCTGTTTGTACACAAAGTATATTCACACCATTCATGTCTTTATACATGTACTTAGGATAATGATGTCCATCTCATTCCATTCATCTTCTTTTTATACCCCTTGTCCCCTCCCTTTTCCTCCTTCCCCTTTACCCTATCTAGAGTTTGTCTAATCTTCCCATAATCCCCCTGCCAAGCCCACTATGAATCAGCCTCCATATATCAGAGAAAACATTGGGCATTTGGTTTTTGGGGATTGGTTAATTTCACTTAGCATTATGTTCTCCATCTCCATCCATTTACCTGCAAATGCTATGATTTTATTCTTTTTTATTTCTGAGTTATATTCCATTGTGTATATATAACTCATTTTCTTTATCCATTCATCTATTGAAGAGCATCTAGGTTGGTTCCACAGTTTAGCTATTGTGAATTGTGCTGCAATAAATATTAATGTGGCTATATCCCTGTAGTATCCTGTTTTTAAGGCCTTTGGGTATAGACTAAGGAGTGAGATAGCTGGGGCAAATGGTGGTTCCATTCCAAGTTTTCCAAGGAATCTCCCTACTGCTTTCCATATTGGCTGCACCAATTTGCAGTCCCACCAGCAATATATGAGTGTGCCTTTTTCCCCACATCCTGGCCAACACTTATTGTTATTTGTATTCTCAATAGCTGCCATTCTGACTGGAGTGAGATGAAATCTTAGAGTAGTTTTAATTTGCATTTCTCTAATAGCTAGAAATGTTGAACATTTTTTCATATATTTGTTGATTGATTGTATATCATCTTATGAGAAGTGTCTGTTCAGGTCCTTGGCTCATTTATTGATTGGGTTATTTGTTTTTTGTTTGTTTGTTTGTTTTGGTGTTTAGCTTTTTGAGTTCTTTATATATCCTAGAGATTAGTCTTCTATCTGATGTGCAAGTGGTAAAAATTTGCTCCCAAATTGTAGGCTGTCTATTCACCGCACTGATTATTTCTTTTGCCGAGAAGAAGCTTTTTAGTTTGAATCCATCCCATTTATTGATTCTTGGTTTTATTCTTGCGCTATAGGAGTGTTATTATGGAAGTAGGGGCTTAATCCGATATGATGGATGTTTGGGCCTACTTTTTCTTCTATGAGGTGCAGGGTCTCTTGTTTAATCCCTAGGTTCTTGATCCACTTTGAGTTGAGTTTTGTGCATGGTGAAAGATAGAGGTTTAATTTCATTTTGTTACATGTGGATTTCCAGTTTTCCCAGCACCATTTGTTGAAGAGGCTATCTTTTCTCCAATGTACGTTTTTGGTGCCTTTGTCTAATATAAAATAACTGTAATTATATGGGTTAGTCTCTGCGTCCCCTATTCTGTACCATTGGTCTACAGGTCTATTTTGGTGCCAATACCATGATGTTTTTGTTACAATTGCTCTGTAGTATAGTTTAAAGTCTGGAATAGTAATTCCACCTGCTTCACTCTTCTTGCTAAGGATTGCTTTAGCTATTCTGGGTCTCTTATGTTTCTAGATGAATTCCATGACTGCTTTTTGTATTTCTATAAGGAATTTCATTGGAATTTTGATTGGAATTGCATTAAATCTGTATAATGCTTTTGGTAGTGTGGTCATTTTGACTATTAATTCTGCTTATCCAAGAACAAGGTAGATCTTTCCATCTTCTAAGGTTTTCTTTAATTTCTTTCTTTAGCATGCTATAGTTTTCATTGTAGAGGTCTTTCGCCTCTTTTGTTAGGTTGATTCCCAAGTATTTTATTTTATTTTTTTGAGGCTATTGTAAATGGGGTAGTTTTCCTCGTTTCCCTTTCAAAGGATTTGTCACTGATATGCACAAATGCCTTTGATTTATGGGTGTTGATTTTGTATCCTGCTATTTTGCTGAATTCATTGGCTAATTCTAGAAGTTTTCTGGTGGAATGTTTTGGGTCTTCTAAGTATAGAATTATATTGTTGGAAAATAGTGCTAATTTGAATTCTTCTTTTCTATCTGTATCCCTTTAATTTCTTTTGTCTGTCTAATTGCTGTGGCCAGTGTTTCAAGAACTATGTTAAATAGAAATGGTGAAAGAGGGCATCCCTGTCTTGTTCCAGTTTTTAGAGGGAAAGCTTTCAATTTTTCTCCATTTAGAATGATGTTGGCCTGGGCTTCACATAGACAGCTTTTACAATGTTGAGATATTTTCCTGTTATCCCTGGTTTTTCTAGTGTTTTGAACATGAAGGGATGCTATATTTTGTCAAATGCTTTTTTTTTTTTTTGCATCTATTGAGATGATCATATGGTTCTCATCTTTAAGTCTATTGATGTGATGAATTACATTTATTGATTTCCATATGTTGAACCAACCTTGCATCTCTGGGATGAACCCCACCTGATCATAGTACACTATCTTTCTGATATGTTTTTATTCGTGATTTGCCAGAATTTTTTTTGAGAATTTTTACATCTATGTTCATTAGAGATATTGGTCTGAAGCTTCCTTTCTTTCATGTGTCTTTGACTGGTTTTAGAATCAGGGTAACATTGGCCTCATAGAATGAGTTTGGAAGTGCTCACTCTTTTTCTATTTCCTGAAACAAAATTAAGAGTATTGGTATTAGTTCTTCTTTAAAGGTCTTGGAGAACTCTTCTGTGTATCCATCTGGTCCTGGGCTTTTCTTGGTTGGTAGGCTTCTGATGGCATCTTCTATTTCATCACTTGAAATTGATCTGTTTAAATTGTGTATATCATCTTGATTCAATTTTGTAAATCATACATCTCTAGAAACTCGTGAATGCCTTTGATTTTTTCTGTTTTATTGGAGTACAAGTTTTCAAAAATAATTTCTAATTATCTTCTGTATTTCTGTACTGTGTTGTGATATTTCCTTTATCATTACATATGTTAGTAATTTGAGTTTTTTCTCTCCTTCATTAGCATGGCTAAAGGCTTGTCAATTTTATTTGTTTTTTCAAAAAACAACTTTTTGTTTGTTCAATTTTTTTAATTGTTTCTTTTGTTTCAATTTTATTGATTTAAGCTCTGATTTTAATTAGTTTGTCTTTTACTGCTTTTGGTGTTGATTTGTTCTTTTTTTTTCTAGGGCTTTGAGATGTAATGCTAAGTCATTTATTTGTTGACTTTTTCTTCTTTTAAGGAATGAACTCCATGCAATGATCTTTCCTCTTAGTACTGCCTTCATAGTGCCCCAGAGATTTCAATACGTTGTGTCTGTATTCTCATTCACCTCTAAGAATCTTTTAATTTCCTTCTTGATATCTTTTGTAACCCATTGTTCATTCAGTAGCATATTATTCTCCATGTGTTGGAGTAGGTTTTATTTTTTATTTTATCACTTATTCTAATTTTATTTCATTGTGATATGATAGAATGCAGGGTAGTATCTCCACTTTTTTATATTTGCTAAGAGTTGCTTTGTGGCATAATATATGGTCTATTTTAGAGAAGGATCCATGTGCTGCTGAGAAGAAACTGTATTTGTTCATTGAAGGATGAAATATTCTATATATATATATCAGTTAAGTCTAAGTTATTGATTGTGTTCTATAGTTTTTTGTTGTTGTTGTTGTTGTTCAGCTTTTGTTTGGAAGATCTATCCAGTGGTGAAAGAGGTGTATTAAAGTCACCCAGAATTATTGTGTTGTGATCTATTTGACTCTTGAACCTGAGAAGAGTTTCTTTGATGAATGTAGATGCTCCATTGTTTGGGGCATATAAATTTATTCTTATTATGTCTTATTGATGAATTGTTCCCTTAAGCAGTATGATATATCCTTCTTTATCCCTTTTGATTAACTTTGACTTGAAGTCTACTTTATTTGATATGAGGATGGAAACTCCTGCTTGCTTCCATGTGAGTGGCATGATTTTTCCCAATCTTTCACCTTCAGTCTGTGGATTTCTTTTCCTAAGAGATAAGACTCTTGGAGGCAGCATATTGTTGGGTCTTTTTTTTTTTTAATCCAATCTGCCACTCTGTGTCTTTTGATTGGTGAGTATTATTGAGGCATGATTTGAAATTCCCAACCACTTTTGTTTATTTTTGGTATTTAACTTGACTTGGTTTCTCCTTTGATTAGTTTTTCCTTTAGTGTAATTCCTCCCTTTGCTGATTTTCATTGTTGTTTATCAATTCTTCTTCATGGAAAATTTTGCCAAGGATGTTCTGTAGTGCAAGCTTTTGAGTTGTAAAATGTTTTAACTTTTATTTATCATGGAAGCTTTTTATTTCATCATCAAATCTAAAGCTTAATTTTGATGGATATAAGATTCATGTTTGGAATCCATTTTCTTTCAGAGCTTGATATATGTCGGTCTAGGATATTCAAGCTTTCAGGGTCTGGGTTGAAAAATCTGCACATATTCTAATTGGTTTCCCCCTAAATGTAATCTGATTTCTTTCTCTCTTGGCTTTTAATATTCTATCCTTATTCTGCATGTTAGGCATTTTTATAATAATGTGCCTTAGTGTGGATCTGTTGTGATTTTGTACATTTGGTATCCTGTAAGCCTCTTAAATTTGGTTTTCTAATTCATTCTTCATGTTTGAAACTTTTTCTGATATTATTGCACTGAATAGATTGTTCATTCCTTTGGAACTCTATTCCTTCCTCTATCCCAATAACTCTTACATTTGGTCTTTTTATGCTATCCCATATTTCTTGAATGTTCTGCTCATGGTTTCTTATCAGAATGTTCTGCTCATGGTTTCTTATCATTTTCACTGTGTGGTCTACATTCTTTTAAGATTATATATTTTGTCTTCATTGTCTGAGGTCCTGTCTTCCAAGTGGTCTAATCAGTTGGTAATGCTTTCAATTTAACTCTTAATTTGATTTATTGTTTCTTTCATTTCAAGGATTTCTGTTTGTTTGTTTTTTAAACCTTTGTCTCCCTATTGAAGTAATCTTTTGCTTCCTGTATTTGTTTATGTAGCTCTTTGTCAAAATGATCTTTTGCTGCCTGTATTTACTCTCTTATATCATCCTTTAATTTGCAGAACATTTTAATGATGTACATCCTGAACTTCTTCTCTGTGATTTCATCTGCTGTGTTGGTCATGGATTCTAATAATGTGGTATCTTGATGTGTTTGGGGCACTTTCTTCCCTTTTCACATTGCTTGTGTGTCTTCCCTTCTAACACTGTGGATCCCAGGTGTTACTGTTTTTACCCTATAGGCTTATAGGGCCTTGTAGTGATACAATACCTCTCCTTTGAGGGGAAGGGCAATGTTATCAGATCCCAATATAAACAATATACACCCTAAAAACAAATGTTTGCTAATAAGACATTTATAGTTTGGTCACAGTATACAGAAATGTTGAATTCAATTATTATCTACAATATACTCAATAGGTTTATAAAAGGGTTTACAGTTTCTGATCATGAACAAAGAACTGGGGGTGAGGATTAGGATGATATGCTAAGGAGACAGTAGTTGAGGATATAGAGTTATTATATCTTAGGAAGTGTGAAAGAGAAATCTAAAGAGGAAGATTAGTAACAGAAGAAGGGAGAGGAAGTAATTTTGGGTAGACAAGTAAGTGGGAAGACAGTAGAGTACATAAAACAAACACATATATCAAGAAAAATAAAAAATGTTAAATTAGAAATTGGTGGTAAAAAAGAATAAATAGAATATCCAACACAACTATAATATACTATTCAGATGTCCCAGTCTTCAAAATCCTAATTCATGAAAAGTACTTGGTTTCACATATTTTGGGCATGTGAGGGCGGAAGAAAGGAGACAGATGGGGAAAAAATCTTGAAGGAAGACACAGGGATTGTTTTGGTTGGAGATCAGTAACTTTCCTGCTTCCCTTTTCATCCAATAGGTGAGGTTGTCTCTTGTTAGCTGGTATCTCCGCCCTCAGGATGGTGAAGGTAACCTGGGTGTCACTCTGTCAGGTTAGTGGCTGCTGGGGAGGGGTGGGGTTAGAAACTGGGTACCTGGAAGATGGTGATGAAGATGACCCAAGATGGAGGCTCCTGCTTTCAGTGGTGGGGTGTCGGGTCTGGTGGTGAGTGCTAAGCAATGGTGTTGGATGTTGAGTTCAGAGATGAGCTCTGTGGCTCTCAGTGCCGGCTAACTTCAGAGCCTGTGTGAAGTTCCTGGGTGCAGGCAGGCTACTGCGCATAGTCAACTATGTCTGCTGCTGAAGAGTCCCAAGATGGTGGTGACTGTGGAAGCCCCCATATTGGTAGATGGGGGTCCACACAGGAGTGGCAGCTGGAATTCCTTTGTGTGGGAAACTGCCTGATGCCCTGCATGGGAGTGATGTGGGTGATTTCTGCTCTGGTGGGTGGCCAAAAGTTGTGCATGGGTGTTGATGGTCCCACTTGGGTAATTGGTAGTGCTGAGTGGGCAAGTAGTTGGGAGACCTACTCTGATGCTCTGGATAACTTTATTTTTTTTTAAAGTATATTTTTAGTTGTAGATAGACACTATACCTTTATTTTGTTTATTTAGTTTTTTATGCTGTGCAGGGGAACGAACCCAGTGCCTCACACGGGCTGGGCAAGCACTCTACCACTGAAGCACAACCACAGCCTTTAGATGTAACTTTAAATGAGCTTAGATCCAGCCTACTTTGGATCCATCCTATCGTGGAGTAAGGTGAGAGGCAGAGTCCTTCCTCAGATGAGGTGGGTCTCTTGACAAATCTTAAGTAAGTGTTTTATTTCTGAAACTGATTTTTCACTTCTTTCTTAAATATCATTTTATAAAGTTCTCATTATTGTTTCCTAAGTCTATATGCATATTAGTTAACACAACATAACATTATGTCTGTAATATGAATCAAACAAGCTAAGAGAGATCCTAACCCCTTTTTGTGGGAAAGTGTCAAAGTGTTTTCATGTTTCACAATATTAACCTTGAAACAATCAGGCTCTCATTATCTTTCAAAAATACATTTAAATGTCCACCCCAGTATAAAAAGTAACACAAAATTATATGTGTGTGTGTGTGTGTGTGTGTGTGTGTGTAATATATATATACAGGTTACCCTCATCCAAATTCAGAATATTAAATGGCATAAATAAATCTGCAATTAAAATTAAAATTGCTATATCTATATAAGTCTAAAAAAGATTACCATTACAGACAACTTTAGTTTGGAGACCACCAGCCTGATAAAGTACTCTTCTAAGATTTATACTCTAAAACTTGTATACTAGAAGAACATGAATACATTCAATATACAAAGAATCCACTAATAGCTAATGTCACAATAACACAGGTGTCCTTATATTAACTAGTTTTAACTTTCACAGTAAAATTCAGAATCCACAGAAAAGTAGAGGTTTACAGAATTTAGCAGTTCAAGTAAAAATTAAGAATAGCCTTCAATCTTTTATATATTTAGGAAGCAGTGTTAATGAGCAGAAATAGATTTAGCCAAAGCAAATAGATATAAGCCAGTTTTCAAATGGCAGTATGGCTCTTTTATGCCAGATGCAAAATGTATTAAAGAGAGCACTTATTGGTTAAACCTACATGAACTTTCATTTTATAAACTTTAACAGAACATTTAGATAAGGTTCAAACATATTTAGTTTCAGACTTATATAATTTCTAGTCACATATGTTTAGGTTTTTCATGAAAATTAAGCCTGATCAAAATTTTAAGTCATCTTTTTCTCTGATAAAGAAAAATCTTAAAATCAATAGATATTACATTTTAATAAATATTTTATAGCTGTCAAGTCAAATTGGTATTCATTAGTGTGAGGTTATTTAGAGGCAGAACAGGCATATTGTAGGGTGTCTGGCAAAGCTGACTCAATCCACATTTTAAAATTTTGTACAAAAGAGAATGAATCCTCATTCATGCTTCTCGCTTAAGGAGTTATTTTCCCCCTGGGGAAAGTTATTTCCTCCTAAAACAAAATTTTGGTTAAGATAATACTGATCACCTTTCTCGGGGCCTCTTTGGCCTAAAAGGCCTTACTCCTTTCAGTGGACCTCTGGCAGAGCAGACTCTGTTTCCTTTTCCTAGGAGGCACTTGCAAATGAAGTTTTTGCTTTTGGGGTGAGTATGTTATTGGTACATTTAATTTACATAACAAATTTTATCCCAGAAGAGGGATCAGACTTACATATACAAAAAACAAAACAAGCAAAATATCATAAACAAACAAAAATAAAACCCCATGCCTGAATCTTTCTTTCTTTTTTCTTCTCAATTTGCAATCAAGGGGTTGGAGCACAGGATATTATTGTTTGACCAATCTCCCTTATCATCACTGATGAACTCAGCCTAATTCCATCTCAAGATTGGGAGCCATCTCATCACAAAGTCATGAGAAGTTAATTTCTGTTTTACTATAAATTACTGTAATTTCTAAACTTGTTTGGAATTCCTGCTGATGCCTTGAACTCACTATGGCTGGCTTTCCCTGACCAGATAACAACCCTTTCTGAAACCTCAGCAGCGTCTCATAAATTCTGATGTTGGGATCTGAATTTACTCCCTACCTTGAAATGTCATGCCATATAACTCATTAACCTACTATCTGCCTTAGTATTATTATGCTTGTCAAAATCCTGTTATCTGTAAGTTCTCAAGACACCCCCCTTTGCAACATTTTGTGTTATAAAACCTTGTCCCTGGAAAGCTGGGGGGCTGGTCTCTAGCCCATGTTACAGGAGACAGTTGCTGATGAGCTCTCTTTGTGTATATGCAAATATAAGCTTGCTTTGATTTAAACTTGGAGCTGGTGGTCTTTTCTTTGTGTTGGTGTTCAACAATCACAATGCCATCAAATTTAAGATCTTAGTGAATTCTTCAATGTCAATTGTACCAGAGACTGACTCTCTCATATACGTATATCTATCTATCTCCAGGGCACTCTATTGAAGGGCCATACAGGTCTCTCCATACAGAGACTATTAGGGACCTCTCTGTGGAAATCAGCAGGGGCAAGACACAGGTATCTGCATACATGGGGACTCCAGGAGACCCTTGTATTTTAGCTCTGTAGGCAACAGGTAGGGCTACACCAAGAAGTTCCTCTGGCCAAATGGGGCATCCTCTCAGATCTTAAAAATGGGAGATTATTTTGTCCCCAGGTTGTCATTTTGTAGTACTAGAACCCATGGCCATTGTCTTTCTGCCTGGCAGCTTTCATGTCCCCATCCCCATAAGACAGGCTAATTAATCATCAAACAAGGAGGGAGAGTAATGGGCCCCAATTAAGTTTTTTTCCAAATGGAAGGACAACCCTTAGAGGTTAATCATTCTAGTCCACTCTTTTATCCCAGAGCTCAGGAAAATGAAATGAGGGGTGGACCCAAATGGAGGTTACAGAAGGATTCAGACTTAAGGACCAACAGCACATTGCCAATTGGAAAGTCATGGGCCAAGCCTATAGCCTTAGTATCCTCCCAACATCTAAATAGCAAAGATTCCAACAATTAGCCCCAATGCTTTTTAATGTCTGTTCAGCATGGACTCTTATCAATGCCAGATTCTTTATCCAGAATCTTAAGTCTCCAGACTAGAAAAAACACTCAAGTGGAAAAGCTCTCCGCCAGTTTCCCCCTTGT
The DNA here is from genome assembly GCF_045843805.1 of Urocitellus parryii. Lineage (NCBI taxonomy): Eukaryota > Metazoa > Chordata > Mammalia > Rodentia > Sciuridae > Urocitellus > Urocitellus parryii. The sequence continues at coordinate 51,868,475 of NC_135539.1, forward strand.
ATCACAGGGAGTTCCATCTTTTTTCCTCTCATTCAAAACAAAATTTATTTCTTTCATTTTTGTCCTCTGTCACCATCTGTGACTTTCATTCTGTGAACCCATGAGACAAGAACCCAGAAAGAAAATTAGTGAGGCCTACAGCCCACATAGACTTCATTTGTCTGCAAAAGTGCTAACTGAGCCCTGTTCTCAAACTTTGATTTTAATCCCCTGGGCAAATAGTGGCTGGAAGGCAGGGTTGAGGCCAGGTCCTCTTTGCCCATTTCTCTACAGACCAGGCAGCTTTCCTGGGATTCTCTTCTTTTTCTTTAGTCCAGGAGGCATCTCTGACCCACAGCAGGATGATTTGCAACTGCCTGTGAGAAACCAGCCTCTACCTCAGAGCAAAGCCCGTCCAAGGAAGGGGGCATGACGCTTGTCCTTGGAAAAACCCACAGAGCACTCCTAGGCACGTACCTACCCTGCTGAGTTGTTATCTACAAGTAACAGGAGAGATCTTCAGAGCCAGGTGTCCCTGACTCAATCAGGGTAGGTGAGGACCCAAAGCAACTCCCTAGCAACCAGCAATCAGCATGAGACAGGGAAAATACCTGGGATGCCAGGTGACCCTCCCAGTGGTTTATGGTGGTTGATAACATATTGGGAAACCATGTAGTTTAGCACGTACACCCCTCATGGCTTAAAACAAACAGTTCAAATGAATCCCCCTCTTGTACTAACCAATCACACTTACCCAACTTGTTCCCGCCAGTGAATGTGCTAATCATGTTTTAGAGTTGTTTTATGATTTTCCCCGCAGTGTGTGATGATTTGCTAAGAGATGCTATGATGTATGGGAAGTCCCTGCCTTCCCCAAAGAGTGTAAAAAACTGCTGCAAACCCTGGGCTCAGGGCCTGTCAGCATCTCCAGTTGCTGTGAGTGTGGAGGACTATCTTGCAATAAACACCTCTTTACTGCTTACATGGATCTTGGTCTCTGGTGGTCTTTTGGAGGTTTCGAATTCGAGCATAACACCTGAGGCCAAGCAGAGAAGCAATGCTGGGATTGTCAGCAATGGGTTAAAATGATTTAGTTTTTTTAAATCCTTTCTCTGGTGTCCTGTCATCCTCACACATTACAGGCAATGCTTTTTTGTATCCTCAACTTAGTTTTTGACTATTCAGACTCCTTATTATGTAATTTCATAAATACCTGTACATACAGAATTTCTTTCACTTATTTTATCTCTGACAGACCAACTCCAACTACTAGATTGTTCAATAATTCAGAAAACCATTCAAAGGCCAGATTGTTACAGTAAAGCATTAGCCTTTTCTTAGTCAGATATATATATATACACACACACACACATACATACACACACAACACACATATACATACCACTGGGATGGTCCCTCAGCAACCCCCCCCTTTACTTACAGGAATGATTCCTCTGGCACAACCCAGGCAAACTCATCCTTTTCTAACTCTCCAACAGTCAGCTCTCAACAAGTCCTTACATCCTAAGCATGGAAGTGAGTTTACTTGGAGTGCCAGGCATGCCCAATGAAGCCGGAGAAAGGGCTGCTATCAGTTCCCTTCATGGTCACCCGATTTTGTTACCAAAACTCAGTCCTTGTCCCTGATGCCAATTTAGTAACAAGGACATGGTTTTGAGAAAAAGGAAAAGGAAAGTTTATTACTTTGCTACCAAAGGAGAACCACAGGGAATTCCAGTCCCAGAGACTATGGTTCTCCCCATAAGGGAAAATAGAGGGTTTTTAAAGAAGCTCTTCAAAGGTTATATTTCAGGTGTGCCCCAAGTGAGGGTCCCAGGTATTCCCTGATGGTGTGTTGAAGTTTACTTGTTAATTTGGGAGATACTCCCTTCCTAGATCTTCCAGTGATAGCTCCTTCCTATGTGAGTGTGTGCTCAAGGACAGATAACTTGCCTAGTAGGGAAAAGGTTATCTTGTTTCTCACCCCCAGGGGAGGGAATGGAAGGGGGAGAAGAGGATAAGAAAAACATCTCCCTTTTAAAATAAGCCTGAGAGCAGTAGGGTTATATACTCAAAAGTTGAAATAGACCACAATTACATACTTATTAGCCAACGTAGAGTAAGAAAGAAAATATCAAAGAAACCATCCAGGGTAAGAGTGATAGATTGTGCTACCAAAATCGATAAAACATCTGCAAATTTTAAAATGCCATAAATAAACAAGTACATGAAAATAATGGAAGATATTTGCAAAATATATAACAAAAGGTCAAAGCCAACATTGAGACATAGGGTTCTTTCCAATTTTATAAGTAAAATTTTTATTTCTTTTTCCTCTTTTGAAGATGATGTCTAGAGGCATTCCCAATAGTCCAGTGTTTGACATTCCATCATGGTTATCTTCCTATACAACTGTAATAAAACTAGGTTGGCCTGAATATCTGGTAATAGACTTGTACCTTAGAGTGGGACAGGACTAATATCCAGATGTGTTGTGTTCCCCCGGCTGAGCATGAGGGGTTCATGTTGTAAACAGTGGTCCATTTTATGCTTTTAATATATTCCTTGCTGCTCTGCCAGTGTGACTTATTTTTGAAAGGATGTGTTTCTCTTCCTCTTCCCCTCCTCCCCCTAATCTTTCCCTCTCCCTAATCTCAGGAGAAACAGAATTATCTTTATTCCTCATGCTGTGCAGAGTTATCTGTCCTTGAGCATCTACCCACTACAGAAAAGAAGTAATTCATATTGGGGTCGGTACCAGAAGATCTCAGAAATGAGTATCTCCCAAATTAACAAATGAATGAAGTTCTGACAGAAAACATATGGAATGTAGCTTTTGAATCATCTCTTTATAAGCCCTACCCCCACCCCATTCCCTTTGATGGGCCAAATCACAGCCTCTGGGACAGGAGTCTCCTTTGCTTCTCCTTTTTTTCACAAAGCAATAAAATTTCTTTTTCCTTTTTCTCAAAACCATTTATTGGATTGGCATTGGGGACAAAGATTGAGCTTTTGGTAACAATGTCATGAGCCTTGAAGTTTTCATGGGGTTGTTTAAAACAAAACCATATGTTAGCAGGGCCAGTGGTACCTACATGCCCTAAATGTGTCTGTGACAAGATCAAGCATGCTTTTCTTATTGAGGAGCAAAACTGTTGTTTTAAGTATCAAAGGCACAAGCTCAATCATAAAGTTAAATTTATAAATAAAGCTCATTTTGAATAATTTTTAAAAATCAAAGGGCTTGCCGGCACCATGGGACATGTAATTCCAGTGACTTGGGAGGCTGAGTCAGGAGGATCAATTGCAAATTTAAGGCCATCCTGAGTAACTTAGCAAGATCCTGTCTCAAAATAAAAAAATTAAAAGGGCTGGGGTGTAGCTCAGTGGTAGAGCATGCTTGGATTTTAACCCCAGTATTATAAACAAAGCAAAACAAACAAAAAACCCACCACCAACAATATCGAAGGGCTTGTGCTCTGGTTTGAATATACCCTGCAAAGTTCATGTATTGGAAACTTAAAATGCTTCCGTGTCAGGAGGTGGGGCCTAATGAGGTGTTCACAAATGAGTTAATGTTGTTATGAATGAGTGGGTTTCTTATAAGCATGAGTATGGTGCCCACTTGCTCTCTCTCATTTGCTCTCTGGCCATGAGATAACTTCTAACATGTTATGATATAGCAAGAAGGCCCTCACCAGATGCAGCCCCTCAATCGGGACTTCCTAGTCTCCAGAACTGTGATAAAATCCTATTGTTTATAAGTTACCCAGTCTGTGGTATTTTGTTATAGCAGCATAATATGAACAAAGATAGCTTGTCTGTTATGACATTATGGGAAAATTAATGGAAATATTTTTACCAAATTTGTAGATGTATTTGGGGTGATCTGACATTGAAAATACAGGCTATTTGTTGTACAGAGAACTTGTATGTGGGGGGGGGGATTCTAGGGAAAACTGAGAGAGAGAGATGGGCAGTCCTACTTGAAGATCCAAACCTGATGGTCAGACAGACCTGAATTCATTGTATTCATACTAGTGAAGGCATCCAGGTGTTGTGAGGACTAAATGAGATAATCTGTGTTAAGGGCTGACCTCAGTGCCCAGCACATTCACTTATTCATCTATTTATTCAGCAGATTTTTATTTAGTGACTACTGCATGCCACACAATTTGCTGGATAGGTGCTGGGGAATCGGCAGTAAACAAAACAAATAATAATCTTTGCCCTTTCAGGGCCAACGTTCTCCTTGATACACAGTAGGCAATCATGAAAGGCAGATTGTATTATAATATTAAACATGAAAAAATTTTAAATCAAGATACACACCTTTTTTTTGGCACTGAGCAAAGGGTTTCTGAAGAGCATATGTAGCAGATATGGGCCAAGAGCATAGAAAACAGGCGCTTCAAATAGATTTCTGGGTGTTGGTGTAAATTGGTGCAGACCTTCTAGAGGGCAGATCCACAGTGCGCATCAAAAGTCTTTACTCCCTCAATTTCACTTCTCCAAGCTTACCCTAAGGAAATGTTCTTGGATCTCCCAATGATTTCTGCTTGAGAAGGAGGATAAGAGGCTCGGAGCCTGAGCTGTGGGGTCAGGCAAGCCTGAGTTTACACTAGAGCCAGTTCTGCCACCTTCTAGCTGGGTGACCTTGGGTTAACATGGGACTGTCAGCAGCTGTGTGAGCTTAGGCAAGTTATTCACAGCCACCATTCAGCATGTTCCTCATCCGTAAAATGGAGATAATAATAGTACTTACCTCATGGGAAAATTCATAGGAATTAATGAAAAAGTACACATAAAGCACTTCTAGCTTAGTGCCTGAAATATGGGAAGGTTTCAATGTACTTGAACAAAAAAGAAAAGAAAGAAGAATATATTCAACCCAGCATTATTTATAATGGTTAAAACTAAATAGAAATTCTTTAAGTGATTTAAAATAAATACAGAGAAGAAATACCATAGTATCACGAGATAAAATCACGGTGCAAATAATTAATGATTCAAAAATGATCACAAGATGTTAAGTAAAAAAAGTTGGCTATGATAAAAATACCAATACAATATAATCCCAATTTTAGAAAAAATATTTTAAAAACTATGCTAAAATATTTTGCACAATGAGCATGTATTATGATTTAAATAAACTCTAATTATTATTATTTTTTTATGTATTTATATGTGTATATATACATATACACAAACATATTATTATAATTTTTTTTGCATTATTGGGGATTGAACCCAGGGGTACGCTATCACTGAACTATATCACAAAAAGCCTTTTATTATTATTATTATTATTATTATTATTTTATTGTGAGATAGGGTCTTGCTAAGTTGCCCAGATTGCTCTTGAATTTGTGATCTTCATGATTCATGAATAGCTGGGATTACACACCTGCACCAGTATACCCAGTGTTCATTTTATCTATAGCAGACATATATAGGGTTTGGGGAGTCCAGCATTATCCTGCATTCTTATAAAATCTTGGTTTTCTCATGGCAATAATCTTTCTCCCTCTGTGGGCAGGGCAGTTTTTAGCTCACATCCTCCTCTCACAGAAACCAAGAAGCTTTGATTCCCAAGGCAGTGGAGAGCTTTCAGGGGGCAATCTTAGTGGCACTGTGGCACTGTGGGTGAGGCTAGCAATGTGACTCTTCTTACAGCTCCTGAGCTGTTTTGGAATTCTCTGGTCCTGGCCCATTCCAGCTGGGTCTTTCTCATCCCACTGTGTTCATGGGCCCCCTCTTAGTTTCCGTAACTCCTTCTATGATTAAGTTAGTCAGAATCTATTTTGGTTGTTTGTAACCAAAAACTCTTACTAATGAGTTATTTTTAATGGCTGGGCAATGAATAAAGCAAGCTGTACTTAACATAGCAGCAGCTGAAGAGACGTTCTTTGCAGGAGTAATCTAAATCCAAGTGAGGCTAAGAGGGTTAGGAGGAAATGCTAAATGACCTGGATGTGGCCACAGGATACCATACATCTGGTTGGAAACTGCAAAATTCATTAAATCAATGTTTTAGGGGTGGATAAGAACACTGAGAGCTAAGGTAAGTATGGAGGAGAAAACGCGAGTCAAGCAGAAGTGTGGTCCATTCTGGGCTGTGACCAATCGCTATAGCCATGGAAGACACTGGAGAGTTAGGCTGCTGCGAAGATCTCAGTGGAGCTATTATTGGATTAAAGAATTAATATCATGGCATATATGTACAGGGAGTGGGGATGAAGGGTCTTTGATGTTTCCTGCATGCCCAGGCTCAGGGATCTAGACCTCGCTGTGAGATCAGGCAAGGCAAGCAGGGACCAAAGGAGGCAGATTTTAAAAGGCCACCTAACGGGGCTTTATTTGAGATATCACTCCCAGGCAGAACTCCATCAGAACAGAGTGGACAGGAGAAGGGTCTGAGGAGAAACCACATGGGAGCTTGAACGGATGGGAATTTTATGGGGCTCAGGGTAGGAAGGGAAGGGCTTGGGACAGGAAAAGGTGTTTTTTTTTTAATTTTTTTTTTTATTGGTCGTTCATAACATTACATAGTTCTTAATACATCATATTACACGGTTGATTCACGTGGATTATGAACTCCCGCTTTTACCCCGTATACAAATTGCTGTATCACATCAGTTACCCTTCCATTGATTGACATATTGCCTTTCTAGTGTCTGATGTATTCTGCTGTCTGTCCTATTCTCTACTATCCCCCCTCCCCTTCCCTCCCCTCCCCTCCCCTTTTCTCTCTCTACCCCTTCTACTGTAAATCATTTCTTCCATTTGTATTATCTTGTCTTGCCCCTCCTTTCCTCTTATATGACATTTTGTATAACCCTGAGGATCGCCTTCCATTTCCATGCAATTTCCCTTCTCACTCCCTTTCCCTCCCACCTCTCATCCCTGTTTAATGTAAATCTTCTTCTCAAGCTCTTCGTCCCTACCCTGTCCTTGTTTACTCCCCTTATATCAAAGGAGTCATTTGGTATTTGTTTTTTAAAGATTGACTAGCTTCACTTAGCATAATCTGCTCTAATGCCATCCATTTCCCTCCAAATTCTATGATTTTGTCATTTTTTAATGCAGAGTAATACTCCATAGTATATAAATGCCACATTTTTTTTATCCATTCATCTATTGAAGGGCATCTAGGCTGGTTCCACAGTCTTGCTATCGTGAATTGAGCTGCTATGAACATCGATGTAGCAGTGTCCCTGTAGCATGCTCTTGTTAGGGCTTTAGGGAATAGACCGAGAAGGGGAATAGCTGGGTCAAATGGTGGTTCCATTCCCAGCTTTCCAAGAAATCTCCATACTGCTTTCCAAATTGGCTGCACCAATTTGCAGTCCCACCAGCAATGAACAAGAGTGCCCTTTTCCCCGCATCCTCTCCAGCACTTATTGTTGTTTGACTTCCTAATGGCTGCCAGTCTTACTGGAGTGAGATGGTATCTTAGGGTAGTTTTGATTTGCATTTCTCTGACTGCTAGCGATGGTGAGCATTGTTTCATGTACTTGTTGATTGATTGTATGTCCTCCTCTGAGAAGTGTCTGTTCAGGTCCTTGGCCCATTTATTGATTGGGTTATTTGTTATCTTATTGTCTAATTTTTTGAGTTCTTTGTATATTCTGGTTATTAGGGCTCTATCTGAAGTGTGTGGAGTAAAGATTTGTTCCCAGGATGTAGGCTCCCTGTTTATCTCTCTTATTGTTTCTTTTGCTGAGAAAAAACTTTTTAGTTTGAGTAAGTCCCATTTGTTGATTCTATTTGTTAACTCTAGCGCTATGGGTGTCCTATTGAGGAATTTGGAGCCCGATCCCACAGCATGTAGATCATAACCAACTTTTTCTTCTATCAGATGCCATGTCTCTGATTTAATATCAAGCTCCTTGATCCATTTTGAGTTAACTTTTGTGCACGGCCTTAGAAGATGGAAAAATATACCCTGCTCATGGATAGGCAGAACTAACATCATCAAAATGGCGATATTACCAAAAGTCCTATATAAGTTCAATGCAATGCCAATCAAAATCCCAACGGCATTTCTTGTAGAAATCGATAAAAGAATCATGAAATTCATATGGAATAATAAAAGACCCAGAATAGCAAAAACAATACTAAGCAGGAAGTGTGAATCAGGCGGTATAGTGATACCAGACTTCAAACTATACTACAGAGCAATAGTAACAAAAACAGCATGGTACTGGTACCAAAACAGGCGGGTGGACCAATGGTACAGAATAGAGGACACAGTAACCAATCCACAAAACTACAACTATCTTATTTTTGATAAAGGGGCTAAAAGCATGCAATGGAGGAAGGATAGCATCTTCAACAAATGGTGCTGGGAAAACTGGAAATCCATTTGCACCAAAATGAATCTGAATCCCTATCTCTCGCCGTGCACAAAAGTTAACTCAAAAGGAAAAGGTGTTTTTAGAGTCCCTTGTCCGGCTGGAGTTGGTAGAAGGGAACTGGCTGAGATCCAGGATTGGTCAGGAGGTCTTGCTGATTGACAGGTATAAACCAGGAGATCCCGCTGATTGACAGGCGTTTCTGTGGGCGCCTGATTGATGTTTCTTTCCCGAGTGGGCTGCTTTATTCTAAGTCACCGACCTGACACTCAACATTTTTCAGTAACCAGCATCTTTTCATCAGCCTTCCTAAGAAGGGCCTCCTCCTGTGTAAGAATTCTGCTTAAGGATCTGGGGCAGTTTCCCAGCTCTGTCGAATAAGTCTTGGTGGGCCCAATCCTCTAGCAAGTGGACCTTGGAATGAACTAGCTACTACAATAGTGAGTGTGGGAAGAACTTGGTCCCCTTCACAGATGATACTGGGGCACAGGAGACCAGGAAGAGGTTTGGGCTTCTTCCTATTTGTTCCAGGTCCCTTGACAGTAGTATTCAAAAAGGACTTGCCACTTTCAAAAGGGACACAACTAAAAGATGCCAAGTCTGCCTTAACCTGTTGGTTATAAACATATACATTTCGTCTCCTAAGAGAAGAAAGACCCCTTTTTTTGAGTTAATTGTTCTAGCCTTAAACTGTAGGTCTTTGTTCTTTCTAATTCGCCTACATCTGTGTAAAACAAAAGTTCATTTTCAGAGCAGTGTGGAGGGGGTCCGTACACAATTCCAGTTATTGTATAGAAAAGCTGCGTGCCTAAGTTTTTATTCAGAGAACAAATAAATATATCTGAGATGTTAATGTGGGTGTTTTCTGTCGCTCATACTGTTGGTATCTTGTCTCTCTCTCAAGAAACAATGGGCGTTTAGTTGGGATTGCTTAGATGTTATTACAATACTTTATTTTAAATTCCAAATGGCTCTTAAGTAAGTGGGAGAAAAATAAGTTAATTTTTTAAATATTTTAAATAGTTACCACAGATTCTAATTTTATCTACAAAGGAAACATTTGAAAGTCTAGTATAATGTTAATATTATTCTGGCAAGCTAATATGAATTGAAGTACATTAAACAAATATTTTGGTGTATATCGTCAAACACACTCATGACAAAATACATAAGTCCTTCCAGTGCTAACTAAATTCTGTATATGTTTTCCTTTAAAAATTGCTTCTCCCCCAACCTTATTGAACCTGTACAATTTAAAAGTGGCCAGTGATAACTTTTATCTTATGTGTATTTTAGCGCACTTTCATAAAACTTTTCTCTTAAAAATTTCAAAATTTGGAAATATTTACTTGATGGGGAAAAAAAGTGCTTGTTTGAAAGACCTTGTTAGTTTGTTTTCATATAAAATCATTGATAAAGGAGGCTTAATTAAAACAGACCCAACCTTTCATATATGATATTTATAGCTATAGAAAGCATTACGTAACACCACAGATTAAAGAGAAGAAGAAACCAAAGAGTCACCTTAAGTTTTACAAATGACAATTCACTGTTCTTTCTACAGTGAGCAAGCTGAATTCCAGGCTGGGTCAGGAAGCTAGGTCTGGTGTTCAACACTCTGCTCAAATGAGCCACTTGATGACTTAGTCCATCTGAGGCCTGAAAAGTCAAACTCTAGACAATTTCTTTAAAAAATTATGTCCCTTTGGGCTGGGGTTGTGGCTCAGTGGTAGAGTGCCCACCTCTCACATATGCAGCCCTGGGTTCCATCCTCAGCACCACATAAAGATAAATAAATAAAATGAAGGTATTGTGTCCAACTACAACTAAAAAAAATATTTTAAAAAATTATAGGTCCCTTTGGCCCACAGTTCCAACAATCGCTAGTACTGGCCCAAGGGGTTCCACACAACTGCAAGAAGCAGCTGTATGTCCCAGGAACTAGACAAATTAGCAAAACAGGGATTCACCACCACCACCTCACTTAGTGCCCTATCCCAAACATACATTCCAGCCAGGTGTCACAAGGGCTGAGCTGAACAAGAGTGCATTTGGCCTCCAGAAGATGTTGTGTCTAGCTGACCAAGAGTCCCTTGGTCTCTTTTCTGGTCTCAGGTGAGGCCCACACTACATGATCTGAATGGGCAATCAGATGAGTTCTTAGTTAACATAAAAGCATCAGTGTAATTATGGTGCTGTTACTGGCTTCTTTGTATACTGGATGTGTTCATATCTTCCAAGCATACAAGTCTTTAAGGTATAAGATTTAAAAGAACATTTTAACAAGCTGATATTATTCAAACTAAAGTTTAAAGATTTGGGATTATAATAATTGTTTGTTAGTTCATTGCTATTATACAAACTAAATACATTTTATTCTTGTTAATTTCATTTTATATTTTTAATACTTTATTATAACTGTTGTTTGTTAGTGCCTTATAAAAGTACAACTTTCAATATAACAGCCTAAGTTAATTTAAGATAATAGGCCATCATCTGTGGGACAAACCGGATGTAAGGCTAACTTCCAGGCCATTTCTTAACAAAAATGTTATGGCTGATTGTCTTGTTGCAGCCTGTCAGCAACTGTCACCTTATGACTGAGCTCAAGCCTCTTATATTTTACATCATCAAAAAGTTCTCAGCTTGTGCCAGGAAGTCCATGTTACCTAAGAACAAGCTCTCCAAATTGTTTGCCAATGTCCTCATTGTGTAATACATGGGGTTAATCAACCAACTGGGGTTAATCCCCATGGTTTTCAGCCAACCCAGTGGGCAGATGGATGTAACTCACATCCCTGAATTTAACAAAGAGTGTTATGTTCATGTTAGTATTGACACTTGCTTTTGCTCCATTTTTGCCACCACTTTAACAAGAGAAAATACTCATTAAGTTATTTCCCACTATTTGGCTGCTTTTACAGTGCTGGACCATCCTCTACAAATTAAAACTGATAATGCTCCAGCTTATACCAGTTCCTCCTTTTGACAGTATTTGTAATCAATATCATACTGATCACAAACAGCTATCACTTGTAATCCTCAAGGCCAGGCCATTGTAAAGTAGGCTCACTTATCCCTTAAATTACAATTACAAAAAAGAGGGGAGATAGAACCCCACAAAATTGATTGAATCATGATCTCTTTGTTTTAACCTTTTCAAACAGTGGTGTGAGGGTCACACTGCTACTAAGTGACACATGGCTTCCACTGAAGTAGGTCCATCAGGCCTAGACTGATGGAGAGACTTACAAACAGGACAATGGAAAGGACCAGATCAGATCCCATGATAATGCAGGGTAGAGGTTGCACTATGTCTTTCCAGAAGTTGCAACTCATCCTTTCTGGGTACCTGAGCATGCTATTCATCATCGCCATGGAGTATCTTGAGTTGCAGTTCAAATTACTGAAGCTCACACTAGAGGTGTAGACCCTAACCTCCACCTGGAACAAGATGCTGAGGAAGAAGAAGAATGTGAAGAAGACTTGGCAGACTCAGAATGCCAAATTGCCAATATGGGGACAACTGAAGAACCTGACACATCAGGTTTAGCAGATGGTCAAACAGCAGGGAAATACTAAATCTCCATCCGCCATGTTTGTGGCTATGCTGGCTTCACTGAGCTGTTAGGTAAGTAGGGTTTATGGGGAAACTTATGGGACTGATTTCCCAGATCCACCTTTAGTACACCTAGCTGTGGACAGGAGAATCCATTCCAGTGTTTATTAATGATACATTCATGATGGGAGGTCTTTTCAGATAAAACAGATTATTCCTGTTCATACAATTGGTTTTAAATGTACTGGGAGCCAGGGGAGTCAAATCACTGGCCCATAGGATTTTAAAAATTATGTCCAGACAATGATAAAAATGGGACTCCCCGATGACATGACCATGGTTCTTATGAAACAGCCACAAATACCCTATTGCCCTAATTATACTACAATAGAATTGGATGCCTTTCCTAAATTGGTGGAGTGTGCTAATATTTTGCCAGTGTAACATAATGTCTCCATCATAAGTGGACATATCCTGGACTGGTCTTGCTCTTGTAGATTTGATAAGAGGCACCTACATCAGGAATTTATGACTCCTGGAGAATTTATAAGTAATGTTCTGACCTTCAGTGACAGTGGCATACAAGACATCTGTGGCATTGACAGCTTCCTTATATTTCATCAATTACACCTGTGGGGAGCCACTCCAAATGATTTGTGTTTTCCCTCCTGGAGTGGAGAGGCTTTGACTGTCACTCCATCTCATAGTGACTTGGACATTGCCCTGGTCCCAGAAGTTTGAAGACGCATCTTCAGACGTAGTCATCGCCCTACAGCCCTTGGGTCCAATTACACTCAGATATCCCTTGTAACTCCGCCCCTTCTTACCTTTTTTTGGATGGAACTTTCTAAGAATGAGGGTCCTCCCAATACAAGCCCACTTCGGAACGTGCTCGCTCTTTCTCTCACCAGTCTCTCCTGACTATCCCTCGCTCTCCCATTTGGGGAGCTTGAGGCCAAGAGAAGAGGCGCCATCCTGAAGCTTGTTTAAAGGTAAAGTGTGTGTTTGTGTTTTATTTGGTGTCCCTGGAAATTCGCATGAGTGACCTCAAGTTCATCTGCCCCTGTGGATAGGGAACGGCATATATGGACAGCTCCCTAATTAATCTTGTGCAAAAGACCTGTAAAGTGACTCCCTGCTATGGGCTACAGGCTTGTGTACAATCCCCTTATGTTTTAATTTCTGGGAATATAAAAGTACATAGGACAGGAGAAAAGTACCATTTAACGTGTCAATGTTGTAATCTGACTAATTGCATTACTAGGTATAATAGAGGATAGAGAGTGCTCGTGGTACAGCAACCCTCCTTTGTTTTAATCCCAGCTAGCATTTCAGAACCCTGGTATTTTGATACTGGAATTCACATCCTACAACAGATTCATATCCAGCTGAAAAAGACACCAGCATGCTCTTGCTATTATTGCTTTTGGAATAGTTACTTTGATATCTGTTTTGGTCTCTGCTGTGACATCCACTATAACCTTATCCCAAAGCATTAAAAATGCTCATTTTCTTAATGATTTGGCTCAGAATCCTTCCAAAGCCCTGCAAAACCAGGTAGATTTGATGACAAAACAGAAACTAAATCGAATGCCTGAGAATCTATGGTCATAAATATAGGAAATGAGTCTGTTGCTCTTAAGTTCAGACAGCAGCTTCACTGCCATGCTAGCTACAAATTTGTTTGTTACAGCTGCAAGATATTATGCTTCTCAATGGGATCAGGAAAAAGTTAAAAATCCCTTAATGGGCATTTGGTAGAAAAACAATCTAGACATTATGGCATTACATCATCACATCCAGGATATTAAGAAGAGCAAAAATGATCTTATGGATCCCATATGTCTTGCTAGACAAATACATGATGACTTAAATGGCTTTAATCTCTGGAATATGTTAAAACATTCAAAGTAGACATTTTTGGAGTTATGTGTTTGCTATTAATATTCTTTTGTGTTACAACAATAGGATGCTGCATCTTCTGAGAAGAAAATCTGACAACTCCAAATAATAGCTCATCACTTGTGCTGAAGTAATAAAAAGGAGGGAGTTATGGATCGTAGTGACTTGGCTTAGGGTCTCTGACTGTCTAGCAACAGGAGTCTGCTTCTGCACTGGGAAGTTTCTGAGTTCAGACACTAACTGTCAGGGGTAGAGAAGAATGAGTGTGAGTAGATGATTATAATTGGCTTCATTCTTGAACTTACCTGCTTTGAAGAAACTTTCTCCCAGAAAATCCTTTTGGTGATAAAACCTATATAATAAACATGCTAAGCTAGCTCTGGGTCCCAGCTTTCTTTCTCTATGTGTGTCTGTTTGCTTTTTCTAATTTCCCATTACCCCAAGCTGGTTTCTGAATTAATGGGCTGTGCCGGTTGTGGCCCTGGGACATTCTTTTCCTAACTCCATTTTACTATTGTGAGGCTCAACATTCAAGCAATAGTAAATGAATTCAATTCTTTGGTTAAAAAAGAAAAACTAAGCAAAACAAAAAATAGGAAAACAAAACCATGGGAAAATTCACTGTAATTGATTGCTTTCATGGAAATCTGATTTGAGGTCATGTTTTGCAGTGCCTATGTTCAAAGTCTTGTCTCAGATTCCCACTAGCTCATTTCTGTTTAAAGAAACAAACCAAATTTTTTTTCCTTATTGAACTCTCTCTGAATGATATCAAGCAGGTAGTGTGAAAGTCATAAATGTAGATTATTTCTGCTCCTCTAGTAGTTTTAGAAGGCTTCTCTAGTAGTTTTGGAAGACTCAATTTGGGTCGAAGGAAAAAGTTTTGGGTCCTCCCAATCTCAAAATTTGTTGGGGATGGAAGATCAAACTTGCTTGGGTGTAGCAGGAAAGGGATCTTTTGGGAAGAGGGCCAAAGCAAATGTTGAAACATATGGAATATGCCCAATATCATTTTTAAACAATTTTAAAACACTAAAACCTATATAAGAGATATTTTTCCTGATAACTATCATTTTTTTGTTCTGAAAATTCTGCAAGCCATGTGTCTGTTATGTGTCCTTACCCATGAGAGAGGGAAAAAAACACTGACATGAAGAAAGGAAAGAAAACAAGGGTCAGGCTAGATAAAGTCATGTATGTGTAGAATTTTCCAAATCTTTCTCATCATGCTGATATCCCATCTCCTAGAATAACAGAATGTATTTCCCTTGCCCTGATATCCAAGAGCATGTCCTCTCTCTTGGATACCTCAATTGACATTAAGGAGACAATAATGCGTGGTGAAAAGTGGGCCCAGTGGCATGTTCAAAATGGCCACCTTCAGTTGATCTGACTTGAATCCAACACACTGCTCCCCTGTTCACTTGAAAATTCATGGTATATTGGCTTTGACAACGTCTTCAAGGAAGGCCACATCAACTGGCTTCTTATCACCTTGTGTAACAAGGCACTGCTGGATTTCATTCTGTATGAACCCAGTGGTTCTAGAATATGACCTTTACACATTTGGATCCCTGGAAGTCAACATAAAAGCAAACAGTCCTGCAGGGTTCATTTGGCAGAGGGATGAATGGATGAAGCTCTGCTGATATTTGTGGCCTAAATTTTCTTTTCTTTTCTTTTTTTGTTTGGATTGAACCCAGGGGTGCTTAACCACTGAACAACATTCCCAACACTTTTTATATTTTATTTAGAGACAAAGTCTTGCTTAGTTGCTTAGGGCCTGGCTAAATTTCTGAGGCTGGCTTTGAACCCAGGATCCTCCTGCCTCATCCTCCCAAGCCACTGGAATTACAGGTGTGTGCCACCCCATCCAGTGTTTCGGATCTTCTTGAGAAGACAAGATCCCAATGTTGACCTTGTTCTTGTTCTGAGTGGACCTCCTCCTGGGCAATGAATGATGTGCTCTTTACTGATAAAACATGATGCTCAGGGGTGAAGAACTATGAAAAAAGGGAAGTTAATATAGTATACATCCATATATCATATGGGGGCACCAGGGGCAGAATATTAGCTATGGAGTCACACCGTCTGGATGTAAAGCCTGGCTGGGCCACACTACCAGCTGACTGACTTGAGGAAGAGTGTGTTCTTAGGACATGCCTTCCAAAAAGTAAATGGAAGCTTCTCACCATGAAGTGGTAGAGCAGGTCACGGCCTCCAGTCAGCTCAGAGCACTGCTCCCTCTCCACAAAAACCCAGGCTCAGTGGTTGGTGGCCTTGATAAAGGGACCCTCTTTGAAAGGTGTCAACCAGACACTGGAGAGTTTGCTGGAGGGGACTGGCAGGATCTGATTTGCCCTACTGCTGGGCTTTCAGCAGGACTTACATTGTTGCCCCAATTCTCTGCCCTCTCCCCAAACTCCCTGTAAGGCCCCCTCCTACACACTCCCTGCACTGGCTTCTGTGCCCAGGAGGAGAGTGTTGACCACACACAGGCACTGTGTGCCCAAAGTAGAGCCTTAACCAGGGACCACAGAGCTTTCAGATCCTGCAACCAGAATGCAGGAGCAATGCTGGATGGGGCCACAGTACAAACAGTACTACACATGTTCTTGGAGTAGGGTCACATCCCTAGAAGCTAGAAAATGAAGGCTGTTAGTGGACAGTGGGCCTCACCCTTTGTTCTGGGTCACCTTCTTTTGACAGAATCCGGCTTAGCAGTGAGCTGCCTGTGTGTCCTCTCTCTATCACTCATTCCAGTCAGATGTCACAAGGGCTAGGCTGAACAGTGCACAGTGCGCCTTTGGCCCCAACTGGACCGTCCCTTGGTCCCTTCTCTGATGTTGGGATTGGACAAGCAAGATGTACTCTGAATGGGCAATTTTGTCATCAATTCTCTGTCCCCTTACTGATTTCCAAGAATGGATGAAAACCTGTCTGTGGTTGAAGACTTCCACAATCTCTTGCTTTCACTGATCCACTCATTTTGGCAGTTGTGTACATTTATTAAAGTATGGTTTTAGGATGGACACTAAGATAATCTCTGTCCTTGGACTGTCATCTTAAAATTAAAGAAATATTCAAAAATCAGGTGTCTCCATAGGACAAAACCGAAACTCAGCATTCACAGATGTTAACATTCAGCTTTTCTGAGCTCAGGATAGAGGGTAGGTAATATCCAACAGGAAAATCAGGCCTACCTGTGGAGTAGGTTTGAAGATGAAAAAAAAAGTCACAAACTGTCTTTGTGAATATGAACCCTTACTACTACTACTACTACTAATAATAATAATAATAGGAGGAGGAGGAGGAGGAGAAAGTCGTTTACATTGTTCATTTATTCTTAGCACTTTACAGTGCACTGAGACTTATTTTGGGGATTGTTTGCACAAGAAAGTGCCTCCCGGTGTCCCACTGGAAAAGAAGGATCTATTTTCAGTAACTCAATAGAAAAAGCCTTGCTAGAGAAGGTCTGGATGAAGCCACCCATACACATTTCCTGACACCTGTCACTTCACAACATTCTCATCTGACAAGTTGACTCATGGATTCCTCCCTCCAGTGGCGTTGAGAGCCTACTCCCACCACCCAGATGTTTTCCTCTAGGTACTGGGAGGATATTTGCAGTGTTTTCAATTCTTAAGTCTTCATTCTTTTGCCAGTTCCTGCTGTGTATCTTCAGAGAGCAGAAGTCACATATTTAAGTAAACCATGACTTTGAACCAGATATTGGACTTGCCAACCACATCCTTGCTCTCCCACAGTCCCTCTTCAACGCTAAGAAAAGATCCTATTCAAACTTCGGTGTCACTCTCCCCATCCCAAGAGATCCTGTTCAAAAAGCAATCAGAATATATATTTCAACTTTTCATTGGGGAGGAAGTAAAGGAACTAGAAACCTTCTATGCTGTTATTGGTAACTTTCCTTCAGTGGGTAGTACATCTGCCCATTTAAAAGTGAAACTTCTACCTAGCATATGACATGGCCTTTCTCTTCCTTTGTATATCCATGCAAAGTCTTTCACAAGAACATTCACAACAGCTTTATTATTAAGAACTGAAAAGTCACCAGGTGAGGTGGCACATACCTGTCATCCCAGCCACTTCTGTGGCTGAGACAGGAGAATTGCAAGTTCAAAGTCAGCCTCAGCAACTCAGGACCTGAACAACATAGACACCATCTCAAAATTAAAAATAAAAGGGGCTGGGGCTGGAGCTCAGTGGTTAGCCAGCCATGAGTTCAATTCCTGGTTAATTTCCTTTTTAAAATCTAAAAATCGAACAACTGTAATGTAGACATCCACCAAGCCTGGCTGAAAAAACTCACCATGGTAGTTGGCCTGAGTCATTTATATGTGGTACTGAGAATTGAACCCAGTGCCTCACACATGATAGACAAGTGCTCTACCACTGAGCCACAACCCCAGCCCCTTCTTTTTTCTTTGTTTAATTGTGACCTGAATGGTTCATGGACACTTATACATGTTCATGTGTGTGTATGTGTTTTTTTTTCATTTCTAGAATTTTTTTGAAAGCAGTCATTTTTCATGGATCAGTATTTTGAGGACTATGATGTTGGATTAGAATATTTCAGTTTTATTCTTGTATTCTTTATTTAAAAAATTTTTCTTTTCCATATTTTTTTCTCTTTATCTCTGCTAATGCCAATCTATATTGATCTCTGTTTCACTCTGCCTTTAATTTTTTTATGTCTTTTCCTCTCCCCCTCCCTCATAATCACTACATCCTACGCCACTTCTGTTCTCTCCTTCTTCACCATTCAAAACTGTAAATCCATTTGAAAACTTACTGTTTTATTGCAAGCAATAACTGATCACATCATTTATGTTTATTATGACGATTAACATTGAAGATGTCATAGCAGGAATTATTTGGTTTAATGTTTAATTGCTGTATATTGTTTAATTGCTTGTTGTTATTATTTGTCTCTCCGTAAATGCTGAGGTACTAGAAACCTTCAGGATCACTATAAGTTCACACAGTTGAAACTCTACTACTTCAGATCCATACTGTTAGATGGGTAGACACACAAACAACATGAAAAATCAAGGGAACAAATTACCCCCAAACAAACCAAGATACTCTAATAACAAAAACCATTGACATCACAGTGGAAGAAATGTCAGAGAAGGAGTTTAGAATGTTCATAGTTAAACTGATCTGTGAGGTAAGGGGTGAAATCAGAGAGAATATACGGGAAGTGAAAGATCACAATAAAGAGATAGAGATTCTGAAAAAAAAATCAAGCAGAGAAGCTCAAAATAAAGGAATCAATAAACCAAATTAAAAATTAAATGGAAAGTATCACCAGCAGACAAGAGCACTTAGAAGACAGAGTTTCAGGCAATGAAGACAAAATATATAATCTTGAAAATAAAGTTGACTGTGGAGAAAAGACGTTAATAGACCATGAACAAAACTTCCAAGAAATATGGGATAACATGAAAAGGCCAAATATAAGACTTATTGGGATAGATGAAGACTCAAAGATACAAACCTACAGAGTGACCAATTTTTTCAATGAAATAATATCCGAAAAATTTTGAAACCTTAAGAATGAGATGGAAAATCAAATACATCAAGCTTACAGAACCACAAATACACAAAATTACAACAGACCCAAAACAAGGCCAATTATTATGAAAATGCTTAACATAGAATAAGGATAGAATTTTAAAGGCTATTAGAGGAAACCAACAGGTAACATTGAAAGGGGAAACCAATCCAGATATCAGCTGATCCCTCAACTCAGACCCTCAAAGCTAGGAGGTCTTGGAGTAATATGTACCAAGCTCTGAAAGAAAATGGATGCCTAACAAGAATATTATACCCAGCGAAATTAAGCTGCAGGATTGATGATAAAATAAAAACCCTCCATGGTAAACAAAAGTTAAAGAATTCACAACTAGAAAGCCTGCACTACAAAACATACTCAACAAGATATTTCATGAAGAGAAATAAAAAATAAAAGTGAAAAACAGCAAAAGAAGGAAATACACTAGAAGAATAATCAAAGGAGAAACTAATTCAAATTAAAAACCCAAAAGACATAAAAAGGACAAGTAATAAAAAAACATATCTCAATAATAACATTGACTATAAATGGCCTAAACTCATCAATCAAAAGACATAGGCTGGCAGATCGGATTAAAAATTAAGATCCCAATAATATGCTCTCTCCAAGAGATTCACCTCATAGGCAAAGACATCCCAGACTGAAGGCAAAAGGATGGTAAAAAACATGTCAGTCACATGGATCTTGTAAACAAGCAGGGGTTTCTATGCTTATATCAGATAAAGTGGATTTCAAGCCAAAGTTAATCAGAAGGGACAAGGTCATTTCATACTGCTAAAGTGAATTATATATCAATAAGAAATAACAATTGTAAATATTTATGCCCCAGAAAATGGACCATCTACATTCATAAAAAAAAAACCCTTTACAACTTCAAGAATCAAACAGACCACAACATAATAATACTAGGTGACTTTAACATGTCTCTCTCATCACTGGATATATCCTCCAAACAAAAACAAAATAAATATGCTATAGAACTAAAACACACAATTAATAATTACACTTAACAGACATATATATTTTATCCATCAATGACTAAATGTACTTTTTTTTCAGCAACACCCAGATCCTTCTCTAAAATAGACCACATTTTAAGCAACAAAACAATGTAGCAAATTCAAAAAACTTCAGATAATACCTTGCACTCTATCAGATCAAAAAGGTATGAAATCAGAAATCAATGGTAAAATATAAAATACAACCTACACTAACAACTGGAGACTAAATAATATGATATTAAATAACGGACAGCAGAAGAAATCAGGGATGAAATAAAAACATACTTAGAGGTAAATGAAAATAGTGACACAACATATTAAAATGTCTGGGACATTATGAAGACAGTTCTAAGAGGAAAGTTCATTGCATTGAGCTCATTCATTAAAAAAAAATTGAAAGACATAAAATAACCTAACATTACATTTCAAAGCCCTAGAAAAAGATCAAATAATGTATAAAAAATATGAAGAGTGATATTCCATTATATAAAGTTCAAAAGTAGTTAAACTGTAATTTTAGGAATGCAAACACAAATGGTAAGAGTCTAAGGATGAAACAAAAAGTGGTTTCAAACGCAGCATAGTGGCACATCAGTGATTTCAGTGGCTTTGGAGGCTGAGGCAGGAGGATTGCAAATCAGAGGTCAGCTTCAGCAACTAAGTGAGGCCCTAAGGACTTAGTTAGATCCTACCTCAAAATAAAAACTAAATTAAAAAGGCTGGGGATGTGGCTCAGTGGTTAAGCACTCCTGGGTTTAATCTCTGGTATTAAAAAAAAACCCTAAAAAACAAAAAGCAGTGATTTCAATAAAAGGCAAGATAGAAGTTCACTTGAGGGAGGAGGGGCACTCCTCCTGTCTCCGCAAAGTTTAGCGTCTTAGGTAGGGGTTGTGTGAGTTCTCAAATTGCTCTTATTCTATATGTGGCCTTGCAACCCCTTGCATTTTCACTGCTAAAAAAGGTCAGAGAATGAGATGCTTCCACTCAAAATTTATAAAGGAATCATCTCTGAATTTGTTGAAATTCAGCATCAGAGAGGTCCAGAGAGATAGATGCGGAGAAGCAGATATAAAGAGAAAGAGATGAATCAGACTGAATTTTGAAGTCCCTCCTCTGAATCAAGAGTAATTTCCTCATGCCCAGAGCAGAGACTGAAAGATCACAGCCCCAATATTATCAGGGCACCAAGAAAGTTGAGAATGGGGATGGGCCCTCTTACCTGCTCTTCAGGCAAACCACATCTACATATGTACATCATCTGGCTTTTGTTTTTATGAATCGTAACTGCTGCTCAAATTGCATAAATTTCACTTTTCCTTTTTCCATCTTTTGCTTACTTCTTATTCGAACAGGTGACCGAATCCAGACAGCTTGGATCCATGTAGGGTTTCTGGGCAAGGCTGCTGTGGAATGATCAATAAATGTAATTCATCACATCAATAGACTTAAAGACAAGGACCACATGATTATCTCAATAGATGTAGAAAAAGCATTGACAAAACACAGCACCCTTTCATGTTCAAAACACTAGTAAAACTAGGGATAGTAGGAACATACCTCAACATTATAAAAGCTATCTGTGTTAAATCCAAGGCCAACATCTTTTTAAATGGAGAAAAATTGAAAGCATTCCCTCTAAAGACTGGAGCAAGACAAGGATGCCCTCTTTCGCCACTTCTATTCAACATAGTCCTGGAATTTAGCCAGATCAATTAGAAGAATGAAATTAAAAGGATATGAATAGGAAAAGAAGAGCTTAAATTATTCCCATTGGATGATCACTTGATTCTGTATTTATAAGACCCCCCACCAAAAAAAAAACTCCTCCAGAAAATTTCTAAAACTCATAAACAAATTCAGCAAAATAGTAGGATATAAAATCAACACCCATAAATCAATTGCATTCCTATACACTTATGATGAATCAGCCAAAAGAGAAATTAGGAAATTTATCCCTTTACAATAACCTCAAAAAAATAAAATACTTGGGAATTAATCTAACTAAAGAGGTGAAAGACCTATACAATGAAAACTAGAGAACACTAAAGACAGTAATTGAAAAAGACCTTACAAGATAGAAAGATTCTCCCATGTTCTTGGATAGGCAAAGTTAATATTCTCAAAATGGCCATAATACCAAAAGCACTATACAGATTTAATAACATTCCTATTAAAATTCCAATTACATTCTTCATAGAGAAAAATCAGTCATGAAATTCATTTGGAAAAAATAAGAGACCCAGAAGAGACAAAGCAATCTTCAGCAAGAAAAGTGAAGCAGAAGGCACCTCAATACCAGACCTTAAACTATACTGCAGAGCTATAGTAATAAAAACAGCATGATATTGGCACCAAAACAGACATGCAGACCAATGGAACAGAACAGAAGACACAAAGAGAAATCCATATAAACACAGTTATCTCATACTAAATAAAAGTGCCATAAACACACATTGGAGAAAAGATAGCCGCCTCATCAAATGGTGCTGGGAAAACTGGAAATCCGTATGTGGTAGAATGAAATTTAACTCCTATCTCTCACCCTGGAAATCCACATATAGCAAAATGAAATTACTCTATCACTCACCCTGCACAAAACTCAACTCAAAATGGATTAAAGACCTAGGCATCAGACCAGAAACCCTGCGACTACTAGAAGAACATGTAGGCCCAACTCTCCATCATGAAGCCTTAGAAACTGACTTCCTCAACAAGGGTCCTAAATCACAAGAAGTAAAATCAATAATCAATAAATGGGATGGTATCAAACTAAAAAGCTACTTCTTAGCAAAGAAAACAATCAAGAACGTGAAGAAGAGAGTCTACAGAATGGGAGAAAGTCTTTGCCACCTGCACCTCAGATACAGCATTCATTTCCAGGATACACAAAGAACTCAAAAAACTTAATACCAAAAAACCAAATAACACAATCAATAAATGGGTAAATGAACTAAACAGGCACTTGACAGAAGAAATACAAATTGTAAATAAATATATTAAAAAATGTTCAACATCTCTAGCAATTAGAGAAATGCAAATCAAAACTACACTGAGATTTCATCCCACTCTAGTCAATATGACAATTATCAAGAATATAAGTAACAATAAATGTTGGCAAGGATGTGGGGGAAAAGGTGTACTCATCTTGCTGGGGGGACTGAAAATTGGTACAACCACTCTGGAAAGTAGTGTGGAGATTCCTCAGAAAACTTGGAATGGAACCATCATTTGACCAAGCTATCCCACTCCTCAGTATATACCCAAAGGACTTAAAAGCACCATAGTACAGTGACTCAGCCACATCAGTCTTTATGCACTGTTATGCAGCTCAGTTCGCAATAGCAAAGCTATGAAAACCAACTGAGGAGGTTTTCAACAGGTTAATAGATAAAGAAAATATTACACACACACACACACACACACACACAATGGAATATTACTCAGCCATAAAAAGAACAAAATTATGGCATTTTCCAATATATGAACAGAACTTATCTGGGGGTGCAAGGCTTAATTGGGTCACTATCAGGTAACAGACCTCAGGAGGGTTGTAGGGATTACTGTGTTTATCTATTTATACAGGGGATTGAACCCAGGGATGCTTAAGGGCTGAGCCACATCCCAGCCCTTCTTATATATTATTTTGAGCAGGATTTTATTAGGTTGCATAGGGCCTCGCTAAGTTGCTAGGGCTAGGTCTGAACCTACGATTCTCCTGCCACAGCCTCCCAAGCTGCTGGGACTACAGATGTGCTTCCCTGTGCTCTCAGGAAGGGGTGGAGCGGGTCACACCATCCAGTCACTCAGGCCACTGCTACCTCTCCTTGGAAGCGCAGGCTCAGTGGGTGAGGCAGCCCAGGTCTTGAGGATAGGACACAGTTTCCAAGGTGGCATTGAGGCACTAGAGAGATTGTTAAATGGGACTACCAGGATCTGACTCGCCCTGGCCCTGTGCTTTGAACAGGACATGCAGAGCTGCCCCAAGTTCCTGCTCATGCCCTAAGTCCCCGTCCTATGCAATTCGCTCCCACTTGTCCCCCTCCCTCGCTCCATAGGCCTCCATGTCCCAGAGGAGAGCGTTGGCCACACACAGGCAATAGGTCAATGCCCAAGCTAGCGCCCTGGGCCGGACACCGAGGAGACTTCCAAACTGGAAACCAGGACGCAGTACTAACATAGTGGCTCACATGGCGACACACATGTGCGAGGAGCAGGGTGTATATCCCAGTAGTGAGCAATAGCCCTCACCCTTGGTTCTGGGTCACCTTTTCTAGAAAGAACTAGGTTTCACTGTGAGCTGGCTCCTCGCCCTCTGCGTCACTTGTTCCAGCCAGACGTCTGTCACAAGGGCTGGGCTGAGCAGTGCGTAAATAGTGGTGCATTTGGCCTCCACTTAACGGCTGTGTCCAGGTCAAGACCTCTTGGTGTCTTCACTGGTGTGGGGATCGGACCTCCATTAAGTGCTCTGAATGGGCTGTCCGCTCAGTCCGCGGGGTCCAAATGTGCCAGGCCACCTACCTCTCTCTGACAGTCGCTGGTCCTTTGGCCCGTGATACTCTTGCTCCTCCCCGGTATCACCCTGCCTTCAACCAGATTCCCGGTCCTTGAATTTCTTGGTTTTCTGGCTAATACAGAGTCCCCCTCCTGCAGGCTGTGCACACCTCTCTGGGGATCCTCCAGTCAGCGACCTGGAAGGACTCCTGGGAAAGCCAATGCTATCAACTAACAACTCATGGAGGTTCCCACCCCTCAGAACTTGAAGGATCCCTCTTTCCCTGCAGCACACCCATTCTTTTGCCTTTGCCATGCAAGCACGTTCACGGGCTGTGGAGCCCATCACACCAGCTCACCTCTCCCAAGGAAATAGAGGTGAATATCTCAGAGCAGCCCCAAACAGAGATGGCTGTGGAGGTGACCTAGGAGAAGGAGGAATAAGAGGTGGGAAAAATGAGCAGGGACAGGAAGAACCTGAGGCCCCCACAAGAGAAAGAGACCAATGCAAAGAGCTCCACTGCTACCAAAACTGAGAAATTGAGGTGAGCTGCTCCCACCTTTAAGCCTTTTCTTGTTTCTCTGGAGAAAGACTCTGATACCCTGCAGAAGAAGATTCTGGGTTCAAAGAAGAGCAAGAACTTGGAGGATGACAAAGAGGACTAAGAGGGTACAGTGGAGGCATGGCTGCCTGAACCACCACTCAACTTGCCCTTCTGTCTCCCTACCTGGCCCCCAGCAGCGACTGCAGGCCCACTAACCCCACCCACTGACACTTGCCAGATGCCAGCTATCCCTGCCACCTCCCAATTGGCAGACTAGGCTGCTGGGGCCCTGATCCTGTTTGCCTCTCTCTCTTCCCCACACTCAGTAGTGATGAGGGGGGAATCCCTAGTTGTCTTCCTTTGCCTCCTTCAACTGGCTCCCTTCTTCCTTTTAGGACCAGGCCAATTGTGGGGGTTCTGGCCAGTGGGTGTTTATAACTTCTCTCCTCCTCATATCTCCTACCAACAGCCCTTCTCCCACAAACCTGTGGCTTAGAGATAGATTTTCCTCTTCTTCCTCCTCCTTTCCTACCTTACCCCAACTCCCGTCCCTTCCACCAGTAACCCCATAAGCATTGGCCCGTCTCTACCTCCAGTAAGTCTCTTTCCCACCACCAGAACCAATGCATCTGCGCTCCAGATCTGGCAGCCAACTGTAGAACCCAAGATCACTGTTACGGACATTTCTCTGCCTTCTAAGGTGGTAATCTTCAGATCTGCCTCTGGCTTCAAAGGGAGCTACTGCCCATTCCCCCAGGTGCACTGAACTAAGCTGCACAGTCAGCTAGGAAAGTGACCTATCTCTACTGACCCACCTGCACCTAGTGTCTTCTTCCCCATCCCAGATTTCACCATCCCTCTATACCAGTGACCATTCCTCAGCCCACCTCTTGGGCAACAATGTAGGGCCTCTTTCCACAAGGCTCTGCTGCTCCTGGTGGCTCCTGCTCATGGAATGGGCACAGGCAGCCTTGCTAGTGGGTAGAGCCTCTGTACCATCATCCTCCAGCCTGCCACTGAGGATGCTATGGATGCCACTCCTCCTTGTATGGCTATCATATTCCAGTCTTTTTCTGTCTCTCACAGCCACTTGGGCCCATATTCCATGATGCTTCCTGGTTCTGGGAAGCTGCCACCCCCAGCTCCAAAAGTTGGCATGCTTAGTGGGTTCAGGGACTAGGTACAGCTCTCCACCATGGGAGCAGCCCAGGGGCCACCCCTTACTCATGGACAGTGACAGCAAAACACTTTATCTTTGGCTATCAGGAAACCCAGTACAGGGTTTCAACAAGTGAGCTGGGTAGCACAGGTGGCCAGGAGTTGGGGATATGCTGTCACCCCAGACCCCATTTGAGGTACACCCAATTATTGACCAGATTTCTCTCAGAACCCTGGTCTTGTGCACATGAGCACAGCAACATGATCTCTGAAGGGACTTGACACAAGGTGGACTGGCCCCATGGATGGTGCTTCACTTACTGCCAGGATCACTCCCACCCCTGTGGCTGCCTTGGGTACTGTCCATCCCACGATTGAAGGAATTTGGGGTTTGACCTGCTCAACCCAGGTCCTGTGTCCAAGTCCAGGATCTGAGGCATCTCAAAGTGGAGCACAAAGGAGAGCTTTGTGGATGCTCAGCTCGACACTCCCCCTACCCTGGCTTGACAACTACCCTGGATGATTCGGCCTTTGGGCCATTTTCCTAAGGCTTGGGTTCTCTTTCTCCACACATATTGCCGCAATGGCCTTCCTCTTTCCTGGATGATTCATAAAATCCTGTTGTTTCTATTTCATCTGTCTCCATTCTTGCATTTTCCTTCCTTGTTGACCTGGAAGTGGAGAAAGAAGAGGTTTTTTTTGTGTGGTGACATGGACAGCCAGATCTTTAGCAAATGTTCTGGGTTCCAGGACCAGGAGCTGAAGTGGCTGCCCTAATGGCACAGAGAGGCCAGACAGATCAATGAATACACAACAGATGCTCTAGATGTTAGTCAAATTTCAAAGTGCCTTGCTTTTGAAAAATTGTTGTTTCAAAATAGAAGTGACAAACCATGAGCTCCACATACTTCAAGAATATGGTTTCATAAGTTTTGGTGTGAACATTCCCATGTGACCTTTTACCCAGTTAAGAACATGGACCTGACTTTTACTGGAAAAGATTTGCTTGTGCCCTGCCTTCTAGCCTTCCTTCATACTACCTCTCCATGTCCCCAGGCAGGTGATCTGCTTTCTATCACTAGAGATATGTCATTCTTTAGAAAGATATATAAATGAGTTAGTACAGTGTGATCTCTAAACCCTCACATTAAGCATAGTGATATGGAGAGAAAGCCAAAATTTTGTGTGAGTCATAGGTCATGCACAGGCACTGGGTGCTCATTATGGTTTGGATGTTGTCTCCCAAAAGCTCTCGTGCCAGAAGGTTTGGAGGAGATATGATTGGGTTATAGCCTTAACATAATCAGTAAATTAATCCCTGATGGGATTAACTGGTAACTGGAGGCAGGTGGGATGTGTCTGGAGGAAGTGGTTCA
Organism: Urocitellus parryii; assembly: GCF_045843805.1. Classification (NCBI taxonomy): domain Eukaryota; kingdom Metazoa; phylum Chordata; class Mammalia; order Rodentia; family Sciuridae; genus Urocitellus; species Urocitellus parryii. The sequence goes on from NC_135539.1 coordinate 51,896,442, forward strand.
TTGGGGCATAGCTATTGGGTCTATATTTTGTATCCAGGGAGTAGAGTCTCTCTCTCTCTCTCTCTGCTTCTGGTCATCATGTAAGCTGCTTCCCTTTGCCATACTCTTTAGCCGTGATGGAGCTGGCCGTACATGGACTGAGACCTCTGAAACCATGAACTCTTAAATGAACTTGTCCTCTTCTACAATTATTCTGGTGAGATTCTTTACTCACAGCAATGAAAAAGCGGACTAAAACAGTGCTCAAGCTAGTGCTGTGGGTGTGATACTGAGGAGCCTTCAGAACCAGAACACAGGACACAGGAGTAATGCTGGATGGGGCTCAGTCCCAACAGTCTCCACATAATGGCTTACCAGATGACACACAGAAGCAGAGAACAAGGCCACATCCCCAGGTGTTCCCAGTAGTGAGCCTATAGCCCTGGCACCTTCTCTTGGCAAAACAGGCTTTTACAGTGAGCTGATTGCATGCTTATTCTGTGTCACTCATTCTAGCCAGATGTCACAAGGGCTGGGTGGAACAGTGCATGAACAGTGTGCATTTGGCCTTCCCTGGATGCTGTTTCCAAGTCAAACTCCCTTGATCTCTTCTCTGCTTTAGGGATCGGACCCTTAAGAAGTACTCTAAATGGGAAATGTGCTCAGCACAGTTGCAGGTGCCTCTGCACTGCCCGCCCTTGTCAACCAGTTGCTTACCCTTTGGCCTGGCCTGGATACTCCAGCTCCTTGCCCCTGCTTTTCCAGCATCTGCCAAGCACCCTGTCTGCAGGCTTTTCAACCAAGACCTTGTCCTCATGTGCCTTGGTTAATTGGCTTCTACAAAGTTCTACTCCTGCAGGCTGTGCACGTCTCTGGGCAACTTCCAATCTATGTCCAAGGGGACTCACGGAAAAAGTCCTGTCTGTCAACTCTCAACTCATGTATATTCTGACCCTCCAGAACCTTAAAGATCCCTCCTCTCCAGCACCCATACATTTTCCTGTCTTCACCACCTGAGCAGTTCCACTGGGTGGTGGAACCCATGACACCAGCTCACCTCCCTTGTCCTCCTCTTAAGGAAATAGAAGTGAGAACCCCAAAGAAGCCCTGGAATTGAGGAGGACGAGGAGAAGAAAGAGGAGGAAAAAGATCAGGCTCAAAGACAGGAAGTGACAGATGACAGGAGAATGGGGAAGTAGCATCAGATAAATCCCTGGAGGTCCAGGGAGAACTCTCTGCAGTGTAGCCCAATCCTGAGCCTCAGGAGGGAAATAATGTGCTATGGGACCATGTACTCTCAGGAACATCTGCTCTGGCCCTTATGCAGTCCTTAACTGGCTCAGCCCTGCTGCAGGTGTGCTGACACTCTTGAGCAGCCTGATGCAGAGGCAGCAGTGCTCCCCTAGGCAGCCCCAGACAGCACCCACCTGCCAGACAATGGGGTCATGGAAGGGCTGGATGAACATCTGCCCAGCTCTCTAGGTTCCCAGGAATCAGGTAAAAGAGTTCAGAGAAAAAAATCCTTCTTGTGGTTCATACAGAAGCTCTCCTCCACACATAGCTGCTAGCCAGAGGCCCCTCAAGAGAAAGAGGCCCATGCCAATAGCGCTGCCACTGCCCAAACTGAGAAGTCAAGGTGAGCTTCCCTCACCTCCTAAGCCTCCTCTTGTTTCTCTGGAGGAAGTCTCGGCATCCTGCAGAAGAAGGTTCTGGGTCTCAAGTAGAACAGAAGCTTGGAGGATGACACAGAGACCTCAGAGCTACAGTGGAGGCTGTTACAGCCTGGACCACCACTTAGCCTCCTCTTTCCTTTTCCCCACCTGTGGTCCCAGCAGGGATTGCATTAACCTCACTCACTGACAGATGCCAGATGCCAGCTATTCCTTCACTTCCCAATTTGCAAACCGTACTGCTGGACTCTGATCCTGTCTCTCTTATTCCCCCCAAGCCCAATAGAGATGAGAGAAGAATACCTAGTTGTCTTCCTTTACCTCCTCCCACTAGCCCTCTTCCTCCTTGTAGATCAAGCACCAATATGAGGGTACTGGCCAGTAAGAATCAACACCCTCCTCACTTGACAAGAGCTTCAGCGCCTCCAGTTTTTTTAACCTCTCCACATCTATCTTGGAGCCTTTCTCTCTCATCCCTACAACCTGCTGAAAGAAGCCCCCAACCCCCATGTACATAGATTCCCTTGCTCCTCTTTCTTCTCCCACTTCTCCTCTAATCCCTTCTCCCAGCAACCCCATGAGCATTGACCAATCCTATCCCACATGTGTCTCTCCCATCACCGGAGCTAGTGTATCTGCACTCCAGATCCACAGCCAACTGTAGAACCGGAAGTCACTGCCATGGATGCTGCTCTGCCTTCTAATGCAGTGATATTCAGATCTGCCCTTGGTTCCAGAGGGAGCTCCTGTTGTTTCTAGTTCATGTGTCTCAGTCCCTGAGTCTTCCTTGGTCTTTGCCTAGATGGTGGAGAAAGAAGTGGCAAATATATGAGGTGATGGGTGGAGCCAGAACTTCTTCAAATATTCTTTGTCTCGGGGAAGAGGACTTGAAATATCCACCTTTACAACAGCCTGTAGAAATGGTCCAAACAGGACTCTCCATTCTTGAATTGTATACTTTGGTTGGAACACACTCCTGTGTCTGAGTATTGAGAAATGGTTGTATCAAAATAGAATAGACAAACTATGAGTTTTATATATTTAAAGAATATTATTTCATAGGTTTTATATGTGCACATCCCATGAAACCCTTTACACAATTAAGAAAATGAACCTCTATTTTACTGAAAATAGATTGCTCATGCCCCATCCCGTGCCTTGCCTCTCACCCTTTCTCCATGCTAACTCTCCATGTCCCCAAAAAGGTGCTGATCTGATTTATATCACTAGAGATATATCAAGATATGTCACATTTAAGAACTGTTTGTCAGTGAGTTAATGAGGTCTTTTTGGATCCTCATATCAAGCATAAAGATTTGGAAAGGAATAGGGTTCCATGGTTCAGGCTTCCCATGGTGAATTTCTTTTCTTCAGCCAGGCTTGGTAGATGTATGCATTAGAATCCTGGGCTATATTTTGATTTTTTTTTTTGCAGGATTGAACCCAGAGACTATTTACCACTGAGCCACATCCCCAGCTCATTTTATTTTTAAATTTGAAGCTGTGTTTCTCTAAGTTTCTTAGATTCTCACTAAGTTTCTGAGGCTGGCTTTGAACTTGCAATCCTCCTGTCTCAGCCACAGGAGTGGCTGGGATCATAGGCATGCACCACCTCATCTGGTGAACTTTCAGTTCTTAAAGATGAAGCTATTATGAATGTTCTCATGAAAGACTTTGCATGAATTTACAAAAGAAGAGAAGGTCTGTGTCATACACTAACTAGAGGTTACACTTTTAAATGGGTGGACTTACTGCCCACTGAAGGAAAGATACCAATAACAGCACAGAAGGTTTTTAATTCCTACACTTAATCACCAATGAGAAAGTTGAAAGTCTCTGACAGCCTTTTGAACAGGATCTCAGTGTTGGGGAGGGAGTGGGGGAAAATGAGGACATGATTGGCAGTCCAATACTGGTTCAAAGATCTGGTTTACATTTGCTGCCTGCAGATACACAGCAGAAATTGGCAAAAGAATGGAGAAAGCTAAAATTGGAAACATTGCAAATATCTTCCCAGTACCTACAGTAAAACATCAGGGTGGTGGTAGTAGGCTCTCAAAGCCACTGGAAAGAGAAATCTATGAGTCAATTTGTCAGATGAGATGTTGTGAAGTGACAGGTGTCAGGAAATGTGTATGAATAGCTTCATGGAGACTTTTCCTAACAATGCCATTTCCATTGAGCTACTGAAAAATACAATCTTATTTTCCAATGGGCTGTCAAAAGTCACTTTCTCATAAAAACAATCCCCAAAAGACTCTCAGGAGATCCAAGATGGTGGAATAGAGGAGGTCGTGTTCCTGGCTGCTCTGTGGAGTGTAAAGAAGAAAGCAGACAGGAAGCTTCTCTGCAAGGTAGGTGAACCAAAAAAGAAGAAGAAGAAGAAGAAGGAGGAGGAGGAGGAGGAGGAGGAGGAGGAGGAGGAGGAGGAGGAGGAGGAGGAGGAGGAGGAGGAAAGAAAGAAAGAGAAAGAAAGAAAGAAAGAAAGAAAGAAAGAAAGAAAGAAAGAAAGAAAGAAAGAAAGAAAAAGAAAGAAAGAAAAGAAAAGAAAGGGGAGTGGATGGAGACTTTACTAGAATCTAAAACTGGACATTCAAAGCTGGCTGGGGATACAGGACATTGGATATAGTAAAATAAGAAAAAAAAAAATCCCCAGTGGCACAGTCGCTGCTACAGCCTGGCCAGAAGCTCCAGCCAGGAAGGTCCCTCTGTGAACATAGTGGAGGGATAAGGGAATTAATGGAACCCACATTTTTGGGAGGCCCAAGGCATGCCCAGGTACAGAGTGTTTAGAGACCAAGGACATTGCCCAACAAACCTGAAGGACGTGTTGCACAATACCCATGTGTGGGGAAAGAAGCCACCATCTCTCCGTATGGCATGTGGAGGACATAGGAAGGAGTAATTTTGCAACTGTGTCATGGGGTCCCACAACGGAGGAAGCTGATTCCTAGTAAACCCAAGTTTGGCCCAAAATATAGGCCCAGTAAACACATGCTGTACAACTTACAGTATACTTAAGTGACCAGGAGAAAATTAAACAGGGAGAGAGGATTACACAGGGGACAACTGGTCTCAGAAACCCACCAGGTTCTACTCTTCCCACTCTAATCCAACTGCTTGCAAAACCAGATACCATGGAAAGGGCAGGGGCGTGAGACTAAACCTGAGACGTGGAAACATGGGGTCTGCAGGTGATGTAGGAAACTAAGAATTGGCTCCCCTACCACACTAGTGGAACCCAGGGGAGATCCCTGGGGTAAAATCTTCCAGTGTGGACCAGCCAGTACTGGGTACTGGAGGTGTGCTGATTTAAAATCTCCAGAACAATTAGCATTTATTGAAGAGCTGGGAGCCTGCCTAAGCCTAAACCCTGCCTCCAGGAACTTCACTTAGGGGATTACCTCCCTCATTCCAGCAATCCAGAGGGTGGAACATCACACTCCAGAAGACCCCACCTAACACTGCTGAGAAGAGAAGTTGAGAATATTTTGAAATCCAACAGAAAGAAGTATTTAAGTTTTTGTCAAGATTTTTTTTCTTTTCTTTTTAAAAAAATCTTTTTCACTGTTTAATTTTGACCTTAATGGTACACAGACATTTATATAGTCTCCTATTTTTTTTCTTCTCATCTCTAGAATTTTTGAAGCCAGTTATTTTACATGGATTAGTTTTTTTATGAACTAGGATGTTTGATTAGTATATTTTAGTTTTGTTTTATATTCTTTTTTATTTTTAATTTTTAAAAAAATTTTGCTTTATATATATACATTTTTTTTCTCTCTTTTTCTCTCCTATTTCCCTTGATTCTCTTTTCTACTGTTAACAGCCAACCTCTATTGTTCTCTTTCATTTTTCCTTTAATATTTTATTTCTGTCTTCTCCTCCTTCCTCATAATCATCACATTCTATATCACTTCTATTCTTTCCTTGTCCTCCAGTTAAAAATGTAAACCCTTTTGCAAACTTGCTATTTATATTATAGGCAATAACTGATCATATAACTTTTGTTTACTATGATAATTAACATTGTAGATAACATAGTAGGAACTATTTGGTTTAATGCTGTATATTGTTTGCATTGGTTGTTATTATTATTTGTCTTCCCCAACATCTCTAGCTATTAGAGAAATGCAAATCAAAACCACTCTAAGATTTCATCTCACTCCAGTCAGAATGGCAGCTATCAAGAGTATAAACAACAATAAGTGTTGGTGAGGATGTGGGGGAAAAGACTCACTCATACATTGCTGGTGGGACTAAAAATTGGTGCAACCAATATGGAAAGCAGTATGGACATTCCTTGGAAAACTTGAAATGGAACCACCATTTGACCCTGCTCTCTCATTCTTTGGCTTATACCCAAAGGACTTACAAACAGTGTACTACAGGGACACAGCCATATCAATAACTAAATTGTGGAACCAACCCAGATGCCCTTCAGTAGATGAATGGATAGGGAAACTTTGGTTTATATACACAATGGAACATTACTCAGCATTAAAAGAGAATAAAATCATGGCATTTTCAGGTAAATGGATGGAGTTGGAGAATATAATACTAAGTTAAGTAAGCTAATCCCCCAAAACCAAAAGCCAAATGTTTTCTTTGATATAAGGATGCTGACTCATAATGGTGAAGAGGTGTGGAGGACCATGGGAGGAATGGAGGAACTTTAGATAGGGCAAAGGGGAGGGAGGGGCAAGGATGGGGAAAGGAGGTAGAAATGATGGTGGAATGAGTTAGACATCATCACCCTAAGTACACACATGAAGATACGAATGGTGTGACAATACATCAGGTACAATCAGTACAATTGAAAAATTGTGCTCTATGCGCAATATGAAATGAATTGCATTCTGCCATCATGTATAACAAATTGGAATAAATAAATAATTTAATTAAAAATTTCATTGTTTAGGAAATTATTGTAATTCAATTATCCTTATAGTGGCTTACTGATATGGGCAAACATCTCTTTTCTTAGAATAACAAACTGATTATTTAGGCAAACTAAATAAGTGTTTACCAAAACTAATGAAAACTTTTATACTGTGGTTTTCAACAACCACAAAATTGATCCAATCTTAATCATTGCTCTTTCTTGAAATACCTGCTTTAAAACTCTGGAACTTAGACTTAAAAACAATGAAGATATGCTTCTCTCAAAAATAAATGAATGAATGAATAAATAAATAAATTAATTAAATAAACACCCATAATTCAAATGCATTCCAAGTACACCAAAACAGACCCATAGACCAATGGTACAGAATAGAAGACATAGAGAGAAACCCACATAAACACAGTTATCTCATACTAGACAAAGGCACCAAAAACATACATTGGAGAAAAGATAGCATCTTCAATAAATGGTGCTGCAAAAACTGAAGATCCATATGTAACAAAATGAAATTAAACCTCTATCTCTCACCCTTCATAGAAATCAACTCAAAGTGGATCAAAAACTTAGGCACTAGAACAGAGACCCTGCACCTAATAGAAGAAAAATAGGCCCAAATCTCTACCATCTTGGCCTAATAACTGACTTTCTTAACAACATTCCTAAAGCACAAGAAGTAAATAAAGAATCAATAAGTGGGATGAAGTCAAATTAAAAAAGCTTTTTCATAGCAAAGGAAACAATAAATAATGTGACGAGAGAGTCTACAGAATGGGAGAAAATCTTTACCACACACACCTCAGACAGAGCATTAATCTCCAGGATATATAAATAACTCAAAAACTTTACACCAAAGAAATAAATAACCCAATCAATAAATGGACAAAGAAACTGCACAAACATTTCACAGAAGAAATATAATCAGTCAACAAATATATGAAAAAAATGTTCAACATCTCTAGCAATTAGAGAAATATAAATCAAAACTAGACAGAGATTCCATCTCACTCTAGTTAGAATGGCAAATACCAAGAATAGAAGCAACAATAAATGCTGGTGAGAATGGGGAGGAAAAATTACACTCATACATTGCTGGTGGGATTGCAAACTGGAGAATATAATATAAGTGAAGTAAGCTAATCCCCCCAAACCAAAAGCCACTCTGGAAAGCAGTATGAAGATACCTCAGAAAACTTGGAATAGAACCACCATTTGACCCAGTCATTCCACTCCTAGGTTTATACCCAAAGGACTTAAAATCAGCGTACTGCAGTGAAACAGCCACATCAATGTTTATAGCAGCTCAGTTCACAATAGCTAATCTATGGAACCAACCTAGATGTCCTTCAATAAATGAATGGATAAAGAAAATGTGGTATGTATATACAATGGAATATTAGCATTAAAGAAGAATGAAATTATCACATTTGCCAGTAAATGGATGGAGATGGAGAATATTATGCTAAGTGAAATAAGCCAATCCCAAAGAACCAAAGCTGAATGTTTTCTCTGATATGCATATGGTGATTCACAATAAGGTTGTGGGGGCAGGGGGAATGGAGGTATTTTAGACCAGACATAGGGGAGTGAAGGAAGGGGCGGGGGATGAAAGTAGGAATGATAGTAAAATGAATCCGACATTATTACCCTATGTGAATATACAGTTACATGACCTGTGTAACTCTACATCATGTACAACCAGATGAATGAAAAGTTATAGCCCACTTATGTATCACTTGTTAAAATGCATTGTACTGTCATGTATAATTAATTAGAAGAAATAAAAAATATCTTAACAAAAAGAACTCTCAGTGAACTCTGACAAGGCAATAATAAACAATGTAAATGATTCTGTTGTTGTTGTTGTTGATAATGCTTCATGTTTATAAAGCCCGGTGTGGGCTGTTTTCTTCTTTCATCTTTGAACCTACCCAATGTTGTAGGGATGATTTCCTCATTGCATCCTAAATACTGAGTCTTTGCTTAAGGAAAACTGAATGTTAATATCTGTGAATGCTGAGGTGGGTTTTCTTCTATGAAAACACCTGATTTTTGAATCCATAGAAACTTTTAAATTTCAAGATGATAGACCAGGGACGCAGATTGACTTTGTGCTCCTCCTGAAACCATACTAAATACATGAAAAGTCCTTCCCAAATGAGTAGACCAGTGAAAGCAAGAGATTGTGGAAGTCATCAACCACAGACAGGTTTTCATCCATTCTTGGAAACCAGTAGGGGGACAGAGAACCAAAAGACAAGATCCCCAAGAAAAAACTTGTCTAAGAAGATGCAGCACAGAGTCAGTCTGGGCTTTGGCTGAGCCCTGGTTGTAGTGAAGGGAATAAGAGATAGGAGGGACGTGAAGCCAGGAGACAAAAGATTCTTTCAAGGAAATGGCTCAGAGAAGCCCTCGGTATGTCCCTACATTTTGCATAGGATGTACCATTGGTGGATGGCGATGAGCCAAGAAAGCAGGGAGGGAGAAGTTCCAATCACAGGTTGTCCAATGTGGTTTGGTTATCACTCTGGCAATTCCAGCTAGTGCTGGCCATGTCCATGTTTCTTTGCGATGAACAGATGCTGTGCTTTCAAAATGATCAAATTAAAAGGTATGTAACCTGGTAAGTATAGATTTCTATTAGTAAAATCTTTTTCTCAATTAGTGAGTTAAGTGTTCTTTTTGGAAAATATTTTGCCCTGATAAATTTTACCTCAATTTGGGTGCTTCCTCAAAGGCAAATGATCACAAAATAATCACATGCCACCAAATATTCTTTTGTCTTATGAGGACTAATAAGAATCTACTACACATTATTGAAAGAAAAGCATTCTGATCCCCTGTACCTTCTTTCATAAGAAAATTCATCAATTAGATATTTCTTGGACATTTTTATCCTGATTCGCTCTTACTGCCAGGAAGCCCAACATTCACCAGTCAATGAATTTCATTCTTTGGTTAAAAAAAAAAGTAAAAAAGAAAACAAAACAAAGAAAACCATGGGAATAACCAGACTATAATTGTTTGTTTCAAATGAATATCACATGGGGCCATATTTTACTGAGTTCCTGTTGGAAATCTTTTTCCCAAATTCCTACTACCTCATTTTTGTCCCAACTTATTGAAATCTCTTCGAATGGCATCAAGTTGCTAGTGTGAAATGCCATAAATATAGATCATTTCTGCTTCTCTAGAGCTTCTGAAAAGCTTCTAATGAATCTCCTGTTTTCAAACTTGATTGAGGTCTGAGGAGAAACTTTTATGTCCTCCCAATCTCAAGTTTGTTGGGAATGGAAGTCCAAACTTACTCTTATGAAGCAGGAAAGGGATCTTATGGGAAGAGGGCCAAAACAAATGTTGAAACATATGGAATATATAAAAAATTATTTTAAAATTTTAAGTACTAAATTCTATATTTGATATATTTTTACTGATAGTCATGATTTCTGGTATGGAAATTCCTGCAGACCATATGTATGATACAAGTCCTCCCAGGAGACAAGAAAACACTGAGATGAAGGAAGGAAAGGAAACAATTGTTAGGCTGGACAAAGGAATGTGTAGGGTTTTCTAAATCTTCCTCATCAGGCTGAAGCCCTAGCTCCTAGGACATAGAATGTCTTTCTCTTGTCTTGACACCCAAGAGCATATCCTCTCTTAGACATGTCCAAATGACATTAAGGAAACAATTATGCATGGTGGAGAGTGGCATGCTCACAACAACCACCTTTGGTAGATATGATCTGAATCCAACACACTGCTCCCTATTCACTTGAAAATCCATGATATATTGGATTTCTAGATCTCTCCAAGGGAAGAACACACCAACTGGCTTCTTATCCTCTGTGGAACAAGACATTGCTGGATTTCATTCTCCATGAACCCCAACAAGTCTAGATTATAATCTTTATAAATTTGGATCCCAGGAACTCAAAAGAAAAGGAATCTGTACTGCAGGCTTCAGTTGCAGAGGGATTGATGAAGCTCTGCTGACAATTGGCAGCCTGCATCTTCTTGAGGAGACTGGAGCCCAGCGTGGCCTTTCTCTGCCTCTGGGTGGACCTCTTCTGCAGTGAATGTGCTCCTTACTGACAGGGTATGGCGCTCAGGACCATGAAAAGATGGAGATTAATAAAGGATGCATCTATACCAGGCCGAGGCACCAGAAGGCAGAGCATGAGCTCTGGAGTCACACAGCCTGGGTACAAGGCCTGGCTGGGTCATTACCAGGTGACAGACCTAAGGAAGGCTGTGGGGCTTCAATGTGCTCTTTGAACATCTGCCCTTGAAGGTGTGGAACTGCTTGCAGCATCTAAGCAGCTCAGGGCACTGCTTCCTCTCTTCAGAAGCCCAGGCCCAGTGGTGAGTCCAACTCTGGCCTTCTAGAAGGGGCACTGGATGTGAGGTGTTATCTAGGCATCAGAAAGTTGGCTGGAGGTGCCCGGCAGATCTTGAGTCATCCAGTCCTAGGGTGACAGCTGATCCAACCCCACCCACACAGTGCCCCACAGAAGCTCTTTGTAAGGCCCCCTCCTACCAATGTGCCAGCTTCCTGCCCAGAGAAGAGTGTTTGCAACACAGAGTCACTGGGTACCCATGGTACTGAGAAGCCTTCAGAACTCACACCCAGACACAGGAACAATGCTGGATGGGACTCAGTCCCATCAGTACCCACAGAGTAGTCCATACAACACATGTGCAAGGACCAGGGTCATGTCCCTAGGAGCTCAAAAAATGATGCCTGGTGGTAAATAGTGTAGCCTTCTCTTTGCAGAATGGGACTTAGTCATGAGCTAGCTGTGTGCTTTCACGAGCTAGCTGTGTGCTTGGTCTGCGTCACTCGTTCCAGCCAGATGCCACAGGGCTGGGCTGCACAGTGCATGAGCAGTGCCATTTTGTCCTCCACTGGACAAAATGTTTTTCCACCATCTGCTGAGCGCCCTGCCTGCAGGCTTTTGAGCAGGGTCCCAGTCCTCTTGTGCCTCTGTGAACTGTCTGCTACAAAGCTCCTCTCCTGCAGCCCGCACTCACCTCTCTGGGGATCCTCCAGTCAGTGTCCTAGGTGGACTCTGGAAGCCATCCCAATCTGTCAATTCACAACTCGTGGGCTTTTTGAACCTCCGAACCTTAAGGAATCTCCTCCCTGGTGCGTACTCTTTTTCCTGTTTTCACTACCTGAGCTGGTCCACAATACTGTGCAGCCCATGACCACAGCTCACCTCCCTTTTACTCATCCCAAGGAACCAGAGGTGAATACCCCAGAGCATCCTAATGCAGGGATGAGTGATGAAGAGTCTGAAGAAAAGGAGGAGGAGGGGTGGACAAAAAGGAAGAGAGCCAGGAAAAGACAGATGTCAGGCACTACAATGGAGAAAAGAGTGCCCCTGGCAACTGGGAAGTAACACCAGTCAAGTTCCCGGAAAAGCAGGGAGACCTCAATCCGATGCAGCCCAACATGAGCCTCAGGAGGAAAACACTTTCTTCTGGTGTCTTAAAATAAAATGATTATTGAAGTGGAATTTTCTCATAACAAGTCAGTCATTTCCATAGAATATCCACCAATGTTTTACTGCCCTGACCTTTCTGCAATAGAATTTGACGTCTTCTCTAAATGTATACAGGTGCTTTGCCAGTTCTCTAGAAGTGATGAACAAGTTTGGGGTTGATTTTCAAAAACTGATAAAAGGCAGTTATATCAAGATTCCATTTCCTATAGACATCCCAAAGCCAGGAAGTCACTAAATGTGTTTTGCTTTTACTTTTTCTTACAAAGAATTTATAAGAAACCATATTAAATTTGGATTCTTCTTCTTTTTTTTAATCTTTCCTCTGAGAACTGATCACTTTTTAAAAAATATCTTTTATTTGTAGATGGACACAATCTTTATTTATTTTTTTGTGTGGTGCTGAGGATCAAACCCAGTGCCTCACACATGTGAGGCAAACCCTCTGCCACTGAGCCAGAACCCCAGCCCCTAATTTGGATTCTCAATTTAGTAAAATATCTAAGAAGCTAGCAATATAATTGAGTAATCTAGAACTATTTTCAAAATATAAAAATATTGGATATACAATCATTCTAATTCTTTAAACTCTAGTTGACTTAGATTACTCCCTATTGTTTAGATATTAATTTACAACCATGTAATGAAGGCCAAATTAAAGCCTGGAAAACTGATTGATCTTATACTAGAAAGATCAATCATTCACACTTGAATTTATAGTAGTCTTTTCTTATTTGATGATAATTTGGGTCCTATATATCTTAATGTATTCTTTCAGTCTTCAATCTGTCTCCATATTCACTATATTTATGGATATAATCCATTCTCTCATGATGCTATGACCCCTGGAAGTTTCATTGGTAATATTTTAACTTTTAGAAAGAATGATATTAAAAAAGTCTCTGATGTTTAATTGTTGCCCCAGATTTCCTCCATTTTACAAATGACCCCAAACTTAACTTTATAGGCAGGAACCACAAGGAGGGTTCCTGCTATGGCCTGTGAGCCAATATTCAATACTCTTATGTTTTAATTATTAGAGATATAAGGATAAAAAAACAGATAATAGATATCCTGTAAATTTAAAAAAGTATAATCTAACTAAGTCAATTTTCTTAATTTGGCTCAAAATATTCTCAAATCCTATGCAATTGGGTAAGTATTGATAAAGAGATTAAAACTAAATTAAATATTCTTATTTATCTATGGGGAGGCAGTCAGCGCTTCCTTAGGGGGTTTTTAATTTATGCTCAGGAGGATGTAAGCTACCCAAGGAATTAAAGCCTAGAATAATTAGTGAAGAACAAAAGACAAAGAAAAATATTTCAAAAGATGGAGCCCCTGATAGGTCAAGTCCACTCAGGAACTGGAGCTAGACAATTAGAAAATGGCTTTCCTGGTTTATTTAAGGGGGTAAATCAAAGACAAAAAATAAGGGTTTCAGGGGCAGAGTCTTGTTTCATGGTGTCTTGCAGCCAGCAGGTTGATTGGCATCTTGGTAGGTCACACCCATCTTTGAGAGGCTATGTGGCTGCAGCAGGTCACCCCATCTCTGGTGATGTGTGGGACCTTTGGCAGAGCTTGAATAGGCCTCACAATGTATCTGGGCATTCAGCCAGAGGAAGTGTCCACTGGAAGTTCCCATACCCCAGATTCTCCTATCCATTAGGCTGCAATGCTAATGTAGTCCACATAACCACAGATGGCTCACAACATTTCTATGGAGAAGGACTTTGGCACCATGCAAAAGGAGGTTCTGGGTTTGAAGAAGAGCAGGAGTTTGGAGGAAAATTTGGAGGGTACAGTGAAGAATGGCAGCCTACACCTCCACATAGCATGTCCCTTCTTTCTCCCCACTTGTGAAGTCCTCCAAGGGACTGCAGACTCATGACCCCACCCAATGCCAGCTATTCCTGCCACCCTCCTATTAGCAAAACAGGCTACTGGACCCTGATCCTGTCTGTCTCTCTCCCTTCCCCAACACCCATTGTGATGAGGTGGAATCCTTAGTTGTCTACCTTTGCCTCCCCCCAGTAGCCCTCTTGTTCCTTTGGGGTTTAATACCAATGTGGGTGACCTGGCAAGAGCTGCAGCACCAACTGTTTTTCAGGTCCCCACACCTCCTATCTCAGAGAACTTCTCCCTCAAGCCAACCCCTGCAGAATGGAAATTCCAACCCTCAGGTGCATAGATTCTCCTCCTTTGCCTCCTGCTCCTCTTTCTTCACCCATTCCTTTTTTAGTTATTTCTACCAGCAACTCCATGAGCACTGGCCAGTCTTAACCCTGAAAGTGTCCTTCCCCCCACCAGAGCCAGTACATTTGCACTCCCAATCCAGCAGCCAACTATGTAGCCTGAGGTCTCTGCCATGGACACTACTTTGCTTTAAGGAGGTGAACTTCAGAGCTGCCCCCAGCACTAGAGGGGGCTGCTGCCTATTCTCCCAGGTTCACTGGCTTAGGTAGCCCAGGTAGCCAGAAAATGGACCAGTCTTCATGGGCTGACCTACACTTAGATTTCACCATTTCTCTGTCCCAGTAACCACTCCTGAGCCACCTCTTGGAGCCCTCATGAGCAACAAAGATGAGCCTCCCTCTGCCACAACTGGCTCCTTCTCATGTTCTCAGTCATGAATCACATGCTGGCCTCCTTCAAAATCCTCCAAGCCAAACATCAACAGTGCTATGAATACCACTCCTCCTTCTAAGGCTGTTACCTTCCAGTCTTCTTCTGTCTCCTATAACCACTTGGGCCCATATTCCAGGGTGCTTCCTGGTTCTGGGAAGCTCCTACCTAGTGGCAGGATTGCCTTGGAATTGGTCTCCCCCAGTTGATGTGCACAGTGGATGCAGGAACCTAACACAGCTCTCCACCATCCAAGCAACACAAGAGCCACTCTTCAGCCCACAGTCAGGATTCCTCGTGGACAGCAGCAGCACATCACTTTCTCTTTGGGCAGCCTGGGAAACCCAGCACAGGCTACAGGCTTGACCTCTCCCACAACTAATCAGATGAGTTGGGAAGTACAAGACAGACAGGACTTGTGGATATCACCTCACCCCAGACACCGTTTGGCACGACACTAACAGCTAGCCGTACTTTCCCTAGAACTCAGCTGCTATGAACCTGGGCACAACCACTAAGTCAGGCTAGAGACTTGGTACCAGGTAGAAATGCTCTGTGGATGGTGCTTCACTCTCTGACAGCATCCCTCCCAGCCCTGTGGCTTTCTTGGGTCCTGTGACTCCCAGGAGTGGAGGGAACTTTGTATTTGGCCTGTCCACACCAGACCCCAGGCCCAAGACTAGAGCCCTGTTTAGAAATACTGAGGCACCCCACAGTGGATGGCAAGAGAGAACCTTGTGAGCACTCAGTTTGACCTCCCTGGCGTGCCTGACTGCTCTGAGCTCTGAACCATTTTCTCTGTTCTTGGACCTGGCTTCGGTGTCCATTGCTATTTCCCTTCCCCTCACCTGACGACCTCAATGGTCGTTTCCCCAGCGAAGGACATAAACTCTTTTTGTTTCTAGTTCATGTATCTCAGTTCCTGAGTCTTCCTTGGTCACTGACTAGACAATGGGGGAAGAAGTGGCATGTATATGAAGTGACATGTGGTGCCAGACCTGAAAATATACTCCATCCCAGGGAAGAGGACTTGAAGTGGCCACCTATATGACAGCGTGCAGAAATGGGCCGTACAGGGCTTCAACCCACACACATCAAGCTCTCTGCTCTTGAGTGGTATACTTTTGTTGGAACACACTACAGTGCCTGAGTTTTGAGAAAATGTTGTATCAAAACAGAACAGACAAACCGTGAGTTTCATACACTTAAATAATATGATTCCACAGGTTTTATGTCTACACATTTCCATGAAACTTTTTTTTTTTCAGTT
This sequence comes from Urocitellus parryii, assembly GCF_045843805.1. Lineage (NCBI taxonomy): Eukaryota > Metazoa > Chordata > Mammalia > Rodentia > Sciuridae > Urocitellus > Urocitellus parryii. Next base: position 51,912,393 of record NC_135539.1, read on the forward strand.
AATAAAATGGAACTTTTACTGGAAAAAGTTTCCCCATCCCCCATCCTGTGCCCTGTCTTCCACCCTTCCTCCAAGTTATCTCTTCATGCCCCCCAGCAGGTCCTGATCTGCTTTCCATCACTAGAGGTATGGCACTCTTTTGAAAGGTATGGAAATGAGTTAATACAATGTGGTCTCTTTCGCTCCTCACACCAAGCATAATGATTTGTAGAGAAGCCACAATTTTGTGTGTCAGTAGGTCTTTTGTTTGTCTGAGTAGGATTCCCTGTTGGAAATATTCTGTGGATGGCACTTCACTCTCTGAGCTACCATGTTGAGTTTTTTCAGCCAGGCTTTTTAGAGTCATTAGGGTGTGTGTGTGTGTGTGTGTGTGTGTTTATACACCAGGGACTGAACCCAGGGATGATGTGAGGATGGCCTTAGGCCTGAGCCTTAGCAACCCCATTTTTAAAAACTCCAGTTGAAACCTGCAGTCTCACCAGGCACACCCACAGGGCCCTCCAGTATGGCCTCAAACAAGTTACTTCCCTTCACCCTCATAAACAGTGAAGCCCCTGGCAGGGTGTCCTTGCCTGATAAGAGGGAGAGGCGAAAAGATCAGGGTATAGACCACGAGACCAGATGTTTCTGACCCCGGGGTAAATGATGCCATGGAGAAATCTGGTGGTAGCTGATAAGGATTAAAAGGGGGGTCAAAAGCCCCAAGATTTAGTATAGATAATAGAGCTGATGAACAGGGATTCGGCCAGCCGAAACAAGGATGCACTGGAGCTGAAGAGCCTGATGAGGACCTGACATCCCATCACTTGTCATCATTTCCTGAGCCTCTGCGTGATCCTCTACCGCCTCATCTGGACCCTGGTGAGAGCCACAACTTCTCCCTATGACCCTCTCCTCAACCGGTCATCCGGTCCACGTCAGGAAAAGCCTGCCTTGGTTCTGGACCAGGTCACCACAGTCTAAATGAGTGTGCATCTGCTGGACCTAAAGCCTAAGGCTTAAGACTTTTGAACTCAGCATGCAGAGGGAATGTCTGTCACTAGCCTGTCATGATTAAATGTGTTTTGCAGTGCTTAGAATTAATCTAGAATTATTTGCTGTGAATTGATTATGTCTATTGAAGTGCCTAGCATAAAGAATTGTTTTCTTAATTAAGAACCTATAGAGTGAAGTTGTATTGAGTAATTTGAGTGAATAAAGCATTAAAAGGGGCAGAAGTGCATGGACATTCTTTACTTCTCCCCTTGACTGCATACATCGAAATTTTGCCCTCTGGTGACAGACAGTTAACCACTGAGTCACAGCCCCAGCTCTTTTTATTTTTATTTTTGAGACAGTTTCTGGCTAAGTTGCCAAGCATGACTTTGAACTTTCAATTTTTCTGCCTCGGCCTCAGGAGTGGCTGGGATTACAGTCTGGCACCACCTCACCCTTTGACTCTTCAGTTCTTAATGATGAAGCTGTTGTGAATGTTCTCGTGAAAGACTTTGCATGACTATATAAAGGAAGAGAAGGGCTGTGTCATATGCTAGGTAGATGCTTCACGTTTTAAATGGGCAGACTTACTAACCTCTGAAGGGAAGGTACCAGCACAGGAAGTTTCTAATTCCTACATTTACTCACTAATGAGAAAGTTGAAAGACTGATTGCCTTTTGAACAGGACCTTTTGGAATGTTGAGAATAACACTAACTGAAGTTTGAACAGGATCTATCTCAGTGTTGAGGAGAGATTGTGGGAGAACAAGGACATGGTCAGCAAGTCCAATATCTGGTTCAAAGTCAGGATTTACTTAAATATGTGACTTCTGCTCTCTGAAGATACACAGAAGAAACTGGCAAAAGAATGAAGACTAAAGAATTGAAAACACTGCAAATATCCTCCCAGTACCTAGAGGAAAACATCTGGGTGGTGCAAGTAGGCTCTCAACGCCACTGGAGGGAGGAATCCATGAGTCAACTTGTCAGATGAGAATGTTGTGAAATGACAGGTGTCAGGAAATGTGTCTGGATGGCTTCATCCAGACCTTCCCAAGCAACGCCATTTCCATTTAGTTATTAAAAAAAAATAGAGCCTTCTTTTTCAATGGATGGGAGAGGCACTTCCTCATATAAGCAATCCTGAAAATAACTCTCAGTGAACTGCAAAGTGACAAGAATAAATGTACAATGTAGACCATTTTTTTCTTTGTTACTTTTTTTTTGGTAAGTCTTCATAATTATAAATCCTTTGGGAGACTTTTTTTTCATCTTTGAACCTACCCCACAGGTAGGGATGATTTCCCTGTAGCTTAATACCCATCCTAAATCCTGAGTGGTTGCTTAAGGAAACTGAATGTTGACATCTGTGAATGCTGAGGTTGTTGTTCTTCTATGGAAACACCTTTTCTAAAATCCACTGGAATTTTTAAATTTTAAGATTACAGAACAGGGACACAGTTTGACTTTGTGTGCATCCTAAAACTATAATTTGATAAATGTAAACTCCTGCCCAAATGAGTAGATCAGTGAAAGCAAGAGATTGTGGAAGTCTTCAATCAACCACAGAAAGGTTTTTATTCATTCTTGAAAAACAGTAAGGGGAATGGAGAGTTGACGAACAAAATCCTCAGGAAAAAGACTTGTTTAAGAAAATGAAATACAGAAGCAGTCTGCTTTGGTTGAGCCCCGGTCACAGTGAAAAAGAGATAAGAGGAGCATAAAGCAAGGAGACAAATGTTCTTTCAAGAAAATGGTTCAGAGACCCCCTAATTCTGTCCCCACGTTTTGCATAGGATGTACCATGGGTGGCTGGCAATGAAGACAAAAAAACAGGGAGTGAGAAGGTTCAGTCACAGGTTGTCCAATATTGTTTGTCACTAAGGCAATGATGTCCAGTGCTGGCCATCCTATATTCCTTTGTTATGACAGGAGACTGGTACTTTCAAAATGATCAAATTTAGTTACCTAAACCGGAAAGAATAAATTTAATTAGTGAAATATTTTTCTCAATTAGTGAATTAAAGGTTCTTGTTGGAAAATATTTTGCCCTGATAAATTTTACCTCAAACTGGTTGCTTCCTAAAAATAAATTATTACAGAATAATCACATGCCACCAAACATTATTTAGCCTTGCACCACTAATGAAAATCTACCTCACATGATTGAAAGAAAGGCATTCTTTCCACCTATTCCTAATTAATAAGAAAATTCAGGAGTTGGATATTTCTGGGATATTTCTGTCCTGATTCCCTTTTACTGTCACGAAAAGCAATATTCATGTATTAATGAATTTCATTCTTTGGGTATAAAACAAACAAGACAAAAATCATGAAAAAAGGTGTTAAAAAAATCCAAGGAAATCCATGGGAATAACAAGACTAACTAATTGTTTTCTAACAAATCCCATATGGGGTTGTATTTTGCGGGTTTCCTGTTGGAAATCTTTGTCTCAAATTCCTACTAGATCATTTCTGTTCAAAGAAACCAAACTTTGTACCTCACTGAAATATCTTTGAAGGATATTGAACATCTATTATGAAATGGCATAATGTAGATCATTTCTGCTTCTCTAGAGCTCTGAAGGGCTGCTAATGAATCTCTTTCTTCAAAGCTGATTTGGATCTAAACAAAAACTTTTGTGTTCTCCCAATTTCAAAGGTTGTTGGGGACAGAAATCCAAACATGCTCAGATATAGCAGAAAAGGAGGGCCAAAGCAAATGTTCAAACATATGATATTCTGAATATAATTTTAAAATGATTTTTAAATTCTAAAACTTATATAAGAAATATTTTACTGACTAAGAATTTCCTGTTCCTAAAACTCCTACAGGCCATGTGTCTGATATGAATTTCCCACAAGAGAGAGAAAACACTGAGATGAAGGAAGCTACGGAAACACGGGTCAGGCTGTCATGTGTAGGGTTCTCCAAAAATATCCCTTCATGCTGAAGCCCCAGCCCAGCTCTTAAGACAAGTGTATGTCTTTCCCTTGTCCTGACACCCAAGAGCATGTCCCCGTTCCTGGATACCTCAACTAACATTAAAGAAACAGTCATACATGGTGAAAAGTGGGCCAGTGGCATGCTCAAAATGACCACCTCTGGTTGATCTGACTTGAATCCAACACACTGCTCCCTCTTTGCCTGAAAATCCATGACATACTGGCTTTTATGACCTCTTCAGGGAAGCCACACCAACTGGCTTCTTATCACTCTATGGAACAAGACACTGCTAGATTTCATTTTGCATGAACCCCACTGAGTCTAGAACACACCTTTACACATTTGGATTCCTGGAACTCAGCAGAAAAGCAATCTGGACAGCAGGGTCCCATTGACAGAGGGATGGATTACTAATGACTGGTGGCCTGAATCTTCCTGAGGAGACTGGGATCCAGCATTTGCCTCTCTATTCTGTCTGAGTGGGTGTCCTCCTGGGTGATGAATATACTCCTTACTTAGAGGACTTGGTGCTAAGACCATGAAAAAAAAAAGGTGGTTAATATAAGAGTCTATGAATCTATAGCAGTCCAAGGTACCAGGGAGCACAGCATGAGCTCTGGAGTCACATAGCCTGGGTACAAGGACTGGCTGGGTCACTACCAGGTGACTGACCTCAGGAAGGGTGTAGGGATTCCCTGTGATTATTTACTTGTGGGAGTGATTACCAGGGTTTGAACCCAGGGGTGCTTAACTACTGAGCCACATCCCCAGCCCTTGTTATATTTTATTTTGAGACAGAGTCTCACTAGATTGCCCAGGGTCTCCCTAAATTGCTGGGCCTGGCTTTTAACCCACCATTCTCCTCAGACTCCCAAGCCACTGGGATTTCAGGGGTGCTTCCTTCTGCTCTTAGGAAGGGGTGGATCTTGTCACAGCGTCCAGTCAGCTCAGGGAACTGCTTCCTCTCCTCGGAAGCCCAGGCTAAGAGGATGAGGCCTTGCTGGCCTTGGAGAAAAGACACTGGTTCCAAGGTAGCATGAAGGCACTGGAGAGGTCGCTAAAGGGGCCTGGTAGGATCTGGTTCACCCTGGTCCTGTGCTTTCAACAGGACCTGCGTAGACGCCCCAAGTTCCTGCCCGTCCCCAAGTCCCCGCCTTACCAATTCTATTCTCATGCCAGGCCCCTAATTCTCAGTAAAGCCCCTCCCCCGCTCCACAGGCTTCCATGGCCCTGAGGAGAGTGTTGGCCACACGCAGGCAATTGTTCCATGCCCAGGTTAGAGCCCTGGCCAGACACCGGAGCCTTCAGAACCGGAAACCAGGACACAGGATCAATGCTGGATAGGGTTCAGTATTAACAGTCCCGACATAGTGGCCCACGTGGCAACACACACCAGCAAGGAGCAGGATCACGTCCTCCGGAGCTTGAAAATGCAGTCCAATAGTGAACAAAGGGCCTCGCTCCCTGTCCTGAATCACCTTTTCTTGACGAAACCACGTTTCACCGTGAACTGCACATCGTGAACTGTGTCACTAGTTCCAACCAAACGTCACAAAGCCTGAGCTGATCAGGGCGTGGGCAGTGTGCATTTGGCCTCCACTGGACGCTGTGTTCAGGTCAATTTCCTTTGGTGTCTTGATGGGTATGGTGATCAGACCTGCACTAAGTGCTCTGAATGCGTAATCCACCCAATCAGCCGGGTCGTAGGTGCCTCGGCGCTGCTGGTCCTTGCTGGCCAGAGGCAGCGGGCAGGAGCCAGGGTCAGGGGGCAGGGCCCACCTTTAGGATTGGACCCTTAGGATCGATCCCCGATGCTCCCGCTCCTGGCAGGCATCACCCTGCTGCTTCAATACCTGCCAAGTGCCCTGCCTTCAGGGTCTTCAACCAGGATCCCTCCCCTAAAGTTCCTTGGTCAGCTGGATACAGAGACAGTCTCCTGAAGGCTGTACACACCTCTCTGTGGGTCCTCCAGTTGGTGTCCTGGCAGGACTCCAGGAAAAGCCTGTGCTATCAACTATCAACTCCTGGGTGTTCCTACCATCCAGAAGTTTAAGGATTTCTCCTCTCCTGCTCAGACCATCTCCTGCCTTTGCCAACTGAGCAGGTACTGGGGGCTGTTGAGCCCATCGCACCAGCTCACCTCCTTTTTTCTTCTCCTAAGGAAATAGAGGTGAATACCTCAGAGCAGCCCAACCCAGGAATATCTGAGGAGGAGGCCAGGGAGAAGGAGGAGGAAGAGGAGGTGGTAGAAAAATGGAGCAGGGCCAGGAAAAGACAGCAGGACAATGTGGGAAAGGAATTCCCCTCCGAAAGGGGAAGCAGCACCAGTCAAGCCTCTGGGGATACAGCAAGACCTCACTGCAGGGCAGCCCAGTCCTGGGCCTCAGGAGAGAAACACCATGTGGTAGAGGGGCTTGGTGTCTCCTGAAAATTTATGCTTTGGCTACCATGAGGTCCCCAGCCAAATCAGACCTGCTGTAGAATGGGGTCATGGAAGAGCTGGATGAACAACATCTCGCCCAGCTCTTAGGATTCAAAGGGTCAGGCAATGGGGTGCAGGAACAAAAGCCTTCCTGAGGTTTAACTGGAAGTTGTTCTCCACACATAGACACTAGCCTGAGCACCTCTGCCCCCCCCCCAAGAGAAAGAGGCCAATGCAAAGAGCCCTGATGCACCAAAACCAAGAAATTGAGGTGAGCTGCTCCCACCTTCTAAGTATTTTATTGTTTTTCTAGAGAAAGACTTTGGTACCCTGCAGAAGAAAGTTCTGGGTTCAAAGAACAGCAAGAACTTGGAGGATGACAAAGAGGACTAAGAGGGTACAGTGGAGGCGTGGCAGCCTGAACCACCACTCAACCTGCCCTTCTTTCTCCCTACCTGGCCCCCAGCAGCGACTGCAGGCCCACTAACCCCACCCACTGACACTTGCCAGATGCCAGCTATTCCTGCCACCTCCCAATTGGCAGACCAGGCTGCTGGGGCCCTGATCCTGTCTGCCTCTCTCTCTTCCCCACACCCAATAGTGATGAGGGGGGAATCCCTATTTGTCTTCCTTTGTCTTCTTTGGCTGGCTCTCTTCTTCCCTTTAGGTCCAGGCCAATTGTGGGGGTTCTGGCCAATGAGTGTCAATACCTTAGTCACTTGGAAAGAGCTATAGCATATCCATTTCTCACTTCCTCATATCTCCTATCCAAGAGCCCTGCAAGCCTATGCCTTGGAGATAGGACATTCCAACACCCATGTTGATAGATTTTTCTCCTCTTGCTACCTCATCCCATCTCTAGTCTCTTCCACCAACAACCCAATGGCCAGTCCCTACTCCAGTAAGGGTCTCTCCCACCACCAGAACCAATGCATCTGTGCTCCAGATCTAGCAGCCAACTCTATAACCTAGGATCACTGCTATGGACATTTCTCCACCTTTTAAGGTGGCAATCTTCAGATCTGTCCCTGGCTTGAAAGAGATGTGCTGGCCACTCCCCCAGCTGTATTGGCCTAGGCATCACAGGCAGCTAGCAAAAGGACCAGTCTCCATGGACCCTCCTAACACATAGGATCTCCTTCCCCAATCATATCAGTTCACCCTTCTTCTGTACCAGCAACCATTCCTCAGCCCACCTGTGTGAGTCCTCTTGGACAACAAAGTAGGGATTCTCTTCACAATACCCTACTGCTTCTGGTGCTCCCTCTCATGGATTATGCACAGGCAGCCTTGCTAGCTGGTTGAGCCTCTGCACCGTCATCCTCCAGCCTGCCACTGAGAATGCAATGGATAAGACCCCTCCATGCATGGCTATCATATTCCAGTCTTTTTCTGTCTCCCACAACCACTTGGGCCCATATTCCATACTGGGCTGCTGAACAGTGTGTGAAGAGTGTAAATTTGGCCTCCACTGGATGCTTTGTCTAAGTAGAACTCTCCCTGATCTCTTCTCTGCTTTAGGGATCTGACCCGTTTGAAGTGCTCTAAATAGGCAATCTGCTCAGTGCAGTGGCAGGTGCCTCCACACCACCTGCCCTTGCCCAGCAGTGACCTGCCTTTGGGTCTGGCCTGTGAACTCCAGCCCCTGGCCCCTCTTTTCCAGCATATGACAATTGCCTTAACTGTACATTCTTCAACCAAGATTTCTATCCTTGTGTACCTTGGTCAGTTGGCTGCTACAAAGCTCCTCTCATGCAGATGGTGCACTCTTCTCTTGGGATCCTTCATTTAGTGTCCTAAGGGGACTCAAAGAAAAGTTCTGGTTTGTTGACTCTCTTGGATATTCCTACTGTCCAGAACCTTAAGGATCCCTCCTCTTTGGTACACTCTCATTTTTCTGTCTTCACCATCTGGGGAGCTCTAATGCTAGGTTGTAGAGCCCATGACACCAGTTCACCTCCCTTTTCCTCCTTTTAAGGAAATAGAGATGAGGATCCCAGAGAAGCCCTGGCAGTCAGGGAGGAGGAGGAGGAGAAATAAAGGAGGAGGAGAATCAGGATCAAGGCCAGGAAGTGATAGATGACAGCAGGATGATGGGGGAATGGGGTGATCCTAGCAACAGGAAAGTAGTATTAACCAAGCCCCTGGAGATCCAGGGAGAACTCACTGCCCAGTCCAGGGCCTCAAACGGAGAACCATGTGCTATGGGACCATGTGCTCTCAGGAACTTCTACTCTGGCTCTTACCCAGTCTTTAACTGGCACAGCCCTGCTGCAGGTGTGCTGACACTCTTGAGCAGCCTGATGCAGGCAGCAGTGCTCCTCTGGCCAGTTCCAGACAGCACCCACCTGCCTGATAATGGGGTCATGGAAGGGCTGGATGAACAACATCTGCCCAGCTCTCCAGGTTCCCAGGGATCAGGCAACAGGGTGCAGCCTTCTTGAGAAGGTGAAAGCTGTCCTCCACACATAACTGCTAGCTGGAGACCCCTCAATAGAAAGAGGCCCATGCCAATAGCCCTGCCACTGCCCAAACTAAGGAATCGAGGTGAGCTGCCCTAACCTCCTAAGCATCCTCTTGTGGACAGGAAGAAAAGCACCCTGTTCATCTCTTCCTATTTGACAAGAAAACTCAGCAGTTGGATATTTCTGGGACATTCTTGTCTTGATTTCCTTTACTGTCGGGAAACCCAACATTCAACAGTTAATGATTTTCATTCTTTGGTTAAAACAAAACAAACTATGGGAACAACTAGACTATAATTGATTGTTTTCAAATGAATCTCACATGGGGTCATACTTTGCAGGGTTCCCGTTGGAAATCTTTGTCCCAAATTTCTACTAGCTCATTTTTGTCCAAACACACTTGGTCCCTTATTGGAATCTCTTTGAATGATACCAAGCATCTACTGTGAAATGTCATGAATGTAGATTATTTCTGTTTTTCTAGAGCTTCCAATGAGCTGTTCTTGAGTTTCCAGCAAAGTCTGAGCAAAACCTTTGCATCCTCCCAAGCTCAAAAGTTATTGGGAACAGAAGTCCAAACTTTCTCAGATTTAGCAGAAAAGGGATCTTTTGGTCAGAGGGCCAAAGCAAATGTTGAAACCTATGGTATATGCCCAATATTATTTTAAAATGATTTTTAGATACTAAAACCTGTATTAGATATATTTTTACTCATAGCTATGATTCCTGGTCCTGAAACTTTTGCAGGCCATATGTCCGATATACGGAGATATACGGGAGAGCAAAAAACACTGAGATGAAGGAAGGAATGGAAACAAGGGTCAGGCTGGATAAAGTCATGTGTAGGGTTTTCTAAATCCTTCTCATCATGCTAAAGCCCTAGCTCTTAGGATGATAGCATTTCTTTCCCTTGTCCTGACACTCAGGAGCATGTCCTATCTTAGACATCTCAACTGACATTAAGGAAACAATAATGCATGGTAGAGGGTGAGCCCAGTGGCATGCTCACAATTAGCACCTTTGGTTGTTCTGACTTGAATAACACACTGCTGCCTATTCACTATTCACTGGCTTTCCTGACCTCTTCAAGGAAGGCCACACCAACTGGCTTCTTATCAGTTTGTGGAACAAGGCACTGTTGGATTTCATTCAGCTTTAACACCTGTGGGTCTAGAATACAATCTAAAACATTTTTATTCTGGGAACTCAACAGAAGAGTCATCAGTACTGAAGAGTTCAGTTGGCAGAAGGATGGAGGAGGCTTTGCTGACAATTGGATCTACATCTTCTTGATGATATTGGGGTTCAGTGTAGGCCTAGGTCTGCCCTTGAGTGGACCTCCTCCTGAGCAGTGAATGTGCTCCTTATTGACAGGACATGGAAAGAAGGTGGTTAATACAGGATGCATCTATACCAGGCTGAGGCACCAGGAGGCAGAGCATGAGCTCTGGAGTCGCAAAGCCTGGCTGGGCCACTGACCTCAGGAAGGGTGTCAGGCTTCACTGTGCTCAAACAAGTGAATGGAGCCTGTAGATATGGAAGAGGTTGAACTGTTCCCAGCATTCAGTAATATCAGGGCACTGCTTCCTCTCTTCAGTAGCCCAGGCTCTGCAGTGTGTCTGCTCTGGATGTGAGGTGTCATCCAAGCACTGGAGAGGTGGTTGAAGGTGCCTTGCAGGATCTTGAGTTGTCCTGTGTTGAGAGCCACAGCCGAAGGGGCCCCAGCATACTTCCAGCTGGAAGTTTGCTGGGGCCACTGTGAGCCAATCAACTAGAAGTTTGCTGGGGTCCCTTCGGCTGTGGCTCTCAAAAATTTCGGGGCCAACAGAGGTGAGGCAAAGAACCTCACCCCCCCACACTGGTACAAAGGCCTATCCACAGTTGTGGCTGTATGCTGGACCAGTAGTCAATGACGGGTAAGATCCAATTGCAGTGGTACCAACCTAAGACAGGAGGCTGACGCCTTGAGGTCAGCTTAGCCAATGACGGGTAAGGACCATATGTAGTATTGGACAACCTAAGGCAGGCACGGTCCCTAAGCCAGATGCTTGTTGTTTAAACAGAGAAGGGGAGATGTTGAGAGCCACATCCAAAGGGGCCCCAGCAAACTTCCAGCTGATTGGCTCACAGCGGCCCCAGCAAACTTCCAGCTGCTAGCTGATTGGCTCCTCTGCGGTGATGCTCATTGGGCTGTTTCCCCGCCCTTTCAGACCACAGAGCTGCTCATTGGGGGACTCTTTTGGCTCCGCCCATGCGACCCAGCCAATGGGCCTCAAGAGCAGGAGGAGTGGGGGCAGGGGTTGAGAGGCTTGTGGTAAGTCGGTGGTGGCAGTTGGGCTCTGAGGAAATTCCTGAAGAGCTCGTGTGGTGCGGCGTGTGTGTATTCTAAAAATAAAGTTCGTTTCTGCTTGATAAGTGGCTCGTGAATTGTGCCCAGCCAGACTGCGGCAGTCCTGGCCCTGGGTTTGGTACCACTTGCACAGCTGACTCAATTCCAGCACACTCCATACCGCACAAAGCCTCTATTTGAGCCCCCCTCTTACCCACACTTCACTGCTCAGGGGTGAGTGCTTATAACACAGAGACACTGGGTACCCAGGGAACAGTGTACTGAGAAGCCTTGAGAACCAGCATCCAGATGCAGGAACAATGCTGAATGGGCTCAGTTCCATCAGTCCCTACATAGCAATCCACGCACGAGACACACATATAAAGGGCAGGGGTATGTACACAGGAGCTTGAAAATGCAGCCAGAATAGTCAAGAGTGGGCCTCACCCTTTGCTTTGGATCACCTTCTTTTGGCAGAATGGAATTTAGTTCCAAGTTGGCTGTACGCCCCATTTGCATCACCTGTTCCAGCCAAATGTCACAAGGACTAGGCTGAATAGTATGTGAACAGCGCCATTTCGTCCTCCACTGGAAAGTGTGTCCAAGTTGAGCTCCCTTGATTTCTCATCTGGTGTCGAGATCCGACTTGCACCACATTCTTTGAATGGGCAATCTGCTCAATCAGCTCTATTTCCTGTGTTGCCTGCCCCCTGTCCAGCAGTCTTTTGCCCTTTGTCCTGGCCCACGATGATGATCCAGCTCCAGGCCCCCCCCCTTTTTTTTAACCATCTGCTAAGTGCCCTGCCTGTAGACTTTTCAACCAGGATCTCCATTCCCATGTGCCTCGTTCAACCATCTGCTACAAAGCCCCTCTCCTGCACACACCTCTCTGGGAATCCTCCAGTCAGTGTCCTGGGCAGACCCTTAGAAAAACTCTCACTTTATCAAATTCCAAAGGCACCATCTCCCAGCATGTGCCCATTTTGCTGCTTCGATTACCTGAGCAGGTTCACTTTACTGAGGAGACTATGACAATAGCCCACCTCCCTTTTTCTTTTCCCAAGGAAACAGAGGTAAGGACCCCAGAGTAGCCCAATGCAGGATGGCTGATGAGGAGGCTGAGGACAAGGAAGAGGAGGCATGAAAAAAAGGGAGCAGGGCAAGGAAGACAGAGGTCATAAGATGTCAAAACTAGACTCAGTTGTAAAATGAAATTATAAGACCATGGCCTGGGGACAGTGTGAGTTCCCCTCCCCTTCTGTCAGACTTTGTTCAGAAAACCTAATTAACATAGATCCCTACCATTTGGATTATAAATAACCGTCTCTTGGAGTCTGACTATCCCCACCTTTGAAAAGTAATCCCCCACTTACTGCCCCATGGAGGCTTCAGATGCAAGGCCAGATTTATCAAATGTCTGTCAAAAGAGTCCATTTCTCTTATAGTAATTTTTGCTTCTGTAAAGCTGCTTCCGGCAGAAACCTCCCACAAAGCCTTCTATGGTATAGAATAGAAATTTTATGGCTCTAAATAGCCTATAAATGTTATGATGAGCTATGGATTGGTGCTCAGAATTTGGAGTTTGTTCTCTGGGCCCACCGGCATACAATAAAATTTGAGTTCTCCTACTCTCCAAATGCTATTTGCTGCTTCTCATACAGCCAGCTTCCAGCAACAGTTAGACAGGATGATGGAGAGAAGAGTGGCCCCAGCAATGGGGAAGTAATAGTCAAGTCCCTAGAGGTGCAGGGAGACCTCAATTTTGTAAAGGCCCGTCTTGAGCCTCAGAAAGAAAAGACTTGGGATAGGGTTCTGGTGTCTTCTGAAAATTTATGCTCTGCTCACCCTTCAATCCTGAGTGACATAGTCACATAGTCCTGCCATAGGTATGCTGACTCTGGGGCAGCCTGATGAAGTAACATCAGTGCTCCTTAGTGCCACCACCTGCATGGCTGTTAATTCAGGAAACCAAACAGGTTGATGAGGGGATGAAGAAAAGACAACAGACACACAAATAGAAAAAAGTTGGGGCTCAGTAGTTCACTACACATTGGTAGGGAGACAGTGACCTAAAACAATTATATAGGTATAATCATAAAAAGTGTTATTGTGAGAAAGTTTCTTCAAAACAAGCAGAACCAAGGTCATAGGTATGAGCAGTCCAATTATGACTATCAGCTTGAACCCATAACTTTCTACCCTGGGAAACTGGTGTCTGAACCTCAATGTCAAGAACTAATAGCTTCATGGCTGGCACAGACCTCCCTATTGAACAGGGCATCATTTTAACAACTGGGAAATCTTTAATTGGCACCTTCACACTGAAAGATCCAAGGACAGGTGCCAACTCAAGATCCTAATTCAATCATTGTTCCCAATATCTCCCCCTTTTTTATTTTTTAAGTGCAAGTGATTTGAATTTCTCAGATTTCTTCTTGGAAGATGCAGCATTATATTGTTATAACACAAAAAAGTAGCTAACACATAATTTAAAAATATGCCATATTGAATGTTTTAAAATATTTCAAGGATTAAAACTATTTAAATCAGTAAGTATTTGTTTATCAAGCCATGCAGGATCCATAAGATCGTTCCTGCTTTTCCAAATATCCTGGATGTAATGATGTACTTTGATAAGGTCTAGACGGTCATTATTTCTCTGCCAAATACCCATTAAATGATTTTTAACTTTTTCCCCAATCCTATTGGGAAGTGTTATATTTCACAGCTGCAACACAAAACAAATTTGTAGCCTCCATGGTGTTGAAGCTGTTGTCTAAATTTAAGACTGGTAAGCTCATTTTCTATAATTATGACAGTAGCTTCCAAAGCATTTAATTTAGTCTTAATCTTTTCATCAATATTTACCTGATTCTGTAAGACTTTGGAAGTGTTTTGAGCTAAATTATTAAGAAAATGAGTATTTTGAATATTTTCTGATAAGGCTATGGCAGATATCATGGCAGAGACCAAAACAGATATTAAAGTGACTACTCCAAGTAGAATAAGACCAATAGAAGGCCAGTATCTACAGTATCTATTTAGCTGGACATGCATCTATTGTAGGACTCCAGCATTGGAATACCAGGGCTCTGAAATAGTAGCTGGGATTAAAAAAAAGGAGGGTTGCTGTAACATAAGCACTCCCTAACCTCTATTGTACCTAGTAATGCAATTAGTCAGAGTACAATTTTGACAAGTTACTTTGGTACTTTTCTCCATTTTTTTAAACTTTTATTTTCCCAGAAATTAAAACAAGGAGATTGAACATAGGCCTACAGGCCATAGCAGAGAGTTACTTTATAGTTCCTGTCCCCAAGATCTGTTAGAGAGCTGACTGTGTGTAATTGATGAAATCTAAAGCAGGTATTAAACACTACTGATCTTTTTGCATGCTACCATCATTGCAAGTCAGAACATTATAAACAAGATCTCCAGGAGTCCTGATGTGGTTTTTCTCTTGTCAAATCTATGAGACCAATCCAAAATATATCCACTATTTCCAGGGACTTTATGTCACATTGGCAAAATATTGGCATACTCCACCCATTTAGGAAATGCACTTAATTCTGTTGTAGTATGACGAGGGCAATAAGGTATTGGTGGATATTCCAAAGGAATAACACTTATGTCCCATTTTTGTAACTGTCTGGACATGATTTTTAAATCCCAGGGCTAGTGATATTGGCTCCCCTGGTTCCCCCCATATGCTGTCTTTTTCTTTGAAGCCACTTTTACAACTGCCAATATTCTCATTGTGGGACCAACATATAGATTCTCATTCTATCCAGTATAATTAAAACCAAATGCATGAACAGGGGTGATATATTTATCTGAAAAACCTCCCATCATTTGAGAATCATTGGTAAACACTGGAATGGATTCTCCAGTCAACACAGCTGGGTGTACTAAAGGTGGATCTGGGAAATAAGTCCAATAAGTTTCCCCATGAACCTTACTTATGTGACAGCTCAATAAAACCAGCATGGCCACAAACATGGTGGCTGGAGATTTAGTACCTCCTTGTTGTTTTACTATCTGCTCAGCCTGATGTGTCAGTTTATTAGTTGTCCCCATGTTAGCAAGTTTGGCATTCTGGGTCTAAGAAGTCTTCTTTGCCTTCCTCCTCTTCTTTCTCAGTTCTTTGTCCTGGTGGAGGTTGGGATCAACACCTCCAGTTCAGTCGTTTGAACTGCGGCTCAACATCCTCCATGGTGATGATGAACAGCACACTCAAGTATTCATATAGGATGAGCTGCACCTTCTGGCAAGATACAAACATGGCCTCTACCCTACATTATCACTGGATCTGGTCCATTCCATTGTCCAGTTTGTAAGTCTCTCCACCAGACTAGGCCTGATGAACCTATTGCAGTGGGAGCCATGTGTCACTCAGTGGCAGTGTGAACTTCAGCATCACAACTTAAAAAATTTATAACAGAGAGTATGATCCAAAAAATCTTGTGGGGGGTCTATCTCCCCCTTTGAGTGACAAGTGAGGCCACTCTACAATAGCCTGGCCTTGTGGATTATAAGGAATGCCTCTTCAGTGATCAATATGATATTGATCACAAAACTTTTGAAAAGAAAAACTAGTAATAACCTGGATCATTATCAGTTTTAATTTGTAGATGATGGCCCAGCACTGCAAAAGCAGATGAGCAGTGAGAAATGACTTAATGAGTATGTTTTAATTGGCCACGAAAATTAACAAAAGTCACCTATCAAGCATGTGAGGATTGCCAAAGCAAATGTTGTTGTTGAGCTGAAAGGGACACCACAATGAAAGAAGGCTCAGCTCCCACAAATTGTATGACTTGACTTTTGTCTTCAATGACAAGCTGAGTAATGAAATTATGAAATGGGGTCGATATAAGTATTGTAAGTCAGCCTTCATCTTGTCTGTCCCATAGATGATGGCATTATCTCAAATTAACCTAGGTTGCTGTATTGAAAGTTGTACTTTTGTAAGGCATTAACAGACAACAGTTATAAAATTGATAAACAAAATACAAAATGAAATTAACAAGAGTAAAAACATATTTAGTTTGTTCAATAGGTATGAACCAAGAAGCATAAGTTTTGTAATTTCAAACCTTTATTTAGCTATATATTTTGCTTCCTCTTTAAGACTACAGTAATTTTTATAACAAAATTTATCTTTTGAACTTAACTTTAAATAAACGTAAGTGGTTATCCTAACATGAAATAAGATGAGAGGCAGAGTCTTAACTCAGGGGGGGTAGTCTCTTGACAAATTTTAGGTAAGGTGCTTTATTTTTGAAACTGGTTTTTGTCTCTATTTTAGATATTATTTTATAAAGTTTTATGTATCATTTTTGAGTCTATGTGATTTAGTTAACAAGCTAAGAGAGCTTTTAACCCCTTTTTGTGGGAAAGTGGCAAAATATCTTTATATCTTATGTAATTAACCTTTAAATAAACCAGGTTCTCCTGATAGTTTTTAAAAAATGTATTTAAGTTTCCATTCTGATGTGAAGAGTAACACAAAATTTTATAACTTATGATTATTTTTTATGTAATTACAAAAATATTAAATGACATATATAAATTTCTAATTAAACTTTTTCTTTTTATGTAAGTCTGTAAGAGACCACTGTTATAGAGAACTTTAGTTTGGAGAACACCAATTTGGTAAAATGTCTTTTTAAAATCTTATACTTTAAAGACTTGTATATGAATACTTTAGAATACAAAAAAATCAGAAACAGCATTATAATTACATTGATGTTCTCCTATTAACCAAGTTCAACTTTTGAAGAAAAACTTAAAATCTGGAATGTAGTGTAATACTCTAAAATAACAGTTTTTGTTTAACCAAAATTGTACAAACCTTAATTCCTTTAAGACTAGTTTGTCTAAATAATAAAACTTAGCAATTATAGAAATGAAAGTCAAAACTACTCTAAGATTTCATCTCATGCCCGTCAGAATGGCAGCTATCAAGAATACAAACAATAAATATTGGTGAGGATGTGAGGAAAAAGGCACACTCATATATTGCTGGTGGGACTGCAAATTGGTGTAACCACTCTGGAAAGTGTGGAGATTCCTTAGAAAACTTGGAATGGAACCACCATTTGACCCAGCTATCCCTCTCCTCAGTCTATACCCAAAAGACTTAAAATCAGCATAGTATATATAGTAACACAGCCCATCAATGTTCATAGCAGCTCAATTCACAATAGCTAAACTGTGGAAGCAACTTAGATGCCCTTCAATAGATGAATGGATAAAGAAACCGTGATTTATATACACAATGGAATATTACTAGCATTAAAAGAGACTACAATTATGGCATTTGCAGGTAAATGAATGGAGTTGGAGAATATCATGCTACTCGAAGTAAGCCAATTTAAAAAAACAAAAAACAAAGGCCAAATGTTCTGTTAAGTGATGCTGATCCATAACAGGAAGGAGGGAGGCATGGGAAAAATGGAGGAACTTTGAATGGGAAAGGGGAGGGAGGAGAGGGAGGGTGTGTGGGGCAGGAAAGATGGTGAAATGAGGTGAACATCATTACCATATGTACATGTATGACTGCATATATGGTGTGACATCATGTACAACCATAGAAATGTAAAGTTGAGCTGCAATTGTGTACAATGAATCAAAATGCATTCTGCTGCCATATATAACTAATTAAAATAAATAAATAAATTTAAAAAAAATAACTTAAAGAAATTACCTTGTTGGATGAGAGCAGATTAATACCTTAAGAAATCCTTATTACTTTAAAACCTAAAAGGTTAAACTTTGTTTTATATTAATATATTAATTTTTTACTTGTTGTCTGGGGAAAGGGTCAGTTTTCTTTCCTTTCTTAGTCCTTTATTTAGGAAGCCTAATTAGCCTCTTGAAATGTAACAGATGCCTGTGAAAAGAACCACGTTTTCATATCTGTTTCTGTAAGCAAGCTCCATGCCAGACTTTCAGCCTCATAGATTAGGAACTTTTTTTTTGAAGAGGAAAAAGTCTTAAATAACTTTAGTTGATTATATTAATTACCAATAACTAATTTATTTACATACAAACTTTTTGAAACTTATCCTTTACAAATCTTTTGTAACTTGCTTAGACATTTTACAACTTTTCACTTTGCCGCACAAAAGACTTTTTATCTAGAGACATTTTCTTTTACTTTCTATGTAAATATATTTTCATACCTAAAACCTTCTTATTTTACTTTTTAGCTGTTGATCCCCCTTCATATTTACATTTGAAACAATTCTTATGAAATCTGTGAATTTAAACAAATTATTCCATCTTAATAAGATGAAATACTTTTGTGTTTTTATAGTACTTTAATTGAAACCCAGCTGAAACTTCTCATATTCTTTGTATATAAACCACACCTGACAGAACCTTAACTCCGAGTTGCTCCATTTTTAATGAAGACACAGAAACAAAGCAATCTCAAATATTTTCTACTTACAAATTTATGAAAACCCTTTTAATATATATATGTTTAAATATATTTTTATGAATTGAAGTTAAAAGTGCTTGATTTTATATTTACTAGTTGATACTTTAGCACTTTAACTTTATAAATTAATCTGATGTTTTTAAACAAACACATTTGTGATGAATCATATTCATGTTACATATAATTTACTCATTTTTAACTGTAAATGACAACATATCAGACAAATGTAGTCAACAGTATTAACCATCTCTTTCTTGCTGAAGAAAAATCCTAGAAGCAATTGATATTACATCTTAAACATTTTATAGAAACCAATACTTTATTGATTGTGTGACCAGCTAGAAAAACTTATGAATTAGCAATTTTAAAGACATCTTTATTTTTATCTGTTTACCCAATTTAAACTAAATTTCTTTTTTAAGTCATGTAAACTAAAAAATATTTGGATCCATTTTTTTAATTTGAATTTGGGAGTTCTCAATTATCTATATATTAATTTTGATAGCATATACATAGTATATATACACACACAAACACATATACAAAAATACAATACACAGGTGTGTATATATACACAAAACAGATAAAACAAAGATTTTGTATCTTTTTGTAAGTGGAGCTCCACAGGTATGAGGCAATATTACAGATGTTTATTAAAGTCTCTATTAGATTTAACCTGTTAGAAATTAAAATAGAGCCCATCAGACTTTTACATTATGACTTAAATATAGAACAGG
The DNA here is from genome assembly GCF_045843805.1 of Urocitellus parryii. Taxonomy (NCBI): domain Eukaryota; kingdom Metazoa; phylum Chordata; class Mammalia; order Rodentia; family Sciuridae; genus Urocitellus; species Urocitellus parryii. The sequence continues at coordinate 51,931,716 of NC_135539.1, forward strand.
CCTGTACAGTTGGAAATGCCAAGTGTAAAATCTAACATCCATGACATAAACTGATAAGTTTTAGAAAGCCAGCTATTTTGTCCTTGATGGCTATTAGTTCTACCCCCAACATTACCATGTCTGTCCTTGTTAGGATTTAGTAAATGGAGATTTTTTTTAATGTATTTGAGAGTCAACCTTTGAAAAATTTGGGCTCTGAACAAAGACAGTGCGTAAAAATCCTCTATCATTAGATAAAAATAAGACTGATTAGGAAAATACATTAATTTAAGTGTGCAAGACTAAATGTAAATTTAACATAAAATCATGAGCTCAAAAACATAGAATCTTAAAAAAAGTATATGAGTCAGAATGGCAGCTATCAAGAATACAAACAATAATAAGTGTTGGCAAGGATGTGGGGGAAAAGGCACACTCATACATTGCTGGTGGGATTGTAAATTGGCAGTATGGACATTCCTTGGAAAATTTGGAATGAAACCACTATTTGACCCAGCTATTCCATTCCTTGGTTTATATCCAAAGGACTTAAAATCAGCATACTACAGGGACACAGCCATATCAATGTTTATAGCAGCACAATTCACAATAGCTAAATTGTGGAACCAATCCAGATGCCCTTCAGTAGATGAGTAGATAGGAAAAATTATATATATATATATATATATATATATATATATATATATATATATATATATACACATATACATACATACATACAATAGAATATTACTCAGCAATAAAAGAGAATAAAATCTTGGCATTTGCAGATAAATGGATGGGGTTAGAGAATATAAAGCTAAGTGAAGTAAGCCAATACCAAAAAAAAAACAAAAGCCGAAAGTTTTCTTTGATATAAGGGTGCTGACTCATAATGGTGATTGGGGGAATGGGGAGCATGGGAGGAATGGAAGAACTTTATATAGGGCAAAGGGGAGGTAGGGGAAGGGAGGGGGACAAGGGGGTAGGAATGATGGTGGAACAAGTTAGATATCATTATCCTAAGTACATATATAAAGACACAAATGGTGTGAAAATCATTTGTGTACAGTGACTTGAAAAATTATGCTTTATATGTGTAATGTGGAATGAATTGCATTCTGCCATTGTGTACAACAAATCAGAATAAATAAATAATTTAATAAAAAATTACACAGCCACAATATTTTAGTAAAAGAGCATGCAAAACATCTTTATCAGTTCAGATTTTGCTTTTAACTTAGATTACAATTTGTTCAGACAATTAAAGAATGTGGGAGCCTGTGTGGTCCTTAGGTAAAGATTCTCAAAGAAAAGAAAACTTGTATGTATGAATTTACTCCATTTTTCCCCCTGTGCTGTAGCACTAGACAGGAAGATGTTAGTAAACAGAAGGGAAAGATAGCCATGCCAGAAGCAGCTTGAATTTAAACATGACTCTTTTCTCCTTTTGACTTAACCAGTTCTCTGAAGACCTCATAATCTTATAGGGTTTGTAGACCTTTGCAATTTACATTTTAAATGTAAGCCTAATGAGAGAGAGAGAGAGAGAGAGAGAGAGAGAGAGAGAGAGAGAGAGAGAGAGAGAGAGATATGAAAAAAACATAAGCAAGGAAGACTGCTGTTTTATGTTTTCTCTGGAGACTTCCCCTTTTTTTCCTTTTTATTCCTCAAGCCTTAAGCATTATTTTATGTAGGGCACCAATTGCCCACGTCTCTACATTTACTGCTCCCTCTTTGGGAAACCAGGGGCAAGTTTTAGTAACAAATCTTTAAATTGCAACAACTGTGCTTTCCTTGATTTAAGCATAGAATTAAGTATAAGCAAAGTAAAATAGAGATCCTCACACCACCCCCTTTTTGTGGATCCTAACTGTCCCATGTTTTACACCAAGCTGTAAACTTGTTCCTCACTTTCTTTTATCAGACCTAGTTCTTGTTTAAGAGCATCCCAATCACCTGACAATGAAAGTTCCTGCAACTACACGGTCCCAACAACCGCAACCTGCACGACCATTAATCCAGGAGACCAGATGGGGTGATGAAGGGATAAATGAAAGACAAACAGACACACAAATAGAGAAAAGCTAAGGCTTGGTGGTTCACTACCCCTTGGTAGGGAGATAGTGACCTAGAACAAGTTCAGCACATTTATGACATAGGTTTAATCCTTAAAAGGGTTATTTTGAGAGTTTCTTCAAAACAAGCAGAACCAAGGTCAGAAGTATGAGCAGCCCAATTATGATAATAATTATAATTGAGCCGATAACTTTCTACCCCAGGAAGCTGGTGTCTGAACCTTGCGTGGGCTCTCTCTCGTCTAGCAAGGAGGTCCATGGAACATGGTAGAGGACAGTGTGGCTGTAGATTTGCTAATCAAGACCCCCGGAGACCAAGCAGGAAGCAGGTCTGATTTTATTGCACAGTTACCGTGTATATATACTCGCAGTAGCTAAGCAGATTACAGGCTGCCACCAATACAATTTCTGGCCAACTGTCCCTGCAGCAACTAATCGAGGAGCAGGCCATGGAGCAAGCACAAGGACTGCAATATGTGGCCTCACGCCCAGGGCTGTGCCTATGGGGTAAGTGGTTTGCTGCTCACATGCCTAGCACAGGGGAGTGGTTTGCCACTCAGATGCCCTTAATGTATGCCATGTATGCAGTATTTCATGTACTTGTCCCCACATCACCTCAAGGTCAAGAGCTGATAGCTCTGTGGCTGGCACAGAACCTCCTATTGAACAGAGCATCACCATAGCGACTGGGCAATCTTTAATCAGTTTTCTTCACACTGAAAGTTCCCAGAAGAGGTTTCACCTATGTCACAGGACAGCTCAAGGACACTAATTCAGTAGCCATTCCCAACACCTTAACTATATTTAAAGTAGCCCCATGGTGTCAGAGAAGGGGACAATGGAAGGGTTGGATGAATACCATCTGCCCAGCTGTCCAGGTTCCCAGGGGTCAGGAAACAGGGTGCAGTGTGAACAGCCTTTTTTTAATCCATGGGGAAGCTGTTCTCCACCCACAGCCATTAGCAGGAGGCCCTACAGGAGAAAGAGGCCTGGGCCAATGGTGATGCTGCTATCACTGCCAGTACCAAGGAATCAACCTCCTAAGCATTCTCTTGTTTATCTAGAGAAAGAGTTTGGCACCATGCAGAATAAATTCCTGGGTTTGAAGAACATAAGGAATGTAGAGGATGACATAGAGGTGTTGGGGGGTACAGTGGAGGGGCTGTGGCAGCCTGGATCACCACACACCCTGACCACCAGACAGCCTGCCCCTTCTTTCTCCCCACTTGTGCAGTTCCCCCTCATACCCCAACCCAATGACACTTTCCAGATGCCAGATATTCCTGTCACCCTCCTATTAGCAAAACAGGCTACTGCACCGTCTCTCTCACTTCCTTCCCCCATACCAAGTAGTAATAAAAGGGGGAAGACCTAGTTGTCTTCCTTTGCCTCCTCCCACTAGCCCTCTTCCTCTTTTTAGGTCCACTCTCAATGTGGAGTTTCTGGCCAGTGAGAGTCAACATCTTACTCACTTGGAAAGAGTTATAGCACCTCCTTTCCCATCTCCCCATACCTTCTATCCCAGGATCCTTCTCCCTCAAGCCTATGCCTTGCAGAATAAAATCCCTAATGCCCATGTGTATAGATTCTGCTGCTTCTCTTTCTCCTGTCCCACTTCCTTTCCCACTCCTCTTCTAGTCATTCCACCACCAGCCCCAAGAACAATGGACAGTCCCTAACTCTAGCAACGGGTCTTCCAACACCAGTCAATGCATCTGCACTCTGGATCTGACAGCCAACACTAGAGCCCAAGGACACTGCCATGGGCACTAATCCACCTTCTAATGCAGTGATTTTTAGATTTGTCCCCAGCTCCAGAGGGAGCTGATCCCATTACCCCAGGTGCACTGGTGTATGCAGCACAGCCAAAGGTACCAGTATCCACAGACCCACCTATACCTAAGGTCTGCTGCCTCAGCCATCACAATTTTCACATCCCACTGTCCCAGCAACCACCATTTAGCCTGACTCAGGGAGACCTATTGGGCAACAAGTGGAAGCCTTTCTATGCAATGCTTAGCTGCTTCTCATGTTCCTGGTCCTGAATCACATGTTGGCCTCCTTGTTAGCAGGCAGAGCCTGTACACCACTATCCTCCAACCCTGCCACCAACAGTGCTATGAATACCACCCTTCCTTCCAAGGCTATCAACTTCTAGTGATCTCCTGTCTCCTGCAACCACTTTGGCCCATATTCCAGGGAGATTCCTGGTTCAGGGAAGCTCCCACCAAATGGCATCATTGTCTTGGCCCCTGTCTTTGCCAGTTGGTGTGCACAGTGCAAGCTGGAACTGAGTGCAGCTTTGCACCATTTGAGCAGTACAGGATGACTCGGACAGCACAAGGCAGCCAGGACTTGTGAATATGACATCACCTGGACCTCATTTGGCATGTCAATTACCAGCCAGTCAGGCTTTTCTCAGAACCCAAGTGTTGTGCACCTGAGAGTAGCCATGTGCTCTGGAGTAGGACTTGTCACCAAGTGGACCTGCTGTGTGGATGGTACTTCACTCTCTGCCAGCATCACTCCCAGTCCTTTGGCCTTTGTGTGTCGTGTATCTCCCAACATGGAGGGAGCATTGGAGTTGGCCTGGTTTGGACAAGATGGAGCCCAGTCTAGACCACACTAGATCTCAGGCATCCCACACTAGAACACAGAGGATAGCTTTGTGGACTCTTAGACTGACCTGGCTTGACAACTAGCCAGGGTGTTTTGAACTCTGGGCCATTTTCTGGGCTTGGACATGGCTCAGGTATCCACTGCTAGTTCATTTCCTCCTTCCCCAAATGCCTCAATGACTTTCCTCTTTTCCCAATTATAGACCTAAAATCCTGTTGTTAATAGTTCTTGGATCCTATGTTTTTCCTTGTTCTTTGATGAGATGGTTGTTACAAATCCTGAGGTTCCACAAGAAATCAAACACGTGCTCAGAAGAGGATGGGCAAGGCAAACTTCAATTCTGCCAGAAAGGTATGCTTTGAAACCTGGCATGTGAGGGTGCCAGGGCAGGAAGTCCACCATTATATATCCCTAATGCAGTGCAGCCCTCCACCCTGAATGCAAGAGCTCCTAGGTACAATATACATGATTGTCTAATTTTAAAATTGGGGTAGGCAATGGGCAAGGCTATAATTAAAATGGCTACATTAAAGTCAATTAAGGCTGAATGCTATATTCTGAAAATGGACCACCAGAATCTTTATTTCTCACAAATTCCCCTTTTTTCTTTTTATACCATTTGGTTTTATTTTCATTGCACCCTTTTGGTATTGCCATCCATCCTAGATCTATTAAATTTTGAGGTGGAAATTGGCCATGGTATTGAGTTCTCCCCATTTTAGCGATTCAGATAACCATTTCAGTGATCAGAAGCACTTCATAATGTCCTTTCCAGATCATCTGAAGCTTATCTTCTTTCTAGGTCTTAACAAAAAACAAATTTCCAGGCTGGAAGTGACAAATTGCAAACTCTAGAATGGGATTAGGAGTTCATAGTAATCATATCAGAAAAAAATATACAGATAGGTCTCATATTGACTTAGCACAAACTTGTATATCAGGTGCTCTTGTATTAAAACCCTTTCTTTATAATCTCCCATTTTACTTAATTTCAGGATGGCTGACACAAATGCACATCTCAAGTAATAGAGCCATTATCTTTTCTTTTAAATGCCCATGAGTGGCTGTGCTTTGATTATACTCTTCTCCCAGGTATTTAACACCAAGTTGGTCAAAATTGACCTACTTCCTATAGGGTCAGCTGAGATTCCTCAGAGATCACTCTTGGAAAATGTGAGAAACATTTTGACTCCTTTATTAGTAGTGCCATCTGCTAGGATGGGTCAGGATCTTGCTGACCCTATGTGGCTTCCCTTGGAGGCATCAGGGACATTTCCCTTTCCAGTGACCCTCCTCTGCAGAATGTGCACTGATTATCTTCCTGTACTCTAGGATCCTCTCAATCCCCCTTATCAGGAGGTCAGTTGACTCACCAGAGTAAGCTCCTTAGAGCAGTCCCATTGTTCCCTGGGTTCTAGCTGACCTTAGAGGGCAAAGGCCAAAATACTGGCTACTGTTTTTTAACTTTTGCTCCCTTTTATTTTCTTGCCTTTGATTTTTCAAGTTTGGGTTTGAAATATCCAGCAGGTCAGTTTCACCAGTACTTTTGATGTCTATAATTTTATAGTTATTCTTTCCATTTAACTGAAGTTAGTATTAGTAATGGGAGTCAGCCTTATGTTGTATTCTGTCTTATAGATGATGGCTTATTATCTCAAATTAACTCATGTTTTTCAATGTTAGAAGAAATACTTCTTTAAAACACACACAAAAGTTATAAAGTTCTATAAAATATAAAATTAAATTAAGAATACCTAAAGCATATTCAGTTTGTATAATAGCTCTAAACCAAGAAACATAATTTATATAGCAACATTAATATATTTTTGCCTCCACAAAGACCCATAAATTCATCAAGTCAATCACATATGTGACCCTCTACAAATTTTACTTTCTTTTAAAATTTTCTTACAATTTTACAAATCTTTTATAATTTACTTAGTTTTGCATTATATCCCTTGATTATTTTGAGATTATAGTAATCTTTATAACAAAAATCTATCTTTTGAACACAACTTTAAATAAGCTTACATCTAGTCTAACTTGGAGTGATCCTAATGGAGTAAGGTACGAGGCAGATTTATCTCAGGTAAGGCATGTTAAACATTCCAGTCAACTCCTTTGTCCCTAAACAGTGAGCAAATAGAGGTGAGGGTGGACCCAAATGGAAGTTACAGAAAAATTTAGATTCAAGGACTAACAGGGCATAGTCAATTAGAAAATTATGGGCCAGGCCCATAGCCTTGGTACCTGCCCAATGCCTGTAAACACAGACTTCAACCATTAGCCCTAAAACTTTTAAAAATATCACTTCAGCATGGACTCTGATCAATGCCTTTATCCAGAAACTATAAAAACTTGTGTTATTGGAGGTCCATCTTTTCTCACTTAAACTTTACTCCTTTTTAATAAAATGAAATACTTTCCTCTTTATAGGGCTTTAATCAAAACACAGCTGAAAACTTTTGTATACATATAGAATTACACCTGCTAGAATGTTAACTCTTACTAACCTTGCTTTTAAGTTAAAACCCAGAGATGAGCAATCTTAAACTCTTTTTTAAAAATTTACCAATTTATAAAAACATATTTAATAGATCCAAATATATGTTACCTTACGGAATTCAAGAAGCCAAGAGTATTTAAATTTATACTTACTTGATGTTGTTGATGTTAAAATATTTTAACTTTGCAAAACAATCAGATGCCAACACAGGGCCAAGGTGAATCAGATACTGCCAGGCCTGTTTAGAGACATCTCCAGTGTCTCAATATCACCTTGGAACCAGTTCCTTTTCAGGTATCTCTGACCTAGGAGAGCAACAGGACCTACATAGCTGCTTCAAGTCCTACCCATCTCCCAGGTGGCAGCCTCACAGATCACCTTCCCTCCCTCCTCATTAAAGCCCCCCTCCTGGCTCCATAGGCTTCCATGCCCCAGAAGAGAGTGTTGGCCACACACAGGCCCCGGGTGCCCAAACTGGTGCCCTGGGCAAGACACTGAGGGGCCTTCAGAAATGGAATCAAGAAATACATCAATGATGGATGGGGCCCCACAAAGTGGCCCACATGGGGACACGCACGTGAAAGGAGCAGAAGAGCATCTCCAGGAGCTTGAAAATCAGCCAGTAGTGGACAATGGGCCTCGCTTTTTATCTTGGGTTACCATTTCTTAACGGAACCAGATTTTGCCACCAGCTTGCTGAGCCACTCCTTCCAGCCAGACATCACAAAGGCTGAACTGAAAAGTACCAAAAAACGTCACGTTTGGTCTCCACTGGACGTTGGTCTCCATGGAGCTCCCTTGGTGTCTTGGCTGGTGTGGGGATCGGACCTATAGTAAGTGTTCTGAATAAGCCATCTGCTCAACCAGCGTGGTCACAGGTGTCTGCATGCCACCTACCCTCGAGGAGTCACCTACCTTTTGGCCTGTCTGTAATATTCCAGTATCTGCAATGTGCCCTGTCTTCAGGCTCTTCGCTAAGATCCCTGACCTCACGTGCTTTGGTCAATAGGCAGCTAAAAAACTCCTCTCCTACAGGCTACACACACCTCTGTGGAGAACCTCCAATTGGTGTCATGGGCGGACTCCCGGGAAAAAGTCCCATTCTGTCAACTCACCACTCATGGAAAAAGTCCCGTTCTGCCCTCCAGAACTTTAAGGATCTCTCCCGGCACACATACATTTTCCTGTCTACACCATCTGAGCAGGTTCACCGGGCTGTGGAACCCATGCCACCAGCTCACCTCCCATTTCCTCCTCCCAAGAAGATAGAGGTGAGGACCCCAGAGAAGCCCGAAGAAGGCATTGCCATGAAGGTAGATTAATAGAGGAGGAGGTAGATCAGGGCCAGGAAGAGAGGGAAGACAGCAAGACTATGGGGAAAGGGGTGCTCCTAGCAAGGGGGAAGTAATACCAGCTAAGTAGCACCAGCCAAGTCTCTGGAGATTCAGGGAGAACTCACAGTGGTGAAGCACAATGCTGGGTCTCAGGAGGGAAATACATTGGGTGAGAGGGCTCAGGTGTCTCTTGGGAACTTCTGCCCTTGCTGTTATGAGATACCCAACTGGCACAGCCCTGCTGCAGGTATGCTGACTTTAGGGAAGTCTGAGGCAGAGGCAGCAGTACTTGGAAAGCCAGCCCGGTGGTACCCCCACTGCTACAGAATGAGGTCATGGAAGGGCTGGATGAACATCAGCCAGGATTGGTGGATATCTGAGTCTTCAGTTTCTTTGCTTCTTTTTCTTTTCTTTTCTTTCTTTCTTTTCATTTTATTTTAATTTTTGTACCAGGAATTGAACCTAGAGATGGTTAATTACTGATCCACATCCCCAGCCCTTTCTATTTTTAATATTGAGACAGAGTCTTGCTAAGTTTCTTAGGTCCTCACTAAATTGCTGAAGCAGGTTTTGAACTTGTGAACTCCTGCTTCAGCCACAGGAGTCGCTGGGATGACAGGCTAGAATCATCTAACTTGCAAGTTTTCCATTCTTAAAGATGAAGCTGTTATGAATCTTCTCATGAAAGAATTTGCATGAATGTATAAGAGATGAAAAGGGCTGTGACAAGGAATAGAAATCATTTCTAAATAATAACACTAAAGTAAATGGTCTAAACTCATCAATTAAAAGACATAGACTGGCAAATTGGATTAAAAAACAAGACCCCCAAAATATGCTGTCTCAAAAAAAAATCCCCTCATAGGCAAAGAAATTCACAGACTAAAGGTGAAAGAATGGCAAAAATTAATCATTTATGTGGCTCTCATAAATAAGCAGGAGATTCTATCTTCATAACAGAGTGGACTTCAAGACAAAGTTAATCAGAAGGGAAAAAGAAGGTCATTTCATACTGCTAAAGGGAATTATACACTAAAAAGGCATAACACTTGTAAATATTTATGCCCCAAACAATGAAGCATATACATACATCTAACAAACCCTTCTCAATTTCAAGACCACAACTGGGTGACTTTAACATGCCTCTCTCACCACTGGATAGATCCTCCAAACAAAAACTAGATAAATAAGCTATAGAACTAAAAAATATAATTAGATAATATAGACTTAACAGACATATATAGAATATTTCATCCATCAATTATTGAATACACTTTCTTCTCATTAGCACATGAATCCCTTTCTAAAGTAGACTATATCTTAGGACACAAAGCTACTCTTAGCAAAAAAACAAAAACAAAAACAAATTGGAGATAACATCTTGCATTCTATCATATCATAATGGAATGAAAATAGAAATCAATTATAAAATTAAAAATAGAAGCTACTCCAACACCTGGAGATTAAATAATTTGCTATTAAATGATCATTGATAGCTGAAAAAATCAGGGATGAAATAAAAAATACTTAGAATAAAATGAGAATAATGATATCATAATCTCTATGACACTATAAACTAAGATGATAGCTCATTGCATTGAGCTCATTCATTGAAAGAATAGAAAGTCATAAAATATGTAACCTAAACATTACATCTCAAATTGTAGAAGGAGAACAAATCAACATCAAAAGCAGTAGAAGATAGGAAATAATTAAAATCAGAACTGAAATCAATGAAATTGAAACAAGTCCAAAAACTCAGCAAAACAAAGTGAGTTCTTTAAAAAATAAATAAAAGTGTAAACCCTTAGCTAAGCTAATGAAGAAAAAGAAAAAAACCAAATTACTAAAATTCATGATTAAAAAATATCAATGTGGATACTACTGAAATACAGATGAGGGCTGGGGTTGTGGTTTAATGATAGACAACTTGCCTAGCTTGTGTGAGGTACTGGGTTTAATCCTCAGCACTGTTGGGTGTGTGGGGGACTCCCCGCTGAAGTTAAGTTTCCATCTGGCGAGAATATCAGAGAAGAATATCACGGAATTCCTTACCCTTCCCCCTCCTCTCCAAAGGGTGCTGAGCCACGAGCAACAAATTCAAAGGTTTTCTCGACCAATCCCCACTGGACACAGTGTCCGTTTCCTGTTCCTGAGTCACCCTGCCAATCAGCACCAGCCACGTCACCTATGCAACCCTTCTTAAGCCGAAGCTTGCAAGCTCACGCTCTCTGCCCTCTTCCTCTGCCCTCTTCCTCTCTGCCCTCTTCCTCTTTTTTCTCCTCTCTCTCTTTTTCTCTTTCTCTCTGCTCTTTTCCTCTCCCTCTCTGCCCTCCTTCTGTCCTCTCTCTGCTCTCTGCCTCTCCTTTTCTTCCCCTTCAGGCAGCCCCCCAATAAATCTCTTGGTTGAATCTCTGTCTTGGGTGAGTCACTCACCTTTCAAGCACCACATTAAAAAAATAAATAAAGTTATGTACAATTAAAAGAAAGAAACACAGATGAAAATTTTGTTCCAATAAAATAGAAAATCTTAAATACTTTGACAAATTACTAGAGACATATGACCTACCCAAATTGAATCAGGAGGACATAGAAAATGTAAACAGATCAATTTCAAGCAATGAAATTGAAGATGCCATCAAAAGCCTACCAAGAAAAGAAAAGTCCAGCCCCAAATGGATTTTCGGCTGATTCTACTGGACCTGCAAAGAATAATAACACCAATCCTCCTCAAATTATTCCATGAAATAGAAAAAGAGGAAACCCTTCCAAAGTCATTGTGTGAAGCTAGTATCACCCTGATACCAAAACCAGAAAAAGACACATCAAGGGAAGAAAACTTCAGACCAATATTCCTAATGAGCAAAAATTCTTAATAAAATACTGGCAAATCACATACAAAAACATATTAAAAAGATACTGCACCATGATCAAGTGGGTTTCATCCCAGGGATACAAGAATGATTCAACTTACAGAAATCAATAAATGAAATGTATGACATCAATAGCCTTAAAGACAAGAAACACATGATTATCTTAGTAGATGAAAAAGAAACATTTGACAAAATTCAGCATCCATTCATGTAAAACTCTAGAAAAACTAGGGATAGTAGGAACATACTTCAACATTGTAAATGCTTTATATGTTAATCCCAAGCCAACATCATTCCAAATGGAGAAAAATTGAAAACATTCCCTTAAAACCTGGAACAGGACAGGGATGCCCCTATCACTACTTGTAATCAACATAGGTTCTTGAAACTCTAGCCAGAGCAATTAGGCAAAAATAAATTAAATGGATATGAATAGGAAAAGAAGAGCTTAAACTATTCCTATTTGTCAATGACATGAGAAGAACTCCCCCCCCCCAAAAAAAAAACTCCACCAGAAAACTTCTAGAACTCATAAATTAATTCAGCAAAGTAGCAGGATATAAAATTAACACTCATCAATCAGTTGAGTGTCTATACAACAGTGATGAATCAACTGAAAGAGAAATTAGGAAAACTATCCCATTCAAAATAGCCTCAAAATATTAAAAGTTTTTTTTTTAAGAATGTCACAAAAGACGTGAAAGACCTCTAAAATGAAAACTACAGAACACTAAAGAAAGAAAGAAGGTCTTAGAAGAAATTGAAAAGATCTCCCATGTTCTTTGATAGGCGGAATTAATATTGTCAAAATGGCCATCCTATCAAAAGTACTATATCAAGTCAATGCAATTCCTGTTAAAATTCTAATGATGTTCTTCGTAGAAACAGAAAAAGCAGTCATGAAATTCATTTGGAAAAATAAGAATCCCAGAATAGGAAAAAAAAATCCTTAGTGAAAAAAGTGAGGCAGTGAAGCCAGAATTAGACAGGCAGTCAGTGTCGATAGATAAATCGAGTCAGGTGGGGTCAAGGAGGCCAATTTTGAGTGAGTCTGGGAAGTTGGAGACTGTCCCCTGAGGGTTCTTATCAAGAACCTGCCCCTGCTCCAACCTGTGGCCCAGGTAACCTGCCCCAGGAATTTCCCCTCTCTACAGGGATATATAAGGTTGTTAATGTATCCTGGGCTACTCCACCCCGCCCTTCCCCCTTCAGCCCACCTGTTTCCCATCTTTTGGCCATCCCACCGAGCATTCCTGGGCCTAGTCACATGGCAGGAAGGAGAAAGATAAGGGGGGAAGACAGGAGAACAAAGGAAGCCTAGGACATATAAAAAGGGCAGAACACCTTCTCTCTTGGGATACCAGAATACCAGCTATGGCCCCCTTCTCCCTTCTGGGAGAAGTCTGTGTTACCCCTTTTTAAATAAGCCCTGTTTTATATGCTTCCTCGACGTGCTTCTCTAATGTTCAAACTTCAACATGTGGGGAAGCAGGACTCCTCACTGATAAACAGAGCTATAGCAACAAAAATGGCACGGTATTGGCACCAAAACAGACCTGCAGACCAATGAGAGTAGAAGACACAGAGACAAACCCCCCACATACAGTTATCTCATCTGAGACAAAGGCACATAAACATACATTGGAGAAAAGATAGCTTCTTCAACAAATGGTGTGGGAAAACTGGAAATCCATATGTGGTAGGATAAAATTTAATCCCCATCTCTCACCCTGCACAAAACTCAAAGTGGATCAAAGACGTAGGCATTAGACCAGTGACTCTACACCTACTAAAGGAAAATATCTCATGTTCTCTCTGTTTTGTGGATGCAAACACATAATGGGGAGAGGGGAATAGAAGTTCATTGAATTAGATGAAGGGTAATGAAGGAATGGGAGAGGAGATGGGAGTGGGAAAAAACAGAATGAATCAGATATAACTTTCCTATGTTCATATATGAATACATGACCAGTGTAACACCACATCATGTACAACCACCATTTGAGCCAGTTATCCCACTCCTTGATATATATACAAAGGACTTAAAAGCAGCATACTACAGTGAAGCAACCACATTAAGTTTATAGCAGCTCAATTAATAATAACTAAACTTTGGAACCAATCTAGGTGCCCTTCAGCAGATGAATGGATTTTAAAAAGTAGTACATATACTCAGTGGAATATTTCTCAGCCATAAGGAAGAATAAAATTATGGTATTTGCCAGTAATTGGATAGAACTGGAGACTATCATGCTAAATGAAATAAGCCAGTCCTCAAAAAACAAAGTCCCAATGTTCTCTCTGATATGAGGATGCTAACACACAATTAGGGCGGGAGGAATAGATGTTCATTGAATTAGACCAAAGGAAATAAAGGGAAGAGAGGGGAGATGGAAATAGAAAAGACAGTAGAATATAATGGACATAACTTTCCTGTGTTCATATATGAATACATGACCAGAGAAACTCCACATCATGTACAACCATGAGAATGGGATCCTAAGTTATACTTCCATATATGTATGTCAAAATACACTCTACTGTCATGTATATCTAAAAAGAACAAATAAAAATAAATGAATTAGTAAATAAAATTTTTACTTCAACATGGCTTTTTCCTCAAAGGCAAATGATCGCAGAATAATCATATGCCACTAAACATTCTTTTGTCTTGCAAGGAGTAATAAGAATCTATCACACATGACTGAAAGAACAGCACTCTGTCTATCTACACATTTTTGACAAGAAAATTCAGAAGTGGGATATTGCTGGGACGTTCTTGTCATGATTCCCTTTTACTTTTCTGAAGCCCAACATTTACCAAATAGTTAATGAATTTTATTCTTTGATTCAAAAAGAAAAAAAAATATGAAAACAAAACAATCCCCCCACCAAAAAAAATCATGGGAATAACCACTATTATTGTTTTTCCACACCAGTCTCATATGGGGTCACCTTTTGCAGTGTTCCTATAGGAAATCTTTGTCCCAAATTCCTATTAGCTCATTTTTGTTCAACCAAACTTTGTTCCTTATTAAAATCTCTTTGAATGATATCAAGCAGTAGTGTTAAATGCCACAAATGTAGATCCTTTCTGCTCCTTTAGAGATTCCATAGGGCTGATGATGAGTCTTCTCTTTTCAAACCAGATTTGGGTCTAAGCTAAACCTTTTGCATTCACCCATTCTTAAAGTTTGTTGGGAACAGAAGTCCAAACTTGCTCAGATGTAGCAGAAAGGGGATCTTTAGGCCAGACAGCCAAAGCAAATGCTGAAACATATGAATATGACCAATATCATTTTTAAAAGATTTTTAAATACTAAAACCAAGGTAAGAAATATTTTTACTGATAGCTATGTGTTATGGTTTAGATGTGGTGTCCCCCTAAAACTCATGTGTGAGGCAATGCAAGAAGGGTTAGAGGAGAAATGATTGTGTTGTTAGAGTCTTTTTTTTTTCTATTTGAAATCATTTTGAATTTTAATCATAGCAAATGTGTTTTAACAGTAGTCATAAAATCAACATTAGCACATATACAAAGGACAAGACACCAGTTTGGCATACAAAAATACCATATATTAAAATTGGATTCATTGGAAAAACTCAGGACTGGCTAAGACACCATCTATAACAGAGAGAGCAAGCAAGAATGCTTTTAAGACATTCAGATTTATCAACAGCAGCTTGATATCCCCTTTACGAAGTCAATATTTGGCAACATTTGGACAATATTTTCTATGTGGCCCAGCAGCTCATTCATCTGTAGGGCGATTTGGCCCCTTAAAAGAAAAGCTCCTAAAATAAATAATCCACATAATTGTAAATAAAACATGTCAAGGACTGGTTAACAGCCTCCAGGCAGCATTCATCTAGTGTTGTTAGAGTCTTAACCCAATCAGTGAATTAATCCCCTGATAGGGATTACCTGAGTGGTACTGAAGTGTTAGGGTGTGGCTGGAGGAGGTAGGAATTTAGGTGTGGCTTTGGGGTAAATATTTTTTATCTGGTAAGTAGAGACCTCTACTTACCAGACCATGTGAGCCGCTTCCCTTTGCCACACTGTTCTGCCATGATGTTCTGCCTCACCTTGAGCCCTGAAGAGTGCCTTACATGGATGGACTAAGACCTCTGAAACCGTAAGCCCTCAAATAAACTTTTTCTCCTCTATAGTTGTTCTGGTTGCGTTCCTTTAGTCACAGCAGTGAAAAACTGACTAAAACACCATGATTTCTGGTCCTGAAACTCCTGCAGTTCATGTGTCTGATACATGACCCCACCACCCCCTGAACCAGGAGAAAGAGAAAAACACTGTGATGAAGGAAACAATGGAAACCAGGGTCAGGCTGGATATAGTCAGTTGGAGAGTTTTCCAAACCTTTCTCATCATATTTAAACCCCCAGATCCTAGGATGACAGCATGTCTGCCCTTTGTCCTGATACCCAAGAGCATATCTCCTCCTACGTAGACATCTCAACTGACATTAAGGAAACAATGCATGGTGAAGAGTGGGCCCTGTGACATGTTCACAATGACCTCTTTTGGTTGACCTGGCTTGAATTCAACACATGGCTCCCCTATCCACTTGAAAACCCATGGTATATTGGCTTTCTAGGCTATTTCAAGGAAGATCATATCAACTGGCTTCTTATCACTCCGTGGAAAACAGACACTGCTGGATTTATTCTGCACAAAAACCAATGAGTATTGAATATGACCTTTACAAATTTGGGTCCCTGGAACTCAATGGAAAAGCAATCTGGACTGTAGGGTCCAATAGGCAAGAGTGCCAGGACCTACTCTGCTGTGGCTGTTAATTCAGAGAACAGGTGAGGGGCAATGAGGGATTGAGAAAATACAAACTCTTGCCCATGTCCCATGCAAGCGATGGAATTTGGGTCTCCTCTGTGTGACTCAGGCTGGCTGTGAAATTAAGCTAAGAAAAAGAAGAAACTATACTACACAGGAAGTAATTTTGGAAAGCAGGAGCAGAATGGCTCTGCAACTTTGGGGGATCCAGCTTCCACACTGGGAAGAGAGAAAGAGAGTGAGTGAGCCGACATTTGGTTTATTCATTCAAGGGAACTTCCACGGTTTTCTACAGAATGTTCTTTACCAAATAAGGCTATACAAGCAGCCAAATGAAGACTGAAGTCATGTGCATTGTGTGGGAGGGGGCCACAAAATAGCATGCAATGCCAGACCAAAATCTCCTTGTTTCAAGGCCAAGTGAAGGTGTTAAATAGCTCAGGAGTGACTTCCCACATATTCCCACTTTTCACTTTGCAGGTGTAAATGATGAGCCATTATTTCAAGTTTCTGGATTTTTGTACTGAGGATATAAAAACCTATTGTCACAATACAAAAGAAAATTAATAGCATACATATCATTCCAAAAATATACCATGCAAAATGTTTCAGCATGTTTTCAGGATGGGAGTCAATCAGTTTACAAAGTATTCAACCAGCTAGAAATGCAGTATACATGAGATGGGTCCTGCTTTCTTAGATATCCTGCCTGGGTGCTTTGACATATCCCCATGAGATTTAAGCCATTATTATTGTTATGCCAAATACCCATCAGATGATCTCTAATTTTTTCCAAATTTTATTGGGAAGCATGAAAGTTGGTTACAATAATGCAGGCATACTTATTTTTAGCATGGCATTTAAGCCTTTGTTAGAATTTGAGAGCAGAAAGCTTATTATAGGTATCTATAATAATGGCTTTTAGAATATTAAATCCAGTTGCAAACTCTTATCAATATTTACCTAATTCTATAGGACTTTAGAAATATTTTGAACCAAATTATTAAGAAAATGAGCTTAATTAGATTATATTTTTTTTATAATTTACAGGATATTTACTATGCCTCCAATAATTAAAACATAAGAGGATTAAAATGGGCTCACAGGACACAGCAGGAACCCTCCTTGTGGTTTCTGCCTATAAAGTTAGATATGGAGCCATTTGTAAGATGGAGAAAATGAGGCAACAATTGAATGCCAATAATCCTTTTTTGAGTATCGTCTTTCCTGAAAGTTAGAATATTACCAATGAAACTTTCAGGGGTCATAACATCATGAGAGAATGGATTATGTTCATAAATAAGGTGAATATGGAGACAGATATAAGCCTGAAAGAATACATTAAGATATATAGGACCCAAATTATCACCAAGTAAGAAATGATTGTTGTAAATCAGTTTGCCAGGCTTTAATTTGGCCTTCCTTATACAGCTGTAAATAATACCCCCAAAATAAGGAGTAATTTAAATCATGGATTTTTAAAGAGTCAAAATGATAGTATATCTAATTTTATTTTTGTATTCTAAAAATAGTTTTTATAACTCAATTATATTTCTAGCTTCTTAGATCTTTTGTTAAATTAAGAACCCAAATTAAACATGGTTGATTGCAAATTTCTTTTGAGAAGCAGAAGTGAAGCATTCAGTGAGAGCACTTCCACATTGAGTCCTCCTGGCTTTGGACTTTCTATAAAATTTGGCATCTTGATATAACTGTTTTTTATCGGTTTTTTGAAGATCAATCCAAAACATACCTATCACCTCTAGGAATTTTATATTGCATTGGCAAAGCTTTTCTATACTTCATTCATTTAGAAAAGATGCCAAAGTTTACTGTAGAATGATTAGGGCAGTAAAATATTGGTAGATATTCTGTGGAAATAAACTGGCTTGAATGGGAAAATTGCATTTCAATAACCATTCTATTTTAACAACAGTCCATTTATATAAATACAGTCTTAAATTCTAAGGACCAGTATTGTGAAATTAAGCTCAGAAGTGGAGAATAAACCATACTACACAGGAAATAATTTGGGGAAGTGCAGGCGGGACAGCTCTGTGATCTTAGGGGTCCATCTTCCACACTGGGAGGAGAGAGAGTAAGCAAACCCACATTTGGTTTATTTATACACGGGAACTTCAAAGGTTTTCTACAGAATGTTCTTCACCAAATAAGGCAGGAGGTGGGCTTTCCAGGTCCAATGGGTCACGCTCAATTCTGGAACTACAGAGCAGCCTTGAAGTCACATGTATTGTGTAATGCATTAAATGGGTGAGGTCACAAAATAGCATGCAATGCCAGATCAAAATCTCCTTGGCTCAAGGCCCAGGGGAAAATGTTACATAGAACAGAAGTGGCTTCCAACAACAAATACATAGAAAAGTTGGAACCAGGTGGAACACCATCCTTTGTTGTAGGAACAGTGACCCAGAGCTAGCTCAACACATTTATTATATAGGGTTATTTGCGGGAAAGTTTCTACAAAGCAGGCAATATGAAGGATGCAGCACTGGCGAGACATTAGGGTTATCTTTTTATGCTCAGAATTCTGTATCACCAGGAGCTGGTGCCTGAGCTCAAGGTCGAAACTGATGTAACTCTATGCCTTTGCACAGTTTCCTGAGTCTGGGTGTCACCATAGCAACTGGTCAATTTTGATGTGCATCTTTGCACAGGAAGTTCCCAGCACAAATGCAGCCATGAGGCAATTAGAGGCTCTGATCCAAGTCACTGCTCTCCACAACAGAGAGATGGATGGATGATGCTCTTCTGATGGCTAGTGGCTTGACTCTTTTTGAGGAGACTGGAGCCCAGTGTAGGCCTGGGTCTGCACTTGAGCTGACCTCCTCCTGATCAGTGAATATGCTCCTTACTGACAGCACATAGGGCTCCGGACCATAAAGTGGAGGTGATTAATACAGGATGTATCTATACCAGTTGGAGGCACCAGGGAGCAGAGCATAAGCTCTGTAGTCACATAGCTTGGGTGCAAGGCCTGGCTGAGCCACTTCCAGGTGACTGACCTAAGGAAGGGTGTCAGGCTTCACTATGCTGTTAGGACACATCTTCCAACAACTTAATGGAACCTGCAAATCCAGAAGGGGCTTAGCAGTGGGCAGCATCCAGTCAGCTCGGAACACTGCTCAGAAACCCAGGCTCAGCAGTGAGTCTGCACTGGTGTTCTAGGAGGTTCATCTGAGCCAGATGGCATTGAGGAAGTGGAGAGGTCACTGGAGGTGCCTAGCAGGATCTTGAGTAATCCTGGTCCTGTGTTTTTAGCACCACTTGCACCACTGCACCAAGCTCCTGGCCCCAAGTATTCCTTCACCAACCTCCCAGTAGGGCCCTCTCTCACCAGCTTTGCCAATCTCTTTGCTCTAGAGAACAGTGTTGGCCCCACACAAGTACTAGATTCCCAAACTAGCACTGTGGGTCCTGCATTGCCAAGACTTCAGAACTGGCACTAGGAAGAAGGAGCAATACTGGAAGGAGCTGCCATTCCAATAGTCCTCACATAATGGCCTACACATTGATGCACATGGACAAGGAGAAAGGTTCATCCCTGGGAGCTTGAAAATGCAGCCTGGTATTGGAAAATTGGCCTGGCCCTTTTTTCTGGGTCAACTTCTCTTGACATAACTGGGCTACACCTCAAGCTGGCTGTAGTGCCCTTTCTCTGTCACATGTTCCATCATGCCACTCACCAGCCAGTCTGGCTTTCCTCAGAACCCAAATGCTGTGCACCTGGGCACAGTACTGGTATAGTACTTGCCACCAGGTAGACATGCTGAATAGATGGTGCTTCAAACTCTGCCAACATCATGCCCAGTAAATCCCCAACTAAATTTGTTATTTCTATATTAGTCTGAAAGAGACTACTGCTACAGACAACTTTAGTTTGGAGAGTACCAACCAACTTGATGTAAGTGTTCGCCTAAGCTTTACATGTTACTTGGAGGACATGAATATACCTAATACACAAAGAAGCCAGTAATAGTATCACAATTACATTGATGTTCTTAAATTAACCAAGTTTAACCTTTAAATAAAAATTTAGAATTCATAGTGTTGGGAAATAACCTAAAACAACGGTCGTTTGTTTTGCCAGAGTTGTACAAACCTAATTCCTTTAAGGCTTAGTTTCCCTGAGTAATAAAACCTAAGAGACACAAGAAAATTATCTTGATAGATAAGAGCAGAAAAATGGAGGTTACACTGGGCATGTCTTAGACCTTGAAAACTTTAACAAGACCTGGGCAAAAGATTACAATTGTAATCTGGAACTTGTTTTTACTAGGCATGGTTTTTCATTAAGTATGTTTTTACAGAAAAGAGATGAAGGGTTCAGGATTCAGAGTTCAGTGCTCATCTGACCTCCAGGGGTCATTGTATTGATATATCATCAAGATCAATGTGTAGTTTTCTTGTCATGTCCCTGAGAAATGGTTTCTTGCAAGGAGCAAAGCTTTGATTTCTCTCTCCCTCCCTTTTCCCAGGTAACTCACTGTCTTGGGGATTTATTAATTCCATAGCCATTATTCCAGATTGTGAAAAGAGAAAATGAATAGGAGTCAATGATATTGAATCTGGCTACTTCCTGCTGATAAGGGTGATGTATGGGGACCCCTCCTTTCAGAGTTCTGGAAGAGAACTCAGGATGCACTTTCTATTATTTCAGTTCCGGAAGAGGGCCTTGGGGGTTTGTGCTTAAGGGGTATATATATGGGAAGAAAATTGAAGGCTCAGGTAAAGTCCTCTTTTGTGGTCTCAGATAGTCAGGCCAGGAGTGTGAAAAGAGCATGGCTTGAGGTGTTTTGAGAGGCAGTTCAAATTGCACAGATCATCTCACTAAGAAAACTGTTTCTCTATAAAATTACACTTATAGGGAGAAGGCAGATTATTATAAGAAGAGGTGAAGATTAACTGATTTGCTAGTGCTAGGAAAACAATGTTAGCATCAAAAAAGTGAAGATTAACTAATGTACTAGTGCTAAGAAAACAATTTTAGCAGGTAATATAGCTGGGGACCCTATTTTTCTTAATCAAGGCCATTGTGATCTAATCAAACTCAGGATGCACTTTCCATGATTTCAGGAGTTCGGGTCCTTTGAAGCACATCAAGCATGATTAATCTTGAAACCATACTTTCCTGATGGTTTGATTGTCTCCACCTTGCTTGACAGAGTATGCAAAACAAGAACAGAGATGAGATTAACAATATATATATATAGTTAGTAACCCAGCTATATGTGTAGAAAAGTATTTAAAAGGGTTAAGGGAAGAAATCCAATCAGCTAAACTGCCTCAAATCTCTTCATTATCTAAAGTAGGTGTTTTTTGTACTAACCTGAGATTGTAACTTTAACACATCCCAAGAAGCATTATGAAAAGAATCAAGTCCCATCAGGTGATTACATATGTTGTGCCATTGAATCTCTGTATCATTATATGGAACTCGATTAACACAAAATTGGGGTAATGTTATAATAGCATTGAAGCCCACCATAAATCTTGTACTTATTCTCCTATCCAAATAATAGGATCTTTTAGTTGTGGAACTTCACTCAAAATTTCCTGATCAGTATGTACTTGAGGGCTGGGGATATAGCTCAGTTGGTAGAATGCTTACCTCACATGCAGAAGGCCCTGGGTTCAATCCCCAGCACCACATAAACAAAAAATGTACTTGAGTTTGCCAGGTCTCAATATAATTTTTATGGAGTTGTTGAAGATAATGAGTAGTTTGGACCTGCTGATGCAATACTATTGCTGTAATGGAGGCAGAGTCAATAATACCAGCCAAAACAACAACAACAACAAATGTCAGCCATCAGATAAAGCATGTAGCACAGTGTTTCAGATGGGATAGTAATTCATGCATAAATGCCACAGTCGTGGTTCTTTTTTCTCAATGCTACTTGGCAGGTGGCTACTGGCCTTTTGAGAATCGTGACAATTTGTCCTGGACTTTGCCGTAAGTTCAGTTCACACTGTTGTAGCACACAGTTTTCACATTTAACATAATATATGCTTTGTGAGGCATGATATTGTATTTGAATGGGTCCAGACAATAAAACATAGGGGTCTAATACACATGCTGTGTGGTAGAATTCCTTGAAAGGAAATGTTAAGAGAGAGAACATTTTTCACCTTATCATATTGACACCGTTTCAGATCTGAAAAGGCTCCTGAGTCAGACCCACCCTCCATATTCCAGTGGTCCTGAAGCCATTTGACCTTTTCTCTTACCACTCCCAATTGTTTTACATAGCAATAGCATTCTCCTCTGACTGGTTTTGCAGGAGGACAGATGCCAGGGAATCCAATTTTGAAAAGTCAGTACTGAGTCCGTTTTAAGGTTTGGATGTGAAGTGTCCCCCAAAAGCTCATGTGTGAGACAATGCAAGAAGGTTAAAGGAGAAATGATTGGATTGTGAGAGTCTTAACCCAATCAATGAATTAATCCCCTGATAGAGATTAACTGAGCGGTAACTGAAGTGGTAGGATGTGGCTGGAGGAGGTGGACATTATGGTGTGGCTTTGGGGTATACATTTTTATCAGGCAAGTGAAGACCTCTATCTCTCTTTATGCTTTCTGATCTTCATGAGAGCTAATTCCCTCTGCCACACTCTTCTGCCTTGATGTTCTGCCTCACCTCAAGCCCCAAGGAATAGAGCCAGCCTTCCATGGACTAAGACCTCTGAAACCATGAGCCCTCAAATAAACCTTTCCTACACTATAGTGATGCTGGTCAGATCTTTTAGTCACAGCAGCAAAAAAGCTGACTAAAACAGTTGGCAACCCATTGGTTGTTTTAATAACGTGTTCTGATAACATTTTATAGTAATGAATTGAGGTTCCCATTCCTGCTGCACCTGTACCAATCCCAGCAGATGGTCTTTGGCCTATGAGTGATGGAATACACTGAAGGGCTCTCCTATGTCTGGTGTGTGCCATTATTGGCATAGGCAAACTTTTGGTTCTTAGGTAAGATGTCAATTTGAGGAGTAAGGGATACCAAGGTACAGAGACCACTCCAATTTTCTGTAGGCAGGGGTATATATAAGCCTTGCAAAGAAAAAATTCCTCAGAATGGGTGGGGGCTATTGGGGCTGTGGAACTGACACAAGTGTACATCTTAAGTTCTATTTAAAGAACTTATTCGAATTATCCCCAAGATGGCTGCAAATAGAGTGCATCACACCCCGTGTACCGCGCCACTGCATGGGTGAATAACAAATTAGAACGACAAAAAACAATCTTGTTAGGAACTTATAGCAAAATGGGGGTGCACCGAAACCTAGAGGAAGGATTTCCAGCACCGAGGTCTGGTAATTGAATCTCATACACGAGCCAACTGTGCGACCGGAGATCTGGGCTGACTAATCCACCCGCCCCGAGGCTACAGACGGCAGGAAGCCACCGAGAAGCGACCAGCAAGCAGGGAGATTGCTGCAGATTCTGTGGAATCCTGCCTCCTGAGTACTCATGGAGCCCCGGGGCTGAGTTCGGGATTTCAGACAGGGAAGGAAACGGGACAGTTCTATCCCCCACAAAGGAAACTCCACCAAGGAAACCAATAGCCACCATCTTGGAGAGCTGAAGTAACCACCGCCACTCTCCGACAGATTGCAACAATAAAACAGGTGCGTGTTACTCAGCTCATCTCCCATACAGCGGGGAATTCACATAAAATCTCTCCTAGGCTCTCCGGGGGAGGGACTACCAGAGCAAGCCTGCATAAAGACGCAGGGAAAAGTAGAGACCTGCAACTCCCCCTCCCATCAGCGGGGAAAACAAAACCTGTATTGCCAGTGCGGGGGGAGGGGCAAGCAGAAAAAATCAAAACAATAGAGTGCAAGGGGGGGGTCTCAATAGCCACCCTCCACACCCAACAAATGGCAGGTCCAGAGTACAGTTTGAACTGCCAAGAGGCATCACTCAGGGGAAATCTGGTCTAGCAGGAGAAACCAGGACTAGCAGGAGAAACCAGGGGACTAGAAGCCAGGCCCTGGCAGCTGGAGAATGCACACCCGCCAGTGAAACTCCACCTGCCACCCGAGCAAATGCGCGGCTGGAGTCCGCCCCCCCCGGCCGGCGACCAACCGCACGACTGGGCAGCTAGAGATTGCCCGCCCACCAGCAACAGCAGGCCCATTGCCCCTGTGACTGGGTGGCTGGAGACCGCATGCCCACCAGCGACAGCCGGCCCATTGCCCCTGTGATTGAGCAGCTGGAAACCGCACGCACGACGGCGACCAATCGCCCGCTGGGTGCCCGGGCGACTGGGCAGCTGGGGACCGCCCACCCGCCTGCAACAGCTGGCCCATTTCCCCTGCAACTGGATGGTTAGAGATCGCCCGCCCACCAGCGACAGCCGGCCAGTTGCCTCTGCGACTGGGCATCTGGAGACCGCACACCAGCTGGCGACCAATCACCCGCCAGCTGCCAGCGCAACTGGGCGGCTGGAGACCGCCCACCCGCTGGCGTCTGGGAGCTGAAACCAACCAGAGACAGTCCATTCCCACCCCTCCATTCGGACACCCCAGTAAGGAGCCTGGGGCCCGCCATAGCAGAGAGGTGGCATCACTGGAGCTCGGCCTTCGGAATTCCTTCCCAACGGAATCCACTTTAGCAAGCATAGTCTACCAACACAAAGGAGAGACAACAGAGATATAAAAAACCAAAACAAATTTATAGAAGAGAGCAGAAACACAGCAATCAAATAGAGCTGGAAAGTAGCGTGAACATCATGAAAAAACAAGGGAAAAAATGAGTACAACAATGCAGGACAACTTAAATTTACAGGAGGACCTAGAAGCATCAGAAACAGGGATAGGGAAAGAACTCAAGGCATACCTAACTCAGATGGAAAGGAATATTAGAGAAGACATGAGACAGCAAGTCCAAGGAATAAAAGTATATTTTGAAAATGAATTAAACAAACAAATTCAAATGGCAAAGAATGAGCTTTACCAGGAGATAGAGATCTTAAAAAAAATCAAACAGTAATCCTAGAAATTCAGGAAACTATAAACCAAATTAAGAACTCAAATGAGAATATTACAAATAGACTAGATCAAGTAGAAGTCAGAACATCAGATAATGAAGACAAAGTTTATCAACTTGAAAAGAATATAGTAAACACAGAAAAGATGCTTAAATCCCACGAGCAATCTAATCAAGAAATATGGGATGTCATAAAAAAACCAAATTTGAGAGTCATCGGGATAGAAGAAGGCATAGAGAATCAAATCAAAGGAATGGACAACCTATTAAATGAAATAATTCTAGAAAACTTCCCAGAGATGAAAGATGGAATGGATTGCCAAATCCTGGAAGCCTACAGGATCCCAAACATCCAAAACTGTAATAGACCAACTCCAAGACATATAATTATGAAGATAGCCAACATACAGAACAAGGAGAGAATATTAAAAGCTACGAGGGAAAGGAGGCAGATTACATTCAGGGGTAAACCAATTAGGTTAATGACTGATTTTTCTTCACAGACTTTAAAAGCGAGAAGATCCTGGAACAATGTATTTCAAACGCTGAAAAATAATGTTTTCCAACCAAGAATACTGTATCCAGCAAAATTAAGCTTCAGATTTGACAATGAAATTAAAATCTTTCACGATAAACAAAAGCTAAAAGAATTCGCAGCCAGAAAACCAGCACTGCAAAGCATTTTGAGCAAAATACTACAAGAAGAGGAAGTGAAAAATAGTGCCCCAAACTAACAGCAGGAGGTATCTCAGTAAAGGGGGAGGAAAATAACCAAAAAGTAAAAAGTAGCCAAACTAAAATAAATAAATAAATAAACATGACTGGAAGTACAAATCATATTTCAATTGTAACCTTAAATGTTAATGGCCTAAACTCACCAATCAAGAGACATAGGCTAGTAACCTGGATCAAAAAAACAAATCCAACAATATGCTGCCTTCAAGAGACTCATATGATAGGAAAAGACATACACAGGCCGAAGGTAAAAGGTTGGGAAAAATCATATCACTCACATGGCCCTCGGAAGCAAGCAGGAGTGGCCATACTCATATCGAATAAAATCAACTTCAAACCTAAGTTAATCAAAAGGGATAAAGAAGGACACTATATACTGTTAAAAGGAACCATCCACCAACAAGACATAACAATTATCAATTTGTATGCACCAAACAATGGAGCTGCAACATTCATAAAACAAACTCTCCTCAAGTTCAAGAGTCAAATAGACTACAACACAATAAATATGGGTGACTTCAACACACTGCTCTCACCATTAGACAGATCCTCTAAACAAAAGCGGAATAAAGAAACTATTGAACTCAATAGCACAATCAATAACCTAGACTTAACCAACATATATAGAATATATCAACCATCATCAAGTGGATACACATTCTTCTCAGCAGCACATGGATCCTACTCAAAGATAGACCATATATTATGCCATTGGGCAACTCTTAGTAAATATAAAGGTGTGGAGATAATACCATGCACCATATCTGATCATAATGGAATGAAACTGGAAATCAATGATAAAAGAAGGAAGGAAAAATCCTACATCACATGGAAAATGAACAATATGTTACTGAATGATCAATGGGTTACAGAAGACATAAAGGAGGAGATAAAAAAATTCATAGAGACAAATGACAATACAGACACAACATACCAGAATCTATGGGACACAATGAAAGCAGTTTTAAGAGGGAAATTCATTTCTTGGAGTTCTTTCCTCAAAAAAAGAAAAAAAAAACAACAAATAAATGAACTCACACTACACCTCAAAAACCTAGAAATGGAAGAGCAAAACAACAGCAAGACAAGTAGAAGACAAGAAATAATTAAAATTGGAGCAGAAATCAACGAAATTGAAACAAAAAAAACCATTGAAAAAATTGAAAAAATTAAAAGTTGGTTCTTTGAAAAAATAAATAAGATCAACAGGCCCTTAGCCATGCTAGCGAAGAAAAGAAGAGAGAGAACTCAAATTACTAACATATGGGATGAAAAAGGCAATACCACAACAGACACTACAGAAATACAGAAGATAATTAGAAAGTATTTTGAAACCCTATATTCCAATAAAATAGAAGATAGCGAAGATATTGATAAATTTCTTAAGTCATACGATCTGCCCAGATTGAGTCAGGAAGACACACACAATTTAAACAGACCAATAACAAAGGAAGAAATTGAAGAAGCCATCAAAAGACTACCAACCAAAAAAAGCCCTGGACCGGATGGGTATACAGCGGAGTTTTACAAAACCTTCAAAGAAGAATTAATACCAATACTTTTCAAGCTATTTCAAGAAATAGAAAAAGAAGGAGCTCTTCCAAATTCATTCTATGAAGTCAACATGACCCTGATCCCGAAACCAGACAAAGACACTTCAAAGAAAGAAAACTACAGACCAATATCTCTAATGAACTTGGATGCAAAAATTCTCAATAAAATCCTAGCAAATCGAATACAAAAGCATATCAAAAAAATTGTACACCATGATCAAGTAGGATTCATCCCTGGGATGCAAGGCTGGTTCAATATATGGAAATCAATAAATACTATTCATCACATCAATAGACTTAAAGACAAGAACCATATGATCATCTCGATAGATGCAAAAAAAGCATTTGACAAAGTACAGCATCCCTTTATGTTCAAAACACTAGAAAAACTAGGTATAACAGGAACTTACCTCAACATTGTAAAAGCTATATATGCTAAACCTCAGGCTAGCATCATCCTAAATGGAGAAAAACTGAAGACATTCCCTCTAAAATCTGGAACAAGACAGGGATGCCCTCTATCACCACTTCTATTCAATTTAGTTCTTGAAACACTAGCCAGAGCAATTAGACAGACAAAAGAAATTAAAGGCATAAAAATAGGAAAAGGAGAACTTAAATTATCGCTATTTGCGGATGACATGATAATATATTTAACAGACCCAAAAGGGTCTACAAAGAAACTGCTAGAGTTAATAAATGAATTCAGCAAGTGGCAGGATATAAAAACAACACGCATAAATCAAAGGCATTCCTGTATATCAGCAACAAAACTTCTGAAATGGAAATGAGGAAAACCACTCCATTCACAATATCCTCAAAGAAAATGAAATACTTGGGAATCAACCTAACAAAAGAGGTGAAAGATTTATACAATGAAAACTACATAACCTTAAAGAAAGAGAGATAGAAGAAGATCTTAGAAGATGGAAAAATGTACCCTGTTCATGGATAGGCAGAACTAACATCATCAAAATGGCGATATTACCAAAAGTCCTCTATAGGTTTAATCCAATGCCAATCAAAATCCCAAAGGCATTTCTTGTAGAAATAGATAAAGCAATCATGAAATTCATATGGAAAAATAAAAGACCCAGAATAGCAAAAGCAATTCTAAGCAGGAAGTGTGAATCTGGAGGTATAGCGATACCAGAGTTCAAACTGTACTACAAAGTAATAGTAACAAAAACAACGTGGTACTGGTACCAAAACAGGCAGGTGGACCAATGGTACAGAATAGAGGACACAGAAACCAATTCACAAAATTACAACTTTCTTATATTTGATAAAGGGGCTAAAAGAATGCAATGGAGGAAGGATAGCATCTTCAACAAATGGTGCTGGGAAAATTGGAAATCCATATGCAACAAAATGAAACTGAATCCCTTTCTCTCGCCATGCACAAAAGTTAACTCAAAATGGATCAAGGAGCTAGATATCAAATCAGAGACACTGTGTCTGATAGAAGAAAAAGTTGGATATGATCTACATACTGAGGGGTCAGGCTCCAAATTCCTTAGTAGGACGCCCATAGCCCAAGAGTTAATAACAAGAATAAATAAATGGGACTTACTTAAACTAAAAAGTTTTTTCTCAGCAAGAGAAACAATAAGAGAGGCGAATAGAGAGCCTACATCCTGGGAACAAATTTTTACCCCTCACTCTTCAGATAGAGCCCTAATATCCAGAATATACAAAGAACTCAAAAAATTAAACAATAAGATAACAAATAACCCAATCAACAAATGGGCCAAGGACCTGAACAGACACTTCACAGAGGAGGACATACAATCAATCAACAAGTACATGAAAAAATGCTCACCATCTCTAGCAGTCAGAGAAATGCAAATCAAAACCACCCTAAGATACCATCTCACTCCAGTAAGACTGGCAGCCATTATGAAGTCAAACAACAATAAGTGCTGGCGAGGATGTGGGGAAAAGGGTACACTTGTACACTGCTGGTGGGACTGCAAATTGGTAAGGCCAATTTGGAAAGCAGTATGAAGATACCTGGGAAACCTGGGAATGGATCCATCATTTGACCGAGCTATCGCCCTCCTTGGACTATTCCCTGAGGATCTTAAAAGAGCGTACTATAGGGATACTGCCACATCAATGATCATAGCGGCACAATTCACAATAGCTAGACTGTGGAACCAACCTAAATGCCCTTCAATAGATGAATGGATAAAAAAAATGTGGCATCTATACACAATGGAGTATTATGCAGCACTAAGAAATGACAAAATCATGGCATTTGAAGGGAAATGGATGGCATTAGAGCAGATTATGCTAAGCGAAGCTAGCCAATCCTTAAAAAACAAATGCCAAATGTCTTCTTTGATATAAAGAGAGCAACTAAGAACAGAACAGGGAGGAAGAGCATGAGGAAAAGATTAACATTAAACAAAGACGAGTGGGGGGAGAGAAAGGGAGAGAGAAGGGAAAGCATATGGAAATGGTAGGAGACCCTCAATGTTACACAAAATTACATAGAAGAGGATGTGAGGGGAGGGGGGGGAACAAGGGAGAGAATTGAACAACAGCAGATGAGGTAGAGAGGGATGATGGGAGGGGAGGGGAGGGGGGATAGTAGGGGATAGGAAAGGTAGCAGAATACAACAGTCACTAATATGCCATTATGTAAAAATGTGAGTGTGTAACCAATGTGATTCTGCAATCTGTATTTGGGGTAAAAATGGGAGTTCATAACCCAATTGAGTCAAATGTAGGAAAGATGATATGTCATGAGCTTTGTAATGTTTTGAACAACCAATAAAAAAATTAAAAAAAAATAAAGAACTTATTCTTTTTCTTTTAAATGCACAAGTATGGCTGTGCTTTGGTTATAACTGTTTTGCTAGATATTCAAAATAAAGCTGGTCAAATCAACCTTGTTCCTGTCTCCTGTTAAGAGTCAACTGAGTTTCCTCAGGGGTCACTCTTGTGGAAACTTGTGAGCAGCCTGTTAGTTCTGCTAGTGCCATTTGCCAGGTCAAGTTCTCGCTGACCATGTGGCTTCCCTTGGAAGTGTCAGCGATGTCTCCCTTCTCTGATGACCCTCCTCTTTGCAGTATGCCTGGATTAATTGGCTTTTCAGTCTCCAGTGGTCTCATTAGTCTCCCTGATTGGGACGTCAAGTGATCCAGAATTTCAAAGCCCTTGAAGAAGTTCCCTTGTTCTCTGGGTTCAAGCTAGCTCAGAGGGCAAGAGTCGAATATTGGTTTTCTTGGCTCTTTTATTCTTAACATTAATCTTTAAGCCTTGATCTTAATCATCCAGCAAGCCAGTTTTATCGGTCTTAAAGTAAGAGGGTTTTAACTTTTACAGTCTTCCTTTTTATTTAATTGGGGTCTGTATTAGTACTAGAAGACAGCCTTATATCCTATCTGCCTTATATCCTTGTATTTTACAAGAAAAAAACAAATAAAATTAGCAAGAGTAAAAACATATTTCATTAATTTATAATTGTGAACCTTGGCTGAATTATAAATTATAAATTATATAAAATATATATATATATATATAAAATTATATCCCTTGTTTGGAATCACAGTCATTTTTACAACAAAAGTCAATCTTTAGAACACAGCTTTAAATAAGCTAAATTCTGGTATATTTTGGAGCCATTCTAACAGTAAGGTAGAGGCAGAGCCTTATCCCAGGTAAGGTGGCGGGGGGCAAGGGGGTGCTTCACAAATGACACAATACAACATTGCATCTGAAACATGAATCAAAGGCTAAGAGAACTTTTAACTTTATTTTTGTGGAAAAGTGGTAAAATGCTTTTATATTTCACAATATTAACTTTTAAACAGACCAGGCTCTTATTATCTTTCAGAAATACATTGAAATTTTTATCCAGTTGTGGTGGCACAGGCAACAAGAGGCACTAAGTGACTCAGTGAGACACTGTCTCTAAATAAAATACAAAATAGGGCTGGGGAGGGCTCAGTGGCCAAGTGCCTTTGAGTTCAATCCCCAGTATCAAAAAATAAATAAATAAAAGAAATACATTTAAATTTTTATCCCAGTATAAAAGGTAACATAAGGTCTGGTTCAGTTATAAAACATTAAATGATATAAATAAATCCCTAATTAAATTTTCTATTTTATAAGTCTAAAATTACCACTGCAGATAACTTTAGTTTGAGAACACCAGCTTGATAAAAAATGTTCTTTAAAATCTCCTACTTTAAAGACTTGTATACCTGGAAGATAAGAACACATTTAGAGTGTCAAGACGTCAATAATAATACCACAAGTTCACTGATGTTTTATATTAAATTAAGTCCAGCTTTTAAAGAAAATCAAGGCTCTGTAATGTTAAAATAATAGTTGTTGTTTAATTGGAGTTGTACAGACCCTGATTTCTTTAAGGCTAGTTGCTATAAATAATAAAACTGAATAGATACAATGTTAAAAGTAAATTAATGTTTTAAGAAATCCTTTTTACTTTTTTTTTTTCATACCAGGGATTGAACTCAGGGGTACTCAACCACTGAGCCACATCCCCAGCCCTATTTTATATTTTATTTAGAGACAAGGTCTCACTGAGTTGCTTAGTGCCTCACTTTTGCTGAGGCTGGGTTTGAACTTGCGATCCTCCTGCCTCAACCTCCCAAGCCACTGAGATTACAGGTGTGCACTACCATGCCCAGCAGAAATCCTTGTTACTTTAACACATAGATTAAACCTTGGTTTTATATCAGTACATTAGTATCGGGCCTTGAGATAAACTTTGAATAGTTTTAACTAACAGTGATATAACAACCCTCTGGTTGTTTACTTTACCACGCAAAGACTTTCTTACCCAGAAATATTTCCTTTACAATGTTCTAATTGAAATGCAGTTGAAACTTTTGGATCCCTGGCACATAGAACCATATCTGATTATTTACCAATTTGTGAAAACACAGACAATGCTCAAGTACATCACCCCATGGAATTCAAGAAGTTAAGAGAAACTTTGAAAATTAATCAGATGTCTCTAACAAACACATTCATGATTAATCCCATATATGTCAAATCGAATTTACTGATTTTTAACTGTAAGAACCAAGGTATCAGACAAATGTGTTGAACAATAGTCACCTCTTCCTTGTTGAAGAAAGAATCCTAGAAACAATGGCTTTATACATGAACATTTTATTAGTTGTTTAACCACCTGGAAAAACTTAAGAGTTAGTAAATTTGTAGACATCTTTTATTCTCATTCGTTTACTTAATGTAAAGTGAAATTTTTAAATCCTGTGAATTAAATGTATTTGGATCCATTTTTTAATTTTAATTTATGAGCACTCATTCATCTACAGGACAATTTTGATACACAAACACAAGTGGACAGGACAGTACACTGGTACACACATAAACACAGAACCAAAAAATAAAGGCCTTGTAGCTTTCAAAAAGTACTAGATGGAGAGAAAACTGTGAGGTCAGCAGGCTTCCTCTCCTCTCCCCTTTCATCGTGGCTGTGGGCAGGGACTTGCCACCTGGCTGAGGAGACCTTAAATGGCCAATCAGAAGCTGAAATGGCAATGGACCCCAACCACCATGGGTTCCCACCAGCAGAAGCAATCGTCTCATCAGTTCAATAGCCCTGCCCAACCCTCAACAAACATGATCCCCAAACTCCCCTCAGCCAACCTGCTGTCTGTAGCTGCAATTAAGATGGCCCTCCTACCTCCAGTTTCCCTTGTTAGCATTGTTCTTGCCTTTCTTGCTGCGACTTCCCTGGCCCTCACCCTTTCAAGGACCAGTGAACCTTGTCCAGGAGCGCCCCCAATAAACCTTCTTTTGGTGGCTCATTCTTGTTCCTTGGTTCCTGATCTCACGCACCCCTTTCTACTTTACATTAGGGGTTGAGGCTGCTCCTCTCTGCCACTGGAACAATTGGGGGCCTCTAGACCACTTGCCCTCATCCAATCCAGCAGACATGGGATAAGTCCCTTTCTCTTTGATCTTTTTACTCCCTCCCGATTGTGGGGACTCTGTCTGTAAATCATGACAGAGACTCTCCTCCCGAGTATCTGAGCCCCAGTGGACATCCCAGTCCCTGGCCAGGCCACTCCATTCTCCAGGGAGCAGAGTAGGTAATTGGGGCGCCTTTGACCTTCCTGCTCACCCAGTTGGTCTAAACATCATGGGAAATACAGAGTCCACTCTGGACTCCCTAACTCCCTTGGGGTGTTTATACCTGAATTCTTCCAAATTGGGACTCTCTCAGGATTTAAGCCACAAATGGCTCCTTTTCAATACACTTTAGATAATGGCTCTAAATGGCCTCCTGAGGGGACTTTTGATTTTTAAATTCTCACTGATTTGGACAATTTCTGCCAACGCATGGAAAGGTGGTTAGAGATTCCTTATGTTCAAGTCTTTTGGGATTTGGGATCCCGCCCCTCTTTCTGCTCTATCTGCTCCACTTCCCAAGTCTTCCTCCATAAAGAAACTCCTCCTTCTGGGTCCCCCTCTGCTCCTCACCCTGACCCCTCTCTGCCAACTGAACCTCCCAAGAGGTTACCACCCTCTAGACCCTCCTATCCTGACCCTCCTACTTATCCAGAACTGGCTCCACCTAAGTTAGACCACCCTCCCTCCCTGTCTCTTCCCCAGTAAGTACCCATACCAGGTCCTACCAAATGAATCAAGACCTTGAACTTCTCTGTCCTCTCAGTGAGGTGGCAGGATCTGAAGGCATCGTCTGGGTTCATGTCCCTTTTTCTCTACAAGACCTCTCCCAAATCAAATAATGCTTAGGCTCTTTTTCTGCTGACCCCACTACCTCTATCAAAGAATTTAAATACTTTTCCTAAGCCTATGGCTGGTGCTCTCAACCTGAACGGGCAGCTGAACTTAAGGCCACTCATGTGAATTTGCAGGGACACCAAATAAAACACAGACACAATTTACCTTTACACAAGCTTCAGGATGGCTTCTCCACTCCTGGCTTCACTATTCCCAAAAGGGAGAGCAAGAGAAAGTCAAGAGAGGCTGGTGAGAGAGAGCGAGCATGTTCAGAAGTGGGCTTTCATTTGGGGGACTCTTGTTCTTCAGAAAATTCTATCCAAAAAAAAAAAAAAAAAGGCCAGAAGGGGCAGGATTACAAGGGACATGTGAGTGTAACTCAAACCCAGGGATAACACCTACATCTGAAGACCCTCCTTTCTATCTGAGCTGGGACAACGCCCAAGTCACCATGAAATGCAGTGATTGGTCAGAGCCTCTTGCTTCAGGACTGTAAGGTGAGGATTATTCAGAGTGGCTCCCCACATATGACCTTACTTGGTATGATGTTCATGTCATCCTCCACCTCCACCTTTAACCCAGATGAATGTACTCGAGTTCAGGTAGCTGCATGAGATCATGCAGACAGGTTCATTTGACCAATAACACCATGTCTACAGGCATGGCCATGGTCTCCAACACCAATTCTGATTGAGACTGTCAAATGGAGAACAGAGCTGATGCCGCTGTGTCCAGATGATACAATGTCTGCTGGCAGGGATGCAGGCAGTTTCTAATAAGGTTGTTAATTTTAATAAACTAACAGAAGCCACTCAGGGGCCTGATGAGAACCCTGCAATGTTCCTTAACCACTTAATGGAGGCTTTTGCTTTCTATACTAGATTAGACCCTGAATCTCCCTCTGGGGTGACCATTCTGGCCACTCATTTTATCACCCAGTCAGCCCCCAATATTAGAAAGAAGCTAAAGTGGGCTGAGGATGGTCCCCAAACCTCCATCCAAGATCTGGTGAAAATGGCCTTTATAGTTTATAATGCCCAATGAGGAAACAGCTGAACTTACCCAGCAGGCCCACAAACAGCAAAAGGTGTCACTCCAGACAGTGCCCTGGTTGCAGCTCTGCAGCGAGCCCTGGCCCCTGCCAGGGCTCCCAGGGTTCCTCAGATGTCTGCCCCACCACCACCACTCCTGCTGGAGCCTGCTTCAAATGCAGACAAGAAGGCCACTGGGCCTGCTAGTGCCCTAACCCGAAACCCCTCTCTTGGCTGAGCAAGCAGCTGGGACATTGGAAGAGTGATTGTCTCCTGGTGCCTCAATGTGGGGGTATGGCTGGACAGGCAGTCCCTTCTCTTGAGCTTCTGGGACTAGCTGATGACCAAAGAAGCCCAGACTCAAGGACCCCCATAACCCTCACCGAGCCCAGGGTAACCCTCCAGGTAATGGGTAAGTCCGTTACCTTCCTTGTGGACGTGGGGGCCACCTATTCTGTCTTTCCTGCCTACTCCATCCCTTTATATCCCTCCCAGATCTCAGTCACAGGGATAGATGAAACACCCTCCTTCCCAAAGAAAATGACCAGTCTGATGTGCTCCCTAGAGGGACATCCTTTTACCACTCCTTTTTAATTATCCTTTCCTGTCCCATTTCCCTCCTTGCATAAGATGTTCTCCAGCTACTGGGGGCTACCCTCCAGCTCTCACCCCATTCCCCTACTACCCAACTCCTCCTCCCCTTATTCAATCCACTATAGACACCCCCACCCCCACCATCACTCATCCCCTCCCATGAGGCCTCGTAGACTCCCAAGCCTGGGACACCTCCAAACCGGTAATAGCAACCCAGCATCAACCAGTGCAAATTCAGCTAAAGCCTGCCTCTAAGTTCCCCTCTAAATCTCGATTTCCCATTTCTCTCCCTCACTGCAGGGGACTCAAGCCCATCATCAAGTGGCTACTAGATCAAAACTTCCTTATTCCCATAGACTTTCCCTGCAACACTCCAATCCTACCTGTCTGCAAACTGTCAGGATCATACTGCCTACTACAAGATCTCTGTTTAATCAATGAAGTGGTTATTCCCCTTCATCTAGTGATCCCTAACCCTTATACCATCCTCTCTCACATACTGCCCCCAACCTCTCATTTCACAGTTCTAGATCTCAAAGGTGACTTCTTCACCATCCCACTTCATCCAGATTCTTACTTCTTTTTGCTTTCATCTGGGAAGACCCTGACACCCTCCCCTCACATCAATTAACCTGGACCTCTCTCAAGGCTTCAGGGATAGTCCGCACCAGTTTGAACAAGCGCTGGCCTGGGATTTAGCTACCTGTGATCTCAGAATCACTACCCTCCTACAATATGTAGATGACCTCTTCTTATGCAGCCTATCTTTAGAGACTTCTCAGGAACATACTGCCCACTTTTTCCCGAGGATATCGTGTTTCCCCTACCAAAGCTCGACTCTTGGTCCCCTCATTTACCTACCTGGGCATTCTTCTAACCCATACCTCCAAAAGACCCACTGTAGACAGAATCCAAGCTCTTAGGAGCTTGCAGCCTTCTGAGTCAGCAGACCAGATCCTCTCGTTTTGGGGGCTTGTTGGATTTTTCTGATATTAGGTTCCCAATTTTGCTCTTCTTCCCATTGACATCATGGGCCCAGGTCTCTAGATCTTTCCTCAAACTCAGAGATGCTTTGGTCTCCTCACCTCTCTCCCCTACCCAACCCTAACCGTTCCTTCCACCTCTTTATAGACGAGAAACAAGGGATTGCTAAGGAATTGTCTTCTGGACCCAGCTACAGTCCTGTAGCATATCTCTCTAAACATCTTGACTCTACAGTATAGGGATGGCTGCCCTGCATCTGGGCATTCATGGTGGCAACCAAACTTACCAAAGAATCTCTAAAGTTGACCCTCCTTCAACCTTTGACCATCTTTTCTACCCATAGGCTCCAGTACCTCAGACATAAATCTCTCTCACTCTCCTAGGGCCCCTCCCAAATTCAGGAGTTTCATTTACTTTTCATCAAAAAATCTACCATTTCCCTCTGTGCCTCTCTACCTCTTAACCTGGCTTCTCTTCTCCCAACATCCAGCTCTACCTCTCCAACTACCCACTCTTGTCCTCAAGTACTTGAGGCCTTCAATACACCTCAGGAAGGCCTCTTCAACCACCCCTCGCAGGCACCAGACTTGACAATTTTTGTAGATGGAGGCTCAACTGTTGGGCCAGACAATTGCCACAGAGCAGCCTATGCCATGGTTACTCTTCTGTCGGTTCTGGAGGCCAGCCGCCTCCCTGAAGGTACAACCTCTCAGAGGGCAGAGCTCTTTGCCCTCATCTGAGCTCTTCATCTTTCAAAAGGCAAGCCAGTTAACATCCATACTGACTCCAGGTATGCCTTTCTTATTGCATATTCTCATTCAGACATCTGGAAGAAAAGAGGGTTCCTAACTACTCTGGGCTCCCCTATAGTTAATGCCTCTCTCATCTCTAAACTCCTTGAGGCACTCCACCTCCTTTCCCAAGTTGCTATTATACATTTCCGGAGTCATCAAGCCACTTCCAATCCCATAATTGAGGGATATAACAAGGTCAATGTGGTGGCTAGAAGCTTAACCAGCAAGCCACCCCTGGCTCCCATTCTCTTTCTCATTACGCCCACCAAACTGGCCTACACACAACAGGAATAGACTTACTTCTTGGCATGAGGGGGCTAGATCAGAGACAAGGGTTGGATCTTCCTGGGAGACAAGATTGCCCTTCCTCAACTCCAAGCCTGAGATCTCCTCTCCGACATTCACAACTCTCTTCACATTGGTCCCCAACCTCTCGTTCAACTCCTCCAACATCTCTTTTACCTACCCAGCATGTGTGACTTCATTCAACAGGTCCATTCCACATGATCGATGTGTTCCTCTGTTATACCTCAGGGGGGCCTACAACCCAAGTCCCCACTTATCAGATGCAAGAACACCAACCAGATGAAGATTAAGTTCTGATACCTACTCACCATGGTTGATACCTTTCAGGATGGTTTGAGGCTTTCCCAACCTCTTGAGAGATGGCAGACACTGTGGCCCCAGTCCTCACTGAGCAGATCATACCCAGGTTCAGCCTTCCGATGTTCATCCAGTCAGACAACTTTACTTCTGAAATAATCCAAAGGTCTCAGGAAGCCTCAATATCTCCTGGAAACTTCACATTCCTTATAGGCCACAGTCTTCAGGTAAGGTTGAGTGGGCCCACAGGATCTACCTTACAAAACTCTCAATCGAGCTTCAAATCTTCTGACCCAATCTGCTTCCCCTTGTTCTTACCTGAATCTGAGCTGCCCCTGGAGCTCCCACAGGGCTTAGCCCCTTCAAACTGCTCTATGGCCACCCCTTCCTGATTAATCACAACCTTCCCATTCAACCCGCACTTCTGGCCTCATATCTCCTATCTCATCTTGCTCTGCAACCTCCTCCAGGAACATGCGAACCACCACCTCCCTGCCCCAACAGAACTAGTGCCTTCTGAGGGTCCACTCCAACCAGGAGACTCTGTACTCTTAAAGAAACCCAATCCTTGGTCATTCTAACCATGCTGAATGGGACTCCATACGGTGATTCTCACCACTCCTACAACAGTCAAACTACTAGACCACTCCTCTTGATATCATGTTTCTCTCCTCAAGCTTGCCCCAGATCCTAAGTCCTGGTCATTTCAATTGGTGGGACCCACTAAACTCAATATCACCTGTGGGCCTCCCACTTCTTCTTCTCTTGAGTCTGTTCCTACAGGTGCCCCCAACCCTAATGATGCTGCCTAATCCCTACAACTGGCATTTCCAGGGAAGAATATTGCTATCACATCAATGAGATCAGCCTAGTAGAAGAAAACATCCATGTACTACACTGGCTGAGTGAAGAACTGAAATAAAGGCAGCATTAGTCCACATAACTCGTCCTAGGATTGTGGAGCTCTGCCCTCACTGATTGGTTAGGTCCGATGGTTGGCCTCATCATCCTCATGATCTGTGTCTTGCTAATGATTGTTCTTTGTCTCCTCAGACGGGAAACCGCATCAATGAAGTCTCACAGATGGGGGTAAATCAGATGCTCCTCCACCTCTACAGCTGTTGTCCCAATGAGCCCTCAACTTCCAAACTTACTTAAACAATGCCCCCTACCTGCAGGAAGTAGCCAATTGAGAATGGTGCCCTATAACATCAAAGAGGTCAAGATGTTAGGTCGGCAGGCTTCTTTTCCCCTCCCCTTTCATGCGGGATGTGGGTAGGGACTTTCCACCTGGCTGAGGAGACCCAAAATGGCCAATCAGAAGCTGACATGGCAATGGACCCCAACCACCCTGGGGTTCCTGCCAGCAGAAGCAATCGCCCTGTCAATTCAATCAACCCTATTTACCAACCCGTGACAAACATGATCCCCCTACCAACCTGCTGTCCACAGCTGCAATTTAGATGGCATAGGCCATCTTACCTCCAGTTTCTCTTATTAGCATTGTTCTTGCCTTTCCTGCCTGTGATTTCCCTCAGCCCTCACCCTTTCATGGACCAGTGAACCTTGGCCTGGGTGCCCCCAAATAAACCTTCTTTTGGTGCCTCATTCTTGTTCCGTGGTTCTTGATCTTGCGAGCACTTTTCTGCTTTACGATAACCCTTCCAAACTGGCCTCTGAACAAAGCAGAGTGTAAAAAAACCTCTATAGTTGGATGAAATAGGTCTGATCAGAAAAATAATCTAGGCACACAGGATCAAAAATTCACCATAAAAGCCATGAGCTGAGAAAAATAAAATTTAAAAATAAGAGTCCTAGAAAAAAAGAAAAATGATATGGCTGTTAAATATTTTAGTAAATCATCATACAGTCTCAGGTTACCGTTAGTTCAGGTGTTGAAATTAAAGAGGGAGAGGGAGAAAGAGAAACAGAGTGAGAGAGAGGGAGAGAAAGAGCCCTGAAATCATTTTTCTCCCTGTGCTGCAGCCAGTTTTCCACTTGAATTTAAACTGACACTCCCCTCCTTTTTTTTTTTTTTTTTTCTTTAATCTCAGACAGGTCTGGCTGAGCCTGCAGGCTCCTGCCATTTACATTCCAATGCAAGCCTCAGCCAGGTCTGGCCAGAGCTGAGGGAAATTGCTGTCTCCAGCAAAAGCCTCATGCCTAGGGAGTTTTAACCATTTTTCCCCCAGTTGGTAACCAGACAGGTTTGGGTGCAGAAAATTCTAAAATGTTATCTCCCATTACCTTTGAGGATGGGGCTGCTATGTCAACTTCCTTACTGAGATATGCCACTAGCTGTTGAGCTGATCTATTCTTTTGAATGACTATCTTCAGGGTTATTTTTCTCTCTTGGTGACAAACAGGATGAATTTTTACTGCATCGATAGGCTGAGAGTAGGGGCTTGAAGTAAGGCTCTTTTTTCCATGACCTCAGGCTGGAACCTCACTCAGAATGGAGAGTACTAATCAACCTTTTGATAATTATTTTAATTTAAGGGAGGATATTTACTAGCTTGTTGTGCCCTTAAAATTTCTTCAGAAGGTATTCACCTGCTGCTTGGCCATTCACCATCCCTACAACCTGGGGCTCCTCAGATGTATTATGGGACTTGGGAAGCTGGCTGCACTGAGAGGAGGAGCACCCTCTCCAGGTACCTAACATGTCCTGGTCAGAGGTTTAAAGACCTTCAAGGGTATTGCCCATCTATTCTGGTGTGTTGGGGCAGTGAGACTGTAGGGAGCTGGGGAAAGGCCCCGCCTGAACTCAACTCTTCCAGACTCAGGCCCCTCCCCCTATCAGGGCATGTGCTGCATCCCTCTGCTGGTAGCCACTGGGAAGGTTTTTTTTCAGTGGGGGACAGTCCACCTTCCAGTGTCCCCGTTGCCCACAGTTTGGATAGGGCTTGGAATGGGGCATCGGGTTAAGACATGATTTAGTTTTCTAAGTGCTGAAGAATTTCATTATCGTCCAAGGTGGCGGCGGGAGCGGAGGGATCAATCCGGTGACCTCCTCAGCTACGCCTGCAAAGAGAGACTTCAGACCACTGGATGCTGTCTGCTCAGGAACGTCCAGCAATGTAGGGCTGAGGTGGAGCTTAAGTGAGCAGTTTGAGCTTCTCAGAGGCCCCAGCAAGCTCAGACGTGGGTGAACTCAGGCTACCCCGCGCAGAAGTTAGTGGCTGGCTGATTGGAGTCCCCACGCCAGCCCGCCACGACTCAGCGCTACAGAGACCCTCCAGCAGAGTAGAAAAACAAATCTTCGGATCTTTTTTGGATCTTTGGATGTGCTGCCAACCAAGCCTCCATGGGCCAGCGGACCGAGAGCTGAGGTGGGACTTGGGAGAGACAGACCGGACACACCCTTCCTATGGGATACCCTGCAGGGAGACCGGAGTCCACCTGGGCAGAGAACTGACGTCACCAGAGTTCTGCAGATGGGATCCTCCACAGCGAGATCGGAGATCGATGGTGTGTGACCCTCAGCCCTCCTTCTCCATACAGCTGGGAAATCTCAAGGGTCCCTCCCCTGCTCTCCATGAGCGTGATTGTGGGACCCGAGGGAGTCAGAAGGGGCGCCTGGCCTCCAACTCCCCCGCCCACCAGCGCTGACAACCGAGGCCTTTTCTGCCAGCTCCCGGGCGTGGCTACAGGGAAGGAATCAGGCAAAATAAGCTGATAGACCCCAGATCCAGGCTCCACAACCTTGGCGTCTGGGTGAATGGCAAACAGAGAGAGTGCCCAGTCGTTCAAGAAAACAGGGTACCCAGGGTGCTGCAGGCCTGGCATGTAGCTAGTTCTGTGGAGAACGCCACCAGTGAGTGGGGCCTGGCTGGCGGGGGGGGGGGGGGGGGGGGGGGGTGCTGGAGACCAGGAATGGCCCTGGGTAACCAGGATTGGAGAGCCGCCCAGTGAGGGAGGAGAAGCCACCTCACAGGGATTGTTGCCTGCATACTCAGGGCAGAAGCTTGGCCCGGAGGGCACAGCTCCACCTACTGGAAGAGAAGTTAATTGAACTCTAAGACTGCATTTTTCTTTTCTTTTCTTTTCTTTTCAATTTTATCCCCCTTTTTTCTTTTATTCAACCTATTTTTCTTTCTCTCATCTCTTTAGTGACTTCTTCCTTCCCCTTCTCCTACCTTTCCTCCCAAGTATTACGACTCCTTTTATTTGTATTTTACTAAATGCATATAGGTGAATGTTCCAAGGTGGTCTATAGTGCTCCCAAGTCCCTAGCTACCCCAAATACTCCGGTCAATTCTCCTGTTAACATCCCCCTTCAGTAGAGCAATCTTCCAAGGTTGCCAAGATACACCAACCCCCATACCATCACATCACCTGACTTAAACATAAAGTCCCAAGACCAAACCACAGATCGCTATATGCCATCAGAATCCGTATGCCTTTTATGAAACGAATGAATTTGCTTTAAAGTACAATAAAACTCAACATCTCTAGACATAGTCTCCCATCACAAAGGAGAGATCCAGGAGATATACAAAACCAAAACATATTTATTGAAGTAAATAGTAACATAGCAGTCAAACAGAGCCGGAAAGTAATTCGAGCATCATGAAAAAAACAAGGAATAAAAAGATTACAAACAATGCAGGACAGCCTAACTCTATAGGAGAACCTAGAGGCATCAGAAAAATGGTCATATAAAGAACTCAAGGCATACCTGACTCAGATGGAATGGAATCTTAAAGAGGTCATTAGACAGCAAATGCAAACAATGAAAGAACACCTCAACAATGAATTACATAAACAAATTCAAGAAGCAAATCAACAACTCTACCAGGAGATAGAGGTTATAAAAAAGAATCAAACAATAATCCTAGAAATGAGGGAAACTATAAACCCAATTAAAAACTCAAATGAGAGTATTCCTAGTAGAGTAGATCAAGTAGAAGTCAGAACATCAAACAATGAAGACAAAATATATCATCTCAAAGAGTCTAGTCAACTCAGAAAGGCTGGTAAGAAACCACGAGCAAAACATTCCAGAGATATGGGATATCATAAAAAAACAAACTTAAGAGTCATTGAGATAGAGGCAGGTATAGAGGTCCAAACCAAAGGAATGAGCAATCTCCTGAATGAAATAATTTTAGAAAACTTTCCAGATGTGAAAAATGAAATGGATGTCCAAATCCTAGAAGCTTACAGGATGCCAAACATACAGAACCACAATAGACCAACTCAAAGACACATTATTATGAAGATATCCAACATACAGAACAAGGAGAGAATATTAAAAGCTACAAGAGAAAGGAGGAACATTACATTCAGGGGTAAACCAATTAGGTTAATGGCTGATTTCTCGTCACAGATGCTGAAAGCGAGAAGATCCTGGAACAACGTATTTCAAACGCTGAAAGATAATGGGTGCCAAACAAGAATATTGTATCCAGCAAAATTAAGCTTCAGGTTTGACAACAAAATAAAAATCTTTCACGATAAACAAAAGTTAAAAGAATTCACAGCCAGAAAACCAGCACTGCAAAGCACTTTGGGCAAAACAATACACGAAGAGGAAATGAAAAACAACAACCAAAACCAACAGTGGGAACTACCTCAGCAAATGGGGGGGGGGACTAATCAAAGAGGGAAAAACATACCAAATTAAAAATAAATAAATAAACAAACAAACATGACTGGAAGTACAAACCATATATCAATAGTAACCCTAAATGTTAATGGCTTAAACTCACCAATAAAGCAACATAGGCTGGTAACCTGGATTTAAAAAACCAGATCCAACAATATGCTGCCTTCAGGAGACTCATCTGATTGGAAAATACATACACAGGCTGAAGGTGAAAGGTTGGGAAAAATCATACCACTCACATGGTCCTCGGAAGCAAGCAGGGGTGACCATCCTCATATCGAATAAAATCAACTTCAAGCCTACGTTTATCAAAAGGGATAAAGAAGGACACTATATACTGTTAAAGGGAACCATTCACCAACAAGACATAACAATTATCAATATGCATGCACCAAACAATGGTGCTGCTATGTTCATAAAACAAACACTCCTCAAGTTCAAGAGTCAAATAGACCACAACACAATAATTATGGGTGACTTCAACACACCTCCTCACCACTGGACAGATCTTCCAAACAAAAGTTGAATAAAGAAACTATAGAACTCAATAACACAATTAATAACCTAGACTTAACCAACATATATAGAATATACCAACCATCATCAAGTGGATATACTTTTTTCTCAGCAGCACATGGATCCTTCTCAAAAATAGACCATATATTATGCCAT
The DNA here is from genome assembly GCF_045843805.1 of Urocitellus parryii. Lineage (NCBI taxonomy): Eukaryota > Metazoa > Chordata > Mammalia > Rodentia > Sciuridae > Urocitellus > Urocitellus parryii. Next base: position 51,976,252 of record NC_135539.1, read on the forward strand.
AGGGCAACTCTTAGAAATTATAAAGGTGTGGAGATAATACCATGCATTTTATCTGATCATAATGGAATGAAACTGGAAATCAATGATAAAAGAAGGAAGGAAAAATCCTACATCACTTGGAAAATGAACAATATGTTACTGAATGATCAATGAGTTACAGAAGACATAAAGGAGGAAATAAAAAAAATTCTTAGAGATAAATGAAACTACAGACACAACATATCGGAATCTATGGGACACAATGAAAGCAGTTCTAAGAGGGAAATTCATTGCCTGGAGTTCATTCCTCAAAAAAAGAAAAAAATAACAAATAAATGATCTCACACTTCATCTCAAAACCCTAGAAAAAGAAGAGAAAAACAACAGCAAATGTAGCAGAAGGCAAGAAATAATTAAAATCAGAGCTGAAATAAATGAAATTGAAGCAAAATAAACAATTGAAAAAAATTGACAAAACTTAAAGTTGGTTCTTTGAAAAAATAAATAAGACAGACAGACCCTTAGCCATGCTAATGAAGAGAAGAAGAAGAGAACTCAAATTACTAACATACGGGATGAAAAAGGCAATACCACAACAGACACTACAGAAATACAGAAGATAATTAGAAATTATTTTGAAAACTTATATTCCAATAAAATAGAAGATAGTGAAGACATCGATAAATTTCTTAAGTCATATGATTTGCCCAGATTGAGCCAGGAGGATACACACAACTTAAACAGACCAATATCAATGGAGGAAATAGAAGAATCCATCAAAAGACTACCAACCAAGAAAAGCCCAGGACTGGATGGGTATACAGCGGAGTTTTACAAGACCTTTAAAGAAGAACTAATACCAATACTTTTCAAGTTATTTCAGGAAATAGAAAAAGAGGGAGCTCTTCCAAATTCATTCTACGAGGCCAACATCACCCTGATTCCGAAACCAGACAAAGACACTTCAAAGAAAGAAAACTACAGACCAATATCTCTAATAAACTTAGATGCAAAAATCCTCAACAAAATTCTGGCCAATTGGATACAAAAACATATAAAAAAAATTGTGCACCATGATCAAGTAGGATTCATCCCTGGGATGCAAGGTTGGCTCAATATACGGAAATCAATAAATGTTATTCACCACATCAATAGACTTAAAGATAAGAACCATATGATCATCTCGATAGTTGCAGAAAAAGCATTCAACAAAGTACAGCATCCCTTTATGTTTAAAACACTAGAAAAACTAGGTATAACAGGAACTTACGTCAACATTGTAAAAGCTATCTATGCTAAGCCTCAGGCTAGCATCATTCTAAATGGAGAAAAATTGAAGGCATTCCCTCTAAAATCTGGAACAAGACAGGGATGCCCTTCCTCACCACTTCTATTCAACATAGTTCTCGAAACACTGGCCAATTAGACAGAGGAAAGAAATTAAAGGCATAAAGAAAAGGAAAAGAAGAACTTAAATTAGCACTATTTGCGGTGACATGATCCTATACATAGAAGACCCAAAAGGTTCTACCAAGAAACTTCTAGAGCTAGTAAATGAATTCAGCAATGTAGCAGGATATAAAATCAACATGCTTAAATCAAAGGCATTCCTGTATATCAGTGACAAATCCTCTGAAATGGAAATGAGGACAACCACCCCATTCATAATATCATCAAAAAATAAAATAAAATACTTGGGAATCAACCTAACAAAAGAGGTGAAAGACTTATACAATGAAAACTACAGAACTCTAAAGAGAGAAATAGAAGATGACCTTGGAAGATGAAAAGATATACCTTATTCATGGATAGGCAAAACTAACATCATTAAAATGGTGATATTACCAAAAGTTCCCTATAGGTTTAATGCAATGCCAATCAAAATCCCAAGGGCATTTCTCATAGAAATAGATAAAGCAGCAGAATACAACATACACTAGTATGGCAAAAAAGTGGATGTAAAAAAGTGGATGTGTAATCGATGTGATTCTGTAATATGTATACCGGGTAAAAATGGAAGTTCATAATCCGCTTGAATCAAATGTATGAAATATGATATGTCAAGAGCTTTGTAATGTTTTGAACAACTAATAATAAAAAAGAAAGAAAGAAATAGATAAAGCAATCATGAAATTCATCTGGAAAAATAAAAGACCCAGAATAGCAAAAGCAATTCTAAGCAGGAAGAGTGAAACAGGGGGTATAGCAATACCAGACTTTAAACTATACTACAGAGCAATAGTAACAAAAACAGCATGGTACTGTACCAAAACAGGTAGGTAGACCAATGGTACAGAATAGAGGACACAGAGACCAATCCACAAAATAAGAATTCATAACCCACTTGAATCAAATGTATGAAATATGATATGCCAAGATCATTGTAATGTTTTGAGCAACCAATAAAAAAAAGGAATTTCATTATTGAGGGTTCTGTACTTGGGCCATGGATGCAGATTATCTAATTTGTATGTGGCAAAATTTGAGTGCTGAGCCTAACGAGGCATTTAATTTTGAGGTCAGTTTGAGAGTAAAGGGCCTTAAAATTGATAATGAAATGGGAGTCTAGTGGGATGGATTGAGAAATTCACATATTGGAGAGGCCTAACTGGAGTGTCGATTTGAGACTAGAGCATCCTCCAAATCTTCCCAACACTGGACTGGGTGGTTCTACCAGAGAATGACAGAACATTTTCACCCCAGTCTCAATGTGATAAACTCAGCCTAATTCCCTCTTAAGATTGGGAGCCACCTCATCACAAAGCTTGAAAAGTTAATTTCAGCTTTACTATAAATTACTGCAGTTTCTAAACTTGCTTGGAATGCCTGCCTGTGCCTTGAACTCACCCATGCCTGGCTTTCCCTGACCAGATAACAACCCTCTCTGGCGCCTCAAAAATTCTGATGTTGGGACCTAAATTTACTCCCTAAGTGCTGAACCATTAACATACTACCTGCCTTTGTGTTATGCTTGTCAAAATCCTGTTATCTGTAAGTTCTTGCAAAATCCTGTTATCTCTAAGTTCACCTCCCTCCCCTTTTTGCAACTGTCTGTGCTATAAAGCTGCACTCCTACAGAGCTGCAGGGCTGTCTTCTATTCCCACGGTTTCAGGAGAGAGCCCCGGCTGGTTGAAATTGCAAGCTTGCTTTAATTTGATTTCAATTGGAGTTGGTGGTCTTTTCTTTGTGTTGTGGTTTAACAAATGGTGGGGGGAACCCTGGGGAGGTCCCAATGATACCTCCAGTTACCAGTGGCAAGTTCTGCTTCCTCAAATGTTGAAGTTTGAACCCTAGAGAAGCACACGGAGGCAAGCATATAAAGCAGGGTTCATTTTAAAAGGGGTAACATAGACTTCTCCTGGGAGGGAGAAGGGGGCTATAGCTGGTATCCTGGTATCTCAAGAAGCAAGGTGTTCTGCCCTTTTTAATGTGTCTTAGGCTTCCTTTGTTCTCCTGCCCTCTTCTCTTTGACTCTCTCCTTGCATATGTGACTAGACCCAAGAATCCTCAGTGGGATGGCCAAAAGGTGAGAAACAGGTGGGCTGAAGGGGAAAGAGCAGGATGGTGCAGCCCAGGACACAACAATTAACAACTTTATAGCTCCCTGTGGGGGCAGGGGGACAATTCCTGGGACAGGTTACCTTACCACAATGTTGGAGCAGGGGCAGGTTCTTGATAAGGGTGGAGGAAGGGCTCTGAAGGGGATGGTCTCCAACTTCCTGGACTCGCTCAAAATTGGCTTCCTTGATCTGACCTGGCTTGATTTACCTAGCTATACTGATTGCCTAATTCTGGCATTATTTCCCACTCTAATTTTAGAAACTTATTACTGCTTTAAGGAGAAGGGGCGATGACTTCTCTGGCTGCTTTGAGTTGAGGAGGACAACTTGAGGTGGGGCAAGCAGTTTTGGAGTCCCCTTTTAGAAGTCAGGTTGGATTGAAGTCTGGTTGGGGAATAAAAGGTTCTAAAGTCATCTGGGGATGGGTCCTTCTATAAGAGAAACAAACAAACAAAAAAACATGAATACTGAAAAAATGTTCCAGTATCTGTGACATATCAATGTATACAATGAAGATGATAGCAGTCAATAATCTCTCACCAAGAGGTGTGAGAGCTAAGAAGTTGTCCCCATAATAAGGCCAGAGTGGACAAGGCCTTTATTTGGGAATGTGAAACTTTAACATCCTCAGAGTTATCAGGAATGTATATACAACATTTAATATACGTTATAGATGTCCATCCTCATAAGATGTAGTTAAGCTACTTAATATCATCTGATCTTGTAAAATCTTTTTACTATTTGACCTGTGTCTAGTAGAGAAGCCTTTATTTCTGTTTCCTAGGGCTGGATAATCATACTAGCAAACATCAAGCCTACCTGTGTAGGTTAGGAAAATCTGTAGGCCTTAAAATAACTAAAAAATTCTGACTCTGACAGTTTCACTTGATAGTTATTAGACATTCCTTCTTAAGAATCTCTCTTTTATAGCCTCCAGTTTTGCTTATTCTTGGGTGCTAACATAAGGTGTATATCTTAATAATAGTTAAATGTATAACTTATATTTAACTATTATTATTATTATTATTATTTTTAAATTCCCAGGAATGGCTGTGTTTTGGTTTTAACTTTTTTTTCTAGGTGTTTAAGATAAAGCAAGTCAAACTGACTTTTGTTTCTATTGTTAAGAGTCAGATGAGTTCCCATGGGAATCACTCTTGGGGGAACTTGAGAGCAGCTTCTTAGTTCTGCTAATGCCATTTGTGCTAGGATGGGTCTTGCTTGGCCATGTGGCTTCCCTTGGAAGCATCAGGGATGTCTTCCTTCTCTGATGACCCTCGTCTTCATGGCAGGTGCACTGATTGCTTTCTGTACTCCAAGGGTCTCATTAATCTCCCTGATCAGAAGGTTATTTAGCCCAGAGTTGCAAAATTCTTTAGAGAGTTCCCTGTTCCATGGATGCAGACTGACTCAGAGACTCAGAGAGCAAGAGCCAAATATTGGTTTTCTTGGCCCTTTAATTTAACTTTAATTTTAAGTCTAGATCTTAAACATCTAGAAAATCAGCCTTCCCAGTACTGGGCTTTAACTTTAATGTCTATAAACTTGCAGTCACTTACCTTTTCTATTAATTTGAGTCAGTACTATCCTATCTGTCCTTTAGGTGATGGCTTATTATCTTAAATTAGTCAAGGTTGTGTGTTCTTGAAGCAATACCTCTGCAAACCTTAGCAGGCAACATTTAGACAGAAAAATACAAAACAAAATTAACAAGAGTAAAAACATTAATTTTTATAATGACTATCTTGAGTTTTGCTGAGTTATATATTATATACCCTGTTTGAGATCCTAGTAATCTTAACAAAAATCAATCTTTTGAACACAATTTTAAATGAACTGAAGACTGGCTTACTTTGGAGTCATTCTGACATGTAGTAAGAAGGCAGGGTTCTTCATAAATCTTTATAAATCTTAAATTCTCTAGTTCTAAAGTGGTCTTCACTTATTAAATACCATTTTACAAAGTTTACATATATTGTTGCTCAAGGTCACATGAATATTAGCTGACAATATAATATAGCATTTAAAACATGAATTAAATAAAGACTGAGAGCTTTTAACCTTTTATGGAAAAGTAGCAAAATGCTTTTGTGTTTTATAATATTAACCTTTACATAGATTAGGCTTTCATTAACTTAAAAATACATTTAAATTGTACCCCAGTGTAAAAAGTAACATAAAACTTTATATATCATATTGGTCAAAGTTATAGAACATTAAATGATATAAATAAATCTCCAATGTTATTCTCATAAGCCTAAAATTACCATACAACTTTAATTTGGAGAACACCAGCTTGATATAATGCACTTTTAAACCTTCTACCTTAAAGACTTGTCTACCTGGAAGATATGAACACATTTAATATACAAAGAAGAGTAATAGCACCACAATTACATTGAGGTTTTTATATTAACCAAATTTAGCTTCTAAAGAAATAACATAGTACAGTGTTCTAAAATAACAGTTGTTCTTTAACCAGTTGTTGTTTAATTTCTTCAAAATTACTTGCTCTTAAAAAACCACAAAGCTTAATAAACACAATGTTATCGGTAAATTAATGTTTTAAGAAATCTTTGTTCTTTTAACACATAGTTTAAACTTTGGTTTATATCTGTACATTAACATTTGACCTTAGGGAAGAAACCTTAAATAGCTTTGATTGTTTCATCTATATATAATTTACACAGACCTTCTTTATTACTTACTTAAACCTTCTTATTTACTACATCACATAAAGACTTTCTTATCCAGAAACACTTATTTTTTCTTCTATTAAATATGTTTTCCATACCTACAACCTTCTAAGTTCCTCCTTCCCATCTTTTAACCCCCTTTCCTGTTCACATTTTGAAACAATCCTTATAAATTTTTGAATTTAGGCAAGTTATTTTATTTTTTAAAAAAGAAATACTTTGTTATTTACAGTACTCTTTATTGGAACACTTAAAACTTTTGGGCCTTTGTATATAGTAATCTTCTGTAAACCTTTGTATATAGAATCACATCTGTTTACCATTTAATGAAAACACAATGTTTAAGTATATAGAATTATAACTGTTGGGACTTTAAATTCTTAGTAACCTTTTTTAGTGATGACAAAGCAACTTTAAATTCCTTTTTTCTTTATTTACCAATTTATGAAAACATTAATAATGTTACCCAATGGAATTCAAGGAGTTAAGAGTACTTGATGGTATATTTAACAGTTAGCATTTTAACCTTATAAATTAATCAGATGTCTAACAAACAGAATTACTCATAAATATGAGTAATCACACATCAAATCTATTTTACTAAAATATCAGACAAGTGTATTGAACAGTATTAGCCATTCCTTCCTTGTTGAAGAAAAGTCCTAGAACCAAGGGATATTAGACATTTTATAGACATCAACATTTTATTAGTTCTTTGATCACCTAGAGAGACTTGTGAGTTAAGTTTAATTTTAAAGCCATCTTTACTTTCATCTGTTTACCCAAGTTAAACTGAAGCATTTTAAATCACATGAATTAAAGGTATTTGGATTCTTTTTTTAATTTTATGAATGCTCCTTATATATTTGCCAATTTTCATATCATGTATGTGATATATGAACATAAATACGTATAGACATACAACACATAACACAAGTGTGCACACATAACACCATAGTAAAGGTCTTGTATCTTTTAGCAAATGAAATCTCAATTGCAATGTTTAAAAACTCCATAGTTGAATAAAAAATAGGACTGATTGGAAAAAAAAACATTAACCTCAGTCTGTAGGATCAAAATCATGAGCTAAAAAAAAAAAAAAAAAAAAAAAAAAAAACAGAATCTAAGAAAAAGCAAGAGTCCAGCTAGTAATTAGTAAAGTACCGTACAATTTACTTTTTGGTTTAGTCTAGTTTGAGTTCAGGTAAAAGACACTTTTACTTTTTTTTTTTTTTTTTTTTTTTTTTTTTTTGAGCTTCAGCTCAGTCTCCTGAACTTGCAGTCTTCTTACATTTGCATTTCAATGTAAGTCCTGGCTGAGGTCTGGAAGGAGCAGAGAAAACTGCTATTCTGAGCAGAAACCTCATGCCTACAGCATTTTAACCATTTTTTTTTTTTTTTGTAGCTGGTAATTGGACAGGTTTACCTGTTGAAAATTATGATACCTTACTTTCCATTAATTTTGAGAATAAAGCTATGATGTTAAGTTCCTTACTTAGATACTGGCTGTTGAACAGGTCCATTATTTTGTGTGACCATTCCTAGGGCCTCGGTGACAAACAGGTTAAATCTTGCTCCATAGGTAAGTTGAGGACAGGAGCTCAAAATAAGGCCTCATTTTAATGTCTTAAAGGCTTCCAAAACTTGTTCATAACTCAGAGGAGGTATAAACTTTTTGGTAAATTTATCCTTCAAAAGTAGGTGGCCCTTTATGAATTTAGGATTTAGGATTTATAGTGGTGTGTTTTTATTGTTTTCCTGAGTTTTTCCATGAAAAGCAGGGCTTTTCTGGAGTCCCTGTCTCATTTCAGAGACCTTGGAAGAGTTAATGGGCTTTTGCTTGATTCTCCTGAGGGTTTCAAGGACCAATATTTGGAAATGTATTATCTTCCAAGCATCCTGTTCATCATTTGGGTCCCAGTCAGGATCCTTTCTGGGAATTGCCTGGGCTCTAGATGAATAATTAGGTTTGTTTCTAACTGGGAGGAGTCAGACTTAAGGGCATTACTGTTTTCCTCCCTGCCACTATAACTCCTGATTATGAAAAACCCATGAAAAATATAAAATAATTGTATATGTATTAACCTTTTATCCTTAATTGTTGTCCTGTAGACTAAAGGAATCTCCAGAGGGCAAGGGGAACATCTATTGGTTGTTCAGTGCATAACAAATACCCTTTCCAAAGGAGTTTATGGAAGGGGTTGTTTAAAATAGAGTGCCTCCCTCTTGCAGCGTTGTTTTTTTGTTTTTTTTTTTGTTTTGTTTTTTAAAGAAATACATTGAGTATATATGAGCACAAGAACAGTAATGGGAGATTTTAAACTGGGTTGTGAAGGCTGACTATGTGAACAAAGGGAACCTGGATGTTTTCTTACTAAACAGCCCATGTCTTTTTCTCAGTCCTACAATTTGAATTGCTAGAGTTTCTGATTGTTGAAGGAAGGGGAGCATCCAGAAGGAATGGATGCAGGGGTAGGAGTGTTGCATGGCCCACATGGAGGCAAATGTAATTGGGGCTTTCCCTAAATGATCATCCACTGATCACCCGAGATACCCCTTAGGATGGCCAGGAGGCAGTTCAAGACCATCCATGTAGCATAAAACTGCAAAAACCTAACCCAGAGTTGGTGGTTGGTTATGGGTTGCATACCAGCAGCCAGTAGACAAAGTGGACTCAAAGAGTGTGAAGGGTCCCTTTCTGTTGGGTGGGGAGGGAGGTGAGGGAAACAGTCAGTCTGGGAATTCAGCCATAGCTGCATGAACCATGGCTGGAGTTCTCCCAACCTCAGAGGACCAAAGGAATGCCAGATGCTCAAGAGTCATTTCCCAGGTCTCATCAGCTGGTCATTTAATGTGACTGTTAGGGAGGAAGTTCATTAGAATGGGGAGGGGGAAATACTTCCTCAGTTCTGTTCCCAGGCTTGAGTACCATTATGCAAGCAAAAATGACCAAAATTCTTTCAGCACCCTATGAAAGTATAAATAACCAGGATGGGAGTAGACCCCATGAATTCAGCAGCAGAGTCAGGTATTGGATGGCTCACTTCCTGGGTAGAAAATGACACTGATTACAGGGGCTGTATGGGTTATGCAGGTTACATTGAGGGGTGCCCACAACTTTAACAAGATGTGGGAAAAACTTACAAATATCTGGAAATTGGTTTTACTGGGCATGGTTTTTAATTAAGAAGTGTTTTTATAGGGCAAAGATTGAGGGTTCAAGGTTCAGAGTCCAGTGCTCATTTGACCTCCAGGAGTCATTGTATTGCCACAGAGACAAGATAAATGTGTAGTTTCATTGTCATGTCACTGAGAAATGATTTCTTGGAAGAATCAAAACTTCGATTTCTCTGTCTCTGTTCTCAGCTGGAACATAACAGGAATGACCTCTAGTACAATTACCAATAGTGTCCTCCTTTACCCCTAAATCCTCTTGAGCCCTTTCTTCACTGTCCACTGCCCATGATCTTATTGTCATTCTGGTTTTCTGAGCTTTCAACAGAATGAGTCATTAAGCCCCACTTAAAACAATCTAAAGCATTTCCAGCTTGTACTGCTAAACACCTCAAAATTTTTCCCACCATTTCCAAAAAGCTTCTGAACCACATGGTCAGGTTAATCACAGCAATGTCACCACTTCTGGGTACCAATTTTTGCTTTAGTCAGCTTTTTCACTGTTATGACTAATCAGAACCCAACCAGAACAATTGTAGAAAAGGAAAAGTTTATTTGAGGGCTCACATTTTCAGAGGTCTTAGGGTATAGAAGGCTGGCTCCATTCCTCAGGGATCAGGCTAAGGAAGGACATCATGGCTGGAGAGTGTGGTGGAGGGAAGCAGTTCACATCACAGTGATCAGAAAGCAGAAAGAGATTCCACTCAGCAGATACAAATGTATATACCCCATAGCCATGGCCCAATGAATCACTTCCTCAGGCACACCCCACCTGCCTCCAGTTACCAGTCAGTTCATGCCATCAGGAATTAATTCACTGATTAAGTTAAGGCTGTGGCCCAATCATTTTTCCACCAAACCTTATTGCATTGTCTCACATGTGAAATTTTGGGGGATACCACATCTAAACCATAACACTCACTTCCTTCTCCCAGGTCACATACCATGTGGGGGGTTTACAATTTCATATCCTTTACCAACCCATTAGCCACAACACCTTTTTTAACAAGATGAGATGCTCTATTCTTTAGTACTTGTAATCAAAATACAGCTGAAACTTTTTGTACACATATAAAATTACACCTGTTAGAATTTTAACTTTTGGTAACCCTGATTTTAGGTTAAGACATAGAAATGAGAACTCCTAAACTCTTTTTAAAAATTTTACCAATATATAAAAATACATTTAATAGACCCAAATATATGTTACCTTATGGAATTTAAAAACCAAAAATATTTAAACTTATACTTAGTTGATATTTTAGTATTTTAGCTTTGCAAAAGAATCAGATGTCACCTTAACCAACACATTTATAAAGATTAATCCAATTTATGTTAAAACTAATTTATTCACTTCTGACTTTGGTCAGTCATCTAGTTAACACTTTAAGTCAGTTATTCTTGACAAATAAAAATCCTTAGATTCAATGAACATAGAACTTCATAAACATTGTATATAAACCCAACATTCTGATTGGCTAGCTGTGACAGCAGTTCATTTCATGCTCTGAATACAGCCCTTGTTGCTCTGCTACTAAGGCTTATTTTAAAATAAACAAGTGCACTTTTTCCCTTCATTTTCTCTCTCCCCAACATGGGGGCACGTAACAGGACCACTGCTTTCCCATCCCAGGCTGAGCCTCAGAGTATATACCTAAAGAAATGACTATCTTCCAAATTAACAAGTGAATCATAATCCTCCCAAGGGTACACCTGGAATGAAGCCTATGAATGGCTTCTTTAAAAACTCTTTGTCACCCCTGAACACAGATAGAATCATAGCCTCTGGGACAGGAATTCCCAGTGTTTTTTTCCTGCACAGGCTCTTTCTCATCCAGCAAGTAGGTCCACAGAACCTCCTAGAGGAGAGTGTGGCTGCAGAGTCACTAATTAAGACCTGCTGAGACCAAGCAGGAAGCAGGTCTGATTTTATTGTGAAGTTACTATATATATATATATATATATATATATATATATATATATATATATATATTCAAGCAGTAGCTAAGCAGATTACAGGCAGCCACCAATGCAATTTCTGCTAACTGTCCTTGCAGCAACCAATTAAGGAGTGGGCCTTGGAGCAAGCACCGGGACTGCAGCATGTGGCCTCATGCCCAGGGCTGTGCCTATGGTGTATGTGGTTTGCTGCTCACATGCCTAGCACAGGGGAGTGATTTGCCACTCAGATGCCCTTAATGTATGCCATGTAGGCAGTATTCCATGTACTTGTCCAAACATTTTCCTCTGATAGCAAAGCAGTGTTCCCATCATTTTTAACTGGAATCAGGCCAAGGACTGACTTTTCAGTAACCTGACAATCTAGAAAAATGTGTGGATTAGTAATTTAAAGGCATTGTTACTCTTACCAATTTAGATTGTCACATTTTGTTAAAGTTTTATTTAAATCATGTGAACTGAGATGCATTTGGGTCCATTCATTAAATTGTGAGTACTTATTTATAAACCAAGGTACATGATTTAGTCACAAGTGTTAGGTAGTAGCTAGCAATAAGCAGTGAAATGCACTGTTGAAGTTTGACGCAAATAAAAGTCCACGAACTACAATTTTAAATCAAATTAAAGCAAACTTGTATTTGAGCATGCAGAGAGCTGATCAGCAACTCTCTCCCCTAACACAGACTAGAGACCAGCCCCCAGCTTTCCAGGAACAAGTTTTTATAGCACAAAAAGTTGCAAAGTTGGATGTCTTGAGAACTTATAGATAACAGGATTTTGACAAGCATAATACAAAGGCATATATTATGTTAATGATCTACATGGCATGACATTTCAAGGTAGGGAGTAAATTCATATCCCAATATCAGAATTTATGAGGTGCCACTAAGATTTTAGAGAGGGTTGTTATCTGGTCAGGGAAAGCCAGGCATGGTTGAGTTCAAGGCACAGGCAGGAATTCCAAACAAGTTTAGAAATCATAGTAATTTATAGTAAAACAGAAATTAACTTTTCATGACTTTGTGATGAGATGGCTCTGAATCTTGAGATGGAATTAGGCTGGGCTCATCAGCACAAGTGCTCTTTAAATTATTTTGGAGTCCTTCTTTAAACTACTTCCAAAGTAAATGAGAAAGCAAAGGTGTTAGTTAATTTGTAGAAAATAGTTAGAAGCTGGGCTGGGATTGTGGCTCAGGGTTAGAGTGCTCGCCTAGCACGGGTGAGGCCTTGGGTTCGATCCCCAGCACCATTTAAAAATAAACAGAGATATTGTGTCCAACTACAACTAAAAAATAAATATTAAAAAAGAAAGAAAACAATCAGAAGCCAAAGGAGCTAATTGGGAAAGTAGAATATCAAAAGAAAAGGACTAATGGGACTAACTCTCGACAGGGTCCATTGATGTTGACCTAAACCTAGGAATTATGGCTGTAATTGTCTCCAATTTTCTGGGAAGGAAGATTCCTTTAGTAGTGCAGGCACAATAAGGTAACTTCTGACCAGCTGTTGACCCCAGTGCCCGCATTAACATGGGATTGACTTGTAGATTAATAGGCCATCCTAAATAGGATGGCCACCATGACAGTTCTGAAGAGGACCAACTAAGGTCAAAAACTCCACTGCCCAATGTGAAGAAGGAGTTGAACACTTTATTGGCAAAGAGTACAGAAGGTGATCCCCAGTTCTCCTGGTAAACATCAAACAGTAATAAAATTGGAGACAGCATTGTCTCTTTTGTCATTGTCTGCTTGGAGAGGCTCACTCTCCCTTGAGAGTGCTTTTTGCTTAAGTCTCACTTTTTTTTTTTTTGACCTCACTTTCACTTTTAATAAAGTTCCCTTGTATGACTTTTGGTGTCTGACTTTAATTTTCTTTTATTGGAACACAAGAATGGAGGTTTAGAGCTTCATTTTCCTGCTTTCCTGTGACAAGTGTTGAACCCTGATGCAAAGAAAAGACCACCAATTCCAATTTTAAAACAAATTAAAGAAAGCTTGTATTGTGTACAAAAAAAGAGCTGATCAGTGGCTGTCTCTTGCAATCTGGGCTAGAGATCAGCACCCCAGCTCTCTGGGAACAAGATTTTATAGCACAAAAAGTTGCAAAGGGGGGTGTCTTGAGAATTTACAGATAACAGGATTTTGACAAGTCTACTACAAAGGCAGATAGTAGGTCAATAATCTACATGGCATGATATTTCAAGGTAGGGAGTAAATTCAGATCCCAACATCAGAATCTATGAGGCACCACTGAGGTATCAGAGAGAGTTGTTATGTGGTCAGGGAAAGCCAGGCATGGGTGAATTCAAGGCATGGGCAGGAATGATAAACAGGTTTAGAAATTGCTGGGCTCATCATCCCCCCCCATTGTCTTATGTGACCCTTTTAAATCTTTGATAGGGTGGATGAAGAGCTCTGAAGGAATTTTAATCCCTCAAGAGACAGCCTCCAACTTTCCTGACTTACTCAAAATTGGCCTCCTTGCTGGGGCTGGGGCTCAGTGGTAGAGCATGTGCAAGGCTCTGGGTTCAATCCTTAGCATCACATAAAAATAATTAATTAATTAATTAATTAATTAATTAAGTTATCATGTACAACTACAAAAAAATAAATATTTTTTAAAAAATTGGCCTCCTTGATCCAACCTGACTTGATTTACCTATCTAGGGTAACAATCATTCTGGCTGCTTTGGAGCTGATAGAGGGTGATTTGAGAAGGGGCAAGAAGTTTGTAGTTCCCTTTTATAAATCAGGTTGGATTGAAGTCTGGTTGGGGGAGAACTGGTTGGAAAGTCCTCTTCTATGAGAGAGAAACAAAAAACATGAGTACTGAACAAATATTGCAGCCTCTGGAACATGTCAATGAATATCATGAAGATGACATAAGTTAATATTTTTTCACCAGAAGGTGTGAAGGCTGAGAAGTTGTCCCCATAATAAGGTCAGAATGGACAAAGCCTTTATATAGGAATATAAATCTTTAATATCTTTAGAGTTATCAGGAATGTAAACAAATTTTAACTTTTAAGGTTGCAGATGTCCATCCCAATGAAATGTAGTTAAGCTACTCAGTGTCATCTGATCTTGTAAAATTTTTGCTTGTATGACCTCCATGTCTAGTAGAGAATCCTTTATTTCTGTTACTTAGGGTTAGGTAATTGTGTTAGAAAATATTGATCTTACCTGTGTGGGAGATTAGGAAGATCTATAGGTTTTAAACTGACCAAAACTTCTGATTCTGGAAGTTTCACTTGCTAGTTATTAGGCATTTCTTTCTAAGAATCTCTCTTTGTAACCTCCAGCCTTACTTATTTTGGGGAGCTAACATAAGTGTACATCTTAGGTTATATTTAACTATTATTATTTATCTTTTAAATGCCCAGGAATGGCTATGTTTTGGTTTTAACTGGTGTTTAAGATGAAGAAAGTCAAATTGACTTTTGTTTTTATCTATTGTTAGGAGTCAGCCGAGTTTCCGTAGGAGTCACTCTTGGGGGAACTTGAGAGCAATTACTTAATTCTGCTAGTGCCATTTGTGCTAGGACGGATCCAGGTCTTGCTGACCACATGCCTTCCGTGGAAGCATCAAGGTTGTTTCCCTTCTCCAATAACCCTCCTCTTCATGGCAAGTGCATCAACAGGCTTTCTGTTTTCCAGTGGTCTCTTTAATTTCCCTGATAGGGAGGTTATGTGCCCTAGAGTTGCAAAGCTGTTTAGAGAAGTCCCCTGTTCCCTGGGTTTAGCCTGACTCTGAGGGAAAGAGCCAAATATTGGTTCTTGGTCCTCTTAATTTAACTTTGATTTTTAAGTCCTGATGTTAAACATCAAGCAAGTCAGTCTCACCAGTCTTAAATTAAGAGTACTGAGCTTTAATTTTAATGTCTATAACCTTAGTCATTTACCCCTTTCTATTAATTGGGCTCTGTACTATCCTATCTGTCCTTTAGGTGATGGCTTATTATCTTAGATTAACCCAGGTTGTGTGTTCTTGAAGCAGTGCCTCTGCAAAACATTAACAGGCAACATTTAGACAGTTTATAAGGAAAATACAAAATAAAATTAAGAGTAAAAACATATTTAGTTTGTATAATAACTATCTTGAATTTTGGCTGAGTTATACATTATATCCCCTGTTGGAGATCCTAATGATCTTAACAACAAAAATCAATCTTTTGAACACAACTTTAAATTAACTGAAGCTTTGGAGTCATTCTGACATGTACTAAGGTGAGAAGCAGAGCCTTATCTCAGGTGAGGCAGAGCTTCTACAAATCTTAGGCCAAGTGTTCTAGTTCTGAAGTTGATCTTTGTTTCTTAAATATCATTTTACAAAGTTTACATATGTTGTTGCTTGAGTTCACATAAATATTAGCTAACACAATATGATATTACATTTAAAACATGAAATAAAAAAAGCCTGAGAGCTTTTAACCTTTTGTGGAAAAGTAGCAAAATGCTTTCATATTCCACAATAGAAACTTTATACAACTTAGGCTCTCATTAACTTAAAATACACTTAAATTGTACTTTACTAGTGTAAAAAGTAACATAAAACTTTATATCTTATTGATAACAGGTCCAGTTATTGAACATTAAATGATATAAATAAATCTCCAATAAAGTTTGTCATTCTTATAAGCCCCAAATTACCATACAACTTTAGTTTGAAGAACACCAGCTTGATATAACGCACTTTTAAACCTTCTACCTTAAAGACTTATCTACCTGGAAGATATGAGCACATTATGTGATGATGTAAATAAGAGGGTTTACATAATTGATAAAGAAGGTCTGTGTAAGTTGGTTATATATGTATGTGGAAACAATCAGTCAAACCTATTTAAGGTTTTTCCCTAAAGTCAAATGTTAATGTACTGATATAAACCAAACTTTAATCTATGTGTTAAAATGAAAAGGATTTAAAACATCAATTTACCCTTAATATTGTGTTGTTTGTTTTTTGTTTTTTTTTTTTTTTGGTTTGTTTTTTTAGAGCAAATAATCTTAAAGTAATTAAGTATTACACAACTGTGGTTAAACAACAAGTGTTATTTTGAAGTATTGTGTTATTTCTATAAGAGCTAAACTTGGGTAATATAAAAACATCAATGAAATTGTGGTGAAATTACTTTTCTTTGAATATTAAATGTGCTCATATCTTCCAGGTAGATAAGTCTATGGATTCAGGATTTAGGGTGGTCTGTTTAATGTCTTCCTGAGTCTTTTCATGAGAATAGTAAGACTTTCCTGAAGACCTTCTATAATAATTTTCTAGGCATCCTGTTTATCATTTGGATATCAGTTAGGATCATTTCTTGGAATTACCTGTGCTCTAGATGAATAATTAGGTTTCTTTCTAGTTTGTGATGCTGAGGCATGGGTGAGATGTAGATCTCCAAATTCTTTAGCTGCTTGATTTAGGGTAGCCTCCTTCTTATTAGAGGCTAAAGTTTGGCTAAGTAATAATATAATATCATTTCAGGTGAGGACAAACATCTGGCATAAGTTCTAAAATATCTCAATATAGTTATTGGGATCCTCCAAAAAATCTCCTTGAGTTTGTTCTTATCTGTTTTAAGTTGGAGGGGTGTCCCCTTGATTTCTCTTCCTCAGTAGGTAATTTCTTAAGGCTATCTCTTCTCATGGCAGTGACTGAGGTTAGGCCTCACAACACATGAAAATGAGGCACTTTTCCTGATTATTTGTAATATCTCAGTATGTAGACTAGTGGTCATTCTACAAACTGACTTGAGAGAAAAATCTCAAGTTTTTTTTTCCTCTAGCAGAGAAAAACCACTCATTTTCCTTGGGATGTCTCCCTAAACTTGAGCTTCATTTGGTCCATAAAACTTGTCTCTCATCACATGGCTTTGCCAAAGTTATCTCTAGCCTCCTTTGGCAAAGTGCTAGGGTCCTGGTTTGTCCAATGACTGATACCCTTGGAGGATTCAGACTTAAGGCATTACTACTTTTCTCCTTGCTGCTATAACTTCTTATTATTAAAAAAAACATGAAAAAAGAAAATATTTGTATATGTCTTAACCTTTTGTGACTAATCATTATCCTGTAGACTAAAGAAATCTCAAGAGGGCAAGGGGAACATCTATTGGTTGTTAAGGGCATAACTGAAAGGGTAAAGTTTCTAAGCTGCAAAGCCTGAGTTAAAATGCAAAAGACCGGGCATTGTAAAGTTTCTAAGCTGCAAAGCCTGAATTAAAAAGTGAAGGACCAGGTATTGTTAAATTCCTCTGCTACACCCAGAACCTGAAATTCCTGAGGCAGTTAAGACAACCCCTACTGGCCATTTAGCCTAGGGCCCTGTGCAGCTTGTGTAAGCATACAGGGCCCGAACCAATCAGTTTGAATGTGTACCCCACTTAGGAGTGACCAATCACCCCTGCCCGACCTGTTCCCGCCAATGAATGTACTAATCAAGTTTAAGAATTGTTGTTTGATTTTCCTGCGCCTTATGATGATTTGTCCTGATGTATGCAAAGCCTCCACCCTCCCCAAAAAGTGTACTTAAGCACTGCTTAACCTCAGCTCGGGGCTCTGGGCTGCTCTCCCTTCTTGAGCGAGCCTGGAGCCTCAGCGCGCTGAATTGGATCCTCAATAAATCCCCTTCTGCAATTGCATGAGTCAGTCTCTTGGTGGTCTCTTCCTCCAACTTTTCGTGGGACCCTTACATAACAAACACCTTTTTCTGGAGGAATTTATGGGAGGGGTTATTAAAATAGAGTGCCTCCCTCTTGCAGCATTTTTTAAAAAGAAATACATTGAGTATATCTGATCACAAAAACAGTAATGGGAGATTTTAAACTGGCTTGTGAAGGCTGACTATGAGAAACCAAAGGGAACTGGGATGTTTTCTTCCTGATCATGCCATGTCTTTCTCTCGGTCCTACTATCGAATTGCTAGTGTTTCTGATTGTCGAAGCAAGGGGAGCATCCAGAAAGGAATGGATGCAGGGGTGGGGAGTCTTGCATGGCCCACATGGAGGCAAATGTTTTGGGGGCTTTCCCTAAATGATCATCCACTGATCCCCAAGATACCCCTTAGGTTGATGGGAGGGGGAGGTTCAAGAAAAGAAAACTTAGGAATACTCCTGAGTATAGCCCAGGCTGGAATTCTGCAGTTGTTCCAAGCTCCTTCAACCACCTCCCCACATCGAAGGCAGATTGGGGCTAGAAACAATGTGTACTCACACCAATTGCTCTCTGGGCCTGGACAGAAAAGTAGGAAATGGCTTTGGCAGAACCCAACATGCCGGCTTTTTATTGAATAGGTGATTGAGAGCTGCCTAGATCTGGAAACCTTTCACCAGAGTCAAGTGGCAGTTGCGCTGACTGCATTTAAGTAGCTGATGGGTGCCCATCATCCTCCAAAATGAAAGAGACAGAAAGATGCACCTCAAACAGATGTAGTGTCCATGGAGAGGAGCTTTTCTTGATGTAGATCTTGGTGGGACCTCCAAATATGATACCACCAGTTATTGGCAACAGTTTTGCTCCCTCACATGTTGAAGTTTGAACATTAGAGAAGCAAACATACAAAGCACGTTTTTGTTTTTTTTAAAAAAAGGGGCAACATAGACTTCCCCTGGAAGGGAGAAGGGGGCCATAGCTGGTATCCTGGTATCCCAAGAATCCAGAGTATTCTGCCTTTTTATACATGTTAGGCTTCCTTTGTTATCCTGTTCTCTTCCCTGCTTTACTTCTCTCCTTCTTCTGTATATGACGAGGCTCAGGAATGCTCGGTGGGATGGCCAAAAGGTGAGAAACAGGTGGGCTGAAGGGAAAAGGGCCGGATGGAGCAGTCCAGAACACATTAATTAACAACTTTTTATCTCCCTGTAGGGATGGGAAATTCCTGGGACAGGTTACCTTAGCAACAGGTTGGAGCAGGAGCAGGTTCTTGATAAGGGTGGAGGAAGGGGTCTGAAGGAATTAACATTTCAGTCCCTCAGGGGACAGTCTCCAACTTGCTGTTCTCACTCAAAATCATCCTCCTTGATCCGACCTGACTCAATTTACCTAGTTATACTGACTGCCTGTCTAATTCTGGCTTCAGTGCTATCTCCAAATTTATTACTGTTTGATGTTTACTAGCAAAACTGAGGACCACCTTCTGTACTCTTTGCCAATTAGGTGTTCAACTCCTCCTTCACGTCAGGCAGTGGAGTTTTTGACATTAGTTGGCCCTCTCTGGAACTGTCATGGTGGCCATCCTATTTATGGAGGGCTTCATCTATAAGTCAATCCCATGTTAATGTGGGCACTGGGGTCAATAGCTGGTCAGAAGTTGTTGTTGGGACAGATGAAGCAAGACACCAAAAAGATAACAGGTAGCAGATTTGTTTATTTATTGGTTGCAATCAGGTTCAGAGGGAAAAGCTTTAGCTGTGATCAATCAATCCCTCTAAGCCCCAAATTCAGAAAGTTTCAGAACTTTATACCTAGTGTGTAAGTTGAGGGGTTCAGATGTTTACAATCTGCAGAAGTTCACATTAAAGCAGCTTTTTCTTTCACTGTTCTGGGCAAGTTAACCCATCAAGGACAGTGTCTTAGAAAGGGAGTGTTGCTTCTCTCCTTTCTTTACCACCCCCCACCAGCTGTCTCCATGGAACCCAACTAGTAACATCTTCTCTTCTCTTTGAAATGTAAATATCTCTATGAAGTTTACTGGACCAAGGCCAGAGACCTTATTAAGAGAATTTTTCTTTCTTATCATACTTTGCATTTGTAAACACACTTACTACTAGAAAACCTTTACAAAAAAATTATATATTATTTTAGACTAGAGAATCTATAATACTAGATAGCCCATAAATGTTGTGAAAAATTAGAAAAGGTGTTCCGCATCTGGAGTGATGATCTCCTTCAGGCCCATGGACAATTTTAGTTATTGTAAGATAGATCAACAGGAAATAGGAAGCTTAACTACATTGAACTCTTTTGCAGAGATTCTTTTATGGATAATTTAAGACCAATTACGGTGTGGCAAGGTCACAAGTGTTCTGGAGAAGCTTAAAAAAGATATTCTGTGGAGGAGGGGGTGCCACTACAGAATTACCTAAGTGTGCCTGCACTATTCCAGGAATCTTCCTTCCCAGACAATTGGAGACAATCACAGCCATCATGTCTGGCTTCACATCAACCTCAGTGGACTCTGTCAAGGGTTAGCCCCATTAATCCTTTTCTTTTGATGCATTTTCCCATTAGTTCCTTTGTTTCTGTTTATTTTCTACAAATTAACCACCACCCTTGAAAGCAAATGAAAGAGAATACAATAAAAGAACAAAGGAAAGAATTCATTTGCACACATCTTCTTTCCTGAAAAGTCCCAAGCAGGGAAATGAACCATGGTGATGGTGGTGTTAGGTAGTAGCTAGCAATGAGCAGTGAAATGCATGGCAAGGTCACAAGTGTCCTTTAAATTACTTTCCAGTCTTCTTTAAACTACTTTCGAAGTAGAGGAGAAAGCAAAGGTGGAAGGATATGGAAAAGAACACCTCCCAGGGAATTCCCCTTATCTACGACGGTTCCCCTACCTGTGTCGGGGGAGATGTCTGTGGTAAATTGGAGCTTTTGTCACATTGTTCTTCCCTCTTTCTATCCTTAGTAAATGTGCCTGGGTGGGCAGTCTGCTGGTTTATTTTCCCAATGCAGCACTTTCCTTCACCCTGGTTGGAAGACTCAGGAGATCTAAAGGGAAAGGGAAGGGCTATAAATAAAATGGCTACAATTTGATCCAATTAAGGCTGATCACTATATTCTGAAAAGGGACCACCAGTCCTTAATTACTCACACCAACATGGTCTGCATTATAGTCTCCAATTCTTTTTTTTTTATTCTTTTTTAGTTGTAGTTGGACACGATACCTTTATTTTATTTATTTATTTTTATGTGGTGCTGAGGATCAAACCCAGGGCCTCACACACGCTAAGCGAGCCGCTCTACCACTGAGCCACAACCCCAGTCTTCAATTCTTAAGAATAAAGTTGGTATGAATGTTTTCATGAAAGACTGGATGAATCCACAAAGGAAGAGAAGGACTGTGTCATATCCTCAATAGAGGTATCACTCTTAAATGGGTGTACTTCCTGCCTTCTGTAAGATGGTACTCCTAACCACTCATAGCAGTTCCAGTCCCTACATTTCCTCACCAAGGAGAGAGTTAAAAGATAGGCTCTGACTGAAAATCCAACAGGATCTCTCGCAGTGTTGAGGAGGGACTGTGGGAGAACAAGGACATGGCTGGCAAGACTAATATCTGGTTCAAAGAAATGATTTACTTAAATATATGGCTTCTGCTGCCTGAAGATACACAGCAAAAACTGACAGAAGAATGGAGAAGACTAAAGAATTGGAAATATTGCAATATCTTCCCAGTACCTACAGTGAAACATCTGGGTGGTGGGAGTAGGCTCTCAATGACACTGGAAGGAGGAATCCATGAGCCAATTTGTCTGATGAGAATGTTGTGAAGTGACAGGTGTCAGGAAACGTGTTTGGATGGCTTCATCCATGCCTTCTCAAGCAATGCC
Source organism: Urocitellus parryii (assembly GCF_045843805.1). Lineage (NCBI taxonomy): Eukaryota > Metazoa > Chordata > Mammalia > Rodentia > Sciuridae > Urocitellus > Urocitellus parryii. The sequence goes on from NC_135539.1 coordinate 51,998,167, forward strand.
ATTTCCACTGAACTACTGAAAAGTAGAGCATTGTTTTCCAAACAGTCTGCCAAAAGGCACTTTCTCTTAAAAACAATTCCAAAATTAACTCTCATTGAACTCTGGTGCAGCAAGAAATAAATGAACAATGCATAGCTTTATTGATCGATTGATTTTTGTAGTGCCTGTTGCATATTACCCATCGTAAATCCTGAGCAGTTGCTCAAGAAAAGCTGAATATTAACACCTAAGAATACCAAGGTTGGTTTTCTCCTATGGAAATGTTACCAAAATCAGTCCTTGTCCCCAGTGTCAATCCATGCCAATTTAATAGTGAGGACATGGTTTTGAGAAAAAAAAAAGTGTTATTGCCTTGATAGCAAAGGAGAAACACAGGGGACTCCTGTCCCTGAGGTTGTGGCTCTACCCATCAGGGAAAACAGAGGGCTTTTAAAGAAACTCTTCAAGGGTTGCATTCCAGGTGTGCTCTGGGAGGGGGTCCCAGGGCACCCTGATGGTGTGTTAAGATTCACTTATTAATTTGGGAGATACTCACTTTCTAGATCCTCTGGCAAATATCTCCTTCCTGGGGAGCACAGATAACTCAAGATAATCTTGCTCCTCTCCTTCAGGTTAGGGGGGTGGGGAAAGGGAGAAGAGGAAAAGAAAAACATGTCCCTTTAAAAATAAGCAGCAAAGCAAAGTGTACCACTGTTACAGAAACACTCCATTCTAGAATCCACACAGGCTTCGTTTCAAGACGTCAGACCAGGGACAGACATTATTTTGTGCTCCTCCTGAAACCATATTTTAATAAATGACAGTCCTACCCAAATGAGTAAACCAGTAAAGGCAAGAGATTATGGAAGTCTCTAGTTCCCAAGTGTCAGGCAACAGGGTGCAGGGAGAACAGCCCTTCTTGAAGTTCATCTGGAAGCTGTCCTCCACCCATAGCTGCTAGGCAGAGGCCCCTAGAGAGCAAGAGGCCTATACCAATAGCCCTGCCACTGCCCAACCTGAGGAATCGAGGTGAGCTTCCCTCACCTGTAAGCATCCTCTTGTTTCTCTGGAGGAAGACTTTGACACCCTTCAGGAGAATGTTCTGAGTTCAAAGAAGAGCAGGAGCTTGGAGGATGACATCTAGACCTTGGAGGTTACAGCAGAGGCTTTGGAAGCCTGCACCACACTCAACCTGCCTCTTCTTTCTCCTCACCTGTGGTCCCAGCAGGGACTGCAGACCCACTGACCCCATCCATTGACACTTTCCAGATGCCAGCTATTCTTGCCACCTCCCAATTGGCAGACAAGCCTGCTGAGCCCCTGATCCTGTCTGTCCCTCTCCCTTCTCCTACTCCCAATAGTGATAAGGGAGGAATCCCTAGTTATCTTCCTTTTCCCCTCCCACTATCCCTCTTCCTTCTTTTAGGTCCAGTCCCAATGTAGGTGACCTGTCAGGTGAGAGTCAACTCCCTACTCACTTGGCAAGAGCTGCAGCACCTCCTGTTTTCCACCTCCCCACACCTGTCGTGGAGCACATCTCCCTCAAGCCTACACCCTGAAGAATTGGGAAACCCAACCCCCATGTGGATAGATTCTCTTCTTTCTCCTGCTCCTCTTTCTTCTCCCACTCCTACTCTAGTCCCTTTCACCAGCAACCCGGTGAATGTTGGCCAATCCAAGTGACACCTGTCACTTCACCAGCAAGTGTCTCTAACTACAACGAACCAATGCATCTGCACTTCAAATCGGGCAGCCAACTGTAGAGCCCAAGGTCACTGCCATGGGCACCACTCTGCCTTCTAAGATGGTCATTTTTATAACTGTCCCCAGATCCAAAGTGAGCCTGGGCCCATCCCCCCAGGTGCATTCTCCTAGGGAGCACAGACAGCCAGCAAAGGGAACAGTCTTCACTGGCCCAACTACATCTAGGGTCTGCTGTCCCAACCATTCCTATGTTCACATCCCTCTGTCCCAGCAACCACTCCTCAGCCTACATCTGTGAGCTCTCTGGGCATCAAGGGAGAGTGTCTCTCCCTAACACTACACTGTCTCTAATGCTCCTGGTCCTGGATCACACTCCAGCCTCCTTGCTAGCAGGCAGAGCCTCTGCACCGTCATCCTCCAAGCCTTCCACCAACAGTGCTATGGATCCCACCCCTCCTCCCAAGTCTGTCACCTTCCAGTTTCCTCCAGACTCCCACAATCACTTAGGCCCATATACCAGGTATTTCCTGATTCTGGGAAACTTCCACCCAGGAGCAGCATTATCTCAACCTTGGTCTCCACCAGCTGGTGTGCACATCGAATGCAGGGCCTGAGCACAGCTCTCCACCATCCAAGCAGGGCAGGAGCCTAACCTTAGCCTACAACTAGGGCTCCTCACGGGAAGTGACAGCACAACTCTTTCTCTTTGGCAGCTTGGGAAACCAGCACAGGCTACAGGCCTAACCTCTTCCACAGCACAACTGGTGAGTTGTACAGCGCAAGGCAGATAGGACTCTGGGTACCACCTCACCCCAGACATTGTTAGGTAGGCCACTCCACAGCCAGCTGTACTTTCCCCACAGGAGGAGGACTTGGTACCTGGTGGATCTGCTGTGTAGATAGCTCTTCACTCTCTGACAGCATCATTTTTGGCCCTAAGGCCTTCTTGGGTCCTGTGGCTCCTGGGAATGGAGGGAATATTGGGTTTGGCCTGCCCACCCCAGGTCCTAGGCCCAAGACCAGACAAGTCTAAACCACATTGGATCTGAGGCACCTCACAGTGGAGGGCAGAAGACAGCCTAATGGACACTCAGTTTAACTCCCCTAAATGCTTGACTGACTGAGCTCTGAGCCATTTTGTCTGTTCTTGAACCTGGCCCGAGTGAACACTGCTAGTTCCCTTCCCCTCGCCTGATGACCTCAATGGCCTTCCTCTTTCCCTAATGATGGACATAAATTCCTATTATTTCAAAGTCATCTGTCTCAGTACCTGAGTCCTCCTTGTTCTTTGACTAGACGTGGTGAAATAGAGGCATATATATGAGGTGATATATGGAGCCAGACCTTCTGCAAATATTCTTTGTCCCAGGGAAGAGGACCTGGAGTGGCCACATTTATGACAACCTGTAGAAATGGGCCTGACAGGACTTCAACCAAAACACATCAGACTCTCCGTTCTTGAGTGGTATACATTTGTTGGAAAAAACTCCTTTCTTTGCCTGAGTTTTATGAAATGGTTGTAACAAAATACAATAGACCAACAATGAGTTTATATTTATATACTTAAAGAATGTAATTTCAGAGGTTTTATGTGTGCACATTCCCATGAAACCCTTTATTCAGTTAAACAAATGGACCTTTTACTGGAAAAATTTCCTCATACCTCATCCTGTGCCCTGCCTTCCATTCTTCCTCCATCCTCTCTCTCCATGTCCCCAGGCAAGTGACCTACTTTCCATCACTAGAGATGTGTCATTATTTAGAAAGGTACGTGAATGAGTTAATACAGTGTGGCCTGTTTGGCTCCTCACATCAAGCACAGTGGTTGGTAGAGGAAGTCACGATTTTGTGTGTAGCATATCTTTTGACTGAGTAGGGTTCTATGTTTCAGGCCTCCCATGGTGGATGTCTGCGTTACAATCTTTAGTTCTTAAAGATGAAGCTATTGCAAATGTTCTTGTCAAAGGCTTTGCATAAATATACAAAGTAAGAGAAAGGCTGTGTCATATGCTAGGTAGAGGTTTTACTTTTAAATGGGCAGACTTACTGCCCTCTGAAGGGAAGGTACCATTAAAGCACAGAAGGTTTCTAATTCCTACACTTCCACACCAATGAGAAAGTTGAAAGACTCTGACTGCCTTTGAACAGAATCTCTTGGGAAGTTGAGAGTTGAGAGATGTTGAGACATTCACTGATGTTTGAAGAGGATCTGTCTTGGTGTTGAGGAGGGACTGTGAGAGAACAAGGACATGATTGGCAAGTTCAACATTTGGTTCAAAGATATGCTTTACTTAATTTCATGTAACTTTGGGTGCCTGCAGATACACAGCCAAAATTGACAGAAGAATGGAGAAGATTAAAGAATTGGAAACATTGCAAATGTCTTCCCAGTACCTACAGTAAAACCTCCAGATCATGGTATCAGGCCCTCAATGACACTGGAAGGAGGAATCCATGAGTCAAGTATCCTGATGTGAAGTGACAGAAAACATGTATAGATGGCTTCATCCAGACCCTCCCAAGCTATGCCATTCCAACTGAGCTTTTGAAAATATAGCTTCATTTTCCAAGGGGCTGCCAAAGGTACTTTTTTGTGTAAAAAAATAATTCTCAGAGAACTCTGATGTGGCAAGAATAAATGAACAATGCAAACCATTTTTTCCCTTTCTTTTTCTTTCTTTTTCTGGTAAGGCTTCATATTTGCACACCTTATTGTGGGCATTTTCTTTTCTCATCTTTGAATCTACTCCTATTGCTTATTCCCCATCCTAAATCCTGAGCAGTTCAAGGAAAGCTAGATGTTAACATCTGTGAATTGTAAGATGGATTTTGTCCTATGGAAACACCTTATTTTTTAATCCATATGAACTTTTTAATTTTAAGATGACCGAGCAGAAACACAGATTGACTTTGTGTTCCTCCTGAAACCATATTTTGATAAATATACTCTTACCAAAATGAGTAGACCAGTGAAAGCAAGAGATTGTGGAAGTTCTCAACTACAGACAGGTTTTCATCCCTCTTGGAAAACAGTAAGGTAAACAGACAGCTGATGGACAAGATCCTCAAGGAAAGACTTGTCTAAGAAGAGGCAGTAGAGCCAGTCTGCCTTAGCTAAGCCCTGGTTCCAGTGAAGCGAAGAAAAACTAAAAGATGTTAAAAAAGGAAATAAAATTTATTTTAAGAAAATGGCTGATGGGCCCTTCAGTATGTCCCCACATTTTGCATAGGACGTGTGATGGAAATGGAGACAAGAAAGCAGGGAGCAAAAGGTCCAGTCACAGGTTGTCTAATATGGTTTGATTATCACTATGGCAATTGTATCCAGTGCTGGCCACTCTCATTTCCTTTGATATAATGAGACTGATGCTTTAAATACCACCAGATTTAAAGTTATCTAACCTGGCAAGTATCATTTCTGTTTATTAAATCTTTTTCTGAATTAGTGAGTTATATGCTCTTTTTGGAAAATATTTTTTTAAAAATATTTTTTGTAGTTGTCAATGGATCTTTATTTTTATTTATTTATTTATTTATTTATTTATTTATTTGTATGAGGTGCTGAGGATCGAACTCAAGGCCTCACACATACCAGGCAAGTGCTCCACCACTGAGCCACAACCCCAGCCCCTTGGAAAATATTTTTCCTTCATAAATTTTACTTCAACATGGGCTCTTCTTCAAAGACAAATGATCGCAGAATAATCATGTGCCAGCAAATATTATTTAGCCTTGCAATGACTAATAAAAATCTACCAAACATGACTGAAAGAAAAGCACTCTGTCTATGTCTTCCTATTTTGACAAGAAAATTCAGCATTTGGATTTTTTCTGGGACATTCTTGTCCTGATTCCCTTTTACTGTCGTGAAGCCCAATACTCACCACTTAACAAATTTCATTATTTGATTTAAAGAGAAAAAAAGCAAAAACAAAACAAAACAAAAAACCAGACTGTAACTGATTGTTTGAAAGAAATCTGATGTGGGGTCACATTTCACAGAGTTCCTGTAGGACATCTTTGTCTCAAATTCCTACCTGTTCATTTCTGTTTAAAGAAGCCAACCTTTGGGCTGGGGATGTAGCTCAGTTGGTAGAATGCTTGCCTCACATGCACAAAGCCCTGAGTTCAATCCCCAGCACCACAAAAAAATGATTTTTAAATTCTAGAACCTATATAAGAAATATTGTTACTGATAGCCATGACTCATGGTTCTGAAACTCCTTCAGGCCATGTGTCTGATACATGTCTCCCCCAGGAGAGAGAAAAACACTGTGATGAAGGAAGGAATGGAAACAAGGATCGGGGTGGCTAAAGTCAGGTATGTGTAGGATTTTCCAAATCGTTTTCATCATGCAGATACCCCAAGATCCTAGTAAAATATATATGTCTTTCCATTGATGTGATACCCAAGAGCACATCCCTTCTCATAGATATCTCATTTGACATGTAGGAGACAATAATGCACGTTAAAGTGTGGAAGGCCATCCTCCCACATGATTTGAGTTACCTCCCTGGCTGAGTGAGAGGCGCTTAGACACAGCTGTGTCAGAGCTTTCCCCACCCTTTTCCAGGTCCAAGGGCTTGTCGGTGCAGAAGCATGTCTGGCCACCTCCCCAAAGACCCAATCGTCGCCCCTGACCTTGGGATGCTGCCCCTCCCTTAACCTTCATTGGATGGGATTTTTCCCTGGAATTTTTTGTTCCCCAATAAAAGTCCACTCCCTGGTATGTTCTCTCTCTCACTAGCCTCTTCAGTAAAACTCACTACTACTGCATTAGGTGGCTGGAGGCTGGAGCTAGGAGGAGCCATCCCGGAGCTGGTCTTAAAGGTAATTAGAGTCTTGTCTCTTTAATTTAAAACTCCCTAGCGTTTACTCATGAATTGAACCTTCTTGCATGAAGCCAGTGCTGGTCACATGGCAGATTAAGGAGTGGACCCACTGACATGCTCACGTGACCACCTTTGGTTGATCTAACTTGAATCCAACACACTGCTCCCCTATTTCCTTGAAAATCCATTATATGTTGACTTTTATGACCTTTTCAAGGAAGGCCACACCAACTGGCTTTTTATTGCTCTGTGGAACAAGGCACTGCTAGATTTCGTTCTTCACAAATGCGGATGAGTCTAGAATGTGACCGTCACACATTTGGATCCCCGGAACTCTACAGAAAACAATCTGGACTGCAGGGTCCGGTTGGCAGAGGGATGGATGGATGCAGCTTTGCTGACAGGTGGTAGCCTGCATCTTTCTGAGGAGACAGGAGCCTAGTGTTGTCCTTGGTCTGCTCCTGAGTGGAACTCCCCCTGGGCAGTGGTTGTGATCCTTAGTGACAGGACGTGTTACACAGGGCTGAAGGACTACTGGAAATAAGGTGGTGAATGCAGGATGTGTCTATTCCACATGGAGGCACCACAGGACACAATATGACTTTTGGAGTCACACAGTTTGGGTGCAAGGCCTGACTGGGCCACTACCAGGTGAATGACCTCAGGAAGGATGTTGAGCTTTACTGTGCTTTTGGGACATGCCTTCCAATAAGTAAATGGAACTTGAAGACTGGGATGGGAGGAGGAGCTGATGGCAGCATCCATTCACTTCAGGGAACTGCTCCCTGTCTCCTGAAGCCCAGGCTCAGTGGGTGAGGCTCACTGGCTTTGGAGAAGGGGCACCAGTTGCAAGGTGTCATCGAGGTGTTAGAGAGGTCACTGGAGGGGCCTAGCATCCAATTTTCCCCAGCCCTGTGCTTCGAACAGGACCTGCATTGCTGCTCCAAGTCCCTGTTACCCTAAACTCCCCCCCAAACTCCTAATAGGGCCTCCTCCTATGCACTCCACCAGCTTCCATGTACCAGAGGGTATTGAGGCTACTCACAGTCACTGCATGCCCAAGCTTGCACTGCACTAGGACTAGGAAGCCTTCACGATATGCACCCAGGATTTAGGAGCAATGCTGGATGGGGCAACAGAACCAACAGATCTCACATAGTGGTCCACGGGCTGCCATACACGTGTAAGGTGCAGGGGCACATTCCCAGAAGCTAGAAAATGTAGCCTGGTCGTGGACAGTGGGCCTTGCCCTTTGTTCTGGGTCACCTTCTCTTAATGGAACCAGGTGAGTCCTCTCCCCATCACATATTCCAACCAGACGTCACAAGGGCTGGGCTGAACAATGCGTAGACAGTGAGCCTTTGGCTCCCACAGGACATTGTGTCCAGGTCAGGCTCTCTTGGGATCTTCACTGGTGTGGGGGTCGGACCGTAGTAAGTGCTCTGAATGGGCACTCTGCTCAATCATCACAGTCCCAGGTGCCTACCAGCCGCTTGGTGAATCCGACACTCACCCGCCCTTTGGTCCGCCACACTTGCGCTCTGCTGATCCATCATCTAGCAAGAGTCCCATGCCTGCAGCCTGTTTGACCAGGATCTCTGTCCTCGCATACCTTATTGTTGACTGCTACAGAGCCCCTATCCTGCAGGCTGTGCTTACGTCTCTGGGGATCCTCTAGTCGATGTCCCAGGGTGACTCCTGGAAAAACACTGTGCTATCAACTAGCAACCCGTGGATGTTCTGAACTTCCAAACCCGAAGGATCCCTCAACCCCAGCGCAAACCCATTCTTCTGCCTTCACTACCTGCGCCGGTCCAAGGGACTGTGGAGTTCAAGGCAATGGCTCACCTCCCTTTTACTTGTGTAATCAAACAAAGGTGAGGCCCCCAGAGCAGCCCAAAGTTGGGATGGCTGATGAGAAGGCCAAGGAGGAGAAGGAGAGGGAAAATAGGAGTAGGGCTAGGAAGAGACAGACATGCCACAGAAGGACGGAGAAAGGGGTGTCCTTAGCAACGGAAAAGTTGCACCAGCCATTCCCAGGAGATCCAGGGAGAACTCACTGCGGTGCAATTCAGTCCTGGGCCTTAGGAGGGAAACACCTTGCCAGAGAGGGTCCAGGTGTCTCCCAGGAACTTGTGCTCTGGCCACCATGTGGTCCCCAAGTGGCACAGACCTGCTGTAGATGGGTTGAAAATGAGAAAGCCTGAGACAGTGGCAACAGTGCTTTAGGAGTCAGCCCCAGGCAGCTCAGGTGCTGCCAAAGAAGTGGGTCGAGGAAGGGCTGAAAGAACTTTGGCCCAGATCTCCAAGTTTCCAAGGGTCAGGCAAAAAGGTACAGGGTGAACAGCCTTCTTTCAGTCTATTTGGGAGCTTTCCTCTACCCACAGCTGCTAGCAAGAGGCCCCACAAGAGAAGAGTTCCATGCCAATGGCCTTGCTGCTGCTGCGAATATCGAGTAATCAAGGTAAGATGCCTTTAACTCATTAGCATCGTCTTGCTTCTTTGGAGGGAGATTTTGGCACCGTGCAAAAGAAGGTTCTGGATTAGAAAGAGAGTAGGAGTTTGGAGGATAACACAGGGACCTTAGAGGGTGTATGTAGCAGAGGTTCTGGAGCCTGCACCACCATTCAGTCTGCCCCTTCTTCCTCCAACTTGTCAACCCCAGGGGGACTTCAGACACAATGGCACCACCCATGGACACTTGTCAGATGCCAGCTATTCCTGCCACCTCCCTACCGGCAGGCCAGGCTGCTGGGTCCCTGGTCCAGTCACTCTTCCTTCCCCCAAACTCAATAGAGATGAAAGGGAATCCCTAGCTACCTTTCTTTGCCTCCTCTCACTTGCCCTCTTCCTTGTTTTAGGTCCAGCCCTAATGTGGGGATCCTAGCCAGTGAGAGTCAACGCCCTACTCACTTGGCAAGAGCTGCAGCACCTCCCATTTACCACCACCCTACACCTTCTATCTCAGAGCCTTTTTCTGGCAAGCCATCTCCCTGCAGAATGGAAATCCCAATCCCCACATGCACAGATTCTCCTCTTCCCTTTCCTCCTCCTCCTTTCCCCTTCCTCTTCTTTCTCTCCCACTCCTCCTCTAGTCCCTTCCATCAGCAATCCCATGAGTACTGGCCAATCCTAACACTAGCAAGTGTCTCTAGCTACCACCAGAGCCAATGCATCTGGGCTTCAGATCCAGTAGCCAGCTGTAGAACCCAAGGTTACTGCTATGGACATTACTCCCCCTTATAAGGTGGAGATCTTCAGATCTTCCCCCAGATCCAAGGGTATCTGCTGTCCATTCCTCCAGATGCAATCACCTAGGCAGCACAGGCAGCCAGCAGAGGGACCAGTTTCCATTGGCCGCCTACACCTAGGGTCTCCTGCCCCAACCATTTCAATTTTCACATCCCTCTGTCTGAGCAACCGCTCCTTAGCCTACATCCGGGATCCTTCATCCACAACCAGGGAGAGCCTGTTTCTCCTGCTCCTGGTCATGGATCATGTGCTGGCCTCCTTGCTACCAGGCAGAGCTTCTGTACCATCACCCTGCAAACCTGCCACCATCAGTGCTACGGAACCATGTCTCCTTCCAAGGCTGTCTTCTTCCTGTCTTTAACTGTCTCCCACAACCACTTGGGCCCATGTTCCAAGTGCTTCCTGGTTCTGGGAAGTTCCCACTAAATGGCAGTATGGCCTCAGCCCCATCTCCACAAGTTAGCATGCACAGTGGGTGCAGGGACTGAGCACAGCTCTCTACCATCCAGCTAGGACTCCTTGTAAGCAGTGACAATACAATTTTTTCTCTTCTGGCAGTCTGGGAACTCCATGCTTCCTTTCCACAGCCCCAGACAGGTGCTGACCTGCTCTCCGTCACTAGAGGTGTGTCCCTATTCTTTAGAAATACATGTTAATGTGGCCTCTTTGGCTCCTTTCACAAAACAAAATTATTTGGAGAGGAAGATACAATTCCATGTGTGTCAAAATCATGGTCCCCTTCTTGGCTGAGGAGGGTTCCATGGTTTGGGCTTAGCATGGTGAGTTTTTTCACCCAGCTCTTTGTGGAGGTCTGTGCTAGAGTCTTCAATTCTTAAAGATAAAGCTGATGTGAATATCCTTGTTAAAAAATTTATAAACATACAAAGGAAGAGAAGGACTATGTCATAGGCTCAGTAGAGGTGTCACTTTTCAATGGGCACACTTCCTGCCTGCTGTAGGATAGTAGCAGAGGAGTTCTAGCCCCTACTCTTCCTTTCCAAAGAGAGTTGAAAGATAGGCTCTGCCTGACTCTCAGACAGGATCTCTCTTGGTGTTGAGGAGGAACTGTGGGAGAACAAGGACATGATTGGCAAGTCCAATACACGGTTCAAAATCATGGTTTACTTAAATATGTGATTTTTTTCCAGGTGTGTGTGGGGGATACTGGAGATTTAATTCAGGGGCACTTGACCACTGAGTCGCACCCCCAGCCCTATTTTTGTGTTTTACTTAGAGACAGGGTCTTACTCAGTTGCCCAGTGCCTTGCTTTTGCTGAGGCTGGCTTTGAACTCATTATCTTCCTGCCTCAGTCTACAGAGCTGCTGGGATTACAGGCATGCGCCACCATGCCCAGCTTAAATACGTGACTTCTGCTGCCTGCCGATGCACAGCCAAAATTGACAGAAGAATGGAGAAGACTAATGAATTGGAAACATTGCAAATGTCTTTCCAGTACCTAGATTAAAACATTTGGGTGTTGGTAGTAGGCCCTCAACAACATCCACACTGGAGGGAGGAAACCCATGAGTCAATTAGTCTGATGCAAATGTTGTGAAGTGACAGGTGCCAGGAAAACGTGTAAGGATTGCTTCATCCAGACCTTCCCAGGCAATGCCATTTCCATTGAGCTACTGAAAAACAGTATCGTTTTCCAATGGGCACTATAAATAAAGCATTTGAGGGCTTTTCCCTTTATTTGGATCAGACCCATCAGGTCTCTTCCACCTGTCAAGTCCCTGCTTTAATCAATTTCCTATGTATTTTGTCTTTCTTTCTTTCTTTTTTTTTGTACTAGGGATTGAACTCAGGGGCTCTCAACCACTGAGCCACATCTTCAGCCCTATTTTGTATTTTATTTAGAGACAGAGTCTCACTGAGTTGCTTAGTGTCTTGCCATTGCTGAGGCTGGCTTTGAACTCATGATCCTCCAGAGCCACTGGGTTACAGGTGTGTGCTACTGTGCCTGGTTTTTGTGTTTATTTCTTAATATTACTTCCTAGCTTTTATTTCCAACTGGGCCAACTGATGGTTACCTGCTTCCTCCCCACACAGGTCATGAGCAGAAACCTATTCACTTGAAAATCCATTATAATTTGCCTTTCTAGATGCCTTCCAGGAAGCCCACATCAACTAGCTTATCTCTATGGAAGAACACAGCACTGGATTTCATTCTGCATGAACCTCAGTGGGTCCAGAATACAACTTTTACATATTTGGATCCTGGGAAATCAATGGAAAAGAAATCTGGATGCCAGGGTACATTCAGAAGAGGGATGGATGGATGAATCTCTGCTGACAATTGGTGACTTACATCTTCTTAAGGAGACTAGAGCCCCGCATGGGCCTCTGTCTGCTCCTGAACTGACTTCCTCTTGGTTGGTGAATTCAACCCTTACTGACAAGACACGTTTCTCAGGACCATGAAAAGAAGGTTATTACAGGATCATCTATACCAGGCAGAGGCACCAGAGGGCAGAGCATGAGCTCTGGAATCACACAACCTGGGTGCAAGGCCTGGCTGGGCCACTATCAGGTGACGGACCTGAGGAAGGGTGTTGGGCTTCACTGTGTTCTTAGGACATGCCCTCCAACAAGTGAATGGAACCTGTCGAGATGGAAGGGGTGGGGAGGGTGGCAGCATCCAGTCAGCCTCAGGACAGTGCTCCTTCTCCTTGGAAAAGGAACACCGGTGGCAAGGCGTCATTGAGGCACTGGAGAGGTGGCTGGAGGGGCCTGGCAGGATCTTGAGTCACCTGGCACTAGGTTTTCAACATCACTGTTGCTGCTGTGTAAAGTCCACGCCCCCTAAGTTCTCCCCACCTCCAACTCCCCATATGGCCCCACTCACTCCACCAGCCTCCGCGCTCCAGAGGAGAGTGTTGGTGACACAAAGGCACTAGGTACCCAAGCTAGCGCCCTGGGCCGAGCACCGCAGAGCCTTCAGAACCTGCCATCCAGAACGCAGAAGCTCTGCTGGATAGCACCTCAGTCCCAACAATCCTCACATAGAGGCCCACACATTGCTACTCACATGCAAGAGTAGGGGCACGTCCCTAAGAGCTCAAAAATGAAGCCCGGTAGTGAACCTTTCCTCCTCAAGATGGCTGCACCGCCCTATCTACGGTCACATGTTCCAGCCAGACGTCACTATACCTGGGCTGAACAGTGTGCGTTGGGCCTCCACTAGGTGTGTCCTAGACAAGCTCCCTTGGTCGCTCCTGAAGGAAGCATCTGCTCTGTCATTCTACTGCCTGCCCCTGTCCAACTGAGGTTTGCACTTTGGCCTGGCCCGCAGGTCTGCATGGCCCTGGGGCTCCATCATCTACCAAGCGCCCTGCCTGCACGCTCTTCAGCCGGGATCTCCATCCTCTTGGTCTGCTGGCTGCCACAGAGTCCCTCTCCTGCAGGCTGCACACACCTCTCTGGGGATCGTCCAGCTGGTGTCCTAGGGAGATTCCCAGAAAAAGCCCGTGCTGTCAACCAGCAACTCATGGGTGTTCCCATCTCCCAGAACTTTAAGGATCCTTCCTCCACGGTGCAAACACATTCTCCTACCTTCACCGTTTGAGCAGGTCCACGGGGCTGTGGAGCCCATGACACCAGCTGGCCTCCCTTTTCCTCCTCCCAAGGAAACAGAAGTGAGGACCCCAGAGCAACCCGAAGTAGGGATGACTGTGAGGAGGAGGAGGAGGAGGATCAGGGCTAGGAAGAGACAGACCAGAGCAGGACAATGAGGAAAGCATGCTTCTCAAAACAGAAAAGCAGCACAGCCAAGCCCCTGGAGATCCAGGGAGACCTCACTGTGGTGCAGCCCATTCCTGGGCCTCAGGAGGGAAACACTTTGAAAGGACCCAGGTGGGAACTTGTGCTCTGGTTGCCATGCTGTCCCCAACAGGCACAGCCCTGCTGGGGTGTGCTGAATCTGGGGCAGTCTGATGCAGTCAGCCCCAGGCTCTGTGCTGCCAGAGAATGGGGCCAAGGAAGGCTGGATGAACACCATTTGGGGAGCTATCGAGGTTCCCATGCATCAGGCAATGGGGTGCAGGGAGAAAAGCCTTTTTGTGGCCCATTTGGAAGCTGTCCTCTGCCCATAGCTGCTAGCTGGAGGCCCCTTGAGAGAAAGAGGCCCATGCCAATGGCCCTGCCGCTGCCAATACCGAGAAATTTAGATGAGCTGCTCCCACTTTCGAAGCCTCTTCTTGTTTTCTCTGGAGGAAGACTTTGGCACCCTGCAGGAGTAGGTTCTGGGTTTGAAGAAGAATAGCAGTTTGGAGGATAACACAGAGACCTCAGAGGTTACAGTGGAGGCTGTGGCAGACTGCACCAGTACTCAGCCTGACCTTTCTTTCTCCCCACCTGGCTCCCACAGGGACTGCAGACCCACTGACCCCACCCACTGACATTTGTCAGATGCCAGCTAGCTATTCCTGCCACCTCCCAACTGGCAAACCAAGCTGCTGGGCCCCTGATTCTGTCCCTCTGCCTCCCCACCTCCACACCCAATAGGGATGAGAGGGGAATCCCTAGTTGTCTTCCTTTGTTCTTCCTAGTAGCCCTCTTCCTCTTTTTAGGTCCAGTCCTAAGATGGGGGTCCTGGCCAGTGACAGTCAACACTCACTTGGCAAGAGCTACAGCACTTCCGGTTTACTACAACCCTATATCTTGTATCTCAGCCTTTTTTCTGGCAAGGCTTCTCCCTGCAGAATGGAAATCCCAATCCCCATGTGCATAGATTCTCCTCTTCCCTTTCATCCTCCTCTTCTTTCTCTCCTACTCCTCCTCTAGTCCCTTCCACCAGCAACCCGATGAGCACTGGCCAGTCCCTAACTCTGGAAGTGTCACTTCCACAACCAGAGCCAATACATCTGTGCTTCAGTCCCAGGAGCCAGCTGGAGATCCTGAGGTCACAGCCATAGGTACTATTCTGCTTTCTAAGGTGGTCGTCTTCAGAATTGTCCCTGACTTTCCAGGGAGCTGCTTCCCCATTCACCCAGGTGCATTGGCCTAGGCAACACAGGCAACTGGCTGTGGTCTATTCCCCACAGGCCCACCTACACCTAGGGTCTCCTTCACCAACCATTCCAGTTCACTATTTGTACCAGCAACCACTCCTCAGCCAACCTCTGGGAGCTTTCTTGGGTAACAAAGGTGACCCCCTCTCTGCAACACTGCAATGCTTCTCCTGTTGCCAGTTATGGATCATGCACTCACTTCCTTACTACCAGGCAGAGCCTTTGCACCATCATCCTTCAACCCTGCCACTGACACTGCTATGGACACCACCTCTCCTTCTAAGGCTCTGGTCTCCCACATTCTAGGGTGATTTCTGGTTCTGGGAAACTTTCACCCAGTGGTAGCACTGCCTTGGCTTATCTCCAAGGTGGGGTGCAGGAGGCACCCTTTAGTCAATAGCTAGGGTTCCTCTTGGGCAGTGACAGCACAACTTTTTCTTTTTGGGCATTCCAGGAACCCCAGAACAGGTTATGGGCTTAGCCTGACATAGCTCAATTGGTGAGTTGGGCAGCACAAGGCAGACAGAATTGGGCATATGATATCATCTCCAACCCCATTTGGAACATTTAACAGCTGGCCAGCCTTCCCCCGGAACCCAGGTATAGGTACAGTCACATGATCTGGCTAAGGACTTGCCAAGCACAGATGGCACTTCACTATTTGCCAGCATAACTCCAGTCCTGTGGGTCCTGCAGCTCACAAGAGTGGAGGGAATGCTGGGTTTGGCTCCCCATTCCAAGCCCTGGACCCAAGTCTGGAGACCAATCTAGACTGTGCTGGATCTGAGGCACCCCACACTGGAGCTTTATGGATACTCAATAAAGCCCCTTTAATGTCTAGCTTGGCTGATCTGAGCTCTAGGCTTTTCCTTGCATTTGGACCTAGCTCTGATGTCCACTACTAGTTCTCTCCTCCCTCCCTCCCATTGCTATCCTCCTTCTCTAATGATGTGCATAAAATCCTGTTGATTCTAGTTATCTCTCAGTTTCTGTATCTTCACTGATTTGAAGCAGTGGTGGAGAAAAAAGTGGCATGATGGGTGGTGATATTTGGCGCCAGACTTTTGACAAATGTTCTCAGTCCAGGAAAAAGGATGTGAATGTGCCACTTTTATGACAGCCGGGGCAAAGGGCCAGACAGGACTTCAAGTAATAGAGAGCAGGCTCTCTATTCTTCAGTGGTATAGCTCTTGAATATTTTGCCTGAATGGACTTCAATTTTCCATAATGATGTATGATAATCTTATTCCACTTTAAAAATACACACACACACACACACACTGTGTGTGTGTGTGTGTGTGTGTAGGTCCCTGCCCAGCTTTGCCTCTTTTCCACTTCCAGATCAACCACTTCTTTTTACCTCCAAATCTCTAATTATCAATGTATAAGCATTATCAATTTTCAAGTCACTACTATAGACTAGAATGGAACTTGATAGTAATATCAACAACCCTATCCACGTCACAATCTCCTTTTCTCCCAATTAGGTTGTATTGTGAATTTATTTCACAATCCAATGAAATAAAAATTACTGCTGAGCAGTGTAATATGATGACTTTTCCTTTCTATTTTTTTCTTAATGTTCTATGTACCAGTTATTTACTCAACCGTAAACTCCTCACCAAATATATAATTCTTCTCTAAATATGTTAATCAGTTTGTCAATTTTTGGTGAAAAATATATCTCTGGTAGCCTTCTTCCATGTGGACTGGTGGTTTTCTATGCAGTCATCTTGGTCATTCCCTTGTATTGCTGGGTCTTTCTTTTGTTCACATCTTCCTCTTAATCACTCATTTTGGTTGAGCAATAACTTTCCCAATAAAGGGCATAAAAAGTAAAATTTCTAAACCCTGACCTTGGATGTCTTAGAAATTTTACCCACCCTTTTACCAATTGAGGACAGAGAGACTTTTCCATCAGAATTTTGAAGGTATTGATCTATTTTCTTCTAGTTTCTGGCATCATATTATTAAGATTTTCCATCCTTTGTATGAAAAGTAGTTTTTTTATTGTAGGGTTTTTGTACTAAAATTCACAATGATAAACCTTAGTGTGGGGTTGAAAACTGATGGCCTTCAGTAAATTTCCTTGAATTATTTCACTAATCATTTCTTTGCTCTCCTCCCTCAGTTCTCTCTTTATAGGATGTCTATTATTCATACACGAGGCCTTTTGTTCTGGTCTTTTCTTTCCTATTTTCCATCTTCTCTGTTTTGTTTGTAGTACATTGTCAAAAAAAATTCCTCAACTTCATTTTCTAATCCTTCTATTGAGTTTTAAGTTTATATTTCAAGATGTTTTTAGTTTTCTGGATATTTCTTATTTTGTAATGGAGAAAAACTACTAATTTTTTACCTGAGAAATTAATGGCAATTCTTTAAAAAATGTTCTCCTCTCCTTTCATAGTCCCCCTTTCCAACATACTGGGTTGTTCTGTTTGCTTGTTTTGAGGCTACCTTTTACCCCAGATGTTCCTCAAATGTGTGGTGATCCTTGGCTATCTGAACATATTAAATAGGAAGATATGAAGCTGCCAGGAAGTAGTTGGAGTAGAATTCGTTTGTATTTATTCTTATATTTGTTGATAAAACAGACTCAGCTAAACAAAACAATTCACTACTTCTAGACTAAACGAGGAAAAACTACACCAAAGTAAAAAAACATAAGTGAGGCTGAAAATTCATTTCTAGCTCTTAATTTTTCAGCCTACCTGCTGTTTAAAAAGCTGCAATACATTAGTACTCAAAATTTATATGAACCAGTCACTATTCTGACAGGTCAGAGGGCCATCTATTAGTTCAGGTAAAATCAACCTGATACTCGAAATAGTTTTCAATAAAAAGTCATTATATTTCAAAAAAAATTTTCCTCTTTATTGAAACATAAAACACATTTACAGCATGCAGGTTAACTTAAAATTATATGGTGTCTTCCCAAACCAATTATCTTTGCATGTTTTTCAAGCACTGAAAATAAACCAACATATTCCACAGGTAGACTCAGACTCTATTCTGTCACCTCATGTCAAATTCAGAGTCACATACAAATTAAGAGTTATGCACAGTAGTCAGTTTCCTTAAGTTAAGCAAATAATTTAATTGATCACCATGAATAAATATTACTTTTATTTCATTGAGTTTATCTTCTGAACCATTACTCAATACCATTCAGAGTAACATTAATATATCCAGTCAAAAAAAAAAAAAAAAAGGACTGTAAATTGAAATAAGTGTCAATATTCTAGATGGTCAGACATTTCAATTTATGAGAGTAAATGCTATATTTAATGACCTACCATAACAAAAAGAACAGTTCACTGAAAACAATTTTTATGAAACTCCTGGTACACTTTATGAAATTTTGAAATTATAAATAGAAAAGAACCATTAAGATATTTAAAAAAACCTAACACTGTGTATTCTGAACCACATGCTAGTTACAATTCATTGTTTGTTACACAGCACCATACCCATGATACATCTTACAAGAAACTACTGTATTCAGACAAGAGAAAAAAAATTTTTTATGAATATTGCTAAAGAAGCAAGTTTTCACTTGAGAACAAAATATAAATGTCTATGTGAAAGCAGCCAAATGTCTCTCCATTTAAAAAACTATCACCACAAAGAGGCTTGTAGTACTTTCTTATCTGTAGTACTTATATTTCACTGCACCCAAGATTTCATCTCAATTTATGGAGTGTTTCTTTTAATCAATTCTAAAAGCAACAATCATTTTAAAGGCTGCAGACTACAACAGCAAGGATTTTTGATTGTTAAAAAAATAAATAAATAAATTTTTCTTTCAAATCAAAATTATTATAAAAGTGGAAATTACAATAGTTAAGGAAATAGAAAAATAAGCCAATTATGATCTGAGTCTTCTGACTATAGCTCCAAATTTAATAATACAAATATCTGTGTATAAAACTTTTTCAAAAAGTTAATTCTGCCAGCCATATCCTAATAACAGAATTCTCCAGTTTCTCTACATTCACTGCAAACTTCTGCTAATGTAGTTGTAGTCACTCCCCACCCCAATGGTGAAGCAAACATTGAAATCTCTTTCCTAAAATAACTGTTGACTTAGTATAATGATCTGAGGAAGAAGTGGCAAAAACTGGTACATAGTTTTATATAAACTATGTGTGTGTGTGTGTATATACACATACACATATATACATATATATGTGGATATATATATATATATGCACAAAATTATGGGCTATGGTCAACAATGTAATTTGTTTGAGGATTATTAGTGATTTGCAAACAATTCACTATTTCTAGACTAAACGAGAAATAAATTATAGTGTATGACTTAGTGTAGCAGGTTAAAAACACCTTTAGAGACTGTGACTAAAATTTACCTACACATCTTTAACTTCACTGTGTATCTGTCCTGTTTATTCATTTTCCCCTAAATTTTCATAGGCTAAAAATTTAGATCAGCCCATACAATAGCTAACAATATAAAATTGTTTAATTTTATAGTATCTTAATTCATTTTACTATATGAAAGATGACAAATTGATACCTGCCCAATTCTTATATCAGCTAGCAGGCTCATCAGAATGAAGCAAGGTATTTTCATTCCGTTAAGCTATGTTAAGCATAAATGAGGATGGGAGATAACTCCCTCTTAAACTGAGATTTACTTTTGATATGTAAAATATTTCTATTCAATAAGTGGGCAACAAGCATTTCAGAAGATAACAATCAAGTAGCCGTGCTCACTCAATCTCAAATGCCTACTTAGGGCAGTTGTAAGGTTTCAGTGCTTAAACAGCAATTTTCAGAAGCAAACACCAGAGATAATACAAATCATTTTAACCCTGATTTCACTTCAAGGGATTTTAAAATACAGTACTGACCTGATATATTTTGTGGACATGTAGTGTTGGAAGTGGTAAAATGTAAGACATTTAATCTAAAGATTCAATTTTCCCTTAAAAAAAAAAAAAGAAAGAAAGAAAGAAAAAGGAAGACATGTAATAGGAAAAGAAAAAGAGGAAGCAGTAGCAACCAGGTAACTTAAACAGAAACTCAAAACTAAACATCCATTAAAAAAGCAAATACAAAAAGCATAGTCCTACTAGGTATAGTTAGCTTGGCACAGTGAAGACTAATTTAAGACACAAAAGACAAACTGTGTAATAAATAGGGCCACAGTTGTAAACTGTCATTTTTTCTTCCTAAGACATCAAAATTGCACTCTAGTTGTGTTGGGAAGCAGCAGAGTTTCCAAGAAGAGCGGGTAGGAACAGCTGTACAGGCCAGGTATAATTTGTACATTTTAAAAAGTTATAGTTCTACAATCCCAAGGGGGTAGAAGTGACAGTCACTGAATGACTGATACTATGTCCTCTTCATACTTCAATTACTTTCAACACCTGACAATGAGAAAACGGGGAAAATTTTTTAGTTTTACAAAACTCATGTTTGAGACAATCATGAAGGAAATTAAATATGCCAACAGATTATGAACATTTTAGCCAACAGCTTTGACCACTTTTTAAAAGTTCAATCCTTTGGGGCTGAGATTGTGGCTCAGCAGTAGAGCGCTCACTTAGCATGTGTGAGGCCCTGGGTTCCATCCTCAGCAGCACATAAAAATAAATAAACAAAATAAAGGTATTATGTCCAACTATAACTGAAAAATATTTAAAAAATAAAATAAAAAGTTCAATCCTTTATGTTTTTTCCTCCTCAAATTAAAAGGTTGGCTAATTTTTAAAGCAATATACAGTCATTAGTGCACTCTGGTTTTTTTTTTTTTTTTTTTTTTTCAGTACTAGAGGCGATCTATCACTGAGCTATACACCCAGCCCTTTTCATTTTTTATTTTGAGGCTGACTCTTGCTAATAAGTTGCTGAAGCTAGTCTCAAACTTGTGATCCTCCTGAGTTGCAGAGATTACATGCATGAACCACCACACTTGGCCTGTTAGTGACATTCTTAAATCAAGGACCACTAACCAGCAACTAGTTGTCACATATTGGTAGCTATTAAAAAAAAAAAATGTGGGGAGAGAGGAGTGGAGGGATAGGCATAAACAAAAAACATAAAATGATAGGAAAAGAGATGGGTAAAATAAACAATTATAGTAGTTGTTCTCTGGAGTCATCTTCATACTAAATCGCTACTTATGCATTTAGCTAAAAAACTGTTCAAAGTGTGGTCCAAGACATAAGAAGTATCATGTAAAACTGAGAATTAAGGGTATTAGTATTATTAACATTGTCATCTTACCCCAAAATAAATACAATGTTTAAAAAAAATTATTTTTGGGTACCAGGAATTGAACCCAGGGGCCCCCAATCACTAAGCCACAACCCCTGCCCTTTAAGATTTTTTTAAATTTGAGACAGGGTCTTCCTAAGTTGCTTAGGGCCTCACCAAGTTAATGAGGCTGGCTTTGAACTTGTGATCCTTTTGCCTCAGCCTTCTGAGTAATGAAATGTGGGTTTTTTTTGAGGGGGATACTGGGAAATGACCTCAGGGACACTCCAACACTGAGCCATATCCCCAGCCCTATTTTGTATTTTATTTAGAGACAGGGTCTCACTGAGTTGCTTAGCACCTCACTTTTGCTGAGGCTGGCTTTGAACTTGTAATCCTTCAGCCTCAGCCTCCTGAGCTGCTGGGATTACAGGGTGTGCCAATGCACCCAGCTGAAATGTTTAACATTTTAAAAATAACTTAAAATCTTCTCTACAGAATTTTTAACTTTCAACAATTTATCACCTAAATACATCTTACATTCTTCCATCATGGTTGAAGATTGACTGGTATAAGAAACTAAGAACCACCATCCTTTGGAACAGCAATAAAACAAACCTATAAACAATGATACTGTTATTATAATTTTCAAATCTTCAAAACTGGGTTTAACTGGGTTACCTATCTCTATCATGGGCTAAACTGTTGCACATGTGTTAAGGTCAGTAGTATTTATTTAACTATGACTTAGTCCAGTCAGAAATGTGTACACTGAATCTAACCAATACTTTTGATATACATTTCAATACACAGAAAATAGAGGGGGATAGAGGAACAAGGCATATAAAACAATCAGACATATCCTGAAGGAAGTGTATACTCAGAATAAGTGGCCTAGTTCTCTTTAGTATGTCAGAGTCATTAAGAAGGGGGGTTATTCTAAATTAGTAGAGATGTAAGGGATAAAACTAAGTACACATTTGGATAAATTCAAATCCAGTTTTGGATTATACACTGTTCTAGAAAAATCAGCTGTATAGGATATTAAAACAAAAAAAAAAGAGAGAGGAGCTAGGGGTAGAGCACTTGCCTAGCATGTAAAAGGTTCTGAGTTCAATCTTCAGCCCTACAAAAATAAATAAAATAAAATAAATCCTAACATGGATTGGTATTAGACAATATTAAAAATGATTTTATTAGGTATCATTGTGGCTATGTTGAAAAAATAGTATTTTAGATTCATTAAATAATTAAATCATAAATCCATAATTTATTTTTATGCTGAAGAATTTTTTATAAAGTCAAAATGAGAAGGAAAGTAACCTAAAAAATTATTTGGCTCAAGTTTATAAAAGTATTGTCAGATTCAAACTTACATGAAATCGTAAGTCCACACTCTTTTCTTACATCTTTGGCTTTTAACCTTATATTGTATGGTCCAATTTTATATTAAATTGTTGGAAATGTGAATCCTTTAGTAGAATGCTTTATTCTTTACTCAGATTTAGGGACAGTATTATGCAAAATGCCAAAAACAAGTTAGATTAAGAGAAACTGGCCTGATTATTTGTCAGGACAGTAACAGTTAACCATAAAATTATCTAGTATTGCAGGCGTGAGGCACTGGGTTCAATCCTCAAAAAAATAAATAAAGGTATTGTGTCCATCTATAACTTAAAGGAAAAAAAAAGATCATAATGTATAAAGAAAGCTCTTCAAAGATATATCTAATTTATTGGGTAGTTCTTTTGATACTTTTCTTCTATTTTGATAATTTTTATCTTTCTCCAGGGAACAGATAGTACTTATATAATTAAAAAAAAAAATAAGTAGGGCTTGGGTTGTGGCTCAGTGACAGAGTACTTGCCTCGAATATGTGAGGCCCTGGGTTCCATCCTCAGCACCACATAAAAATAAATAAATAAACAAAATAAAGATATTTTAAAAAATAATAAAACTTGGAAATCTGTTAGATAAATCACCTACAATAGGTAAATGAAAAAATGAAAAACTCATAAAAAATGAAATATAAATGGACCAATAGATCATTAAGATGCTATTTCAGCTATTTTAATTAGAAGCTTAAAAACTATTAATACTCAATGCTACCAAAACTGCAACCAAATAGTATATCTGACTCATTGATTTTATGCAATCTTTCTAGGAAGCCTTAAATATATTCACACTTTGTAATTGCACTTCTGGCAATCTTCTGAAAGTAATCTAAAAGATGAGGGATGCTTCATACTTCAAATATCATATATAGAAATATCAGTTTTGGAAAATAACAAATATGAAAAAAATTATTATATTTCATTAAATTTTCAAGAAAAAGGAATAATTATAAACCATGGCTTACTCATTAGAGAGAATACCAAGAACTATTACAAATGATCCAATGTTAGGTTTAAAAGCAGTAAGAACTCAAATTTGTATAGTATGATCTGAATTTAAAAGAAAAAAGATTGGAAGAAACCATACTAAGTTCCTTCTATAATCATGAAAGGAAAAAATGACAGTAATATAAATTAAAAAAAAAAAGTCCAAAAGTCTGTTTAACAACCAACGGCTCAACACTTCCATGTACAGCTATGATTCAAAAGTCAGATATAAACTACAAACCTGTGAAGATGTGTAAATGTTTATACTTGTTTGCCTCCTCCTCCTCGTACAGCCACTGGCTGACTATTCTGAACAAATGCTCCTCCTCCACGAATTGCACTTGGATGAGTTGGAGAAGCTGCTGGATGTTGCCCAGGACGAATAGGTTTAGCTATTAAGAAACACAAAAACTGACTTAGAAAAAAGCTTAACACACGACTGCAGTGACTGTTTAGGTCTCCTTTTCCTTCTAAAGAATTCCCAATATATTTTGCCTTTTTGATTTCTCTCTTTCTGAACACATCCTTTTCTCCAGAACCTATACAATCCTTAGCTCCTTAAAACTCTTATTCCTGCAGCAGTAATTACTCTGAAACATGAAATAAACACTGATGGCTTATTTTCTTGTAATTTTCTTTTTGCTTTATTAATATTATCTATAGTTTCTCGTATCCCTAACCATTCTTGCTTGCATCTACTTATTTATCTACTTGTCCTAGTTATGTAGTTATTTCTCAATTTCTCTTTTCCTTCCTAAAGGTGTCACCCTGGAGAGCTATAAACAAAACACAAATACTACCATGAGAAGACATCAAATTTCAGATCATGTTCAACTACACAAAAGCATTTATACTTCAAAGTATTCATAGCTTAAAGGTTTTCAGTATGTTCTACTAACCAATCTGTGCAGAATGCCCTCTTCTGGCCATATTCTTTGACCTGACTGCTTCCTTTATGCGATCTACTTCTTGCTGATAACGTTTACGATCACGAGATGCATTTTCTTTGGCTTCTTTCAGTGCTGACTCCAAAGCTTTCACTCTCTCGGCTGTAGCTCTAAGTCGCTTCTCTAACTTAGGAAGTTCACAGCGAAGATCTGCATTATCCCGTACCAACTAAGGTATACAAACAAAATACAGATTCTAGCTTTAACAAGATGGTTTAAGAATAAGAGAATTTCAAAATTTCTTTTTAGAAAAGAAGTAAAACTACATTTTCTGTAAGGTTTTTCCATTTAGTTAGTTGAATTTAAGCATCAACATGCAACATTATAAATATTCATACCTACTTACACATATTTCTCCCAAAGATATACTTTCATTTAATTTGGGGGAAGAATGGATTGTTCCTTTCTCCTACTAAGCAAAAACAATAAAGTACACATAGTGATAGTGCATAGTGCTTTCTTCAGTGTTCAAAAGGTGAAATTAATATCCTTTTAGGATATTAAAGCACAAGTAAGTATAAACTTAGTGTGTCCCTTAATTAAGTATTGAAGATAAGTTTATCTTACTCTGGCGCTAGATAGCAATAAAGTTAAAAAAAAAATGGAGTGTGTTCAACTTTTTTAATTTTTTTTTATTAGCTACACATGACATTACAATGATCTTGGCAATTCATACATTTGAATCATTGGGGTATAAATTACTTTTTAATAGGTAATTTAAAATCATTTATCAAGCCATAATTTTAAAAATCAGGAAAAAACACAGAATTATTAAAAAAAAAAAAAAAGACTGCCTCATTATTTTAGATAGCAGGAGAGTAAATGTAAAAAGACCAAAAATGGGGATGATGATTCTATTTTAACTACAAATACTCACCTACCAAAAATTACTATAAAGAAATAAATAAAACTGACAGATCTAAAATCCTGCAGGGGAAATAAGAATACATGTTTTCACTGGCCTTGGCTGATATTAGGGTTGTTAATATGGCAATCTTTAGTGGTTTCTTTTTTATAATCACTTACTACAATGATGGAATAGCTCAGATTCTTACGACACTGAAAGATTAAAATACTTTGTACTTCAATCTTAAAATCTGTTACCACAAAATAAACTATTACCTGTTTGTGTACTTTAGTGAGTTGTTCAAGATTATTTTCAAGAAAGGAGATTTTTTGCTTTTGAGCAGCACTGCCTCCAGTGTCATCAGAATCGATCTCGGCACTCTGAGAAAAGAAGTTTGATAAATACTGTGAAAAAATTTAAAATCCCCCCCAAAATCTAAGCCTATCTACATAAATATGACAATGTAAAATCGTTTCACTGATGAATAAAAAATAACCACCTCAGCATTATTATTACCTTTTTAACTCTGGTAGCCAGGTCCTGAACAAAGAGCTTGCGCAGATTATGTAAAGTCTGAAGTTCTTTTGCCTTGAATTAAGAATAGCAATATTTTTGGAATTCAGTCTTTAAATTCAGGGAAAACACACACACACACACACACACACACACACACACACCCCTCCCCAATTCTACTCATTTTTACATTTTTCTTACCACAGTCTCTTCCAAACCCTTCAGGTCTTGTCTTGCTTGTTCTCGCCTATCTTGCATAACACTACAAGTAGAAGAATGTATTTTTTCAAGTTTGATTCTATAAATTCTAGTTTTATTTAACACAAGAGCTGAATCAAAATATTTTGTGAAAGAACTGATCATTAAATCCAAATAAATGAAATATACTTTAAGTTAATCCATATTGTATTTTCCAAAGAAATTTTTATATGCTTTATAACCTTTTACCTGGGAGGAGCAATTACTGGGGACTGGACCCAGGGGCTTTACCATTGTGCTCCATCACTAACCCTTCTTATTTTTTATTTTGACATAGGGTCTCCCTATGTTGCTTGGGGACTCACTGAATTGCTGAGGTGGGCTTCAAACTTGCAATCCTCCTATCTCGGCCTCCCGAGTTGCTGGGATTACAGGTGTGTGTCACCATGCCCAGAATTTTATATATTCTTTTAAATCGATAATTTTCACTTTGAAATATGCCACATATGTAGTATACTGCTACTTGACCAAAATGATACTGGTTAAACTGGTTAATTAATATATAATAGAGATTATAAACTGTCCAAAATTAACATTTTAAATTGAAATTATTCTTAGCAAAATTATGGCTGTAATTCAGCAGAATATTTATAAAATCTTCTCTGAACTGGTTGATGGTGTAACAATCTCAACAGTAATTCACTGTAAATCGTCTTAGAAATTCAAGAAATGTGAAAAATTATAGCCACAAGTTTTTTATCTGCTC
The DNA here is from genome assembly GCF_045843805.1 of Urocitellus parryii. Classification (NCBI taxonomy): domain Eukaryota; kingdom Metazoa; phylum Chordata; class Mammalia; order Rodentia; family Sciuridae; genus Urocitellus; species Urocitellus parryii. Next base: position 52,024,822 of record NC_135539.1, read on the forward strand.
AGATTCTGGAAAACTGAACATTAACTCAGTAAATGAGAAAAAGTCAACAGTGAAAACCTGTTTGAAAAGATAAGGTTAAAATAATAATTTTCCTTTAATAAAATCAAATTTGACAAAATGTCAGTTTTTGTGGCAGGTATCAAAATTTTCTATACTACTGTCATGTTTTAGGTTTATTTTTATAATGGCTCCTGAAGTAATATGACAACAAAGAAATCGTAAGTAGGTTGATAACAGGACTCTAAATCTTGACTACACTGAAATATAACATTGCTTTCACTGAAGTACAAGTGTATATTGCAAGCTTTTAGATATAAATCAACTCAGAAGACTGATATTAACTACATACATAACATATACAGTTTTATTTTAAAATTTTAATGAAAACAATTACTCACGTAAGTTCATGTAATTTTCTGCTCTTTTCCTGATCTGTAGCTTTCAGCTTCTCATGTTCTACTCTTAGACGTTCTTGCTCTAACATCATTTTCTGGTTTTGGCTAACAAAAGAAAAGAAATATAAGCTCAATTTCAATTTTCTGGATGTCATTGTCACAATTTTTTGAAGGCTAAAATTATATAATTACAGGCCTCCTCTGTTATCCCATCAGGGCAGAAAGGAAGGGGACATGCCTAGTTAGAGCCATATGATATTTTTCATATTTTGATTTAATGATTTTATTCAAGAAATCCCTATTCCTGCTTCCATTACGCATTAATACAACACCCACATGTCCCAAATTTGTCACCACTTTGTTTTTTACTCTCCTACGGTTCCTACTTAAATGGTTGCAAACCTCTAATGTATTCAGTCTATGGGTATGAATCTGATTATGGAAGTAGGCAAAATGTACTCTATATAAACAGAAATGACAATTTCTACTAAAACATTAGCATTTTAAATCCCACCATTCCCAGGTAAAGACTTTTCTCAAATGACTCAGAAATTATCTATTTGTTATAATGAGTTTAGTTTAACATAGATTTCTTTTTTCTTTTTACTGAATATTTTGATAAAATGACCTAAATTTTCAAGAATTTGACCAGGAACTTAGATGTTTTATTCATAAGTATGAAAATTCCTTATTTCTCAAGTAAAAAATCTATAGGTTTCTAAGATTGTCAGTTGGAATTTATTATTTCATCCTGCTTAAACAACCACTGTTTATGAATTAATTTATTCTAAGAAAGAAACAGTATAATACTTACTCTTGAAGATCAGTTATAAGTTTTTCCTTTGCCTCAACTTCATCTCTCAAACTACTGATTTGTTTTTGATGAGTTTCTCTGTGACTCTGGATTTGTTGTTCAACAGCTTGCTAACATTTTCAGAAAAAAAATAAAGATATTAAAAAGAGACTAATAAAAACTATTAATAATGATAGACTAAAGCCATTAGAATCAAATGTAACATCAGACTTGCCTTAACTTCATTTGCAGTCTGAACCTTATTTAAGTGCTCTTTTTCCATCTCATGGACTTTTTCTGTTTGGGTAAGGAAGAAAAGAATGAAATAAACCTTCTAGTTTCTCACCAAGCCAAGGAAACAAATGGGTTGTGTTATATTTTTCTTAGCAGTCCTCCAATCAATGATATGTTGACTAGTACCCTTAGTTATATCCGTTGTGCTGATAATATGGAAGGGAAATAAAATAGCCTCTCAGATCCCTATATTAAGATTTAAACACATACATGCGCACGTACATACTCTCTTTCTCTACATAACTTTGTGGGACATTCCTAGATTGGCCATTTATATATTCTAACACAATTTTAAAAAATATTTTAAAGTCATGTTAAAGTATTATGATTTGCTTATCATTCCAAGTTATCTATATTCCTACCATTTTCTTTATAAGTATACAACATTTACATTAAAGTAAAAAAGGATTAATATAGATATAACTCATAGATAATTGAAAGATAATACCTTGTGCTCGGAGCTGGACTAATTCTTCACTGAGACAATCAACAGATTCTTCCAGCTGTCTTTTCTTTTGCTCCACATTTTGAAGGTATTCAGTCAATGACTTAATTTTGGCTTCATGCTTTCGAGAAAAAAATATACTGATATGAAGTGGAAAAACTATCTCATGCACACATTTTGTTATAAATATTTTCAAGGAAATAAGTTTTACTAATATATGTAAATGTATAATAGATCTGAAGGTATTTCACTCTAGAATGTTCAGGTACCAGATTTAAAACATTAAAGAATTTATTCAATTCAATGGTTACATGTATAGCTATGCCAGTTGTAAACTAAAGCAATGAAAGATTACAATATAATATTTTTCTCACTACCTCCATTTAATGTCATCCACTTCCCTTTGTGAATAATTCCTATCTTGGTGAATGACCCATTACTCAGCAGCCAAAATGGAAAACTGGTGCCCTGCAATCCTGCCCATTCTGAAATTCTTCTAGTCTTTAATGGTCATAACAGTCATATCTTTAAATATACTTATTGTATATACATATTGGCAAATATAAACTAGTTAAGTCATTCAAGTTATTATACTATAGTGAGATTAGGTAAACAACTTGATTAAATTAAGGTTTTGATTTAGTTACTGGCAATTTGATTAGTTACAGAAGCACAATTTATATCTGTTTGTTTAAAAAATAAAGAAATTTTGTTCTGTAACACACATACCTGAGAGATACGAAGCTGGCATGCTGCTAACTCCTTTTCATTTTCTTCCATTTTTTTGTTGCTCTCAGTTTGTGTGCTTTCTAATTGTTTGCAGCGTTTCACCATTGTTTTTACTTCTGACTTCATTTTGCTAATGTACAGTCTTGCAACAGTGAACTCTTCATCTATCATGCCAGTTCCCTCAGGTTGCTGTGAGATAAAAATGAAATAAAACTTAAAGCCCAAAATATTCAAGTTTGTGTTTTCTTATTAGACTTGAAAGTCTGCAATTTTTTATAATTACTCTTTTAATAAAGGGCAAGAGCTTACTTTTTCCTTTCCTACTTTGAACCCTGAAATAATATTAATCTATGCCTACAAAACAAAAAAAAAAAGAATATAAACATGAACATACTGATGCATTATACCTCTTTCAACTTCTGTATTTCTTCTTCACAGGACCTCTTCTGTAAAATCATTAATATGCAACTTAAGTTTAAAACTTAATAAGGGTGCTTAGGGAGGGAAAAGAAGACTTTTAAGCTTAATAGGAGGAACCATGGTTACTTCTGTAACTTTTACAGATTTTATTACAAAATTATTAGTGGAATTTGGAAAAGAAGAAAAAAATTTTTTGTTTTTTTTGTTTTTTGGGTTTTGTGGTTGTTGATGATATGAATGTCAAGAAAAACTCCTGGAACTAATAAGCCATTATAGCAAGGTTGCAGGATACAAGGTTGATGTATAAGTAAACTGTTTTCCATATATCAACAATGAATAACTAGAATTTGAAATTAAAAAATACAATGTCATTTTCATTAGCACCAAAGAATAGAAAAAACAATATTTAAGTGTAAGTCTAACATAATATGTAGAAGATCTACATATAGAAACACCAAACACTGATGAAAGAATATATTCCCATCAAAATCACAGAAAGCTATTTTGTGAATATTGACAAACTGACTTTGAAATCTGTAAGTAGAGTCAAAGATCCTGAATAATGAACAGAATGCTAAAGAAGAACAAAGACTGACACTAAAGATTTACTGTAAAGCTTCAATAATCAAGATAGTACAGTAGTCTCTCTTTCCTAGGGAAATATATTTTAAGATGTTCCACACATGCCTGAAACCAGATATTACTTAACTTTGTATGTGCCAAGTTTTTTCCTATAAATATATACCTATGATAAAGTTTAATTTATATAGTGGGCATAGTAAGAGACTGACAACAACAGTAAAATAACAATTATAATTATATACTGTAAAAAGTTACTAAAAACTTATGGTTTAGTTATGAAAATTTTTACTTAATATTTTCACACTATGGTTTACTGCAAGTAACTGAAACTTTGGAAAGCAAAACCATGAAGAGGAAAAGACAAAAGTATTGACAAAAGAAAAGATAATTGTGTCAATGGAATAGCAGAGAGAACACAGGAATAGACCCACACAAATATAGTAAATAAGATCTCTAACAAAAGATAGTCTTTTAAACAAATGATGCCATAACCACACATCCACACACAAAATAATGAAACCTAATGCTTAATTCTGAATGGATCACAGACCTGAATGTAAATACAAAACTAAAAAATTTTTAGACAATAAAAAAGAGAAAATATAGGTGACCTTGGGTTTGGGGGTAAATATTTAAATATAATACAAAAAATGCAATCAATGAAAGAAAAAAAAGGTTAATTTGGAATTCACTAAAATTAAAAATTGCTGCTCTATAAAAGACATTGTTAAGAGAAATAAGATAAGACACAGACTAGAGAAGTATTGTAAAACACTATTTGATAAAAGACTCATAATCAAAATGTACAAAGAATTCTGAAAATTCAACAAAAACCCAAATAACCCAACTACAAATTAAAATAACAATGACCTAACCTTATACATTAAGAAAATAGCTAATATCAAAAAAAACAAATAATATTAAATGATGGTGAGGATCTGAAACAAGAACTCAATTAATTGCTGGGAGGAAGGTAAAATGCTATAGCTATTTTAGAATACAGTATGGGAGTTTCCAAACATATAATCCAGCAGTCACACTCAAAATCACACTGCTGGATATTTTTACCCAATTGAATTGAGAACCTTATCCATAGAAACCCTGCACATGAATATTTATGGCAGCTTTATGCATAATTCAAAAAGTAGAAGCCACTGAGTAGGTGAATAGATAAGTTATTCATAAATTGTAATATTATTCAGTAATAAAAGAAATAAATTATTGCACAATGAAAAGACATGAAAGAATCACAAATGAAAGGTAGTTTGAAAAGCTTACAGTGTGATTTCAACTATATAACATTTTGGAAATGAGAAACACAGATCTTGTAAAAACATAAGTCTCGGGGGTAGGGGTGAATAGGTTAAAAAAAGCATGGGGGTAGTGAAAGTATTCTATTTGATACTATAATGATGTAATGATGGAGCTATCATATACAATTTTTATTCATACAAATGTAAAACAAAGATTGAATTGTTATATGGAAAAAAATGTAGAGGCTAACAGGAAAATATAAATGTGTAAATGGTACAATTACTGAGGATCCTCATTTTAAAAAATTTTTATCCAAGTACCTATTTGCAAGACTGACATTCAAAAAACACTATAAATGGCATAGTGAATAAAGGAGTCAAGTAATCAGGGAACCTATACTCTATCTCTGGCTCTGCCACTAAACATAAGCTACTTCTATTTATTTCTCTAACTTTATCATTTTTTCACTTAGATTATGATTACTTGAACACAAAATGGAAAGGCTTTTTTTTTCTTAAAAGAAGTACTTTAATATATAAAGCAAATTTTGAACAACCCCATTCTAGTGTTTAATGAAAAGAAGTCAATCTTTTCCATTCCCAGAGGTCCCTACATATCTCTGTATCTCATATAACTTCACCATAAACAGGATAAGGCAGAATGTTCAGACTGATGGTAAAGAGAGTGTAAAGTAAGTCACCCATAATTTAATAATACCTTTCCTTTGTTTCAAAGGTAAGTCAATGAAGAAATGACCAGATATTCGAAAGGTCACAAGAATCCTTGCCTTCATCAACAAAAATCAACTTTAAACAATAAACAAATGGAAAGAATGTGTGTTCCATATAAAAAAACCTTTATCTTCATTTCTAACTCTTGTTAAACTTGACTTTTTGTAGGCGCTCACTATAAACCCAAGTACAAGCTCATTTTCCATGTTATTATAATTATTCTTTTTTTTTTGCATGTGGGGGTGGGGAAGAAATACTGGGGTGTTACAGTTTGGATGTGGTGTTCCCCCTAAAGCTCACATGTGAGACAATGCAAGGTTTGCAGGAAAAATGACTGGGTCATAGCCTTAACCTAATCAGTGGTTTAATCCCTGATGGTATTAACTGAGTGGGGACTGGAGGAAGGTGGGATGTGACTGGAGGAAGTGGTTCACTGGGGGTGTGGCTGTAAGGTATATATTTTGTATCTGGAAAGTGGAGTCTCTGTTTCCTGATCACCATGTGAGGTGTTCTCCTAGGCTACACTCTTCTGCCATGATGTCCTGCCTCACCCTCAGCCATGGAGCCTGTTGTCTATGGATTGAGACATCTGAAACTGTGAGCCCCTAAATAAACCTTTCCTTCTCTACAGTTATTCTGGTCTGGCATTTCAGTCACAGTAGTGAAAAAGCTAACTAAAACATGGGGACTGAACTCAGGGGCACTTAACCAGAACCACATCCCCAGCTCCCCCTTTTGATGTATTTTATTTAGAAACAGGACCTCACTGAGTTGCTTAGCACCTCGCTAAATTTCTGAGGCTGGCTATGAACTCATGATCCTCTTGCCTCAACCTCCCAAGCCTCTAGAATTACAGGCATATAATTGTTTTAATCAAAAAAGTAAGGTCCAAGGAATAACTACTACAACATACAAATTTTTCATATTAATGGCATATTTTAGCACTTAAAAAAGATAGGAGCCAGATGCAGTAGCTCACATGGGTAATCCAGTAAGTTGAGAGACTGAGGCAGGAGAAGCCAAGTTCAATGCCAGCCTGAGCAAATTAGCAAGACTATTTAAAATAATAAAAGGGCTAGAGGTAAAGCATCATTGGATTCAATCCCTAGTACTGAAAACAAAACATCAACAACAAAAGATTATTTGAAGGGGCAAAAAAAGGGCATAAAGCGTGGCAGATTTTTAAAAACTGTTAACTCTAGAAGGGGGGGATAGGGATTGAAATCAAATTCTCTCCATGTATGATTTTGTCAAAATGAATCCAACTACTATGTATAATTAGAATATTCAAATTATTATTCTCTGTACTATTGTATATTTAAAATATTTCATACTAAAATTTTTCAAAAGAATGAAATACTCATTTTTTACTTAAAGCACCATAGTTTCTTTCCTGAGCTAATCTGTTCCAAAGACTTTCACATATGGCAATTTATTAAGATTGATTTCTAAGTGTGAAATCCTTTCACAGTAGGAAAAAAAGCCAAACGTGAGGCTTGATAAGTGCTACTTACTGAAGATTTTATTTGGATAACCTCATTCTCTTTTTTTTCCCCATATACCAACCATCACACATGGCTGTCTTAAGAATAAGTATGGGTATGGAAAGTATGTAAAAATTAAGTAGTAAACGAAAGTCTGAGTTACATATAGATTATACTTGTTATCATATTTACCTTTACATCATTATTTCCCACGGCAATTCCTATTTCTGCAAGGTCTTTCAGTAAAGATGCCATCATCTCAGCTGCTCGTTTCTTCTGGTGGTTGGTCATTTCCTTAAGTTTCTGAAGCTCAGCATCTATACTTGCTAAAGTTGCCTAACCGGACCAAAAATAAAAAGTATAGTTAAACTATTAAATGAATATAAAATTCAAATATTCACAGGTATTTCAAGTTTTTCACCTAGCTCTTACTAAACTGCTGAGAGCCATAGCCAAGTAGGAATGACGCATGGCAATTTCCTTGTCAGCCTACCCCATGTTGCTTAGAGGGAGGACTCTCCATTGTGGAAATGGGCTTGCCTTGGACCCAGGTCATTTGCAGTGACATTGCATGAATGTTTGAGAAAGGTGACCCTGCTCAAGGACCAGGGCGAATCTGGGTTTAGGGCGGTTCCAGGTTTAAGGTGTATCCTGCTGGGAATAGGGCCTCCAGGCGCCCGCTCCTGGAGTTGAACTCCTGGAGTTGAGTTCTCACGGGATTGAGAGGGTTTTTGGAATGCAGAGCCAGGTGGAGGTAGTGGATTTTTCCCCAGAACGTGTGAGTAGAGTACCGATGAGAGTTCGGGAATAAAGAGTTGCTGTTTGAATCTACAAGGCTATGAGTGGCTCGTGATTTTGTGCCCAGCCAGACTGCGGCACTAAACCATGTATCATGTTCCTAACTATCTACTGAATACTGGGCCAGCTCCCATCTCAAGCTTAATATGTGCTTTAACTTACAAACTATGTCATAAAGCAGTTGTATTATATTTCACTGAGATAAAGTACCTACTCTTAAATTCACTAGATTTTTGAGACTGAATGTTTTCTGCCTAGAAATGAGACACATCAAAATTAATCTCTGGAAATAACGTGGTTATTTACAAATAACAAACTAACCTTATAATCAAACTAACAGTTTTCTATATGGTTAATGTGCTCTCCTCATCCACTCTCTATATACTTATCACTTAAAAGAATATACTTAAACCCAGGGTTTTTTGCATGGTAGGCAAGTACTCTACCACTGCACTACATCCTTATCCCCCATATTACTACTTTTGATACATGATGCAATTCAATAGGTGTTAGTGATGAAGTAATTGTATTACTTGACTTTAATGACTGTAAGTTTAAATTAATAGCTATTTTACCAGGTACAAAAATCACCAAATATTGAAAATTATAACCCATTTTGGCTCACTTTAAAGCTCTTATATCACAGACCAGATGATGCATTTCTAATGCAACCTAATGATTTTTAGTCAATATATTTTAGTAATGATGCCATCATCTCAGTTGTTTATTTCTTCTAATGGTTGGTTATTTCCTGGAGTTTCTGAGCATCAGTACAGTGTATGTTCACCCACTTTCATCTACAATACGATACCAGTTTTCTTGAAAGTGTCATAACATAGTATGCTTCTATCATATATGTTTAAATTGCCTGACATTTTCTCTAACTATCAAATTATTATTAATATTGGCTAAACATATAAAATGATGCTAAACACTAGTAATTTCTAACTAATTATCAATGTAATGTTGACTCTAGCTCCACAATTGAGACATAATTACCACTGTTTGGAAGACTAAAACCAGTAGACAAGGACCAACTTACAGACTTCTAAGAAACTTCTGTTTTTCTACCAGATAACAATTAAGTTTCTTAATATTAAATCAACTCAGGAAAAAATTTATAATGATGTCTTCAATCTCTGTGGTACTAAATATAACTTCAAGTCAACAATTACTTTGGAGATTAAGAAGAGAAAATGAATTCATCAGGAACAAGAAACCTTTTAAAAGTGCTATTTTGTAGAGTTCATAAACAGGGAAATAAGTGGTGGATATTGATCCTGACTACAACTCTAGGTGCTGATTTCTTAACAAAAAGCTAGCATTAACAAAAACAAAACATAAGAAGACAGCTCATTAATGGTGAAACTAAAACAATTAAAGCTACTTACTATTCCTGGCATCAGTATTAGAGGTTGGCAATTCTGTCCTATTGCAACAAGTAAACATCTCCATCTATTGGAGAACCATATGAAAGATTCTAATACATTGTGCTGGGAAGGCATAGGTGGTGAGTATATAATAGTGAACAAAAGGTAAGTTATGTGCATCTATATATTCTCATGACTACTACAAAGAATTCACTTAAATAGCATTTTATTTTATGTGCATGTCTGTATTTGCTGTTTGAAAAATCATTTAATAGCTTAACTAAAAAAATAGGTTTCTTTCCCCCTTTAGCATTTGGAATATCATTTAAGAACAGCCAACATCTTCAAAAATAGAATTTAAGTTACATATTAATAGACCTTTATGAATCCCAAGAATAATCCTCCTTCCCTACCTATACCTCTAAGGCTTCACAAACAGATGGAATTAAAGTTGAGAGCCTTGAAAATTGATGCTTTCAATCATAGGCTAATATAGAAATAAGATACTTTAGTAATTTTAAAATGAATATTGTACTAATGTTTTAAGAAAGAAAATAATAAATAAATCCTACCGATTTCTGATTCAATTCATCGCTTAGTAGTTCATATTCCTTAGTTTTGTCTTCAACTTCCTGAGACTTCTGATCATAATTGACAGCAAGTTCCTCTAAGGCCTGTAAAACTTCTTTTACTTCTTCCTTAGAGGCATCATTTTCTGCTTGAAGGCGATTCAGCTCTGCTTGCATATTGTCTTGATCCCTTCTGGTAGATGCCAAAAGCTATACAAAAAGTAAAATATCTATTTGTACTGAAATTATATAGGTTTAAAAAAAATCTATTTGATTCATTCATCATTGCTAAGCACAAGGGAAATTAAATGTGGGTGCTAGGCATATTCATCAATTTAACAGATTTACTGAATGCCTATTATGTCTAGGCACTTTTCTAGACACTGTGGCAAACTGGAAAGCAGATATTAAAATAAAGACATTGGCTCTGAAGAATCCAGTAAAAGAGAAGACCATCACATAAATAAGTGCAATACAAGATGGAATGTAAGAGCCATAAAAGAGGAAAGGGACAAATAACGTGCTTGATAGTATAAGAAAGGGGGATATTTCTCGAAGGAATTCATAAAAAAGTCGGCTAAGGATAGGGAGATTTAAGTCTTGTGCAAATCAGAATTGATAGCAGACAAAGGAATTCTAGACTCAAGAACAGTATACACAGACACAAGAAGTCATATACTCAGAAGAATTACTTAAAAGTTTAGGGCTGGGGATGTGGCTCAAGCGGTAATGCACTTGCCTGGCATGTGCGGGGCACTGGGTTCGATCCTCAGCACCACATAAAAATAAAAGATGTTGTGCCCACCGAAAACTAAAAAATAAATATCAAAAAGTTCTCTCTCTCTCTTAAAAAAAAAAAAAAAGTTCAGACTCATTTTGGGTGAAACAAGGAGTAGCATCTGTGCCATGCCTCAGAGAACTATGGCATCAACATATAAAAATTTAACTGGAAGGACAAGAAGAGACTAGTCAGGAAAATACTACAACCATGCAGGTAAGAAGCTTTTCAGTAGGGACATCAGGAAATGTGTATGAGTGGTTCAGAGTTGTTTACAATGCTGGGGATTGAACCTAGGACTTTGTACTTCCCAGGAAAGTACTATACTACTGAGCTACATCCCCAGCTTTGTGAGAGTGTCAATAATGGGAGTTAATAGCATTTAGAAATAGGGATGAGGGGTGCTAAATGTCCTATATAATGCATAAGACAAAAAAATTATCCATGTCAAATACCACTTTGAGAAACAATGCTATAGTAGAAATAAGCATAAAAATGAACTGACCACAACACATGACATTTTCAATTCCCCACAAAAAGAGTCATATTCAAAATTAACACTTTAGACCTGTACCTTGTGTTTAAATGAATGAGTGAATATAAAAAAATGTGTTTATACATTTGTTTCCTCATGTACTTTTTATTGAGGGAGAATAAAAAGATAAACAGCAATGTGTTTCGAAAACAAAGTGGAGGATAATTAAAACAATCCAATAGATGTTTGCTAAAGAATGAATATTTTTAAAAGATCTCTTCTCCCCTCCAGGTTAGAGGAAATTCAAACTTCAAAATACGATCTTTTATGTATTTTCTGTAATTCCTTCACCTTTTATATTAAAAGGATAAAGACCAACTGTAAAGCTTTTCTGGAAGCATCATAAAAGGTATTTAACTCACCTCTTCCTGATCTAACATTTGTGTCTTCAGTTTTTCTACAAGTTGGCTCTGTTGGTTAATTTCTTCATCCTAGAATTTTAAAAGTACCCAGTTTAAAAAGTAGCTCACAACTTGGTTCTGTTTCCCAATATAAATTTAAAAATGAATTTTCCTCAAAATATTTCAAAACCATCTCTATAAATTCAACATAGCTTACATCTTAAGAAAATTTTGAAAGAAAAAGAATTTCTTTCAATCATTGGTATAAAAGTCATTCACTAAGTACTTCAATGTCTAAAAAAAAAAACAAAAGATTTTTTAAAGTTTTTATTGAAAATGGTCATGTAGCCCACTTTACACATACCATCTGTTTAAAATACATTTAAAAAACTGTGTGTATGTGGGGGGAAGGGATGATTGGGGACTGAGCTCAGAGGGCTCTCTACCTCTGAGCTATACCTCCTATCTCTTTATTTTTATTTTGAGATAGTGTCTCATGCAACTGCTGAGGCAATCCTCCTGCCCCAGTATTCTGAGTCACTGGGATTACAGGCATGCACCATCACACCTGGTTAACCAATTTTTTAAGGTTAAAAGAAATCAATGAATGTGTATAAATATCATAAAGACCCTTAATACTGAAATTTGAAAAAAAATAGAATAAAAATACCTGTTAATAATATTCTGCAACAAAAAAGATCTAAAATGAACAATGCCTACCTTGTCATCAAGTTGTTTATACAATTTAGCAATTTCTTCTTCACACTTTCTTCTTTCACCATCAGTAAAAGTTCCAGTAACTCCAATTGTGGCTGCTGGTTTATCATTGGTAATATTTATATCCTTATCCACTGCAAAAGCTTCCAAGTTAGCTTTCTCTTTGTCAAACTGTTCATCAACAGGCACTGTTTCCCCTAAAATGAGACAATAAAATGGTTAATCAAAATCTACCTATCTAAAACTAATTTTAATTTTATTCATTTTTACTTTCCTTCTTGACTGTATATTTTCAAATAACATGTCTTTAAGTTTACATATTCTTTTGCTTTGATCAATTCTGCTGTTGGTGTTCCTCATTGCTTTTTTTTCCCCATTATTTGTTGTATTTTTTAGCTCTAGGATTTCTGGCTGATTTTTAAAAATTATTTCAATATCTGCTAAAATTTTTCACTCTGGTCACTTACTGTTTTCATTGGACTCTCTCTCTCTCTCTGTATTTTCCTGAAATTTCCACAGCTTACGACAGTTAATTCCAACTCTTTGTCCAGTAGCTAATATCTCCCTTTCCTCCCTTCTTACTTCCCTCCTTTTCTTTTCTCCTCCTCATGCCTTCCCTCTTTTGGTACTGGGGACTGAACCCAGGGGCATTCTATCACTGAACTTCAGCCTTCTCACTAAGTTGCCCAGGCTGGACTCAAATTTGCAACCCTCCTGCTTCAGATTCTCAAATTGCCAGGATTACAAACATGCACCACTATACCCAGTGTATCTGCATTTCTTTAGGGTTAGTCACCAGCACTTATTTTATCCCTTTGGTGATGCCACCTTTCCCTGAATGTTCTTGACCCTTACGGCTGTGCTTTGAGGCACATTTGAAATAGCTATTTATTCCAGTCATTGTAGATTGGGTTCATCTGGGAAAGCCCTTCTACCGTCAGCCCACCCAGAAATTCCGGGTAAGCTGTTGTGAAGTAATTGTATAGTCTGGGGCCATTAGGGTGGTTTAGTGTTAGGATAGGCTGTAAGACTGGAGTTGCAATAGCAGCCATGTTGCTGAGGACTGTCCAGAGTCTGGGCTTTTCCACCTGACACTGAGATGATCTGAAGGCTCAGTCTGTAAGTTACTCCTTGGATAGGGCAATGGGAGCCTGCCTACTGCTCGGTTTTAGTGTCCTGGGGTCCACTGAAAAATTCTGTGCTCATTTCCTTCTCTTTTTCCTAAACACTATGATATGTGGGACTGAGAAAGAGATGACACAGGTAAGATAAAATTGTGCTTTCTATCTTCTTCATTAAATCTTTTCCTAGTTTTATGCTATAAACAGGTATTGTGATTTCACCTGGTTTCTTAACTCTCATGGTATTTTCTTGTTGGACAGTTATTCAAGATTCATGGTTCTGCAGAGGATGACTGCTAGCATCCTATGTCACCATCTTGCTCTGTCCCTCTCTTACTCAGTTTTAACAGCTATTAGCAACTTTCTTTTCTGTCCAGTCTCTGAGATTCTAATATCTGGAATTATCTTTGATCCTCCTCTATTCTTTGAAATTCAGTCACCAAATCTTGTCATTGTATTGCCTCCACCCTTATCTAGGCACCCTGCTATGTTGTGACTTTCTAATTAGCACCCATGCCTATATAATTACTACGTCAGGTAAAACCAAAATTTAATGTAAAAGATTTATTTTCCTTTTTATTTGAAGACTCCCAAGTGTTTCAAAACTTAAAATAAATATGCTTTGTAATTTTTATTTATATTTTATGTCAAAAACCTCAAGTTTATAAAATAGGCCTAAATCTCTATTCAAAAAAAAAATGTAAGCAGACAAATTCTGAAGTTATTACCATTACGCCATCGGTTGAGTTCATTTTCAAGCCACTGAATGGTGTTCCTCAGGGTCTTATTTTTTTCTTTTTCTTTTTCATACTTCTTTTTCCATTGTTCTGCAGTTAACTCTACATTGACACAAACTGTATTCTTAATTGTTTTGGCCCTAAAAAATGTTAATTGGAGGGGAAAAGGATGTGACTGAAATTATTTCTCATATCTTTATGTAATATGTTTATATGGTTAAGTAACGCTCCAGACTGTCCTGTTAACATGGAGTTCTCTCAGTCTAAATACTAAAACTATTAGATAGAGTGCTCATTCTATTCACAAAACAGCTAAATTTGAGCCAGACCCAAAAATCTATGAAAAATTAAAAAAAAAATCAACCACCCATTAAGTTGAAAAAAAAAAACAAGTACATATATTCTCAAGTGATTTGCATAGTTAAATTAAAAAAGTAAATTATCACTAAAAGGTCAAAGATAAGGTCACTGCCATTGATTTTCCTAGACTAACATTCTTATAGATTATTTGAATCTGTCAGGCATGTAAAGAAGCTTAATGAAGGATTATATTTGTTGGGCTTTATTACATGCTTCATATGCTCATTTGCATTAATGGTGAATATAAAGTTGCTCACATAAATTTGGCTAAAGTTAATGTTTGACTTTAAATGTCATGAAATTCAACTCAAACTTAAGCAGCATAAATAAAATGTAGACCTAACTAGTTTGTCTAGTTAAATTAAAAAGTAGAGTCTAGCACATCAATAATATGCACTAATTTGAATATTAGATATTTGACAGGAATAAATATAATAAACAAAAGGCCTATATTTATTTATTTTTTTAGTTGATGGATCTTTACTTTTTTATATTTATGCAGTGCTGAGAATAGAATCCAGTGCTTCGCACATTCAAGGCAAATGCTCTACCACTGAGCCACAACCCCAGCCCTAGGCCTTAGATTTCTTAACAACAAACCTTTGACCAAATAGAAGTGTAGATTTTGTCTCAGACTCATTATATGATGATGGAGAGCAGCAAATAACAATAGTGGTTCTACAGTTGCCACCTAATGAATCTTGAAGAATTCTTGTCATTTTACTGTCTCGATATGGAACATATGTCTATAGTCAAAAACAAAGAAAACACAGAAGATTGAAGGGTTTCTATATAATAAATACGTTATATACTACTCTAAATAATTAATCAGTTAGTTTAACTGCTTGATATTAAGATGGGAACTAGGAAATGTACACTAATAATATAAATTATTAAAAGATGACTACATTACACATATTATTTTTCTCTTACTCATAAGAATACATCTATAGTTAAATAATTCCCCATAAAATAACAAGATAATTAAAAATATGTATACTCACACTACCCTCAGCCAAAGCAGAAATGACATTTCCAAGTGCAGAAAGTGATTTGTTAATGTTCTTAGCTTCATCCAGCACAGCACCTTCAGCTCCAGTTTTACTAACCTATACGTAAGATCCCAAATAATGAAAAAAAAATTAAAAGTTGAAGATGATTTTCTTTGAATTTCAAAAAAAAAAAAACTCATATAGGTCATTAGTAACCAGAAGAAAAGAGAAAAAAATGAAAGATTCATGATGCTATTTGTCAAACATTTAAGGTACTCCTATGTTTTGAGTTCTACTTTTAAAGACTTTATCAAACAACTAGTTGCATAAAAATATGATTAAAGAGACATCAAATTTTATTTTTGGTCTGTGTTTCTGAAGATAACCAATTGACATGCAAATTTGTATTTAAATAATTTGCTAGTCCCTTTGCTACACTGAAAAAAAATCTAAACTTTACTAAGCCTAATATTGATGCTATAATTTAAAAAGCAGTTTAAACATATAAGAAAACTTGCTTCTTTTAAAAAAATGTAAAATGTCTAAATACCATTTTAAAGATAAGTTAGAACAGTAAGTTAGCAATGTTACTAAATAAATGGTTTCTTGCACAATGAGAGGTAGTCTTTGAAATATGTATACAAGACTTGAGTAGAAGGGAATAAATACATTATTCTAATCCGAAGAAATGATATTACCAGAACAATATAATAATAATGGTGACAGAGGTCCGTACTAAAACATCCAAACATTCAAATTTTAACATAAACTAGAACTAGATTAAACAGAATTATAATAATGACAAACATTCAAAAGGAAAGAAAATAAATAAGCAGAATGGACCCTTTTGTATCCATACATTCAGCCATGGAAAAAACTCAGGGAAAAAAAATTCATTTGCACTGAACACATATAGAAGCTTTTCCCCCTTGTCATTATTCTCTAAACAAAATAAAATAACTTGGGCTGGGGATGTGGTTCAAGCGGTAGCACGCTCGCCTGGCATGCATGCGGCCGGGGTTCGATCCTCAGCACCACATACAAACAAAGATGTTGTGTCTGCCGATAACTAAAAAATAAATATTAAAAAAAAACTCTCTCTCTCTCTCACACACACTCTCTCTTAAAAAAAAACTATTTATACAGCATTTACATTGTGTTAAGTATAGGTTATATGCAAACACTAAGCCATTTAATATAAGGGACTTGAGCAGCTGAGGATTTGGGTATAGAGACTTGGGGGGGTTTCTGAAAAAAATCCCCCACAGACACTGAGGAACAACTGTAGGATGAAACCAGAAAGGACTAAGGGACTAGTTTTAATGGTCAATACAGAGAAAATAAATAGCAAAATTAAGAGAGAGATATCTAATAAAATGCATAATGACATATGCTGAACAACTTTTTTTTTTTTTAAGAGCTTTATGGCTATACATAGTATACATAGTTAGGTTCACCCGATAAACTCATACATGCATGAAAATCAATTTCAGTTCAGGAACCCCCTTTCCCTCCTGTCATCACCCGCCCCTTTCTCTATTCTGCTAGACTTCTTTTTGCTCATCAAATAATTTGTTTTTTATTGGTTCTTTAAACAATCAAAATATAGATTTTAAGTCAAGATAGTACTTACTGGTTGAACCAAATACGGCCAGACGAATTGGAAACTGATAATTCAACTTACGTAATCATAAAGCATTGGCAGTTAAATTTTCAGATTACCAAATACAATATTATAGATTTTCAAATTATAACAATGAAATACTACATAAATCCCAATTTAAGATTTAGAAAAATGCTTAAATATCTATGAGAGTATATAAATTAAGACTTTACCTTTTCACTACCGGCTAAATCAACGAGATAAAGTTTTCCACTCAGCTTTTGCTCTGTTTGAGTGTTTTCTTGTTTTACATTAATAAGAAATATACTGTGACTCCTAGAACTATGTTCATTCATATCTGAAAAGAAAATAAACAATAATAAACACAGCTTTCCTTCACTAATTAATTTTCCTAAAGCATTAGTTTATATAAGAAAAGCCTTGCAATTAATCAACTAGAAATAAATCCAGTCATTCTCATATCCTTAAGGATATAAAATTTGACTTATTTCCTAAGTAGTATTAACAAATTTCCTACTTACTTGTAACTGCTACATGTCTGTTGGATTTTCCTTCATCTATGGTATCCATAACTTCATCTGGACTACATACAAAACGCTCTGTGCACCCCTGTGAAATAATTGTTTTTAAAAGTAGGTCAATATTCTTCAAAAAATTTGTTACGAGGCTATTCTAAACATTCTCTATTATTTTAATAAGTACCTTTACGTAGGGAACTCTGTTTTTGTCTTCATGAACTGAAAGGTTGGTCTTTGAAACTGAAAATTAAAAATAAATAATATGATCAATATTACTCTAAACTTTAACACTAGCTATGAAATAACTCCTATAAATAACAGTCTTCCTTGAACAGCCTAAAAAAGTAAACTTTTAAAAATATAAAAATACTGCTCCTAAAGCAATATTTTATATACAATTGGAAATTCAATAGAAACCAATGCAGCAATATACAATTTTAGGTCCATTCAAACCTCTATTACTCACATTTTATAAATAAGAACATTAAGCTTAAGTGATTCAATAGTTTATATATGGACAATGTATCTAACGGACAGCTCATCAGAACTCGGGTTCTGTAACTCTCAATTCTAAGTATTGTTTAAAAAGTACTCACTAGTATATTCTTTAAATCAATTATTCTGTATGTCAAAAGATATTCCCTAGAACCTCAAAAGCAAAACTTTAAATGCCCATTTCCTATCATTTAAGTCAATTTCATATATAACTTATTAAGAAATGGTCTCATTCTACTAAAAGTAACAGGTACCACTTAAAAATGAACAAAAAGCAAAATTTTAACTTACCATCTAGTAGGTCCCTTATCTTATCCAAATATATTTCAAAATATGAAACCTAAAGGGCAAAGAAAAAAGATCAAGCCATTAAAATTAGAAATTAGCTTATTCACTTACCCATTAAATATTTAATGAGGTCTGACTACACTAGGGGGACAGAGTTATAGATTAATTAGTTGACACTTCACATTCTAATAGAAAGACATAGATTAATTAAGTTGCTTAAATACTTAAAATTAAAAGCAATTTCTATTATTATATCTTCATCTAAAATAAATCAGACTAGATAGAACAGAAAACAAGCTTTTTTATTTTATATAGAAGGTGGCTAGAGAAAAAAAAGAAGGTGGCTAACTACTTTGCTTACTATCCTCAGATAAATGATAAAAAAATTATAGACTTAATTGACGTATTTAAAGTAATCTAGTGGCATATGAATAAGAATCAAGGTTACTACATTTCAACTATATATGGCTGAAAAAATAATTTTACTATTCTTTTGGAAAAAAATTATTCTGGTATAGGCCTAAACACAATTTTCCCAAAAGGATTTACCTTAATATGAAACTCCAAATTCTCATCCATGGAGTAAATATAATTAAAAATATCTTGTACTATTCTTGGAATAATACCCATACCTTCTGGATCATGAAGTTTACCCTATATGGAAAACAAAATTAGACTTCTTAAATTAATATAAATTAAAAATGAAAACTTTCAATCTATAATTTATATTCAATAGGAAAAAAATTTGTAATAGCTATTTTTTAATGTATAGCTCTACAAATACCCCTAATCCTATTCAACAATTATACATAATATCATACATCAATCTCATAGTTTATCAACTGATCCTCGCTCTTTA